>NC_077222.1:34041530-34664203 GCF_024763615.1 Phlebotomus papatasi
CCCCCTACCGATCCGTGGAACACCTGATTAAGTCCCTTCCGATCAGCGGAACACACTGCATCCTTGCATTTAAACCTATATATTATTAATTTTCGTAAGTAAAAAAAGCGAAAATTCACGGAAATAGTTAAATTGATAACTAATGTATCAATTGGCATATGAAAAACTACCAAATAGTGTTTTGGGGCTCATGTTTTTAGCTAAATATGAAACATGTCTTCTAACATTCCGATCCGTGGTACACTTCCCTTATCAACTGTTACTGCATTTCGACTACTTTTTAGAAGACCGCTTTTCAATTATGACCACATCATGATCACTTTGTGACCACTCTATGATCACTTTATAACCACATTATGACCACTCTATAATCACTTTATAACCACTTTAAGATCACTATATGACCATATTATGACCATTCTATGACCACATTATGACCACTTCTTAACCAAAATACGTACCAATCTGCTGCAGTCATTTTTCATACGCTGATGTGCATTTGCTGTATTTTCTGACCAAATCTGATGAATTCTGAGTAATCTACACAGATAAACGTGGAACCTTCACGCTATAGATCCGATACTCTATCCACTGGTACACTGTGAGTCATATAGTAAAAGATGAATTATTAGAAGTTTTTTTTAATAATATAAAGAACTTTTATTATTCTGAATATGAAATCAGTGCAGTATGCTAAGTATCTCAATTTTGTCAACTGCTATTCTATCAAGTCAGGTCTTATCGGACCGATCCAGATTTCCCAAATACTCCTTCACAGATTTAAGAGCTTTATCTGCGAATGCGGGTTTTCCATCAACTACTTTCATCCATCTCAAAACACTGAACTCGTTAGGTAGTACATCATCCAGTTTCGATTTCAAAAATCTATATGCTTTAGGCGAAATATACCGAAGCTGTATAGCGAAATCCTTTAATTCATCCTCAAAAGCCGAATTGTAAAACTCTTGGTTATCTTTCTCCAGAAAACGTTCTACCATAAGTCGCATCACTCCAGTCAGGGAGTCTAATGAGAACGATAATTGACAGTGCTTACATTTTTCCGGAGTTTTGTCCCTGGAGGAAGACTGTGATTCCAATTTCGTGATTTTTGCATCACGTCGTCTAACTTGCATACCAAGCGCATTCCTGCTTTTCTTCAATTCCATATTTTTCTTTTCCAACATTGCAATTTTAGCATTTAATTTTGCAATCTCAACATCTTTGGATTTATCTGTCGCTGAGGATTTGTAATCTTCACATGTCAACTGCGAATCGCTATCCACATTTGTTCCTTCCGATACTTCATCCTCATCATATGGCATCATGATCCACTCCACTTCATCTTCCATATCACAGGAATCATTGACAACGGCAAGCTGTGGCTCCGCCTCCATGGTAGAGGCTTCCACTTGCAGTTCATTGTTGATCTCCGGTTCATTGTCAATAACCGGTTGGTTTTTGATTTCCGTCTCTTTATCGATTTCTGGTTCGTTGTCGTCACTTTCCTCGTCAAGTGGCATCATGATCCACTCCACTTCATCTTCCATATCACAGGAATCGTTAGCAACGGCAAGTTGCGGCTCCACTTCCATGGTAGAGGTTCCCGGTTCATTGTCAAAAATTGGTTCGCTCTTGATTTCCACTTCTTTATCGTCTGGTTCGGTCTTAACACTTTCCTGCAGTCCTCCCTGAACGTTTTCATTCATCGACTCCTGTTGTTGATTCTCAACCACTTCATTAACGTCTGCGTTGCTAACAATCTCGGGCTTAACGGCGACGATAGAGATATTTGGATTGTTGTTCGTTACCAATGCATTACTTGATGCCTCATCATAACTCCCCCTCAAGTCCTTTAGAGAAAAAAGAAATCAAGCAATAAATTTAATAAAAAACATCAAACTAAAACTGCAATTAGTCAAATAATTCATTTCATTTTGTTCACCTTCCCCCACCCCCAGATTAAGAAGTTGCACTGAGTCGCACCGTTAATATGGTTTTAGTCTATATTCAAATATTTTTATTTATTTATGTAGCCATAAGGTACCCGTTATTGTTAAAATATGGTGCCTCGACAGGATTGTGTTTGGGATAAAATAGTCTTGTATTGAAGTTATTTAATAATATTTGTATATGACAGAGTGAAAATGAAATATATCCAGTGGATAAACAAAATATGTTCCATTTTCACTCTAAGCTTCGCATTTTACGTTTTGTTTTTAGAGTAGAGATAACCTAAGAAGAAAACACGTCTTTTTTGTGAATATATTTTTCTGAATATATTTATATCACCAATGCAAATTCTTTACAACAATAACAATAACATCACTTTACACAACATTAAATGTCAAAACAAAGGAACTTTATGCTTTTTGTGAACTTTTTCAACATTCTGAGCACTCTTTCTGCAATTCAGTTTTAAAAATAAATAATCAGGAAGGTGTTCTAACGCTTGCATTTTTGTTATACGCTGTAATTAAAGAAAGAAAATGTTAGCTAAAGTATTAATTGCCTACCAATTTCCTTTTCTTGCCAAATTTTATCAATTCTAATTCTGTACTCCACTTTACTGCAAACATTGCTGCACTTTTAAACTCTAATTTTGTGTAACACATTACTTTTCCCACAATTTGTTTTTAGAAATGTAAATATCATATATTTTTTAATGATTCATTTATTAGAGAGATTTTTACAAAGAAGTTTTAAATACTTATATGTACTAAAAAGTTTAAGATGATCTTAGGATTGTGCAATTATGATTCCACAAAAAAGACTGATGCTGCAACATTATTTATTACAATATGTTTAAAACTTTTTCTGTAACTGTAAATAATAAACGATAATGAAAGTTAGTTCTAAAGAAAAAGTGTTAATTTAAATTAAAAGGTTTCATTTTTGATTTTGAAAATTATACTCCACTACAAAAATTTGAATCAGAAACAAATGAACAGTAAAAATTAAATTTGATCACTAAAATATTCAATTTTATTCAATAAAATTCCAAATTATCCTACCCAGAATTAGGGTCGGAGGAACGTCTGTTCGATAGGGAACCCCTATTGACACTTTTGTGAAAATGTTGAAAATTATTTAATGTATCTAGTAAAATATAAGTAATATAACGTTTTTTCTGTAATATACCTTTTACTATAAACAGAGATGTTCAAATTTCATATCCCAAATAGTACAGAATAGGGTGTCAATAGGTGCTGACACGAGTTCTTAAAGTGTCAATAGACGTTCCTTTCACCCTATAGGATAAATCTTGACTACCAATTCTATTAATTGAAATTAATTGATTAATTAATTGAATTCCATTGATTTATAAAGAAAAAATGATTAAAGGTTAACCACTGGCCTCCCAAAAATATACTTAAGTATACTGATTTATAATTTTTTTTATTTATTCACATTGTACTACACAAGATAGCAAATTCATAAATTAATAATGATGAGGATTTTGACTTTAAAGTAGTGTTTTCGAGAAAGAAAACTAAAGAACAAAATACTTTTGCTATCCTCAAATTAGGTGTACTCTTTACTCATTCACTTACAATTGGAAGGGCATCGTTGTCCAAGGAATGAATGTATCTGCAACGCGGTAATTTAGATACGTTTCTTAGCTGGATATCGCCTGGTCTGAAGTGAAGACTGCATACAAAATGTCGTTGGTTTACAAGTGACGCAGAGAGCTTCAGGCGTTTTGCCCAGATTTCTCGCCTTGTCACATCACATGGAAATCTAAAAAATATTTAAAAACAATAAATGCATAAAAATAGGTTGTTCTCCATAATTTTATCATTTACTCAATTGTTTTTACATTAAATCGAATATTTTCAGGAATATTAAAAAAAAATTACAAAAGTCTCAGCACTCAGAGTGAAAAAAAACTTACTTTTGTAATTGTTGAAACAAGTATATCAGTAATATTCTAAAAGTGCAAAAAAAGTTGACAATATTACTCGTGAATCCCCTCGATACACCCCTGGCAACAGTTACAATTTCTTTTTTTACTTTATGCGAAATGCCGATTTTTACCCTTGATTTTTTCTACTTTTCTAATATATTTCACATATAATTCCTATACCAGCACTTTCCTTATTAAATGAGCTTTCAAGTGTCAAAAGTATTAAAATGAGAACTACCAATATTAATAAGTATGTACAATTCACCTGTGGAATGTAACACACAACGGATTGTGTCGATAGCTGTTTGCACAGTTTTTCACCTCACACTTCATCTCGCGAACTTTTACCAACCAACAAAACCTTATCACAGAACTCCTTTAAATGTAGCCAAGTCCTTTTCTCTGATTTTTGCCGAAATTGTCACTCTTTTCACTCAAAAACACTGGAACTCAGGGAACACACAAAATAATACACAATTTGCTACATGCAGTGATTGTCAAGTGACTACAGAACATTTCCGTGAGTTTTTCTACTGTCGCTTTCTGATAGCGCCCTCTCTCACAAGATATTTGAATTTTATTTTTAGAATACATACAAATATCCAGTGTTTCAAATTGCAATACATTAATAGTATTTTCAAGATTATAAGATATTTATCATTGGAAAAGTTCTAAGATGGTTCTGACAATTTTATTTCGAGTAAGTGCTGAAAGTATGAGAGGGGTAGTTTCATGTAGACTCATGGGGAAGTTTTCGGTAACCAATAATTAAGTTATTTTAATTAAAACAACTTTAAATATGCATTGAAAGAGTTTTGACATTTTAAAAATAAATTAACAAAAATAAAAGAAACAAAAAAAATCTTTTATTTTACAAAATTAAATTAGATATTAATAAATATGTTAGATCACACCTACATTTACTCATTTATTTACAATTAGAAAAGAGGTCTTATATCTTAAGAATGAACGTATTTGGACCACTTTCATAATTCCCTATTGAGGATTTGCTAAGAAGTGATGAAGGAGTGATAACTTACTATCGGAAGTGCGGTTGGAAGTAGGTAATGCACGTACTTGAAACGCTGCGTTTTGGAAAAATTTCTAATCCTGATATCTTCAGGTTTGAAGTGGGCACTGCACACATGTTTGTCCTGGTTTACGACAGAAGCTGACAGCTTCAAGCGTTTAGCCCAGACTTCACGTAATTCAACATTACTAGGAAATCTAGAAAAGAAAATTTTTAGAAAACAAAAATTGTAAAAAATAATTAGGAGCAATGAAGCGAATATCTACCATTTTTTATTTAAAATAATTTTTTTAATAATTTTATTTTTCATATTGCTATTTTTGATATTTTGTCGCAGATTAAAAAAAAAGTTTTTTTTCGCGGAAGAAATTACCCCTGATGCTTCCCTGGCAAATATATTGTTCGCGAGAATTTTCCCACTCCACACACTTCAGCACACATTCCCTGCTCTGTTTCTGTGTAGCACAGAAAACTCTTACAGTATTGCCTTCATAATTAAATGAATTTTCTTTAGAATCAATTCGCTTCCTAATCTCCGCTAAAATAAAGAAAATTTTTCCAACTTACCGGTGAAAGGTAACTCCCAATGGATTTCGATGCTTGGAGTTTCCGCAATTTCTCACTTCACATTTCATTTTTCGCACGGTTTTTACACTGGAAATCTTTAAGTAAACACTACTTAAGCCACTGATCTCAAAATTAATATGAAATTCCGCGACTTATCACTTTTTTCCACAGAAAAACAAAAAAAATCCTACTGAGTTTCACGAATAGTTTTTTTCTGCAGCGACTGTCAGAAAAGTACTGGAGTTTGCTAACAGGATCGCTAACAGTACCGCCGGTCGAATTTTGAACTCTCTCTATAGAGAGAATGTCCTAAAATAACGATGTTGATAGGGGGTGGTTCTGACAATTTTGTTTTAGGTTCTGAAGGTAGTAGAGCGGTAATATCACCCCCCTCGGATTTAACAGTTACACCATGAAAGATTTTTTACTCGCTATTTAAATTTACTTTATTTCTCTTTTATTTTAGTTGTTTATTTCTCTTTTAGATTATAATAGTTATAAAATATATTAAAAAAAAAACCAACTCGTTTTGCCACCGTTTTACTTTTTTTCAATTTAGATGAAAATAAATAATTTTAATGATTCAAAGCTTTGTTCGGCCTATTTGTAACACAGGCTTTAGAAAGACATTTTAAAATATTTCACATTTTTTATCTTAAGTTCGTTTAGGATGAGAAAGAAAACAAAAATATATAGCTTTTTTTTAAACTAAGATTATATTTATGATTTTTTCATGTTCATTTGTTACAGATCAGATTTTTCAATAAGACTGGCATATTCAATTCTTTTTACCAAAATCTTGCTGCATTTTGTTGTATGATTTAAGTTTTTTTTTTAATTTTGAATATCAATACATGTTTTGAGCAAGTGCTCTTGAAAGCAGACATATAGAAAAGTTAATCAGAAAGCAATATTTGCGGCCACCGCCGTCTTAGCGAGCTAAACGGTGGAAATGCTCCTTCTCAGGTTGTATAAGCCATCTGCATTATTTGCAACAAAAAAAGCTTTCTATCATTCCCAAAATCCATTTTTTACCTCTTGTTACTAATCGATCCAAAAAAGGTTCTTTATCGTGACGGTTATCTTCAATTGTAATCTTCTAGTTGTACATCAAGGCGATCACGATGTTAAACTTAAAAACCCTTAAAGTGAGTTAGACGATAAAGTTTTGAGCGCTCTAATATCCTAGAGTTAAAGAATTTCAGCTCTTTGCGCATTCTCTTTTCTGTATACAGTTTTGCAGCCGGCTCAAGGAAATTGTTGAAGTGGGTGTTCTCTTCGATGAAGTGACTCAGATTGAGACGAACTCCTTTAAAATCCAATGAGCGATATATAAACAGTTATCATTGAACCAACGGAACCAACAATATTACTATGAAGTCATGTGAGGTTGTAAAGGCCCTATTTTATGCCTATATCGTAATTTGGAAGATAAATAAGATGTTTTTTAGGTAACAGAATGAAACTTTTGCGATAAAATTGCTCTTAACCTTTAAGACTCTATAGGATATTACGACGAATAACAAAGTGTTTTCAAACCAAAATGCAGTATATTTTGATTTTCCTAAGTTTAATCTTTTAATTAAATAATTTACTGGTAAGATAAGTTTGTTAATTGCAACTTTTACTTTTCTAGACTTATTCTAGTCTATAGAAAAATAAACATAGATATTTTTAAAGCGAATTTATCAAAGTTTAATTTGAAATTTTAAAAAAAAACAAAAATTTGCGATAATTTATATTTTTGAAATATATCAAAAACCGGTATATTACCAATTCATTAGCGGTTGAGACCGATGCAACCGGATTTATGATTTTGAGACCTTTCAATTAAATCAAAATTCGACCAATTTGTTTGAGAAATAAGCCCTCCAGAATCATTGACCTTAATAAATTCAAGATTGCGATTTTTTCTGGTCTTGGGTGTCTATGGTCGAAATATTCGCCCGGACTAGCTCTGAAACACACCGAAAATGATCCGAATCCATAGGGCCAAATATAAAGTAAAAACGTAATTTTTTTAAAGGGATGGAGGGGCTGGGAGTGTGAATTTGGTAATTGAATTCTCTAGAATACATTGATTTCGGGGGCGGGGGGGGTCATCGATAACCTGAAGTTGATATCTCTAGCTGTTTAAAAACTAATGTGCTGTCAATTTAGAAAAAAGTGGATTGTATATAAGTACGCTCGTAAATCTCGAACACAACAAAATATCGTATAAATAAATTAGATTTATGGATGAACATTCATATTAGTGTATTCTTTGAAATCACCTCTTATTAGAAAAAAATCAAAAAAAAAATCAAAACCACGCGATATTATACTAGCAATTTTTTATTTCGATTTCAAGCAAATTCAAGAAAAGTAGCAACTTACTCTACATTTTCTTATTATTTTGAATATAAAATGATATTTATTTAATATAGGAGAAATAAATGTTTATTTATTTAGTCCATGATCTTCTAAAAAAAACTAAGAGATTTATAATCAGAACAATCCTATAGGACATTTGCAATACTGTTCTACGTCCACGTCTAAGAGACCACTTTCTTCCATCATGAAGAGAAATATGCATAAATTTAACCATAGAATAAAATTACTGAGAAAATTCTCAAAATTTGATAGGTACGTGGTAATTAGTAAGATTTCTGTTTTTCTTAATGACATGTTTTTCAACAAAAAGATCAGCAACAAATATTATATAAACTACTATATAAAATTAGTTATAAATCTTTATATATCTTTACATTTGTCTTATTCAATAAAATTTCTGCTCATTTTGCGCAATAAGGAAAAATGTTACTTACAATCGGAAGAGCAGTTGGATCCAAAAAATGCACATATTTGAAGCGCTGCGTTTTAGAAGCATTTTTCTGTTTGATATCTTCTGGCCTGAAGTGCATGCTGCACACGTACTTATCCTTCCCTACAAGGGACATAGAGAGCTGTAGACGTCTAGCCCAAATTTCCCGAACTTGCGAGTTACTTGGAAATCTAAAAAAATAATAATACCAAAACATAATTGCAAAAATACAAGTCAGAGATATTCTTTAGCATATTTTCTTTTATCCCACTTTCCACTTGTTTCTAATCTTTAGTTTAAATTAATTTCTTTAGTTTTATTTAAAAAAAAAATGAAGAAATGTGCAATGTAGCCTCTTCGTCAATTCACCAAACCTAAATACACGAATATTGAGTTGGTTTTTATTCGAAAACTCATTTTCTATGAGCTCAAACAATTTTCTCACTGATTTAAAAAAAAAGCAATAGAAGATATTTTTTCGCAAGGCAAAATTACCCCTAAATACTATCCTGTCGAATATGTTGGTCGGGAAGATTTTCACCGTATACACATTTTTAAGAATTTTTTTTTCTATTCATATTAATCGCCGTTTAGAACAAATTACACCCCCACGCATTCACAATTAAATAAGCTTTCACTCACTATTTTTCACTAAAATTGCTGCAACAAAGGAAAGAAGAAAATTGTAATTTACCTGTGGAAGGTCACCCCATTGGGATTTCGGTGTTTAGAGTTGAAGCAATTTATGACCGCGCACTTCATTTTTCACACGTTTCACTGCACGGATATCTTCACGCACACTCAAGTAATTACTGGAAATTATATTTTTTCTACAATTTGCTGATTTTCTCACTTGTTTTATCCACAAAACTCTGGACCACCCAAATCAAAAAAAAAAACACAACCATATGCGGCGATTGTCAAGCGGTTATGGATTTTTCCGCTGCGTGTCGCTCGCGAACATGCCTTTATGGTGAAAATTTGAATTCTCTATAAAAATTTGGCCAAAATAACGAACATTCCAGAGGGGGGTGGGTAATATCATAGGCTTATAGAAAAGTTTTCAGTAACCAATAATTAATCATTTTAAATAAAAACAACTTCAGCTTTTCGCTTATTCAATACATTTTAAAAACAAGTATATTTCCTAAAAGTGCATTTAAAACAAAATAAAAATACACACACAATTTTTTATTCTACAAAATTAAATTAGATGTTAACAAAAATATGTTAGATGTGATACTTACATAATCACACCTATTTTACTCATTTAATTAATATCAGAAGTACGGCCTTATATTAAGAATGAACGTATTTGGACCACTTTGAAAATTCTCTATAGAAAATTTGCTAAGAAGTGATGAAGGAGTGATAACTTACTATCGGAAGGGCGGCTGGATCCAGGAAATGCACGTATTGGAAACGCAGTGTTTTGGAAGCATTTTTAATTGTGATATCTTCAGGTTTGAAGTGGGCACTGCATATTCGAACGTTTTTCTGGGTTATCACTGAGGCTGACAGTTTCAAGCGATTAACCCAGACCTCACGTACATGTGCATTACTTGGAAGCCTTAAAGATAAAAAAAAATTTAGGAAACACAAATTGTAAAAAAAAACTAATAAAGAAAATATAAAGAGGCAATGAAACGAATAGTTAGTTCTTATATCACTTTCCATTTATAATATGTTTTAAAATTTCAAATCAATTTGATCTATTTAATTTTGCTTATTTTGATAATAACGTGTAAAAAAAATCATGAATTACAGAAATAATACCTTTAATGGATTACATGGACTAAAAGAATAAGAAATTACTCGATGCCCCTAATTCTTCCCTGACAATAATGCCACCTACTCAACACACTTATAACTCATGTTTGCTCCTGTATTTGGCTGGAACTTAGAAAAACTCTTTCAGAGTCATATTCATAATTTAATGGTGTGTTTTTCGAACTATCTCGTTTCTGAGGTTCCATAAAAATAAAGAAATTCCTAAATTACCTGTGGAATGTCACTCCCAAAGAGTTCTGTCGTTGGGAATTTTGGCAATTTCCCACGGCACACTTCATTTTCTCACTTTTCTCGCAATTGACACACTTCACACTTTTCACAAATCTTGTTACATATGTATTTTTAAAAGTCTTCCTTTGCTTTTTCCTTTTTTTTTTTAGTAAATTTTCACAATTTCGTCGTTGCCAATCTTCAGCAAACGCTGCGTCTGTCAAGTACTTGCGAAATTTTAACGCCAGTTGCGCTAGCGGTACGCCGTGAAAAGCGCTCGTGAGGCGCTCACGGTAGAATTTTGAATTCTTTGTAACACTGAGAAAAAAAGAGGCTGCGATTAACTTTTTTTCGTCATAATTTTTACACTTTTTGGGTGTAAATGTTGATATATATTTTTTAATGTTAATTTTAAACCTTTTAAGGGTAAAATCAACATGAAAAAAGGGTTACTTTAACATATAATACACATAAAAAGGGTAATATTTACGCCGTTTTCGGATCAATACTGCAGGGTAAAATTAACATTTCCGGAATGTTATTTTGACTTTTTAGGATTTTTCTCAGTGAAAGAACTTTTGCTACAATAAAGGTATTAATAAATAGTGGGTTAATTGAATAATATATTCTATTAATCTGCTAAAAATTTTATCAATGATGTAGTACAAACATAAAATTATATAATTTCTTTTAAAATTTCCCATAAAGTGGTTTTTCTTTCTTTCGAAATGAATGAATTCAATAGTGTCGTCAAACAGAACTGGAAATAATTGTTTGTCACTACTAGAGTCGCACTGTAATATCCTTAAATTATTATTTTTCATATCTATTACTTATAATACTTTATTAATACTTATAATTGCTTTATTACTTACTATTGGAAGAGCGGTCGGATCCAAACAATGGACGTATTTGGCTTTTGTCTTCGACTTGCAAATATTTCTCAGTTTTATATTTTCAGACCTGAAGTGAAGACTGCATACGTGTTTATTACAGTTCACGTCTGCAGCTGAAAGCTTGAGGCGATCAGCCCAGACTTTTTGAATTTGAGGATTTGTTGGAAATCTAAAAATTTTTGCAAACAAAAATTAAAAAAAAAAATGTTCAAAATATAGGGAAATTCATAAGTATATTTATTTCTTATAATCACTTTCATTGTACTGTATTTAAATTCAATTAAATTTATTTGTGCGAGAGATGTTCCCCAGATTCTACCCTGGTAAAGCTAGCAAAAATATTTTGCTAAGAAATGTTTTAAAACTTTCTCATGCACTTTTCTTCTTTATTTTGAGAGACTCAATTTATAGTTCTTATATCACTCTATTCCTAATTAAATGAGCTTTACATTTGTGGTAAAAACCTAAATCGGATCCCACAAGAAGAAAGAAATATTTGTCTATTTACCTGTGGAATGTTACACGCAGAGGATTTCGATGGAGGGTGTTTCCACAATTTTCCACTGTACACCTCATTTTTCTCACTTTTCACCACTCAAATATGTACTCAAAAGTTTTCACACACTTTTTCACAGAAATTTCTTTAATATTTTTCAGATTTTTTTTCATAAACCCTTTGCATCAATATTCGACCAAATTGCTTCACGTGGGTACTGTCAAAAGTGGTTTGCGTGTTTTGCCACTAGATTCGCTAGCAGTTCTCTGCAAAATCTCTTGCATCGCTTGTACGTTAGATTTTCGAATTTTCTTGAATAATTTTCTAAAATAACGATATTGATAGAGGAGCTTACATGGTTATTTATGGGAAATATTTGAGAACTGGTCACTTTATATTGAAAGCCAAATTTTAAAATTTTTGGTAATCAAAATTTACCCTAGATTCCCCTAATCGTTTTCTGCAAACGAGTAAAACTAAAAACAAAAAAGTACGGTTTACCATTGGAAGGGCGTCTTTAGTTAAAGATCGTGCGTACTTGGAGCGCTTCGTCCTGGATATACTTTTCCATTCAATATCTTCTGGCCTGAAATGGAGGCTGCATACGACTTTGGTCGGGTTTACAACTGAAGCTGACAGCTTCAGGCGAGTTGCCCAAATTTCTCGTAACTTTACATTAGCTGGAAATCTAAAAGAGAATATTTTGTCAAAAAATTGTAAATATCTAGTCTTTTCGTCATAGTTTCTTCATTAATTGAAATTATCTTTATTCCTTATGGCTCGGGCGCACCTTCTTATTTCAGTGAAATTGCATAAATTAAAATTTTAACATTTATTCTTTCAACCAAAAATCATATATATGCAGTTATCCCTTTCTTGAAATTGAAATTGACAATAAAAAATGTTTTTACAATAAAAAAAAAAATGGTTTTGAAATATCCACACCACCATTTTTTCCACTAAAAATGTAACTTACAAATATGGAGTTGAAGCAAATTAAAAATCCCACTAACTCAATTGAAAAAAATCATTATTAAAAAAACAACAGACTTTTTGCAAGAGATATTGCCCCTAATTCTTCTCTGGCAGAAAAATTCCATATCGCAATGTTCGACCAAATTTCCCACGTTTTCTCTGTTTTATAATTTGCGAACTTACTTATAATTTATATATCAATAGGAGCCGTATTATTTTAGTTTTCTTATGAACTAATCAATTAGGATAAGTTCACAAAAAATAAAAGATTTTGGCACAATACCTGTGGAATGACACCCCCAGGGGATTTCGTTGGTCACTGTTGCTGCAATTTTTCACAACACACTTCATTTTTCTCGCTTTCTCTCACTTTTTCTCAATAGTCAATCCGCGTAAAATGTTTAGATGTATCTTTAGCCTTTAGTCTTCGATTTATTCTGACTTTCTTTAGTTTTTTTTAGCACTGAAACAACGGAAACATTGCACTCACAATTTCACAAGAATCATAATAATCTCCGCGAGGTGACTGTCAAAAGGTTAAGAAAGTATGCCGCCAGGTTCGCTAGTGGCGCATCGTTCACGATACAAATTTGAATTCTCTATAGAGAACTTGGTAAAATAACGATATTGATACACAGAAAAAAATATTTTGTAAAAATGTTCGTAAATGTTTGTGAATTCCTATGGGGGAGTTAAAAAATGCTCGTGAATCGTATAACCCACAATCATGTTCGTAAAAGTTTGTACTTGTCTCACAAATATTGTTCGTAACATTATCATTTGACGAACAATTTTTGTACTTTTACAAACATTTGTTCGTAAATGTTCGTAACACACAAAAAATGTTCGTAAAATTTTGTCATTCCCGTCAAATAATATCTGCAGATATCTTTAAGATTTCTGTAGAGAAAATCTACACCTCTACAGAATATCTGCAGATAAATTCTGTAGATATTCTTACGAATTTTATTTGGGCTTGGGACAAAATTCGTCAGAATATTTCGGCAGATTTTCTGACGAATCTCTAGACGAATTTCTGTAGATATTCTGTAGATTTTTTCTACATTCCAGACTTTCCAGACAAGATGTGTCAGAAGAGATGGAAAAATTTTTCACTGAAGTTTGCAAAATTCTATAGAGTTATTCTTAGTGATATCACGGTGTTTATATAAAATAAAGAATTCTGCGACGCCGTGTTACAAGTAGAGAAAAGTGAAGTGAAAACTTTAAACAGAGTGTCGACCAAAATTTCATGTTTTTGTATCATTCGATTGGCGATTTTTAAGAAATTAGTATTTTTGCTCGCAGTTTTTTTACTTATCTAAAATGTGTACTCGGTAATGCTTGTTAAGCAGAGCATACAATTTTCTTTATAACTTCTACAGTTTCTTCATAAATCAACAATATTTTTGTGAAGTAATGGAGGTTATGCAGATTTTCTAGGGAGAAATTCTGCCGAGAATCTGCAGATTTTCTCTGAATGTACTAGACTATACCGTTAAAATTCAAAAAACCTCAGAGTAAAATCGGCAGGTAGAGCAATGATTTGACGGGTTTGCTCGTAAATGTTTGTTCTCCTGCCGAACATTTTACGAACATTAAGTTATTGTGTGTTGCGCATTTGGTTAAGTTTGTTTATTAAAGCAAATATTTTCAAATTTGCTATGATTTCATTAAGCTTTATCGATATGCTTAATCATTGAGATTTTCCTGTGGGATTTTCAACGGTTTTGACCAAAAAATAGAATTTTATTGAATGAGAATTTGAGAAGTTTATATATTTTTTCTAATATTACAAAAAAACCTAACTTTTGATTTTATATTTATATAAAGACGGAAGTTTAATAAAGAAAACTACAAAAGTAGTACCCAAAGAGCCAAAATACATTCTTAAAACTATACTTGGATTAGGTTCATATTTTAATCATTCACTTACAATTGGAAGTGCGGCCTTATCCAAAGAATGCACGTATCTGGAGCGTGCAGATTTCGTCGCTACATTTATCAGCTGGATATCGCCTGGCTTGAAGTGAAGACTGCATACAAAATTGTTCTGGCTCAAGAGTGAAGCAGAGAGCTTCAAACGCTTTGCCCAGATTTCCCGCTTTGTTACATCTCTCGGAAATCTAAAAAAAAAAAATCAAAAACAAGAATTATCGGAATTGTATAATAGATTTTTATCATTTTTTTCGATGATTAATTTTTTGAAATAATAAGAGAAAACAATAAAAAGCTCAACAAAAATTCTTTTAGTGAAAAAATCACAGTTTTGAAACGGTTTAAACAAGTTTATCGCAAAAAAAAAGTTCACGAGAGACATTACTCGTGGGCCCCCTCAATACATCCCTGTCAAAAGTATGCGAAATTTTTCTTTCTGCTGAAACCTGAACATTCTCCTTGATTATCTCTACATTTTTACGAATTTCCACGTGTGATTCTTACGCCAATATTTTCCTTATTAAATGAGCTATCATTAGAATACCAGTATTAGAAACAAAACCCGAAAATATTAGGAAATGTGGGCAATTTACCTGTGGAATGTAACCCCCAGCGGGTTGTGTCGATAGGAATTTGCACAGTTTTTCACCTCACACTTCATCTTCCGCACTTTTGTCCACTATCCACACCTTTTCAGAGAACTTTTTTACCTAAATCTTAGGTATTTTTCCTAACTTTTTGCTGAGATTAGCACTATTTTCACTCGAACAACTGGAGCACACACAAATTGCACAATTTACCACATGCGGTGATTGCGGAGATTGTCAAGTGACTATACAGCATTTTTCCGCTAGTTTCGCTATTGTCGCTTTGTGAAACCCCGGCGGGACCAAAATACACAGTTCACATGACATACAATGTATTTACGACTTATTCTTGGAGGAAAAATACATAGTTACACATGTATTATGTATTTGATGAGGACTTGTCATTCAAAAATACAAGTTCACTCACATACACAGTATAAACTACGTATTTCTGTACTGGGAGTACATACCCCATTGCAAAAGAAAGCGGAATAGGAATAACAAGCGAAAAATTCCTTGGAATTTTCAACTATTTTTCCTTAAAAAATTCCATAGGAATTTTCCATAATAGGTTCCAAGGAAAATTTAATGGATTTATGCTGGATTTTTTCTATTGAATACATCCATGGAAATGCTCGTGGAATTTATGTGGATTTTTCCACCAAAATAAAATGGAGAAAAAATGAAGCTGTCACATGCACCTCATGATTTTACTTCCGAATTTTATAGAAACGGCAAAGATTACGAGGATTATAATATGTTTTTATAAACCAGCAATAACGAATTGACACTTTGAGCAATAAAAAAATATTTTATTAAAAAAATTTTTTTTTCCTAAAATATATATTAATTAACATAAAAACAGCATTATTTTAGGTTGGCGACCTATTTAATGTAATCACTTCATTATTATCTACACGAAACGCAGCATCGCATAATTAATTATATTATAATTGCCACATGAATCAATAGAAATGTTTGCGGAAGGTTTGGAAACAAATTCTAAAAGTTGTCGCAACACCATTTTATTTGTTTGACATTTCAGAAAACTAGTGGAAAAATCCATATAAAAAACTATGGAAAGATAGTGGAAATTTCCATATGTTTTTTCCAGCTTATCCCGCGGACGTTTCACGTGTGAGTTTCCATATAAATCTTCCGCGGAATACCGCGGAATTTAACGCTGGAATTCCAGCATGTCGTACTAGTATATTCCATGGAGCACTATGATTTCCATGGAATTTCCGGCTTTAAATTCCATAGGAAAACTTAGTGGAATTTTAGCGTCAAATTCCAGCGACTTTAGCCATTTGGACGCAAGTTTTCCATTGGAATTTTTGCGGAATTTTGCTATGGGGTAGTTGTACGAAAACTCCGTATAAACTACGTACTTGTAACTGCAAAATAACTGTCAACACACACATACAGACGCACACGACCAAATGGCGACCAAACAAACTTGTCACATGCACCTGCCGTTTTTATTTCCAAATATTGACGAAATTATAGATGTCACAAGGATTTTAATATATTTTATTTAACCAGAGGCAACGATTGAACAATTTAGATAATCACAAAGTATCGTGTAAAAAAAAATATTTTGCAAAAACACTCACAGAATGGAATAAAAACACGCGTATTTTAGGTTTGCAACTTCTTTAATATTTTCACTTCACTATTTTCTACAGATAACACAGCGTCGCATAATTATTATATTATTATAATCACTGAAATTACTAATAATTGTAACACATAATTTGTAAACAGAATATTCCAATGGAAAATATTTCCCGTTGTCAAAACAGCTGACAACACGCCTGCCAACAGCATTTTCTGTCATACGGAGTTTTTATTATATTTACGATGTATGTAATACTACGTATTTACTCTGTAAGAGATAATACTTCACACGGACACACTCACACCAAAGCACACTTCGGGTCTCATTTGGTGCAAATAGTACTGAGTAAAATGTATGGGCGTACATGATGATACTGAGTATTCGTACAACGTATATACACAGTTTATAGGTAGTTTGGTCCCGCCGGGACCGCTCTCACACAGGATATTTGAATTCTCTATAGAGAATCTGCAAAAATAACGGTATTGACAGAGGGGTGGTTTTGACCATTAGGAGTCTGTAAAATATGTTATGGGCTATATAGGTGGACAAAAAGCCGTTGGATTTCAGACGACATTTTTCGATAATTATGGAATGGCATTTTTTTCCAAATGCTCGATTGAGAAAGAGTCTACTGTACTAACCTTAAACTATTTCTTAATTCCTGTTACATACAAAACTGTATTAAGAAAGAAATATTACAGTAGACTCTCGCTAAATCGGCTCTTTTAAGATCGGGCTACTTTTTAATTCGGGTGGCAGTTAAATGCGAAAAAAGTTTGTTGACATTTTTCAAGTTTGATTATGATTTATCAAATGAACCCAATATGCTCAAAATTGCCATGGTTTATCTAAGTTTTGATGTAATTTTGGGTTATTAAGGGATTTTCATGAAATTTACAATATATATGAGTATGTAAACCAATATGTGTATATGAAGATCAATAAAAATCGTTGTATTTCAAAAAGTTTATCGCCCGAATTTCTCTCAAATTCGGATGACATTTCGGTCCCAAATGCCCGAATTTGAGAGAGTCTACTGTACTTACTATTGGAAGAGCGGATGGATCCAAACAATGGCGGAATTTGAAGCCCTGCTTGCGGACATTTGTCAGTTTTACATCTTCAGGTTTGAAATGAAGACTGCATACGTATTTATCATAAGTCACGTCTGCAACTGAGAGCTTGAGGCGATTAGCCCAGATTTTGTGAGTTTGGGGATTTCTTGGAAATCTAGAATTTTTTGCAAAAACAAAAAATAGAAGAACTGTTAAAAATACAGGGAAATTCGCGAGTTTATTTATTTCATAAATCACTTTCATTATACTATAAATTCAATTTAATAAATTCGAATTATGCACCTTTTGTGCAATTAATCCTAAAAAAAATAGTTTAATTCCCTGTTTTAATTTAGTTTAAACGGCCTTTAATTCCCCTCCCCATACTTTCAGTACAATTTAAATTTTTCAAATGCTCGATTGGCCCACTTTAAAAACCTTATTTACTATAAGTAATTTGTTCAAGAATAGAACGAGATAATAATGTTTGCGAGAGATGTTCCCCTGATTCTACCCTGGCAAAGCTACAAGAATGCTGCCAAGAATTTTTTTACAATTCTCTCATGCACTTTTCTTCTTTATTTTAAGATCCGCAATTTACAGTTATTTTTTCATCAAATTCCTAATTAAATGAGCTTTCCATTGGTGATAAAAACCTAAATCGCCGCTCATAGAAAGAAAAAATAACCTTATTTACCTGTGGAATGTTACACGCAGAGGATTTCGATGGCGGGTGTTTCCGCAATTTTTCACTACGCACTTCATTTTTCTCACTTTTGACCACTCAAGTATGCATTCAAGAGTTGTCGCACAATTGCAATTGACTGTCTTTAAAATCTTCAATATATTTTCTCGGTTTTTCCAGGAAAACTAGAATCAATTCGGTTAAATTCCATCGCGTGCAAACTGTCAGGAGGTTTGTATTTTTTGCCGCAAGATGCGCTAATAGTTCTCCGTGAAACCGCTCGCATCGCTTCGCTTGCACGCTGGAATATTTGAATTCTCTTTGCTAAAACAACGAATTTGATAGAAGGTAGGGATCGTAGTGGTCCTCGTGGTCCTTTTTAAAGGAAACCAAATTCTAAAATTCTTGAATAAAATTTCGCCCGATTCCCCTACTCGTTTTTTTGCAAACGAGTAAAACGAAAAATGAAAAAGTTTGATTTACCATTGGAAGGGCGCCTTTAACCAAGTATCGTGCGTATTTGGAGCAATTCTTTTTGGAGACATTTTTCAATATAATATCTTCTGTCCTGAAATGGAGACTGCATACGGCTTTGTCTCGGTCTACAAGTGAAGCTGAGACCTTCAGGCGAGTCGCCCAGACTTCTCGCACCTTCATATTAGCTGGGAATCTAAAAAAGAAAATTTTGTCAAAAAGTTGTATCTAGTCTTTTCGTCATAATTTCTACATCAAGTCGAATTCTCTTAATTTGAAGGAAACTGTATCACAATTAAGAAATATGAGCAAATATGCTCAAATGCAGAGGCGTGGAAGAACCGTTGAGACCGAATAAACGTCAATATGAAACATATGTACGTCAATTGTCAAAAAACGCTACTACAGTAACCCCGCACCCCGCTGCTCTATAGTCCACAATTTATCAACTGTTGATTTCAAAACACTGATTTTAAGTTAGGTTATGTTTTTTAGTACGCGACATGCAATGTTGTCATAATTATTTTAGTATTTTCGGCAAACTTTTTTTGAGTAGTTGTAATAATTGTGATCCATAATGAAGAGAGCGAGAACAAGTACCACAATCGCAAAGAAAGTGGAAGCCATCGAGCAATTTTAATACTAAAAGTTGTTGATAATTTTAAAAAAATACATGGACTACAGTAGACTCTCGCTTATCCGTGAAAGCGGGACCAAAATGTCATACGGATTTTGAGAGTGATACAAAACGGGAACAGTGTCATCAAAATTTTGAAAATTCAACTGCCTCACGGATTTTTTTATGTCACCCGGAAAAAGAGTCCACGGATAAGCGAGAGTCTACTGGTATAGTACGACCCAAGTGTCAAATCAGGTACCAAATACAGTAGACTCTCGCTAATTCGGCTCTTTTAACATCGGACAGCGGTTACATTTGAAAAAAGTTTGTTGTCATTTTTCAAGTTTGATTATGATTATCAAATGAATCAAATATCCTCAAATGGTTTGTCTTAGTTTTGATGTGATTTTGCATTATTGAGGGATTTTCATGCAATTTACGTTATATATGAGTGTGTAAACTCAATATCTATATGCAGATGAATAAAAAATCGTTGCATTTCAAAAAGTTTGTCGCCCGAATTTCTGTCTAATTCGGCTGACATTTCGGTCCCATATGCCCAAATTTGAGAGAGTCTACTGTATGACCTATAGTGAGGCTCTACTGTAGAACAAATTTTGACGTTTATTCGGTTTCAACGGTTCTTGCACACCTCTGTTCAAATGTATCATGGTTTGTCTTAGTTATGATATGATTTTGTTTTATTAAGGGGTTTTTATGAAATGTACAATAAATATCAGTAAGTAAACCATGTAAATTTAATGAATATGCCAGTATGCAGATGAACAAAAAATCCTTGCATTTCATA
Organism: Phlebotomus papatasi; assembly: GCF_024763615.1. Lineage (NCBI taxonomy): Eukaryota > Metazoa > Arthropoda > Insecta > Diptera > Psychodidae > Phlebotomus > Phlebotomus papatasi. Next base: position 34,061,993 of record NC_077222.1, read on the forward strand.
TAGTTTGACACCAGAATTTCTAAGTTGAAAGAAAAAGTGGATTATAATCTGCTCTTTGTTTGAGTTCGATCAGTAATATAACAAACTTTTTATGAGAGGCATTACCCCTAATTCTCCTCTGACAAAAAATGTTTTTACATGCATTTCAGAATATTCGACTAAATTTTTTATCGTTTTCTCTTTATGTTTTGTGAGTTTACTTATAATTTTTATATCAGCAGAAGCCTTATTTAATTATCTTTCTTATGAACTAATCAATTAGGATAAGCTCTCTTAGAAATAAAAAAAAATAATTGTATAATACCTGTGGAATGACACCCTCAATGGATTTCGTTGGTCGCTATTTTTGCAGTTTTTCACTATACACCTCATTTTCCTGACTTTCCACCACTCAATTGTTTAAGAATTTTCACACACTTTTTTCCTCGGTTTTAAGACACTTTTTTATATTTTTAATCAAGTTTTAATAAATTCGAGCAAATTTGCTTTTTTCACGTGGTAACTGTCAGAAAGTGTTTGCGTATTTTGACGCTAGATTCTCTAGTAGTTCTCCGTGAACTGAGAACGCTGCATATTTTTCAATTTTTTATAAATAACGATATTTATAGGGGATAGGCGGGACAGAAGAGGTGATTTTAATTACTTGTAGTGCATAAATTAAAAAAAGCAGTACTTACAATCTGTCTGATATTTTCAGGCCTGAAGATAACACTGTATACAGATTTATTCCGGATTTCATGAAATTGCGTATTGTCTTTAACATTCGAGTCTACATCCAAGGAAGCTCTCTTTTCTGTTGGATAGCGTTGTATGTAATCATGATCGTCGTAAATTGAATATCCACCTCTAGCATTGCCTAGCAAAGAAGACGACGAATACCTCACTGGAATCAGAGTTTTTATGTAGTTATACAGATAAATGATCATTTTAATTCAGATTTTTAATTTACATTTCTTAACATCCTGAAATAATATCTATTTTTTAAATTAATTTTATTTTACATGTAATTGTGACACTTTTTTTAGAAAATCTTTTATGAATGCTTTATACTTGATTAAAATGTTAATAAATCTTTTTTTTTTAAATACTCTAGTAGTTAGGATTTATTTAAAATTAAAAGCTCACATTTAAGTTGCTTATTGCGAAGTTATTGCAAAAAATTTACTTTGTGCGTGGAATTTATAATGAATTTTGATAAATTATTCTTTGAGTTCCTTGGATGATTTTTAAAATATTGGGTGTACAAAAAAGTTCTCGCTGTTTTTGTGAAAATTAAAGTTTTATTAAAGAAAATTAGAAAATATTATTTCATTCAAAATATTGTCCATATTGTATACATATATATGTAAGTTATTCTTTCTGAAGTGTCTACTAAACAAATCTTTGCATGTTGTTTCTGATGGAGCATGGTCACCTAAGTCTCTACAAGATTTTTATGTGCTTCAGCCGCAGATTTCTTTTGGCGAAAACAGAGCAACAGAAGTTCCCGCAAGTGCCTTTTTCGGTCCGTCACTCGTCATTTTAAACTTTATGAAGAAATATGTTGTTTACACTTTTCCAAAACAAATGTACTACCAATTACAAACTATTGATAAAGAATCATTATAACTGGTTACAAATACCGTCAGTACGTACAGACTTTGACAGCATCATCTATCGATGAACAGCGAGAACTTATTTGTACCCATAATAATTAAAAAACTTATTGCATTTTGTATGACATTTTTACAGTGTCAATCTGTTAACTTCCTGAATTGTGATAAACAAGGATAAATAATAGAATTAATTTCTTTGTATAATGTATTCCCGTATCTAAAGTCATTTTTTAAATTAAACTATCAGTAACCGTAGTATCATCTTTCTTAACATTATTAGTATTGCCAAGAAAAAATGAATTTGTATGAATAACAATTAAATAATATCGATAGAACCGTCTTACCATTATAGTGAATCTCTTTAAAGTCCATCGTAACTTCCACATCACCGTAATCTTTCTCATTGTTCTCTTCTGCATTCTGGGGCATTGGAACAGTACCCTTCCGCAACAAATAAATTTTCCTAGCTTTATAATAGGTCTCAGAAGGAAAATGAGCACCACATATTCGAACAGATTTGTAATTTTTGCTGTTCACCTTCAAGTTTAACAATCTTATCCATTTTGCAGCTAAAGTCCTGTTTTTGGGCAATCTGAAACGTAGAAGATCAAATGTAAAAGGTGTGATAAAGCGTCCTAATCTTTGCGAAATACTAGAACGCGCGACTTAAATGCTATACCTCAAAATTAGTTTCGCATCATTTACCGTTTACCGGTTCACGACCAATTTGAACTCCACCCAGGCTTGAACTGGGGGCCTTTCACTGTCACTAGGCCTAGGCGAATGTTCTACCAACTGAGCAATGGGGGAACCGGCTCTGATTGTCTTTGCTACTAATCTCAACCAATTTCTATGAGCACTTCGCCCCCTGGCACAAAGTTGTATGATTTCACGGTATAGTTCTGTTGCCCATTGTGAGGAGGATCTGACAGACGTCACTGTTAGTCAGTCGGTAAGGTCGATAACATTGCCTAGATGAATTCGGATGGGGACACGGAGATTTGGTCGCTGCCGATCAATTTGCCACCACGATAAGCCTTGATCTACATAATGAATCTTTCAGAATAGAATCTTGGCTAGAATTTATTACAAACGGCTCTTCGTTATCCGGCTGACTGGGGGATAAAATGACATTTAGGTTTTTTGAATGATCAACGATTTTTATATTTTGTTCTGTGTGAATTTATTTTCTGTCTGACAAAGAACAAAATAATTTTCTTCATGGTGTGGTTATTTTTCATGTTTTATCACAACTATGTATTAAAAACTTCGATACAATGATAATAATACTTTAATTCACACTGAAGAAACTTCATGTTTAGTAAAAATAATTTTGAATATGTACACATCAACCGCCAGTGTTTGGCAGCTGTCACCCGGATAACGAAGTGCCGGATAACGAAGAGTTGAAATTTCTACAGTGTCCTCAGTTATAGTTTTACTAACTTATTTTCTGAAGCTGAACTTATTTTGACCTTACGTTTGCTTAACATTTTCAGTTTTGTGTGACAGGTCAGAAAAAAAAACAACAAAATGTCGTTCGCGACATTTTGTTTTTTTTACCGATTTTTTAATTTAAAAGTTTTGCTTGTTCTAGTAAAATAAATTATTATTTTGCAAGATATTAATCATGGAAAACAATTGAGATTACACGAAGACTGTCCAAAATGAGTAAAATGGTCGATTTCTGCGAATTAAGTGAAATTGATAAAGAAGCAGACTTCAACAGTGATGATGAGTTCCCTAATTCGTCTTTTAATGCCCCAGATCGTGAAATAAAACCAGAAGATGAGCAATGTATTTCAAGGGACCTTCAAATTATACAAGAAGATGACGTTTTCATACCTAGCCTGCGACCTATTAGTTTAAAATCAGTCTCATTGAAAAAGCTTGAGCTTCATTAACGTCTAATTATAAAAATTATAAACGCTTTTTTTCCTAAAAAATGTTGTTTTTTAGATAATCATACATCATTCATCCATAAAAAACGTTTAAAATTCATTTATTTTACTATTTGTTCACTATTTTTCAATAAAAATATTTCAGTTTTTTTATGCCTTAAACGGATGTGACCGCCCGGAGGCGGTCTTTACCTTTTTTCACCTGGTGCCCAAGAAGGAGATAATGAAGAATGGATGGTATTTTTGAGTTCAGTGGACCATTAATTACACTAGACAAAATTATTTAACTACTTTTTTGCATATTAAAGAAAACACTGTTAGAGGGTTAATGTTATTAGTACAGTAGACTCTCGCTAATTCGGCTCCTTTAAGATCGGGCTACTTTTTCTAATTCGGGCAGCGGTTACATTTGAAAAAAGTTTGTTGTCATTTTTCAAGTTTGATTATGATTATCAAAGGAATCAAATATCCTCAAATGGTTTGTCTTAGTTTTGATGTGATTTTGCATTACTGAGGGATTTTCAAGCAATTTACGATATATATCAGTGTGTAAACTCAATATCTATATGCACGTTGCACATGAATAAAAAATCGTTGCATTTCAAAAAGTTTGTCGCCCGAATTTCTGTCTAATTCGGCTGACATTTCGGTCCCATATGCCCGAATTTGAGAGAGTCTACACTGTATTAGTTTATCAAATAATCTAGAAAAAAATTTAACTACGTGAACTGCCCCACCCTCCCCTAAATTAATATTTGATGGTTTTTTTTCCCTTTTTTTCTATCTAAAAACACCTTAAATGCCAAAAGTGCCACTCGTGTGCCACTAAAATAGCGGAAGTATACACTCCTCTCGCTTCTCTCTGTGGAGTTTGAGCAGTAAAAGTATACCCCTAAAAATTTCAAGTGCGACTCTGGATTTTACGGATGCTTTTGATAAGCGATGCAAAATGCAATTTTATCATTGAAAAACTTATTTTTTGCTTATTTCTCTCAGTAGTAACTTCAGTACAGATGGTCACGAATATTTTCTATAGACTAGTGGCAAAATAGAGGCAAAGAGGATAAAATTGAAATGGACAGAACAGAAAAAATAACAAAAGTTCTAGCATTATCACTTTGTACTTACCGGTGTAATTGACACTTATTTAGCAATTTTCCACGGCCAGTTGCACAATTGGGTACAGAACACTTCATTTTACAGCCAGATCTCGTCAGTTTTTCTCACTAATTTTCACTCACAATCCAACTTTTTGGAAAATATGCGAGGACGTTTTTTCAGCATCTCAATTGTCAACGCTACTACGATAGAATTTTTGAATTCTCTGCTAATAAACGGCTGAAATGAAAAGGGCTCGAGGACAAGGGTAAATCAATGACTACTCGATTTTTCACGCATTTCTCACGTAAAAGAAATGCATACTGAAAAATTAGTTGATTTTACAAAATTTCAAAAGGTTTATTGTCTTAAAATAGAAGAACTTCTATTGCATTCTGCTAACATAATTACCAAATTGTTCTACGACTTTTCTCATTTTTACAAATTGATTCTTAAAGAAGTCTCTCTCCTCCGTCAGCCTTTGGACATCGTCCCTCAGTCTTTGGTTTTCAACCTTCGATGACTTCAGCAAATAATGAAATTGCTATTGGAAAATTTTCAATTTGTAGATTTTGCAAATATTTTTATAAAATTTAAATAAATTCTTACCATTTCTCGTAAAGTATACGGTTCAGGCGGAAGCACTTCGCAGGGATGATGGGACAACTGTTGCTGCTGTGGAGAATTGGCTGGGAGGGTTTCCTGATCGGAATCAAATGAAGACTGGGATTGTAAGGAAAAAGGAGAGAGTCTGAGAGGATCTCCAGAAGTATCAGTAGACTGTGGAGACTTTTGGACAGATGGTTTGATTGGAGGGAGCGTTGGAGGTACTTCCGGGGGATTTCCATTATTCTCCCTTCTCAAACTCTGTGTATTAACAATTTGCAGATTCTGCGAATGAAGATCCATCGCTTCAGTTTGATCATCCGTTGATGGTGTATCACTTATCTCGTAATCCAGATACTTTTCTGTCCCTTCTACTCCCAACAGCGCCAAGACCTTCATCTCAGCTCCGGAAAACGACGGAAGTGCAATTGTTCTCTCATTCCCGCTCTGCAACTTCCTATATTTATCCACTAACTTATTCTTCACAGATATCCAAGTTCTCTTCCATTCTGTTGGGGTTCTAGCTGATTTGGGCCACATCTTATTTAAAGTATCTGACACAGATTTCCAAGCCATCCACTGCCTATTGGAGTTCTCCAAGCCAAATTGATGAGTTGTCAGGAGAGTAAAATCTGCCACTACCATCGAAAGGAGCTTCCGCCTTTGTGCTGGCGTGAAATGTCTCTTGAACTAATAACACGAATAAACTCATGAAAATACTCCAATTTCAATAAAAAATAAATAAAATCATCACAAAACTTACCTTCTTCCTCTGACCATCAGAAGAGTGATTGTCATAAATAGCTATAAAATAATTTTTATAAATATTTTATTTGTTGTTCTCCTATCAATATACATACAATCGAACCCTTCTGAGTTGCTAGACATTATTTTTCATGTATTTATTGGCCTTTTTTTCAATAAATTACACAAAAATTTCACGTGTGAACTGAAATGTCAAAAATTGTTTACAAATACAGCAGCTTCCGCGGAATTACGCGAGATGGCACCACGGATATTTTTACAGCCGGCATGTAATAATTGAGTACTGGCGTAATTTATTTTAAAACTTTGAAAATTGCAACTGCAATAAAATGTAAACAAATTCACACAAATCGTCATTTAAATCAGAAATTGTCGTAACATCATTTTTGCATAATTTTTTTTAAATAAAAATATTTCAAATAAAAATTTAAGTGCCCTTAATAAATAAAAATGTATCAACATATTTGTCGTAACTTTCATTTTTGGTGAAGTTACGAGGAATTTCATCCTTATAAAATTATCTCTAATCGGTTAACGTAACTTCTTTAAAACACTAATTTGACTTGCAATTTGCAGCTATATTGTAGAATTTCTCAATGAAATAATCACATACTTTCCCATATATCCAAAGACTGTGTAGATGTAGATAATGAGGAAGTAAATAATTTTTATTAAATATTTGTAAATAATGCATTTCTGCCTAAATGTGGGATATAGTTCAACTGAGTAACTAGTGAAATAAAGGCATTTATTATACGGAATCCCAGGATTATGCACATTTTCGGGACAAAAAAATTCGCGATTAAAAGTAGTTACAGTAGAGTCTTTTAAATTCGAACGCTCGGGGGGTATTTTTGACATTTCTCACCTCACAAATTAGAACGCTTTAAAAAAAAAAACTAACGAAATTTATGTGAGCTTAAATTGTACTTTGAATCAAATTCCCGTAATTTCTCACAAGGCTTAGTAGTAACATACTTCTTTTTATTGAGAGACTCTACTGCCCGTCTGACACAGGGTAAGGGGGACCCAGCCTTGAGCTATTAATTAACACTCAGCTTTAGGCACTACTTTAGCCCTCATCGGAAAGATCCGAGTGGTAGGCACAAATTAAGGACTGAATCTTGCCACGGATATCAATGGCGGTGGAATGAAACTGTCAATTGCACATCCTGATTTCACCTTCGAATTTTATACAAATGATAGAAGCCACAAAGAGGGATATGTTTTATTTAACCAGTATGAGCGATTTAACACTTTAGAAAAGCAATAACTATTCTGAAAAAAATCGTCTCCTAAAAAATACCCCGAAAGGGAATAAAAACACGTATTTCAAGATTGGAAATTTGTTTATAGTTACCACGACACTTTTCTCTAGACGAAACGCACCCACGCACATTTTTTATTATTAAAAAAAACCACTAAAATCACTGAAAATCTTTGCGAGAATTTTAAAAACAAATAAAATGATTGGAAAATATTCCATTTTGTCACTGACAGCTGAGCAACACGGCCGACAACATAATTTTCGTAGTTCCGCTCTTCACCACCATGAACGCAAAACAGTGTCCTTCACATATATTTAGTAAGGGCTGTTTTGTATGGGAGCTTCTTAAAAGTATGGTATGAAAGATAGGGGTTAATTGAGGCTATAATCCACGCTTACCTGGTCAGATGGGTGTTGAACAAAAACATTCAACAGTTCTAAAGATATCATTAATAATAATACTTTTTATAAAATGGGATCTTGGTCAAAATAAGCCGATAGGCTTCAGACCTATATCAGGGTAAGGGGGGGGGGGGGATCAAAACAAAATTTTTTATCCTGAGTTTCTCAATAAATTATTAGACTATCAAAAATTTTACCCTAGTTACAAGTGTTCTGAAAATAAGCATAACCTTTTCAAATAATGTACATTTTTACCATCCACAAATAGATCTTGAAAAATTCGAAAATCTAATTGAAGATTTAAAAAAGAGATTTTCTTACTTCATGGTAATTCCGCAAAGGTGGCTGATGTACATCCTGTTCGAATTTCGAAGTGCTCAAGTGTCAAAATGTGACGGTATTCACATTGTTTTGAGGAAAAAACAGAACAACGACGCTTACTGTTCTTGTCCCATTATTTAATCACTGAGTAACTCTTTTGCCAGCTTTTAGTGTGATATTTGATACATTTTCCCCACCTTGTTCGAATATTTAGTACGAAAACTCGAAATTGAATTGGGGCTCATTTTAAAGAAAAATAATGCTGAACTGAAAATTTCGTCTCCTGAAAAGTTGTCAAAAGGAAGTTACGACAAATGCTGATTTAACTGACGATATGTTTTCATTTTTTTTTGCATCAAGTCAAGACATTTTTAATGGTGATACTGTAAATCTAGATTACGCTGATGAGGCGTTGAAAGTATTTTTAAAATCATTGCAACGTAAGAAAATAATAAATTCCACGAAGTTCCGAAAGATTTTACGACACGTAATAAAATAAGCACTGCGCATACGAAACCATAATGCCCAACGCACAATAATTTTTGTTTTGTAAACATGTTTTTAAAATTGCCTATGTGAATGAGCGAGATGACTAGATCGAGATTTCATTCATTCTCATTGAAATGTCAAAAACATGTTTACAAAACAAAACTTATTGTGCGCTGGGCATAAAATTCAAATACGCTTTTTCCCCTTCGTCCATTTTCGTCAAAACATGTTGCGACTTGTACAATGCATTTTGTTAATGAAAAACTGCATTTTATTGAGAAAATACAGAGAATGTTTTTATGAATCTAATTGTACTTCATTTTGTTGTAGTGTAGGTATTTTTAGGATGATAAAAATGATTTTTTTTTAATTTTCCAGCTTTAAAATCAAATCATGAAATTCTGATTTGAAAAAGGGAACTCCTTTTGAGGGGAATTCAATTTCCTGTATGAATTCCAGAAAAGGAAAATGTTTAGGGTGGCGTGCTTACCACTGGCGCGGAGAGAGGGTAATAGCATTTGCAGCCATACCCTGGATGTAGTTCACAAGCCTCTGCTCCATTTTCTGCTTGATCGCGAACAAATCCTGGTGGTTTTGCTGAGCACGCTGCTCAACATGCTGGAATTCAAGACATATTACTTATACGAAAGTTTTAGGGAGTCTGATTGGCTTACGTTTAGATTATTTGGTTGAGTCTGCGTGACTTCCATCGGTTCCATTGCTGTACTTTGTCCCTGAGTGTCTTGAGTTGACGACTTCTTCTCCTTCATCCAGTTCCAGCCTGGTCCATTCCACAGCACCAAGATCCTTTCTTCGACGTCTGAGAGGGTGTACAAGGGCGTAAGATTCTGAGCCTGACGAACCTTGATCATGGATTTTTTCTGTCTTGCCGCTCTGTTCATCCCGTACCAAACCTGGGATTAAATGATTTTAGAGAATTTTCATTAATTTTTTATCCCTCTCTTACCCTCCTCCAGTCACTGCCCACTCTTGGGATGTCCAAAGGTGTCAGGGATTCATCCATCTGATTGAGAATTCTTGAGAAATGTTCCCAGTAATAGGTTGATCCCCAAGATCGTCGGCTTCCAAGCACTTTGTTTGGATTGGAATTAACCAGTGTCTCCAGGAGAGACACCAGCTTCTCCTTCTGGGCACTTGTGACCTTCTTGAAAGCCTAAATAATAAATATTTTAAAAAATAATATTCAGAAGAAAAAAAATTGTATACAAACCTTCTTTGATGATGGAGGTGGAATCCAGTTTTGCGTCACTGCTCAATAAAAATCAAAAATCGTGATTAATTCTCTATCTTAGTGTTCTTCTTCAACCGTAATACTTACACGTGAGATCCATCATGATGTTTTATGCAAATTTTCAATCGAAAACACTTCGCGAAGCTACGAGTGGATGAAAATAAATGCAAGAGAAGCGCGTTTTTTCCACCATAAAAATCCTTGCACAGAGTAGTTTTTGAATATTCCGCTAGGGGCGTTGTGGGAAATTTGCAGATTTTGCGCCAAAACCCTAACCTAACAATATGAAATTTTTGGGAAAAATGGAGGGAAAATTGATTTTCTTTCCCAAGAGAGATTGTTATTTACCGGAGAATGTTTTCTAAACCCATATTTAGGTGCAGAATGAGAAACAACAGCGAAATACCGCTATGAAATTCGTCCGGACACTGCGAGAAACGGATATGCCCTCTGCCCCTTCTGCGCCTTCTGCAGTAGAGGGATCTGCGCACGGTGTAATCTTACGCGTTGCGCGTAAGAGAAAGGTAGAGTTTGCGTGCAAAAGCCCCCAAAAATTTTTTCGCCTTTTTGCGCGCAAGATCTTCAAAACGTCTCATAATTATTGGACATTTTCAGAGGGGCCGCAAAGTACGAGATCGTCTGTTTATGGGTGTTTTTCGAGAGAAAAATTTAAGGAATGGTTTTCTTAATACTTATTTTACTAATTTGAAGTTGAAAAATCTTTAATTCATTAAAATACTTTTTTTTTTCTTGGAAAATACACTATATCTTTTCTTCTTAGAAAATAGTGTCTTATGAATTTTCCTTAGCGCAATCTCAAGCTTCTTTCGCCAGTTTGATAATTCTGTTATTACTGGTTGTAGGAATTTGCCTGCCTCTACTAATCGCATGCTCCGGTCCAGAGTAATTGGAAGACACTGCTCAGGTAAAAGAAATTTGCAATTTTCGGTGGTAGAAAATTTTAAAATCATTTTTTTAATACAATTTACTCACTGCCAGTGAAATATTTGTCCAATCTTCGACGGATCATTCTTCAGAACAAGTTATTTTTGCAGAGGCGTCCTCTTTACCTGTGTCACACAAAGTTTTTATTCAATCTTCCCCGTTACCTCTTGGATCCTATTGGATCATGCTTCGTTCACCAGACACGTTTTTTGGTAAAGTTTCTGATGAAATGGATACAAGCTTTGTCTGAAAGTTGTGCTCTACAAAGACAAGAAACACCTCCGGGTTGATCTTGACTTTCGTTTGATCCCTGTAGAAATCTTTTCTGTAAAAGAATTTTAACATCAGGAAAAATCTAAAGTTACCTTTTGATTGTGATTTCTTGACCTCAAAGAATTATTACTTACCAATAAATATAAGATTTATACGATATCACGCTTGTTCACTTACCACGTTTAGATGTTCACTCGTTCGCGTTCGCTGCTTAACTATGACTCCTTTTCTCCTTATTCTTCTTCTTCTTCCTTTATAATTTAGTCTCTCACTCTCATACTCTCTCTACTCTCTCTCTCTCTCTACTCTCATACATTACACTACCTCTTACATAAACGCACCTTTTTTGCACATTCCTTTGGCCATCGTGTCATTAGAATCAACGTTTTCACTAAAAATATTAAATTTTCCACTTTTTTTCTTATTTCTTTCTTCCGGCCTTCTGCTTTTGAAAAAGGAAAATAACGCGGAAACTAAATGACACCCAAAGCTTGCATGGTAGTCTCGTTCAAATAAAATCACCTTATAATAGAACTTAATCTTGCATACCAAATTCTTATAATTCAAAATTTGACATCTTATCTTATTAATACGAAAATAAAGTTGCATCGCTCTGTTAATTCGCATAATTTTTTATTCATCTCAATATGAAAAAGAGTAATAGATAAATCGTCAGTTAAATCAGCATTTGTCGTAACTTCCTTTTAACAACTTTTGAAGAGACGAAATTTTCAGTTCAGCATTATTTTTCTTAAAAATGAGCCCCGAATGCGATACTCTTGAGTCAAAATAATAAAAGTGGCACTAATAAACTATAAGTTAACTCGGAAAAATCTTTATAAAATGATTTAAAAGCTCAGATATTGAGATATATGTTAGAAGAAACACAATAAGATTTTATCGTAACTTCCATCGTTTATAAAGCCGTAACTTCCAATGTATGGAAATCTTGGAAGTTTACAATTTTCAAAAATGCATTATATCAATTTCAATGACTCTAGTGATAATAAGCAACTTTATTTGACTAAATTAATCAATTAAATCTTATCCCTAAAAGCTTTTTTTCGTAAATTGTATTGAATAAATTTTGCGCGCCGCATTGCTTGTTTTGTTTTGAATTAATGACAGATGGGCAGGGTTTTTTTCTTACTTTTTTCTCACAAATATTGAATTAAAATGATTTAATGTTGCATTATTCGCACTGTCTTTGGATATTTGGAAGAGTTTGTGAATGTTTTAATGAGAATGCAAATTACAAGCCACGCAAACGGGCAAAAGAAGTTACGACAAATGCTGATTACTGAAAATTTTGTATGAAAATTTGTCGTAACTTCCCCAAATATGGAAGTTACGACAAATTCTGATAAATTTTTATTAATTAAGGGGACTTACGATAATTTTTGTTTAAAATAATTTTTAATGGGCTTATAAAAGTTTCTTTTTCTCAAGTACGTTTAATAAACAAAATTACGCTGATTCTAAATATGTATATATCCCAAAATCGCAAAAAAGAAGTTACGGCAAATGCTGATTTAACTGACGAAATGCTGCGTGCATGAACATTTTTGCTGCTGCGCGTATTCTGCGCGCATAAAATATTCTTTGCGCGCTGCGTCGTAAAAAACAGCTGCGCGCACTCCGTACGCAGATCCCTACTCTGCAGTTCCCAGTAAAAGGGCACCCTCTTTGCGAGGGATGATGTACAAATTGCATGGGAAGCCCTATGTGAAAACTGCCAATGATTCCCAGAAATTTCGATAATATTTTCAGCCTACCTGTGTCATTGCTGCCTTCCAATCGATACGGTGTCCAGGACTCTTGACTCCTCCTCCAGGTGTTCTCTTAATTCAATTCTGCGTTGATAAGTCTCTCGAGGTGTCCCAAATATTCTGATTTTTGACAATTGTAATCTTTTTCAGCCTAATTCTGTCCGTGAGTATACGGAGCATACTCTTCCAGAATCCATCGACATTCCCCCTCATCATGACCATGGATCACCATTGGGGACTACAGGAGGAACTCTGACAGGAAGGATTATGAGGACTGGCAGCAGCAACAGCAACTACGAGAGTGTTTGTCCACTCAATGCCTCAACGACTTCCAGCAACAATTCCCAGCCCCTGAATTCCCCTCCCCTCAATCTTCCCTGAAATTCTCGATTTCTTCTCAAATAAAATAGATAGATAGATTGCAAATAGAGTTAATTGAGTCAGCGGGTGATCAGACACCTAGCCTAGGCTCTTTTGAGCCCCTTAGTCTACCCATCCAACTAAACTCAAAAAAAAAAAGTTAAAAAAAAACCAATAATAATTTAAAAGGAAAAGATCTCCAAACTTTACTTCTCTGAGATCTTCCTTAATACTACCATTTATAAAATATTGTCTTTAACACTTGGAAGGACCCTAGTGGCAGCCGCTGCCAATTTAGTTTTCAATTTTATTTTTTATATTGAAGAATATATCGTTTCGCCTGGAGGCCCGATTGAATGCGTGCAGAATTTATCTTACCATTTTTTCGTTATAAAATTTTTTAATAAAAATTAAATATTAATGAAATTTAATGCAAAAACAAAGAACTGCACTCGGAAGGACCTAGTGGCAGTTGCTGCCATATGCATTTTATATGGGAGTTTGCCGTTCTACAGATGTAATTTTCTTGATTGTTAGTGTATAAAAGCCTTAAAAGAACAAATTGAAAGTATTTTTGCAAATGATTGAGAAGAATTATGGGGGAAAGTGATATGCCATTGAATGCGTCAGTTTTTGAATGCCTCAATTTTTCTCTTATTTCCCAAAGCTAAAAATCCATTTTGTTAAGCGAAGTTAATAGAAAACAGTTAATAGTATTAACTATTGTTCATAAAGTAGAATTTTTGCTTTGAAAAATAAGAGAAAAAAATTAAACATTCAAAGGCTGCCGCATTCAAAGGCAGACCACTTTCCCTTACTCCATGATTCTGATAAAGATGAAAACATCGAATGGTTAAAAATCTTTAGATACAGTACCCAAGGAGGTGAAATTTCTGATTCAGGGGCCGTATCCTCCAGATGTGAGAGTTTGATTTTGTGGGAAAAGCCAACTCTCCGTGTGGAACTCGCCTATTTGGTATCCACGAAATTTTCGATTGGAAATTTTCTCATGAAAAACCGGAGAGAATTCTCGAGTGGTATTCCCGGTGAGAGTTTGATTAATTTTCATAGAAAATAAGCAAATAAATTAAAATATCGCGTTCTTTAAAGTTTTAAATGGTTTTTAAATGATTATTTCAAATAATGAATACAATTTCCATATATTTATAATAAATTTCAATTAAGTTTTTTTCTTAATAAACTGGGTAGGCATTTCGAACTTTTTTTTATTATCTGTTTTTTTTTTTGTCTAATTTTTTGAGTTTGATATCAATCATTTTCCAAATTGTTTATTATTTTAGTTTTATTTTGTTTCAGCTCTCGTGAATAAGAAAACGGTTGTGGCCATTTAATGATTAGATCTTTGAATAACCTATTTATATTCTTAATAAATACGAAATTGAACAGATTTTTAGCAGTTTACTTAGCCGTGAACTCTTTAAAACTCTTAATTTTTGTTTTAAGTAAAACCGGAGAAAAAAGATCGCATAATTTATAAGGAGTTTATCAGGAAAAAGGTCTTTTTTAATAAGTTGAAATTGTTAGATCTCAAGAGTCAACAAAACATATTATTTTAAACAAATGTTTTTTTTTTATTTTTTATATGTACGTGTTCCTCCTTAAATTAGGAAAAAATATATTGAGTGAGATTCTTGAAATTTACATCTATATTATCCTTTTTTATTCGACATACAATCTAAGAAAAATTGTTACTTCACTATTGAAAAACTAATTACAATATTTGAAACTCTTCTTTAGGTTAATAAAGTTTTTATTCGAGAAAATTCCTTCAAATACTCCATGTAAAATAGAAAATACAACGGATAATGTCTAGAATTTTCCGAGCAAAACATATATCAATTTTGAATTTTACTCTTGAGTGATTGTATGTCCCAGCGAGCACCAAATGCTAAGCTTTTTCAAATCAGCTGAAAACATATATTTTTTCAGCTGAGCTCTGCTGACCTCGAAGTTACACTAGCGATCTAAAAAAAAGGGACAGATAATCCTAACCGGCTTATGTAGGTGAGATTCTTAACGTGAGCTAACTCGGAGTGCATGCAAATTCGATTTAGAGCTGAAGTTGGGAGACGCCATTCAGTTATCTTGAATAAAATTCGTGAAATTATACAAATTTTGTATTTAAACCAAAATATCAAGGATTTGGATGAACTGACAGAAAAGTGATATATGGGTGAAATGTAGACCAGAATGTTCTCTATAATTTTCCATAGAACATGATCTCATCGATTACTCAGAAGCCAAGATAAGCGAGGTTTTTTGTTTCTTAACTCGTTTTTTCATCCAGAGTGCCCCAAGTAGTCATTTGTTGAACTTCAACTATATCAAAGAATTGTTGTATTTTGTGGGACTTTCCATTTAAACCCCTATTTTAAGTGTCTTGGTGGAGTAGAGGCAGTCAAATTGGCATCTGAGTGATTTCAAAGCGTTATTATGGGAAAAATCAATTTTTTCACACTTAAACGGCAAAATCGGAGTGATAGCGTAGTCTGAGTGGAAAATGATGTATGGACGAAATGTAGAGACAAATGTGCTCTACAATTATGTCGAAGTAATCATCAAAATCGGTTCAGCGACAGTCGAGATAATTGAGGTTATGTGATATTGAAATTGGTTTTTTCGACTGTGGCGCCCCTGGTGTTGGTCCCACGAAGTTCAAATATTCTAGAAAGTTGTAGTATTTGGTGAGATCTTTCGTTTAAGCCCTCATTCATCAAAATCGGTCACATAGAACCGGAGATATGATTTTTTGAATTTTGTGAACTTTGACCCCTCATATCTCCGGTTCTATTGAAACCACAGCGCACATACGCACCATTTTGGAAACGTCCTAGACTGGACTACAACATACTAAAATTTCATTAACTTGCACAATGCCGTTTTTGAGAAAAGTGACTTTGAATTTCGATGAATTTTGACGCTATCACAGCGCCACCTGTGGTGACTTTTTGAACTTCCATCTGAAAGTGCTCATCGAGACGAAACCAAAAAGGTAAAATTTAGGTCGCTATGTTAATTAGAACCGGAGATAGAGGCCGGTCAATGTTCGAACTTTGACCCCTTATAGCTCGGGTCAGGGGTTATGGATCGACTTAAGGTTTTTTTTTGTTTGATAGGTATAATCAACGGCTACAACATACTAAAATTTCAGCCCGATTGCATAAGGAATTTTTGAGTTATTTAACTTTTAAGATTTAAAAATTTTCTTTTTAAAAAAAGCGCCCCTAGCGGTGGTTTTATGAACTTGCGATGTTAGAAGGAAAAGTGGCATTTCACGAGAGCTTTCCAAAAAGCCCTCATTTTTTAAATTCTGACAATTAGAACCGGAGTTATGGCCATTTTAAGAAAATTTTTTTGGACCCTTATAGCTCGGGTCAGGGGGGTCGAGGGACCTTAAGTTTGGTATTGATGGAAAGCTCTAAGGCCCAGCTATAACATACTAAAATTTGAGCCCGCTCGATGCCATAGGGGCGGAGCTATTGAGAAAACAAAAAAAGGGGGGTCTTCAAAATGGCGGAAGGAGGGGTGGGGGGTGGGGGGTCAATGCACCATGTTGCAATTTTCATACGATATTTAACCTTTGCCGAAAACCGCAAGTCGATATCTTTTTTAGTTTAGGAGCTATTAAGCTCCAAAGAGCGGCCGGACGGCCGGCCGGGCCGGCCGGCCGGCCGGCCGGGAACGTAACTTAGCCCCCCATATATTCGTGATCAGGAAGTGGCGAAACACATTTTGGCCAAGTTTGAGCGCGATCGGAGGACATGAAATTTTGTTAGGATTATAGTAGGTGAGATTGTTAAGAATCTCACCTAATATGAATCATCAAATTGAATAAATTTTTCATTTAAAAAAGAATACGTACAGTATTAAAAAAACGATAATTGTTGGTTTGTTATTTTACCACGATAATAAAAGTAGTTTTTTGCGTAAAAATGCGCTTTAGAAAATTTATAATCGAAAATTTATAAATAAAAAAGTGCAGCATATACATTATGCATATGCATCGTGCACGGATCATACATTTATTTCACTTGTAATATATAAAACATTTTATAACATAAAAAATATATATTTTCCGCATTTGCCGCAACAAACAAAAACGCTTTTATGTAAATTTTTCAACTTAAATTGTGATAAAACAATTATATTTTATTTTGTAGTATCCATAGAATTTTTTTTGTAGTATTTTTAAAAGACATTATTGAACTCATTAACTCTTTCCGGACGCAGCATATACTGTAAGCCAATTTCACTTTTTTTTTAAATCAAAAATATCTTTGCTCAGAAATTAATTGAGGTTCTACAAAAAAATATTTTACATTTAGACATCCTTATAGTTTGTAATCATGTTATAAGAATAGGATTTTTATCAGTTCTGAATAATTTAAAAAAAACATTGTTTTCCACACAGTATTCATATGCTGCTTTGTGTACTCAGAGTCCCAAAAGAGGCGAAAGAGTTAAGTGGGGGAGTTACAACTTTTAAATGGATTTTTTTTAAATGCATCTGCAACTTTATTTACCATAAAAAAGTTAAAAAAGTAGAAAAATCCTGTTTCAAAATCAATTACAATAGTTGTGACCGACTGTGAGCATAATACATCGATGGCTGTTCCAGGAAAGATGCCAATATTTAATTGCGAAAATTGAGGAAAATATGCTTTTTGCAAAAGAAAAAACATATTTTTCATAAATAATGAATAATTTTATAACCCCCGACTGAATATTTCCACAGAAACAAATAATTTTTTTTCTCGGGAAAATAATGACGCAATTCACTAAAAAATGCAACATTTTTGGTCGGGAGTATGTTTAATACACCTATTAGACCATTCTCTATAGACAGCATACGGCAGCACAATTCCTATAATAATATAAGTAATAAAAATCGTGATTATAATATCCCCCAAGTTGATAAATAATTACAGGGGAAATTTCAAGTCCATTTTGACATTTTGAGAGAAAAAGAAAAAAAATGAAAGAGAAAATTTGCTGCTAAATGCTTCCTGGCGCCATCTACCGGCAGTATTTAGTTCTGCCATCATCCACTGCGAGCGCTAAACAGTGCCATTTTTATGTATTTGCTTAGCACTTTTTGTTCGAGAGCTGCTGATTGGCCAGCAGACCGATTCAGGAAAAAAATGCTGAAAATCCTATTTTATTCTGCTAACTGTGCTCGCTGGGGTATATCAGTATCTTGTAAATTTCAAATTTTCAACGATCTTTCTATTTTTCTCAAATTGACTATAGTTCTTATATATGTTCTTAAAGAGATAAAACCGAATTCTGAAATAATTCTGTAATAATCGAAAAATCAAAAAATCCTCAAACTATCATTAAAATAGCGGAAGTTCGAAATGATTATCAAACATTGCGAAACTATCATAAATATTTTTCGAGGTTCTCGTTACAAAAATATTCGTCAAATCCGAAAACAATACCTAATTAACCACTAATATGCCTTGTCGCTTGAAAATTGGTTTGAAAAATCATCAAAAAAATACAAGAAATTGAGAAAATATTGAAGATAATCCTTGTCAAATTACTTAAAAAAGAAAAATTAAATGGTTTTTTGTTAGAAAAATCTCTGAAAACTCACTTTAGCATTATTTGACAATTTTCAGAAAATTTATACAAAACCACAAGAAAATGAGAAAAACTTTATACGAATAAATACGTATTTATAATTGAATTCATGCAAATGCAAAGGGTTCTTTTTTTACTGTAGTAAAATATTAAAAAGAGAAATTTGGCATGAAATGCCATTGCATTCACTAAAGTGTTAAGAGGAGTCGCGATGAATAAATCAAAGCTTATAACAATGTTATTTAATTGTTTATTCATTCATTTAATTTATAATTACTTCAGTATTCAGTTTTTTTTGTGACCAAAAATAACGCGCGGAATGTCAAAAAACGATTTCCACACGAAAATCTCACCAGCTTCTCTCCGATATTCGTGGATACGGAGAGAAGGCAGGTGGGAACAATACAGTAGACTCTCTCAAATTCGGGCATATAGGACCGAAATGTCAGCCGAATTAGACAGAAATTCGGGCGACATGTGCATATAGATATTGAGTTTACACACTGATATATATCGTAAATTGCATGAAAATCCCTCAATAATGCAAAATCACATCAAAACTAAGACAAACCATACTAAATTTGAGCATATTTGATTCATTTGATAATCATAATCAAACTTGAAAAATGACAACAAACTTTTTTCAAATGTAACCGCTGCCCGAATTAAAAAGTAGCCCGATCTTAAAAGAGCCGAATTTGCGAGAGTCTACTGTAGAAGAAAACGTCACGGAGAGAAGCTTCCCCATAGCAAAAGAAAGCGGAATAGGAATAACAAGCGAAAAAATCCTTGGAATTTTCCACTATTTGCCTTAAAAAATTCCATAGGAATTTTCCATAATAGGTTCCAAGGAAAATTTAATGGATTTATGCTGGATTTTTCATATAGAATACATCCATGGAAATGCTCGTGGAATTTATGTGGATTTTTCCACCAAAATAAAATGGAGAAAAAACGAAGCTGTCACATGCACCTCATGATTTTACTTCCGAATTTTATAGAAACGGCAAAGATTACGAGGATTATAATATGTTTTACTAAATCAGCAATAACGAATTAACACTTTAAGCAATAAAAAAATATTTTGTAAAAAAAAATATTTTTTTCGAAAATATTTATTAATTAACATAAAAACAGTATTATTTTAGGTTATAATGTAATCACTTCATTATTATCTACACGGCGACCGACCTATTTAATGTAATCACTTCATTATTATCTACACGAAACGCAGTGTCGCATAATTAATTATATTATAATTGCCACATGAATCACTAGAAATGTTTGCGGACCCCATAGCAAAATTCCGCAAAAATTCCAATGGAAAACTTGCGTCCAAATGGCTAAATTCGCTGGAATTTGACGCTAAAATTCCACTAAGTTTTCCTATGGAATTTAAAGCCGGAAATTCCATGGAATTCATAGTGCTCCATGGAATTTACTAGTATGACATGCTGGAATTCCAGCGTTAAATTCCGCGGTATTCCGCGGAAGATTTATATGGAAACTCACACGTGAAACGTCCGCGGGATAAGCTGGAAAAAACATATGGAAATTTCCATTATCTTTCCATAGTGTTTTATATGGATTTTTCCACTAGTTTTCTGAAATGTCAAACAAGAAAAATGGTGTTGCGAAAACTTTTAGAATTTGTTTCCAAACCTTCCGTAAACATTTCTAGTGATTCATGTGGCAATTATAATATAATTAATTATGCGATGCTGCGTTTCGTGTAGATAATAATGAAGTGATTACATTAAATAGGTCGCCAACCTAAAATAATGCTGTTTTTGTGTTAATTAATATATATTTTAAGAAAAAATTTTTTTTTTAATAAAATATTTTTTTATTGCTCAAAGTGTCAATTCGTTATTGCTGGTTTATAAAAACATATTATAATCCTCGTAATCTTTGCCGTTTCTATAAAATTCGGAAGTAAAATCATGAGGTGCATGTGACAGCTTCATTTTTTCTCCATTTTATTTTGGTGGAAAAATCCACATAAATTCCACGAGCATTTCCATGGATGTATTCTATAGGAAAAATCCAGCATAAATCCATTAAATTTTCCTTGGAACCTATTATGGAAAATTCCTATGGAATTTTTTAAGGAAAAATAGTGGAAAATTCCAAGGAATTTTTCGCTTGTTATTCCTATTCCGTTTTCTTTTGCAATGGGGGAAGGTTTGGAAACAAATTCTAAAAGTTGTCGCAACACCATTTTATTTGTTTGACATTTCAGAAAACTAGTGGAAAAATCCATATAAAACACTATGGAAAGATAGTGGAAATTTCCATATGTTTTTTCCAGCTTATCCCGCGGACGTTTCACGTGTGAGTTTCCATATAAATCTTCCGCGGAATACCGCGGAATTTAACGCTGGAATTCCAGCATGTCGTACTAGTAAATTCCATGGAGCACTATGATTTCCATGGAATTTCCGGCTTTAAATTCCATAGGAAAACTTAGTGGAATTTTAGCGTCAAATTCCAGCGAATTTAGCGATTTGGACGCAAGTTTTCCATTGGAATTTTTGCGGAATTTTGCTATGGGGAAAGTGGAAGATACGGGCCCGAACTGACTAAAGCTTCGAATATTAAAATATAAGTAAAAATATCAAAATATTTTGTAAAATCCGATAAATGGCAGCGGCTGCCACTTGGTCCTTCCGTGACACTTTTAGTTAGGGTTCTACGAAGTGTTAAACAGAACCAATGGCATAAATATATATTGAAAGAAATTACGTGTTGTTTTCCATTTCTTCCAAAAAAAAAATACCACCAGCATTAAACATTCAATTATACCTTTGGTTTTGAAACCAATGGCAAGGTAATCAAACGATTAGTTTTTTGCAGAGTAGATTTATTCTATAATTTTGATAATTCAAAATTTTTATTTAAAAATTTAATAATAATAATAAGGAAATAAAGTGTTCAATATGGATCGCTTTTTTAATCCTGAATATCAAATCATAAACTTTAAAAGAAATCTCGCGTTTAATTATTTCTTCAATTTCCAATATGTAACAGAGATTGATGAATTGAATTATCTATTTTGATCATTTTCTAATTCCTCTTCTACTTCTTCTCAAATAAAATAACTTCCCAACATATTTCCTCGATATCTTTCTTTATTGATCTGCCGAGATATTTACATTTAAGCAAAAGATTGTGGCTGTGATGGATTGGCACAGTTTTGGCCCGGAAGTTTACAGCAGAATGAACAGAAGACATCATAAAATCTTCGGCATAATGGGTTTCACAATGCGGAAGATGCCATAGCCCACGATTCCCAGAAACCCATACTTGATGCTGGCCTTGATCACTCTCCCACGAATCGTCGGCGGAGGAATGATGAGAATGTCTGAGATGCGCTTGGTATCCACTTTGCCCCAATTGGCCATAATCCCAGCTGAATGCCCAATTCCCACGACTCCTACCACATTGACCGGCTGCAGAGGCTGGTCAGGATGCAGAGGCGTCGTGGCAGCCGCCTGAAGGGAGTGACACAGATAGAGATCTCGCTCCTTGACAAATACCGTCTCAAAAGCCGGAAATTCTCCAGCCATTTCCTCCATTAGCGTCTGCAGCAGATCACTCTGCTTGCAATTCTCCACTTCCTCCTTGCTGATCTTCAGATCCGACGTCAGCAGACGCCACACGAGTTTCAGTGTCTGCCAAAAAGTCAGTCCATGGAGAGATCTCTGAAGGGTAATATTGATTGGACGATCACCCAAATGAAGAAGGCAATTGGGCAGTTTTTGTGCTTCCTCCAGAGCCCTTCTGAATTCCCCACCTGGCGCCATGCCCAACTGTTCAGTCAACTTCGCACTGATATTCAGCAGCAGAATAAACAGCAGCCCAATCACCATTCCATTGGCCTGAATGGCATTCCGAAGCTTTGCCATACTGATATCCTTTGCCTCCTCCAGCAGCGTCTTCTCATCGTACTTGAGGATATGCAGTCGTGATGCACAAAGTTCCACCATCACCACCCTCGGTCTCACATTCCTGATCACCAGGGACACGTCATTCTGCGATTCTTCACTGTAGTGAGCCGTTCCCACGAGATACACGCGACTCCCATGCGGAGTCTTCAGCAGATTCACCGTGGCTGGAAGATTCCTGTCAAATTCCTCGAGGGAATCGTAAATCTTGATTTCTGTCGATTTCTCACTGCTCTTCTGCGGCTTCTCAGTGACAGTCTCTGCTGTGGCAGCTGTTGATGAAGATGCAGCTGGCGTTGAGGATTCATCTGCAAGAGATTGAGTTGCTCTAACTCCCCTGGTCTTCACTCGACCCATTCCCCCGCGATGCACTTGACCCACAATTCCCTCTTTCCAAATTATTGTAAATTCAATTATAGTCAAAGATCCATTTATACGCTATAAATAATCCGGATTTATTTTAAAGCAGTGAGGCTATTTAAATCGCCACATTACACGGTAAAAACTTTTGGACACTGACCAAAATATTAAAACAAGTTTTCCTTGGAACAAATTTTTTTGGAATCAATTTGCACCTAGAAAAGATATTTTTTTTGTTCCAAAAAGTTTTCTTTATAGTTTTGTTATGAAATGCAGTTACAATTTTGTTAGAGTTTTTTTGGAACCGTTTTGATACAGTAGTAGAATGTCTACAAATTTGAGTTGATTTCGTTTTATACAAATTTGTTCCTGAAATTTTATAACAGAATTTTTTGCATTCGGCTCTTTTGTTCCCACTATCAGGAACAAATTGGTACATATTTTTTTATAAGAATATTATTCCTATATCTGTAACATATTTGTTCCAAAAATTTTCGGTGTCTGTGGACGAGGTAATTTTTGGAACCAAATTGTTACTCATATGGCGAATCTTTTTGTTCCCATTGTCGGGAACAAATTCGTGTAAAAGATTTTGTCTTACAGTTAAGGCCTATACTTCAGTCGAGATGGATTTCGGTGGCGAAAGTTCATAAGGAACATCAAATAAGAATCAACTTAAGAGTGTTTTATACAGACGCGTGCATGACGAAATCATATGCGAGTTCAGGCAGCAGGAGGGAAGGGAATCTCGAATTACGAAAGCGAAACCATGTAGCACGAAAATTACCACAGATTTGGCGTCCTCTTCCCTTCGGTGACGAGTGACTGAGTGTGAGAGGAGGAGGGATACGATTTTATACTAGATGAGCTATATATTGGAACAAATTCGTTACTAATATTGGGTATCTTTTTGTTCCTCCTAGAAGGTACAAATTTGTTCCAAAAATTTTCGGTGTCCGTGGACGAGCTATATTTTAGAACAAATTCGTTACTAATATTAGGTATCTTTTTAAGTCTCGTAAAATGAACAAGATTATGCCAAAAATTATGGTGTCCGTGGACGAGCTAATTTTTGGAACAAATATGTGCCGAAATTTTTTACCGTGTAGATTGGAATTTGTTTAATTTTTCTCGATATAAACGGCAAATCCAATACGACCCCTCGTATCGAATTGGATTGGATTCAAATTGTCCCAAATTGTCTTACCAAAAATTATTTTGGTAAGGAAGTGTCGTACAAAATAAAATTTTCTGGACTTTTTTTGTGTATTGTGCAAGAATATGGGCGACGACAAGTTTAAAAAGAGGTGGCAAAACAAGGAGACTAAGCTCCTCTTCTAAATTGTGCAGGAGAAGAAGGTTGTTGTGACGATAGACTCTAAAAGAAAAATTGCAAACAAGAAGTTTTTGCAATGTTCCTTAAACAAGGATATGAGCGTAATGTTAAGGAAATGGTGTAGTTAAATTTAAGAATCTTAAGCAAGAGTACAACAAAATCAGCAGCTGGAATAACACGGCAATCCTCGCCGTGAACATGAATTCCAGCAGAAATTGGACCTTATTTCCTCAATAGGCCGAGGGAAGTTTTTCATCAAGTTTGGACGTGAAAGCACCCAGGAAGACAGCACTGGTAATGCCTTTCTTCTTATAAATGAAAACCCTAAGTAATGATGAAGTTTTTTTTAGGAAAGGACATAGTCCATTTCTTCACTATTGAAGAAAAGAAAGAAGGAGAGTGATCTAATGGCTCCTACTAAGATTTTCCTTGCTGACCAGAAGAAGTTGTTTGGAAAAGAAGCTGAGAGGGAGAAGAAGGATAATGAAAAGTATAGAGATCTTTCCCGCAAGATTTTTGAGTTTCTCTAAATAAATATTAAAGAAAAGGAAAATAATAAAAAAGAATTAGAATCTGTACTGCATTCTTCTATATTTCGATACATACTTTTAAAGACACTTCAAGTTTCCTCGTGAAAAAGAAAAACTAATTTACTGAAAAATTGGTATTTTTTCGTGAACCTTAACAATTGAGCATATTTCTTGCGAACCACATTCTCAGCGGAATATAGGGTTAAATGGGAACAGTCGTAGGTACAATCTAAAAATATCAATTTAAAGCTTAGGCCGCACATTAGGTATTATCCGAATTTCATTAAGATCGGTTTAGCGGGTTTAGTCGTATTCGAGATATAAATTTTCAAATTAGTAAATTTTTTTAAGTAATATCGTTTATTATAGAAAAAATTTAGTCTTTGATTTGAGAAGACAATCCTCTGACGAACACCGGAAGAAACTGTATAGGATATCGTTTATTTGTCAAGGATTCACAGACCTATTGAGGACTCGTTAATTTTTAAATGGTTGAACCTGTTCCTATACAGTTATGCCCATTGTTCTTTGTATCTTTCTTTTACGTAAGATATTCAGTGATAATTACCTAATACAATACAGTAGACTCTCGCTCAATCGGCTCTTTTTCATTAGTGCGAAAAATTTTGTTGACAATCTTTACGTTTGAGATTTTGAAAATCGCTGTAGTTCCTCCCGTTTTATCGAGATTTTTTATTATTGAGCACTTTTTGTGAAATTTACAATGACTTTGACGCCCGAATCTCTCGATAATTTGGATGACATTTTGCCCCATATGCACGATTTAAAGAGAGTCTACTGTATCATCCAAACAATTCTTGACACATTTGGAAAAGTATCTCAAAATACGTGCAACCGTTAATAGTTATATTATGAAGTTATGTCATTTGAGAGCCAAATTGTCCGTTTGCACATTTCTAAAGTTTTCAATGGTTTATTATGCATAAAAAAGTGATGATAAATTCTAAGGAAATAATGTATTTTTTTATTAATGATTTAGGTAAAAATAGCAAGTTACAAAAAGTTAAGAGAAGGCAAATAGTCCAGAGATATTGTTTGAATGAATCTGTGTCATGGAATGTTTAATTTTATGAAAAATCACAACAGTGGCTCCACGCAATCCTTTGCCCCTGAAATTCAACTCAAAATCCAAAATCGAATTCGCACGTATTCTGAGTTGCAAGCACTCCAAGGTCCATCGTAAAGAATCTTAGCTTTTATAACCGTATATGGGCTTATCGTTGATCACTATAATTGCTTTTATAAAAATTTAATATTTACTAACCATTTAACATCAGTTAAAAAACTATGTTTTTTTAGACTTGTAGGATAACGGCTAAATTAAACTGCTAATTTAATTAAAGGAGCTAAAAAAACTTTAGCGTTCCCGGATTAAAACTTAATCTACGAAAATTTTGTTCCAGATTATTCAGCGTATAAACGGACTCAAGAGAATGTTCAAGAACTCTT
Organism: Phlebotomus papatasi; assembly: GCF_024763615.1. NCBI lineage: Eukaryota > Metazoa > Arthropoda > Insecta > Diptera > Psychodidae > Phlebotomus > Phlebotomus papatasi. Next base: position 34,088,286 of record NC_077222.1, read on the forward strand.
ACCTTCACTGCTGATCGTGATGACTTCATCAAGGCTACGTTTCCGTTTTACCCTGGCATCTGGAGTGACAAAACTCCTCTCTTCGTCTAACATCTGGGCAGAGGATTCACCCTGAAAGGCAAAATCATTGTAAAAATCCCATCTAAATGTACCCTGGAACAACTTACAATTGTATGGATAGTATTGTCCGTATTCTCCAATGTGTCGCTGCTTAATTCACTGGCGGTGAGAGTAGTATCACTCTCTGACCCTAAAACATTTTAACCGGAAGTGCATTAGTGAGAAAAAATCTACGAAAACCATCAAAATCACTCACCAAATCCACTGTTATCCAGAGCACTTCGGTAGAGCGTGTCATCACTCCGATCTGACGTGGATGTATTCAAATCTGACATGTTTTCTGGCCTTCTGAACTATCTCCTAAACTCCTATTTTTCACAATATTCGCAAGTTTTCCAAAGAAAATTGAGGAAAATTGCAAAAATCCAGTTTAAAAAACGACACGTCAAAACACCATCTAACCTCACTTTTGCTCAACTGATGTTTACCTGGAATCTCTGGGTAAATAATGCACGGTATTGAAAACTTCTATAGCTAATTTGTGTTTTAAGAGATTTTGAACAATTTCTCAGGAAGATTTTCATTGATTTTTCACTTTAGTTGTGGCATTAAATGCGAAAAATAACTGTGATTGAGGTTGAACGGGTTGAACAACAAACATCCGGACGATTTTTTCCCGATTAAAGTTTTGCGAAAAATCCGGCAGAGGGACATTTGACGGGGAGATAGACGGAGAGTTTTAAATTTACCGGATGTGAAAATTGTTTGTGAGGTTTTTATAGAATTTCCTGTCGATAGACAGATTGATTTTCCGTGAAATTGTGTAAAAAGCGATATTGTGGATTGTTTTGCTCAGTTTGTTCAGATTATGTGTGTTTTATTATCTTTATAAATTGTGTTTGCATTTTCCCGATTCGCGCGTTTGACGGTCGTGGGAGAGAAAGCGAGAAAGGGCAGATTTGCTGCACGTGTTGCAAAGTGAGCGTCGAACGCGGAAAAATTGGAGTGAAAAGAGACAAAAATGCCACGATCGGAAGTATCAAATGACGAGGAGGAGATCCAATCGTCTCTGGAGAACATAAGAAGTGAGTATTGGATGAAATATTCAAAGGTTAAAGCCCCAAAAAAGTCCCGTTGCAAAATTGTGCCGCAAAAAGTGCGCGAATTTCACAATAAAAGGGCTTCCCTGGAGAAGATTTTCGGGGAAAAGTAAGGGAAATATCATGGAAATGTTATATTTCTCCTCTCCAGTCACACGTGCCACAGCCAAGAGATTGGGATCTGTGGAAAAAGATGTGCCCGGAACGCCAAAAAGATCCCAATCTGTCCTATCACTGGAAACAATTTCTGAGGACAGTTCAGGTGAGTTAGCTGAGTTTTCCGGGTGTTTTCCACGAAACTGAACAAGGGTAATGGGATTTTTTTGTCTGTAGTAAATTTGAGAAGTACCAGAGCTACAAAGAAAGATACGTCGCTGTCGCCGGTGGGTGAGAAAGGTGAGAAAAATGGGACGAATCCGCAGGGGGATATCCTTGAGCAATTTTCCTTGTTGCAATTAGGCAAAGCCGATAGTACAATTGGGACACCAATCAGAAGAACTAGGCGACAATCTGCCCTCATAGAATCCCCAGCTAGAACTACCCGATCTCAGCGTCAGATCAGTGAAGATCGCGAAGATGTAGCCTCAAGTTCTTCAGCATCCTCCTTAGCACGCCAATTGCGCACGAGGCGTCAATCTACGGGATCCAATCTGACGCAGAAAAATGTAGAGAGTCACAATGAGCGCAGTGTGACCTTCAATGAGTCTCCGGAACAAGACAGAGAGTACACGCAGTTCCCAAAGACTCCGAAAGCCACGAAGGGCAAAACATCTGCGGATGATTCCTTTGAAAGTATTCTCCCCAACCAGGCGGTAGTGTTACTGGAGCGCCTAACGGACTTTAACATTTCAGATGAGCTCCAAGATAAGGAAGTGTCTGGGACTCAGAGTGCCCAAGAAAGTGAGAAAAAGGACAGTGTTGAGACAGAAAATACCGTTGTTGGGGGCGAAAGTGGTGCTGATGATGCAAAGAAGTCAGAAGAGGAAGTGACAAAAGATGCAGAGAGAGTTGAGGAGGATCAAGTTGCACAGAATGAAGAGAAATCTGCCGGGTAAGTGATTTTTTAGTAATTCGCTTTTGGGTAAAGGTATTTCAGTTTATAGGAGCTGTGATTCTTTATTAAACACCTCAGCAGCAGTTTGCAAAAAATATTGTTTTTTTTTATTTCCTTTTTTTTTCAAATAATCTTTAGTTATAGATAATAGTTTGAGAATGATCCCACTTGAGAACTTTCAATTACACTAATTGATAGTCTTTTTTGGGACATTTTTGAGTAGTTTGTTATGTTTGGTCAAGTAAATTTTTTAAAGTGTTTTTGGCTTTTGTTTGTTTTTGGCAAAGAATGAATTAAATAATTTTTCAAAATTTACTAAATGTTATTTAAAGTAATAAAAAAGCTCAGATAAGCTTATAAGTAGCTGAGAATCTTTATAGGGTGTATTGTGGAAAGGGAGACACTTAAGGAAAAGTTCAATTTCAAATGCATTTTTAAGCTGAATAAATATTTATTATTTTCATTTATTTGGTATCATGAAATTCCTTGTGAAATATTCTAACAGAATCTTATCAGTTTTTATTTAAATTTTCAATCAATTAATTAGAATATTCAATCAAATTAGAAAACAACTCATTTTGAAAAGATGGACAAAAACTTTTGGAAAGTTGGACATAGTGATATTAATGACACAATATCATACAAAATATGTAGAAAATCAAATGTTGAGGGTTTTCTCTGTATACTTGCACATTCGATGGTTGTGCTAATCCCTCCTTTATATCCGGGTAACAGTTGAGGAACGCTAATTACCAAGAACTTCCTGGACGTCCAACCAAAAAGAGGTTCTGTAAATTTCACAAATGCCCCGCGCTGTCCAGCAGTTATAGCTTTAACTCTTTTGTCTCTTTTGGGACTCTGAGTACCCAAAGCAGCATATGAATGTCCTGTGAAAAGCAATGTTTTTTAATTATTCAGAACTGATGAAAATCCTATTTTTTGTGGATGATTACAAACTATAAGGATGCCCAAATGTAAGGTATTTTTTGTAGGACCTCAATTAATTCCTGAGCTTAGATATTTTTAATTAAAAAATGGTGAAATTGGCTTGCAGCCTATGCTGCGGTCCGGAAAGAGTTAAAGCGGATGCAACTTCTTAGCAAATTTGGATACCTCATCTGGCCAGGTCCTTTTCCACTTTCTTTGGAAGTTCTGTAGAAGCTCCTATTTGTCTTTCTCCAGGAGTTTTTGCGATATTTACTATCCATTCTGTCAGAAAAAGTGGTCTTCGGAATCTGGAAATCTTTGCAGCCTTTTCCAGGAGATTTTCTCCTTATCAGCTGCTAACTGCTGTTGAAACTATTTCTCCGGATTCTTAAGGATCTTTCTCTTCCTTGTTAACATGATTTCACTGCACAAAATCACCAAATTCATTCACAAAATCAACTTGTCCAAGAATTCATAAAACTTGTTTTAAAAGCAACACGAAATTAAATCACTTTTCTATCCTTTTTAAATGTAATATTTTACAAATATTTTTTATTCACTTTTTAAATGGATGTAAGGTAAAGTACCCTGTAGTCGGCCGGTTTCTCAACTCGGCCAGTGCGACTATTTATTCAATTTACTTAGATTTGTTATAATATGGTCTTACCGATTTAACATTATAAGGTGTATTATATTATATACAACGTAAATCAGTGAAAATTTCGTAGAAATTGACTATAAAACGTTAAAAAATTGGTTAAATAATTCAACTGGCCGAGTTGAGAAACCGGCCGACTAGAGGGTACTTTACCTTATGTCCTTCGATTTTCACTACGAACTTAATAATATTTCACAAATTACGACGAAAAATCAAACAAAACACTTTGATATTTTCCAAGCAACTTCCATAAGAAACAGAGAAAATGACAACTACCATGTCAAGGTTATGAATATCACGCATGCAATACATTTTTTAAATTCTTCTTGCAAGTCACTCTGTGATTGTTTTATAACGGTTTTTGCATTTTTAACTTCTGAAATAATCATTAAATTAAGTTTAATAATCTTTTCATCGAAAATTTAAATATTTAATTGATTTATTATCAAGTTTTTAAGGAGTTGTCTCACATTCCACACTGCTTTGTCCTACTTTCCAAACTGTCTCGCTTTAGGCAAATGACCCTAGGCGTTCTTGTAAGGCTTGCAACTCGGAATGCTTGAAAATTCGATTTTGAATTGAATATTAGCAGGAAAGAATCGAGTCGAGCCAATTTTATCCATTTCGACCGCCAAGAACAGTTTGCTTGACGCGATTCTTTACCCTCAAAATTCAACCCACTATCTATTTTCTACACAATTTCAAGGATTCCGAGTTGCGGTTCAACTTGCACCTTGAATAATTCAAGATGGCGATTTAACCGGTTAAAAGTTAAATTGTCTTAGTCCCTGGACGAAATATGCAGCTAAACTACCTTCAAAACATATCCAAAAATGAACAAAATGGCTTGGGCCAGTTCCGGATAAGTAAAAAAAACATGTTTTTGGAAGGGTTGGAAGGATGGTTTTCTCTAGCGGAAACTGGGGCACCACCAAACACGGGGTAGCACCAAACACTAATTTTTATTTCTAAACTACTTGGATTATCTCGACTATATCTTCAGTGGACAAGCATCCCTATAATGCCTAAAAATTTCTATAAGTCTTGTCCTCTGAAGTCGAATATCTTAAAAAAAAATTGCATGGTGCTACCCCGTGTTTGTTGGTGCCCCAGTTTCCCCTAAGTCAGTTTGATAGAAAATGTTGACTGTGGCGGTGTCCCCGAAAACGGGAGTCGAACTGTATGAAAAAAAATCTGGATTGTGAGAATGGCTCTCTCGTGAAATTTGAGCAGTTAATAGTTTGAGTACAGGAAGCCATCAAAAGAAAACAAAGGTTCATTTAAAACAGTTAATAAAGTGCGGTCAATTTTGATATAGTAAGGGTCGGATTATATTAAGGTGGATGAGGTGGATTTATACACGGTTGCGATCCGTATCTTTATAAAAGTGTCAATCTCGTTTACAATGCTTTAAAATATCATCGAAATCTCTTCAAAAACATCGAAAAAACAGTCCGATCAAGATAATTTTTTGCCTTTCATGTCAGGGAACATCGATCTTACTCTTTAAAGACGATTGGGTCACCGGTGACTGTGTTTTGCTTTAAAAAGTGTAATTTCAATTTTCCGTCTCATAGCTAGGGCTATCCTAAAGATTCTAGAAGCATCTTCTCCATGGTCACAAAAATCAAGAGCAAAGCTGAAGTCTCGCAAGAGTTTTTGACACTCTGTTAATCCACTTGACCAATCTGCAGAGGAGGCCAGACTTAATCTGTTGAAGGAAGTCTTTCCCCAGATTTTGTCGAACTAAGAGAAAATCAATCAGAACAAGTGACACTCAAATCACCCAGGATCTAACTGGACACCTCGTTATCTAGTCGAGTGCTCTACCAACTGAGCTGTGCTTGATTTGCTACACAACCTTAACCAATTGCATTTTGCACTTCAAACGAATACTCTTGGGGTTGCGAGTTGCGAAATTTGAGAACAGTCACGAAAATCGAGTTTTTTGCGCATATGATATTCTTGATCTAGGGTAAATTAAGCTAATTCAAAACCTGTTCCAAATTCCTGCTTCTGTCAAAGTTAAAGCGTCTGGAAATGGTTTTGAATTAGGACATTTACCCTATAAGAAATTAAAGAGTGTTCTTTTTAAACTCGAGCGGCTTCACATGATTCTACAGTAGACTCTCTCTCAATCGGGCATATGGGGCAAAATATCATCCAAATTATCGATAGATTTGGACGTCAAAATCATTGTAAATTCCACAAAAAGCGCTCAATTATAAAGAATCATGATAAAATAAGAGGAACTTCAGCGAATTTGAGCAAATTTGCTTCACAATTAAATGTGAAAAACGTCGGTTCCAATTTTGGCGGGTGGTCATTTTCAGGATACGAACTATTCAAAACGTAAAATCATGTAAATATGAGAACAATTAAAAATATTTGAAGAGATTACAGCATCGCAATAGCTGTGATCGCTGTGATTATGAAAGAATCAATCAACGGCTTTTAGCTCCACTTGCGGAAATACCATGAAACTTCAATGTTTTCTGAAGAAGAATAGGGGAAGTGCTCATAATTTTGGACAGTCTGCTTATAAGCATCGAAGTTCCAAGTTTGAAGTGCGATATTTTCTATACTAATTGACATTTCTTGTTACTCTCTTTTCAGAAGGGTTGTTTAGAAACTTAGCAAGCTATTTATCGTCTTATTTTTATTAAAATTAGTTTTAATACGTTTAAAAATGAATTGATAAGTAGAGGTGACCTTGGCTCTTATTTTGGACAACTTGTTTATTAATTTGTCCAACTTGGCTGTAAATTTGGATAGCTAATCCGCCTCAATAGGATGCCCATTTTTCTTCATTTGATGAACCAATCTTACCAAGTCCTCTTCCTGTTCATGTAAGGGAAACGTAGAATGTCACAAGAAGCCCGGAAACTTTCCATATCATTCATTAAAGTGAGTTGACTTCGGTGCTCCAAGTACGTGCGGATTCGCTCATTCCCTGACCTTTCCGGGAGCCTTTCAAGGCATTTCTCGCTACATCTCTTTCGTAGAGATGATGCTCCTTTGTTTCTCCAGGCATTTGTCCAACCTAGTCATCACAAAAGCTAAAACTTCACGAAATTTCGTGAGAAAAACACCTGTCCAAAATAAGAATCATCACCTCACTGGTGAATGTCTTAAAAAATTTCCCATTTTTCACACGAAAAATATAATTCACAAGGCAAATCTCACTTCAGGTCAAATGTACAAATCACCATTAACGAGAATAAACACAATATTCAATGAATATTCAATAATATCACTCAAAAAAAGCGAAGAAACATTGTTAGTACTTCATCACAGCTAAATAAGACTGAAGTAAACACGAAGTTCTGTCATATTTCTCGTAAGCAATTGCTCACACTGAATTTTCAACAAAGCAATTTCAACTCAAATCATATTTAAAATTTAACGTATTTAGTGTTAAAATCTTCCAAAAAAAAACAAAAATATTTAGATAGAATTCATTATTCATCAAATATTGGAATAAAAATCCATCATTTTAATCAATTTATTTTTAGTGTCCAATGTTATCCTCAAAGTGTCCAAAATAAGAAACTGGACAAAATTATGAGCATTTCCCCTATTTGAAATTTATTTAGAAATATTTATAGGATTTAGGAAAATCTCTTGCATTTTATATCTTTTGCAGTGAAAAAACTGATGAAGTTGTTCCAGAATTCTCAACTAGCTGGAGTCAGTCGGTGTCTGGTAAGGTGACTGATACAGGGGAGAATCCGATTGATGCTTTCGGAACTAAGGAGCGCAAAGAGGAGGAAGAGGCACTGGCAGAGCATAAAAAGGAGACAGAAAAGAAGAAGGCTGTTAAATATAAACTCATGAAGATTTACAGTGATGACGAAGACGAGGAGGCAGAAGAAGAGGAAGAGAAAGAGGAGAAGAAAAAGTCAGAATTTGTTGATGATGAAGCCATGGAAGTGCCTGAGGGAGAAGAGTCAATGGATGAGGAGGAGAGGGAGTATCTCAAGCAACAAGAAATTCCAGAAAATGGTATTGATATTGGATCTGAAGATACCGATGAAGGGGATGAAGAAGAAGAGGATGATAAAGAGCCAGATCCTGAAGATGTCAATTTTATTGCCTTTTCTGATCAGGAGGAAAATGATCCGGTGGTTAATGATTCTCTGGATATCCTGGAGGAGAAGGCGGAGAAAGTGTCAAAGAAGAAAAAGAGGATTCTTGTGATGGAGGACAGTAGTGATGAGGATGAAGAGATTGAGGAGACTTATAGAAATACTTCTTTGGTCAAGTTCCCAGGCACAGTGCTCTCTAAACTTAATGATGATGAGGAAGAAGGTGAAGCTGAAGCAGTTGAATATGATCAAGATGTCACAATGGTGTCTCTGCCGTCGCCCAGTAAGAAGACCCCAAAGAGTTCACAGAAGATCCAGAAATCTGCCCAGAAGACACCTAAATCAGCCGAAAACGTCCAGCAGCCGGTTGAAAATGGCCAGAAATCTGCCCAGAAGACTCCAAAAGTTTCAGAAAAGTCTCAGAAGTCTGCTCAGAAGACAGCAAAGTCACCTGAAAAAGCTCAAAAGTCAGCGGAAAAGGCTGAGAAATCGGTGCAGAAGACTCCAAAATCTGCTCAGAAGACTCCTCAACCCAAATCAGTGTCTCGCAATCTTCAGTCAGAACTGGAAGAGCAGAGTAATCAGACTTCTGAGAAAGATCCCGTAGAACAAGATGAAGATGTCGAGATGACAAATCTTCCGGAAGAACAGACGAGTAAAGTTGCTGAAGAAATGGATTCTCCATTGTCACCGGAAGGAAATAAAGATGCCGATGAAGAAGATTCAGAAGACTCAGAATCGGAGGAAGAAGATGAGAAGAGTAAGGAGGAAGAGTCTGAAGATGAAGAAGATGATGAGCAATGGGAAGATATTGAGGAGGAAGAGGAGAAGGAGAAGCTGGATAAAACGGACAGTGAGAGTGTGTCGGCCATCCTGGCGCGTTGCAATGAGTTCCTGAAGGTTAAGCGGGAGGATCAGGCTGCTCAGAAGAAGATCAATGCTGAGAAGAGGGCAAAGAGGCGTGCAGCTAAAGAGAAGAAGATGCAATTGAAGAAAGAGTTGGAGGAAAAGAAGGCAGAAGTGGAGAGGCTCAGGGAGGAGATCAAAGAGAAGAAGCGACGCGAGAAGGAAGAACAGGAGAAGCCAATTGTAAAGGAAGAAGCTCAGTCGAAGAAGAAAGTCTCCGAACCGGAAGGGAAGCCTCAGAAAAAGAAGAAGAAAGAGAAGATTCTGGAGGAAGAAACACCAAGGCCCGTTGACATTGAGAAGAAAAAGAAGAAGAAGGAGGAAAAATCTTCAGAAATTCCATCTACGGGAACTAAAAAGAAGAAGAAAGAGAAGATACAGCAAGAAGAGCAACAGGAAGAAGTCCAGAAGAAGAAGAAAAAGAAGAAGAATGAAGAGGAAGATGTAACCGTCAGTTCTGGCGATACCAATAGACTTCCACTGGCTCTGCTGAATCAATTGTCAGAAAACACAGGAGAAAAGCTATCCAGGAAGAAGCGCCGAGCCGAAGAAGATCCCGAAAGTGCAAAGCCACAGAAGAAGCAAAAATCCCTTCCGGAAGTGCCGAAAAATGTTGCGACACCTATTGGGATGTTCAATGTCAGTGAGGTTGATCCCCTGCTGAATCCCTTTAGCATTCGGGATTCAAAACTCTTGCGCAAGGCTCAGGTGACAAAACAATTCAAACGGGAGAAGAAACTGAAGCATAAGAAGAAGGAAATTCCTGAAGCAAGTTGCATTTTTCCCCGTCCAACAACATCCTGGACACCTGCGGGAATTTTCACAATCACCGATTTTAGTCCTCGGAAAAAAATTGTCAATACAGCAGGGAATTCGGGATCAATGGAGTTTATCGTAACGGCCCTGGAGCCAAAGAAGAAGATGAGCAAGAAGAGCCAGGTGACAAGTGTCTTCAGTACGAATACCGAGAAACCTGCCATCAGCTTCAAAGATCAAAAATTGTATGGGAATGGTGTTGTCCGGGAGACTTCCAGGGACCTGATGAATCGAAATATTAAGAGGAAGTTCACCAAAATGTAATGAAAAAACAATTTCTGTAAACATTCTCAATTTTTTTTGCCTATGAATTGCGTTATCAAAGGAATTTGTTTTATTTTTCACGCCGCCACTGGAAAGGTCAAAGAGTGCGTAACGGTCGTTTTCAGTTATGAATTTGAGCGGCGACCCCTTTTCTCTCTCTCTGGGGCGAACTTTGGACTCGCCCGTCGATTGCAGCGCACACTGTGTCGAAATTGCTGGTTGTGCCGTGAAAATAGTAAAAATTTTCGTGATAAAGCGAGTTATTTGGTGTGTATTGCAGTAAATAGTGAAAAAGAGATTGCCAGGAAGTGTTAGCAACGTTAAAAAGATGGTGAGTGTTGCATTTTCATGGGGAAAATTGAAATTATTTATGGGACATTCTCAGAAGCCGGTGTAAACAATTGGCAGCCATATTGAAAATTTATCCCGGCAAAATTCACGTCAAATTTTTTCTCATCGATTTTCATTTGGGGCCTTTTGGGTGTTTCAATGGGGCATTCTGGGAAATGGTTTCTGGGGATGATGAACAGGGGATTTTCCATAGTTTTGGGATGAAATTAAATAAAATGGGGTATTTTTGCATAGTGCCGTCTCTTTTACTCTCCCTCCAAAGAGAAAACCAATCGATTAAATAATTCAGACCGGATGACGAGAGTGCGCTCGTATGTGTTGAGAGAGTATCAGAGAGAATGAGAGAGTCACCATCACGTGGGCTCTCTCAAATCAACCAATCGCCATTTGAGAAATTCAAAAAATCGCCGTTTTCCTTTGTGTCATGTGCAGAGAGAGCAAGGCGGGAGATTTTCTCCATATGTGTATGTGTATGCAGGAGAGAGAAGGCGCTTTTTCGAGTGCTCGAACAAAAGTTGTCCGCCATTTGTGCGCCAGTTGAGTTTTGTTTGTGCTCTGTGTGTGTTGCGTGTGAGAGAGTGGAAGATTTTTCTCAGCAGTGGCACTTTTCTATCGGTTTTTTTTGTCATCCCAGAAAAAAAAGAAGACAGACAAGGAATTGTCCTCCAAAAGGGACAAAAAGAGATTTCCAAGATAAAAATTTATCCAGTGTCAATTGAAAATCACAAAGTTTTCCCGCCAAGAAAATTGTCTCTGTGGAATATTTTCACTTTCCCCCCATCCCCCATCCGTGCAAAAAAAAAAAGCAATTTTTCGCTTTTTTGTTGTGTGACGAATTATAATTTAAAAAAAGATAAAAAAAAATATCGTGAGTTTTTATTTTTCGGGGGTAAAAATGTGTGAACTTTTTGATGATATGAGCTCAGGATTTCACGATGTGTTCCTCAATAAATTCTCGGTAAGTTTGTCTGTCCCCCCCCTCCCTCCATCTTGCCGCCCTTGCAAAATTTTATGCTCTGTGCCAAAGTCGCGCGCTCTCCAGAAAAAGGCCTCCCATGATTTCCCTTTTGGCGGGATCATACACCATCATGCCATCTCACTCGTACTCACAGTTACCGGTTGGGAAATTGAGGCGGGAAATGCGACATGAGTGAGATGGCTTGAATGGTGCAGCCGCCGGCCGGGTTTGTTGGCTCACACGGCCTTGGAATTGCGATTGAGAATGAAAAGAAGAAGCAAGAAAAATCCAGTGAAAAAAGGAAGATTGTGGCTGTTCGATAGTTCATCTCTCATGAGAAAAAGTATATGTACAATGTTCTCCAGAGGCACAGGCAGAGAGTCACAGTGTACATAAACCCCAAAGAAAAGGACAGCAAATGAAATTTCACAGTGAAATCATTCCGGGAATGATGAACCACATAGAACCCGGAATAATATCAAAATCCCGCGCTTTTTTCCCTTCTCCATAGTAAAAAATTTTCTCACGACATTGCCTTCAAAACTCACGAGGTATGGGCAGTTTTCTCGAGAAAATTGATACAATTCGTTAAATCATCAATTTTTTCCTATTGAAATGTTTTCGAATTGATATTGCGCGCAAATCAATGGTTATCGCGCGAGGGAGTGATAACCGTAAATAAAACACCGGAAAAAATATATAATTTATTTCCAGTTTCTGCTTAAAATCGATTAGGTTCTATTTTGGTTGATTTGCTGTGTTCTTCTTAAAAAGGGTATATAAAATCGGTACAGAAATAGGGCTTACTACAATACTAAAACCAGTCCTGTTAGTTGTCTTGCTGAGTTCGTCCTGAATATATACGTAAAATGTTCGAAATAAAAATGAGTGGTAGATCCCAGATAATTTCAATCGAATTAGGGGAAATTGGGGCACCACCAAACACGGGGTACCACCAAACACTAATTTTTATTTCTAAATTACTTGGACTATCTCGACTATTCCTTTAGTCGACAAGCATCCCTATAGTGCCTGTAAATTCCTATAGGTCTTATCCTCTGAAGTCGAATATCAGAATAAGAAATCGCAGTGTTTTTTGGTACCCCATGTTTGGTGGTGCCCCAGTTTTCCCTATAGCTGAATATTTAGCCTGTCGAATTTGGCAGTAACGGTTACATATTCTCAAGGATCAACCTGAGTCTGTTTGGCCGATTTGGGCTCTTAGAAAGATTTAACACTCCTGATTTAGCTTAGTTCGTGAAGCCATTGAAATCCTAAGAAACAACACCGTGAGAGAAATCCGAAAAAGTTAAAATAACATTCCGGAAATGTTTATTTTACCCTGCAGTAATGATCCAAAATCGATGTAAACATTATGCTTTTTAGGTGTATTAGGGGTTAAAGTTACCCTGTTTCTTATTAATTTTAGCCTTAAAAAGATGTAAAATTAACATTAAAAATGTTGATATATTTTTACACCTAAAAAGTGTTAAAGTTATGAGGAAAAAATGTTAATCGCACCCCGGTTTTTCTCTCACGTGAACCAATTTTCGTGGTTTTCAAAATCTAATGGCACTGGCACACCTATTCAACTGAGTGAATTTCAATCGATTGAAATTTTACCTCTTACTCTTTCGAACTGATATCAGATATAGCTGTCTCTTTATGTCAAATTAAAATTAAAGTTGAAATTTTAATTTTCATTTGACAGAAAGAGACAAACATATCTTATTTCAGTTTGAAAGAGTAAGAGGTAAACTTTCAATCGATTGAATTTCACTCAATTGAAAAGGTATGCCAGAACGATAATGAATCATTTGTTTTTAATATTCAATCCTTAATCAAAATTATCAAAAAAAATAGTGTCTAATAAGAAATTGAAGAAGTTAAGTTAAATGACCAAGCCTTATATGGGTTACAGACCTTAGGCTTAGCCATATGGCTTAACTTCTCTAATATCTTATCAGTCAAGATTTTTTTTTGAAAATTTTAACATATGGCGAAGGCACATCTAAAATCGATTGAAATTTAATTTTCTTTCTGTCGAATGAAAATCAAAATTTTAATCAGTTTAAATTTTCATTTGTGGAGCTCAGAGGCAAAATGACACATATCCTATGGCTAAAGCATAGGATATGTGTCATTTTGCCTCTGAGCTCCACATTTACAAGAAAGAGACAACTATATCTGATTTCAGTTTGAAAGAGTAAGAGGTAAAATTTCAAGCGATTGAAATTCACTAAAATGAAAAGGTGTGCCAGGGTCACATAATTGGATTATTAAAGGCAAATAACCTATTAGAATTTAAAAATCAATAAAAATCTGTTGATTGTTAAGGTTTTGAGACCCTCGGGAACTGGGGTAAATCTTTAGTCTGAAGACGGTATTATATGGTATATTTACAGTAATTGATTCTCTATAATTTGAAAAATAACCGAAATTGCTTATTGGTTGGAAAATCTAGACCTTCAAGAACTAGGATAAAACCTATAGTTTGAAGCCCGATATCTGTCTCTATCTCGTATTACGTAAATTAATTACTGGGGTTATTTCAGCCATATTATTTTACATAAATTACTTCGCAACAGACGAAATTATTGAAGAAATTTGAATTGAGGCAGGGCATTTTGAGTACGATTTCAATAGTGTAAACGCAATTAACGCTTACGCCACGGCAGTTTCCTAAACCAGTAATTTTTTTTTTTTCAAATAATAGTTTACTCATTAAATGCCGTTCTAGGTTTTCAATTACAATCACCAAAATAAGCTTAAGAATTGAACGATTGGTCCTGCTTTCTAGTTTAGAAATTAGGGATAAATTAAATTTAGTTTCGGATTTCTGCTTATTCAATAATTGTTTCGTTATAACCAGAAATTGGATACTACATGACCAATACCAATTATCTCTTACAACGTACTACAAGGGCAGACAGGTCTAGATATAGTCAGGGGTAGAATTAGACAGTGAAGTATTATAGTTTATTTTAAACACGGTAATATATGCTAAAATTTTGTCTGATTAGGCCATTGAGTTTGGCCTATGGTTTACGTTTTTAAAAATGCTTCCTATAACATACGAAAAGTATTTTCTTTTAAATCTATTTGCACTTTTCGTCAGATAAGAATTTAAGGTTTTCAATTGCTTTATAATTCTCTTAAATACTTAAACTTATTAAAATAGGTTAAGTAGTTTTGCTCAAACTTTTGGTTTTTGATTCTAATTTCTGTTCAATCGGTAAAACGGTTTTCGACATACCGCCTTTTAGGGCTTTCTACTTATAATATACCATTTTGTATTGTCCTTGTCCTTGTTCTACTTCAAAAGTTAAAAAAAATAACTATTCACTATTAGTATATTCGGGGAAATGCCTCAGTCGTTAAAATAAGGTTGTAGTTCCGGATATGTAATTTCGAAAATGTGATTCCTCTAATATACAAAAAAAAAAAAACTTGATTTTCGAATAAGACCTTAAAGAAAACTTAAATCATTAGAATGGTTTTTTTTCTAAAATTATGGCTTCGGGTTATAAGCGGAACTAGGGCAGTAGTAAACATGGGGTAGTTTTGAACACTGCGATTTTGTAAATTATGCATTACACTTCATAGAACGGGACCTATATGAATTAATAAATACTATAAAAACCCTTGTCGACAGAAAAAGTTTGACACAAGTCATAAGTTGGATAGAGAGAAAACTAAGTGTTTACAACTATCCCGTATTTACTACTGCTTCAGTTTCCCCTGTTACCGAAAGCCATTATTGTAATTTTAATAATGACATAACGATTTGTTCTACTTTTCTAAAGTTTTATTTTAGCTTTTATTGAATTCGAATAACATTTTCCGAAATACAGGGGCTTATTGCTTCCTACAACATACTAAAAGTTCATCAGGGTTTTGCTTCAACAATATTTCAATATAAATACGTTCCTATGAATATTTAAGTCATTTTAAAATAAGATAGCGGATCTCAATATATCATATTAGGCTTAAGGTTTTGTGCTTCCTATAACATACGAAAGATAATTCGTCTCATTTCTCATACCGGGCATACAGCCTTATGTCTCGTTATTGGCAGAGATTCCTTATTTGCCTTCTTTCAAATACAGCAAGATAACTTGATTAGGAATGGTTTAGAAATGAAATCCAATTCCAATGCTAAATCATCACGAATATTTTATCAAATTAAATATAGTCGGAAGATTTTGCCTGCTGACAGCACAAATTTTAATTAACATTCACAATACATTGTGCACCAATTGACCTCATTGGCGGTGAAATATAACTCTTTCCCGCGCTTTCTTATCAATCACATACTTTTTTTTCTCTTCAGTCGTGTAAACATACAATGAGGGAATGGTTTTATATAAAACAACAACAACAAAAAAAGAATCTAGAACTAAAATTTTCCTGATAAGCAAGGTGACGTTTTTGAGATTATTTTGCTCTCTTTCTCTCATCAGGAATATTTGGTGAACTTTAAACGTGTTGTGTGAAATATAAAAATGTGAGAAATACCAACATATAGAATATTTTTAATTCTTTCGTGTTTTTCTGCAAAAGAAGAAAAATTTCGTTATTTTTCTGCGCGCTCACGACATGTCCCAATGTGAGAAAAAAAGGTGTCATTGACATTAGAAGGCGATTTGTGGCCGAATTGATTATGCGAATAGACCCGAGAAAAGCACAAATATTACTTTTTAATGGAAAAAAAAGCTACAAGATTTGTGGGGTTACTTTTCCTTTTGTTTTTTTTTGTTTTGTTTTTGGAAGAATAATGAAGGAGGAAAGGTGTCTAAATTTGGGCTTTTCCTCACCTGGAAAATAGCCAATGAAATATTATATTTCCATGTTGTTCTTTCTTCTTGGCTAATTTTCTTTCACACCTTTTCTCCCACTAAATTTTTTTATTTTTTTTCTCGTCTGGTAAATTGCGCCGAAAAATTATTGTATGATGTGGCTCTTTTTTTTTACTTCTTCTACGTCGAAAAAATTACTAATCTCAGCATCTTTGAGGTGTGTATTGGTGGATTTTAAAGACAGCATATGTTTGGGGAATTTTTAAAATTAGATTATTGACCTAGGGTATGATCTACAAGACTTCACTCTCTTTTTTTTTGTATTCGTTCCCCAAAAAAGCAAAATTCCTCATTTAAATAATGCGTTGCGGGTTGAGTGAAGGATTTAAAAATAAGAATTCCCAAAGTTGATTTTAATGATGATCCTCCACGTTTCGAGTGCATGGGAATTAAGCTCAATAGAAAAATGGAGTTAATGGCAATGTCCTGGGATTTACAGTTCTGTATTGGGAATAGTGAATCACCTTATTTTTTTTGAGAGCCTTGAAAGGCTACAGGAAATGCCTGATGCATAGAAAAATAAAGAAATTATTCTTGAGTAATTTTTCTAGCAACTAGCGGATATTTGTGAAGTGGGGTTATGTTTGACCTAACCTCATAAACTTCAATAAATTACAATGTTCAGAGGTTAGAATTTTATAAATGGTTCTAATATGGTCTTAATTGAAAGTATCAAATTGAAAATTGGTCTTCATACTTTTATTTAAAAAAAAAGAATCATTCTAAAATTTAGGGTTATGCATCGTATAACCTCAAAATCCAAATTTTGTTACGTTTTTGAGGTTAGAATTTGATACAGTTAAAATCAATGTTGTGAAGGCAGGTATAGGGAGGTTCTGCTACAGAGAATATCTTAAATTTTAAATCTTAATGAGTCCCATTAAATTATTCATTCATTAGTCTATTCGAAGATAACCTCATTTTATCCGGTATTTTGAAATTTCTTTAAAAGATTTGTAAGATTGAGAAGATACTATGATTTTTTTACAATCGCATTTAATAAGAATGATTTAAGACAGCCCAATAAATTTTATAATGAATTTATAAATTTATAGGCTTAATATTCGTCTTTTGCGAAGATGTTATAAAGTATGAGGTTATGTAAAACAACCTTAAAACTCAACAATTTTCTTTTAAGTAAAATAATCTGTGTTTTAGAAATTATCAAACAACGTTTTAGAAAAAAAACACTGACATATTGCCACCCCCCCCACAGTTACAAGTTGCACTGTGAGTTCTTTTTTTAGTGTTATTTTAAAAATTTTCGTTATTTTTCAAGTACCCGTTGTGTACATCTAATTTGTTAGAGATGGCGCTTCGACAGGGATGTAATTAGGGGTAAAATCTTTTGGTATTTATTTTTATTTAATAGGCTGTGTGGATGTTGTCAGAACGTCCGGCCTAAAACTTTAAAGCGAAGAAGAAGAAGAAGAAGAATTTTATTTATATATTTTTTGCTGAGTGTATTAGAATTATAGAATACGACGTAAAATTATTCCATTTTGAAATGAATTATTTTCTCACTTTCGCTAAAAATATCATTTCCAATGTTTTCAGGATTTGTATGCTTTTTTATTGTCAGAATTACTGTTTCTTTAGGGTAAATTAAGCTAATTCAAAACCTGCAAATAAAGCGAAAATCCATTCATATTCACAAATTTTAATTTATTCATTTCTCAGAAAAATTAAAAGTGTATCTTTTCATCATTGAATTTTTCATCGATCGACCATGTTTTCCAATGAAAAACACAATAAAGTGACTGTTATTTATTCGTTTTGTTTAACATTTATGTCATATTTCTGGCTAATTTTAGTTAAATTAAGTGCTAACCTTTATTGTTAACGATACGTGAAGTTTTCAAATGAAATAATCACCTATTTCGTGAACAAAAAGGGTTTTTCTGAAGTGTCTGCAAATGCTTCAATACGAAACCCCGGAAATATGATTTTTTTTGGAGAGATTTTCTTATTGTTTTAGATGGGAAAGAAGAAAAGACCAGGAATAAGAACAAATCCTGCACTGAAGAGCAACTTAACAAGGTTTTGGAAGCCTTTCGTCGCTGTTTCACTTACACTGTTTGTCTCCAATTAGAAACTTTCCCTTGTCTCCATTTGGATTAATATATTTCCAATAGAAACATTTTACGCTCGCGAATTTTTCTTGTATTTAAGAAGTTTTCAAATTATATCTAAAGAATTTTCACTAAACAGTAACATTCTAGAAGAGTCAAGGAGCAAATTTATGTAATTCTCTTCAGAAAAAATATGAACTTAATGTGTTGAATCTTCTGCCAAAATTAAAGCATCTGGATCTGGAAATGATTTCTAATTAGGACATTTACCCTATACATCTATTATTCCTCATTATTTTTGCTTCGTTGTGGTAATAAATTTTATAGAATGCATATGAAAATACAAAAATAAGGAATTGTTTTTTAACTTAAGTTTAAATATCAGCATCAAGTGTTACATTTACTATAATGCTAACGAAATATCAAACCAGTAATATTATATTCATTAAATAGAATCTCAAATCAAATCAAATAGAATATTTTGGGTAAGAAAATACTCACATTATAAGATTATCACATCTGTGAAGTTTACCATTTCTTCTGAAGAAATCAGATTTCTACTGAAGATCTGACAGTTCTGTCACACTAAAATTGGCAAGTTATTGAAGAACTGTAATCTAAATTATTTCGAGGTAAGATGCTGAAATCTTTTCTATTTTATGTCCTTTTATGAAGCAAGACAGAAATTTACCCAGAAGTTTTTTTTTGCAAAGATCTAGGAGAATTTCAAGTAAATCATTATGTGAATCCAACACGAGACACAATTTAAATATTTTGCCACAAACTTGCAAATTGAATTGAAGTAGGTTAAAAAAAAACAAAAATTTTAATAGAGAATAAATTTATTTTAAAAATAGCTATTTATAAATTAGGATAAATTCATTACTTTTTATATTTATTCGAAACAATTAAAGATCAAGTCCATCATTTTTCTTAATTCTGCATAAAAATAGTAAGAAATAATAAAACATAATTGCTAACTCTAACTTATTCGTTGCATTGGAGTAGAATTTGCTTCTATAATACTTTCAAAACTTATTTCAAATCAGCTTTGGTAATACGATTGACATCTTCATGTGTCTTTTGCCTGGATTTCTTACACCGTATGATGTTGCATATCCATTCTCATTGACTGTTTCCATCTAAAATAAAAATAGGCTCTTTATCGTGACATGTGAGAACAGAGATGGTCACACTCAAGTAGTTCTGCATATTGCTTTCCATCAAAAGATGTGGTACCAATGAATGCCTGGAAATTTAAGATTGTATATAGTCAAGTGTGCTAATCTGGGCACTTAGCTATCTGGATCGTTTATGACGTTTATGGCTACGCTAACTAGATAATCTACTTAAAATAATATTTTTATTTCCGCAATATAGTCACTACAGTAACATAATATAACTAATCAACTTTGAGAAAAAGCAAAAAAAATTCCAAAATCGAAAATGCGACCCAGTTCGTGTATGCTGACTTGTTTCAGTATTATCATTATTTTATAAATTTTCTTTAATATTTTTGATATTCTTTATATTATGTTTCTGAATGACACATTGAATAATTATATGGATTTAGAAGAAGTAAAAAAGAATTTCATCAGTCCAAAAACCAGCGTTTAAGTAGCACTTTACGGAAAGCGATCTAGTTACCCCACCTTCCTGTACAGGAATATTACAAGCAGTATCCAAAAATAATAAAGTATCAGTTTTTCAATTCATTTTTTAATTCAAGCCAATTTATTTTCATCTCACTTCGTCTTTTTACCCCCCGCCTTCCCATGCGTCCATCGCCGTCTTAGCGTTGATTCCAGCCTCCAGGACTAAACGATGGAAATGTCCCTTCGTAGACTGTGTGTTATCAGACCGAATTGAGAGAGATCAAAAACCACTTCCAAACCAAAGGTTTCTTTTTAAAAAAGTGGGTGGTTTTTTACATTAAAAAAATACAAAAAAAAATACAAAGATAAAAAAGAATTATGTACTGGTCAGCTAATCACCACAAATCTGGGTCAAAAAAAATTTTTTTTTTACCCTCTCTGCAACGTCTTCAATTGTGATCCTTGGACTTTCTTTCTTTAAAGCACTTGCATTATCTTCAGCAAGGTTATCCATAAAGGTGGCAATCATGCATAGTGATATTGATATCCCCATTTCAAAATAGTACAAATTTCACACAGTCTCACACGCATGTCTGTCAGACTTTAAAATCCTTTGAAGTGTGTGAGGTAGTTTCTGACGTTCGGATATTCTGGAGTTGAAAAATTGCAGAGTCAGAGTTGTCAAGAGTGGGCGGTCTTGAAAGTGGTCCGAGGGGGTAGATAGTGGGAATTTGGGGTGGAATAGGGTGAGAAAATCAAAGGTTTATATATACTTCTCTCTGTGTGGAGTTCGAGCAGTATATTGGTGTCTATAATATTGAATAAAAAAATGGGACTTATCTTTCGTTTTTTAACACTAAATTTCTCTATTCAGGGATTCTTAAAACGGACATAGAGTTCATGTTGAGCAGATACAACGTATTTCGAAAAAAAACCACATATACATATTTCATGAATTTTAGAAGAACATACAGTAAAAATTATATATTCTGTAAGGATTGTTAGTAATTATTTTAAAAAAGGAGGGCCGAAAATTTCTCAAAGCTTTTATTTTACGTAATATTTACTTGATTGCCTTGAAACCTTGAAAATTTAAAGAAATTCATAAAGATTATTTATTTTAAATATTTGAAGACTTAGTCACTTCTATATTGATTGCAACCAAATTTGAGAATTTTCGCTTATCAAATTTTGCCTCATATTCCCCTATTTGTTTCTTGAATTAAAAAAAATACGACTTACGATTGGTAGGGAGTCTTTAGCAAAGGATCGCACGTACTTCGAGCGCTTCACTTTTGAGGCACTTTTCCGTGAAATATTTTATGGATTGAAGTGTGGAGGCTGCATACGGCTTTATTTCGGTCCACAAGTGCAACTGAGAGCTTCAGACGAGTTGCGCACAGTTCTAAAATTACTGGAAATCTAAAAGAGGAAATTTTGTCAAAAAGTTGTGAATATTCGACTTTAGTTTATTCATTTCATTCATATATCGACAATATAAAAATATTTGATTAACAAGGATTTGAATTGAATTGCCCCCTCCGCCCTCTTCATTAAATTGAATTTACATGTAAGCTGAGTTGGGGCAAATTAAGGATCTCACTAATTGAATTAAAGAAAGTTTATCACTATTAAAAAATATAACAGACTTTTTGCGAAGGGCATTACCCCTAATTCCTCTCTGGGCACAAAAATTTTTTTGCCGATTTTGCAAAATTCGACCAAGTTTCCCATGTTCTCTCTCACTATATTTTTTGTGCACACTTATAATTCTTATACCAATAAAAGCCCTATTTATCTGACTATTTATGAGCCCAATTATTAGGGTAAGCACAAGTTGATAAAAAAATTATGGGCACAATACCTGTGGAATGACACCCCCAGAGGATTTCGCTGGTCGCTGTTTTTGCAATTTCTCACAATGCACATCATTTTTTTCACTTGCCACCACTAAGATCTATCATTAAGAGTTTTCTCACACCTTTGCACTTGTTTTTAAAGAACTTTCTTCACTATTTTCCGGATTTTTCACAAAAACTGCGCGAGTAAATTCGTGGAAATTGCTCCACGCGAGAACTGTCAAAAGCCGTTTGCATGTCTTTCCGCCAGATTCGCTAGTTCTTCACTACTAGTTCTTCGCACAACCGCACGCGCCGCCCTCACGCTCGATTTTTGAATTCTCTATAGAGAATTTGCTAAAATAACGATATTGACAGGGGGGTGCATATTGCATATGATTTTTTTTATGTTAGGCTTTGACATAACCTTAAAAATTTTAGATTAAAACTTTTCAAATTAATCTATTGGCCGATTAAGATAGTAAGGCACATTTCAATATTGAGATATTTTCTTTTAGGATATCATTTATGCAAAAAACCAATTGATCCGAAAATTAGAAGAGAACCATTCAAAAGGGTTAAGTTAAATGCCCTAACCTCAAAACATTTTATGGAATATTCCACTATTTGATACAAAATGTTGCAGGTATCATTTGCTTTTTTCCCATGGACCCATCATTCTTGAAAGATCCTTTTAGACAAAAAAAAAAAAAAACTGAGGAATTTCATTGAAATTCACTTGTTACCTCAAATATTTTCTAGAAAATCTGTATGGTGAGAAGAGTCTTTTGTTGGTTCTTCTCTAACCTGAGAGAATAGAAGAGGTATTTTTTTTTTGGATGTAAAATTTCATTTCAAAAAGATAACCGGCTCCCTTAAGGATTATGAGGGAATAGAAACAGGTAGATGGACCTTAGAAAATAACAAAAAAGGACGAATATCTCGAATTAGGAAAGAATTATCTAAATTGTTGGCTTTTTTTTGTATTGTTCTTTTATTTTGGGGAATTCCCATGAATTTAAATATAGGTTTTTGGAGTCAAGAAATTGGTTAAATGAATAATTAAGTGGCTTTAATCACTTGATATGGTTTTTGGCGGGAAGTTGGATGCGCGCGGATGGTGACCACCACGTGCTTGAAAGAAAAAGCAGAGTTGTCACACCACATAACATACCATTCAACTTTATACCGGCTTTTTAATTTTTCGTCTGCGAACAACAACAACCAAGAGATATGCAATAAAAGTTGTGAGAATATTCCGGCTTATTTACATCATTTGCATATCATTTTCTCTCTTGCATGTCTCCTCTCTACCTCATGCGATGATGAGTATAGAAATTAGTATTCTACACTTATGTGTCTTTCACATGCTAAACATACCGGGAAAATGATTATTCAACCCATTATGAATTTTTGATGTCAGCAGAAAATTAGCCGGTATGTTGAAGAGAGAAAGATAAAGCTTCCTATTTTTTTTTATTTTTGAGTTGTAACTATTGGAAAAAAAATGAAGACCAATGTATTGTATATAGACAGAGGAAAAAAACAATACAAATGTGTCTTCTATGTAGAAGAATAAATAATAGAAAAAATAAATAAAAGAAGTAACGTGAAGTTGGTGAAGAGAAAGAGAGAAACAGCAAAAAAAAAAAACATAAAAAAAATGTTCAGCCATGAACTGTGCCGATGACTCAATTCGGAATGAATTGCTGGTGGTTCTTTTGACTTCTAAATAAAATTTTACTTGGTTGGGTTCTCTTGATTTAGCTTCTTCAATTTCGATTTCCTAAGAGACTGGTTTTTAGCGCGCCAAAAATTCTTATGAACTCTCAGTTGAGGTTAGATTTTTTTTATTAAGTTCTTTTGCTTCTTGAGAGATTGGTTGTTCTTATTCAACCAAGACTTACCTATATCACATGGTTGTTATTTAATACGATGTGGGCTTACGCGAAAGTGTCCAGAGAACTCCTACAGATACAAAGTGAATAAAAGTTTTTGGAGGGAAAAATTTGGAGGAGTTATTCTTGGCGCCAAGATTTCATATAGCATTTGTTCAATGTCTTAAGTTCCTCTTTTAGGCTACCGACCTCACTTCTGTCTACAACAGAAATATAAATGGTAACTGATTGATTTGGATTTTTTGGGAAGAAGGGGAAGTGTTTGGTAGGAAATGGATGATTAATTAATGTTACTTTATTATCTTCGATAAATAAATTAGGCGTAATGATTTTGTGGATAATTTTCTCTCAGGCCACCACCCTTCAAAGGTATATGGACTATAGAAGAGTAATTCGATTTATGATGGGTCATATATCGTTCTTACGATATAATAGGGGAATAAGTTATTTTGGGTGTTTTAAAATGGTCACAAGGGTAACAATGAGAATTTGTAATCAAACCTTAATTGAAATTTTGAGGTTTGCTCACTATTTGAGAGGGACAAAGAAAAATGTATACCATGAATAAGCACATGTCCTACATTCATAAATACCGTATTATTTCCTTTTGCTCATATAAAACTATGAGGAAATCTCAAAATTCTATTTAGGACAGATTCCGAATTACCCCATTAATTCTCTTTTAAGACTAAAGAAAAATATCTGTTTGGAAATTTGTACGAAATTGTAATTTACTTATATAAAAACTCGTGAAACTTTTTCAATTTGGTCGAACCTATCGACGAAAAGCTCGAGAATTCCAAATAAAAAAACAGTTCAGAGCGCCACTCGTGGGAGAATACAGAGCCCTCACGCGGAGGAAGTGGCTGTCAGTTCCAGAGTAACTGCAAAATACCGTCCTTTTAAAGGATATCGGTAGCTCAATGAGCAAAGTGTTGGCTTTGTGCCGCAGAGACCCTCGGTTCGATCCTTGCTCAAAGTGCGTTCGGTGAATAATCAGAAACGTTTTCATCTTCCTTTAGAGCTACAAATTGAACGCAAAAATATCTGGGTGCAAATATAAATGAAGATAAAGGAGCAAAAAAGGATTTGTGATGGAGCAAAAAGAAAAATGATAGGTAAATATGACAAGAACAGTTCTAAACAGTTCTAGCCACTGAAGAAGGTCCATATCTAGGACCGAAAGCTCTGGACAAGATTGAAAAAGTGTTTTTCTTTGTGAAGTGTCTTTAAATCCACTGGCCATCACCGGAGAGTCCCCTATCTACCCAATTATAAGAAGAAGATCGTCCCTTCAATTCAAGATTTCTATTTTGATTTATTTCAGTCTGCTTTTGTAGTAATTTTTTCTCTATGTTCCTTATGGATTTCACTCACAGCTTTTTCTGAAAATTTGAAGCATTGGACTAGCTATTAGAATATGATATTATAATAGACCAAATTCATTTATAAAACATTGAAAAAAGTGATTTGTGCGATGCATAAATCGTCTGAAGGTAGTGCGCTTTCACCTACTGTTTTTCGCTCAATAAATGATCGAATAATTTCTGTCTATTTAATATTTTGAAGTCAAAAATTATAGATAAAAATTTAAAAATGTCAAAGGTCTTGGAGTTTTGACATTTGAGACATAAAACCCATAAAACGGAATATTTCAAGATTTAGAACAAAATATTTAAAGTTTTGTAATGTCAAATTTCTTGTTTTCTTCAAGATTTTTCACAATTCTTTCAAGAACCTCTTGAATGTGTCTTTTTATGTGGGCGCCTTAACTAATATAAAGCATTTCAAGCTCCATAAGTATCCATAAGGTTTCATTCGATGTTGATTAAATACTAAAATTGGTTGTTACTTAGGATTTTGAGGCCTCCGGGAACTAGGTTATAAACAAACCTCTAGTCTGAAATTCTTATAAGAAATTGTTTTATCGCGCGGTTTTATCGTAGCTGGTAGTAAAATACAATTTGTCAACAAACTAATTTTAATTGAGATTTAGGACAATATCCAAACCAGACAAGATTGAAAAGACTTGACAGGAAATTTCGTAAATTAGGGTCCTGTCACTTTAAAAAAAAATAGCATAAATTTGTATAAAATTTAATAAATTTAAAAATAAAAGCAAAATTTTGTTAAAAATTTAAAAATCGCAAAAAAGAAAAATCAAAATGTGTCCCTGTAATGTTAAATGAGCGATATGATGGTTTACTAGAGGTTAGGGTCTGGGAGGGAAAAAATGAGATGTTGAGGTTATTTCAGGGCCAGTGAAGGAGGAGTATTAAGTGTGGGTAGAGAAGAGACAGGAAAAATGGCCACCAGGAAGTGGTTGAAAGAGAAAAAGATGAGACAAAGGCAGGGAAAGAAAAGGACATGGGATAGAGACAATAAAAAAAAAGATCCACTTGAAAAACAAATATCATCCCACTGTGTTTTAAGAAGACCAAAACCTTTTAAGGGGCGAAGGTCCAAAGGAAGAGACCAAAACCCAAGGTCCAAGTGTTTTGAAGGCAAAGACGAAGAAGTGAGTCTGGACAAAAGGGGAAGAAGAGACAAAGAAAGAGAGAGAATCAATTGCGAAAATGGCTATAAAAGGGAAAAAGAAGAATACAATGGGATGATTTTTTTGTCTCTTCCAGTTTCCTTTGGTTCTTCTTTTCCTCAACTTCTTCTTCACTCTCGTTGGTTCAGCAGAGTGTTGAATTCTCTTTTAACAAAACGCAATGGTTAATATGGGATGGGATGTTGGAAGTCATGTTCCCAGAACCAGTTTTCTACATGAGAAAATTTTTCCTCTAAAAATACTTTAATGCCTTTTGGAATAATATTCTCAAGCACATACTATACAAAAGCTCTTTTTTTATCGTATATACATATATTTTCTCTTTCTCACCCATACAAAGTCTTGTTTGGGTTTGCAAGAGACAAATCTACAAAGATTTTTTGGATGAGGTGAGGAAGACATGGTTGACGAGAGAAGTTGTGTGTACCCATCATGGGGAAGAAAAGTGTTAAAATCACCTATGAAAGTCACTATACTCCAAACTCATAAGAGTAAGAGTCCTTTATTGTAACACAGCATTGAGCGATAAATTGATTAGTTTCTTTCCTCTATCCAACTCTTGTATTTAGAATTTTTTTTTTGGGTTCTTTCGAGAAAAGCGTAAACAGACCATAGGTCGTTAAATCATAAGTGTTTTCTTTAGGATGTACAAGACACAATCTTTTGGGGAAAAATTAGGAAAATAGATGCTTTTTGGATGAATATTGTTTAGCTGAAAAAAAAATTTCAGTTTATTTTCGAAGAATTTCATTTAATGCCCTATATGATTTAAGCCCTCTATACCTTGAACTCAAAAGATTAGGCATTCAATGTAAGAGGGGTGTCTTATATTTCAGCTGTTTCCGAATCCAAAACTGAGAATTTGCTATGGGGAATTTGAAAGTAGAGATGATAATTTTTCAACTTTCACCCTCCAATTTCGAGCCCTATCTAACATCTTGGAATTTATCCTCAATAGATCATACACAGGTTTTATACAGGAGGGGTTGAACTTCAATCACAATTTTCCGGGTTGTTTCTCTTTAATAGACGGAGACGAAAGGGTTAAATTCTTAAATTAAATGTCTGTGATATGTTAAAATACCAATATCGATGATGTTTTATGATTTCAGTGATTAAAGGGAGTCTAGTTTGAATGAATTTTTAAAGGTAAAAGCGGTATTAGAACTTTGATGGAATTTTACCATGTCGTTTGGTATTAATGGTCCCATGGAGACAGGAGAAAATCATTATACAGCATCCTCCTGTATATTCCAATGCCCACCCAATTCACCCTCCTTTAAAATGTCACTAGAGAGAAGTCTGTGAGAGTATAAGAGCACCTATCCCTTGGGGCAAACTTAGTCGTCCGTCCTTCCGGACCTTCAAGTGTGACGTATCGGGTGTGGTTGGGGAACGCGGACAGTGCCTTAGAAATCAAGGGTAGAATGAACATTCCCGGCAAATCTCCCGACAAAACACCTCAATATTTCATTGTCTCTCTCTCTCTCTCTGTCTCTCTCGTTCTCGTCCGCTCCTGAACCGAACCTTTACTGACCGGGGTTCGCTTCGTCTCTCCCTAAAATGGCTATTCACGGGGTTTGGGGTTGGAGAGGGTGTCATAAGAGTGGACTGGGTGTTAGGGGTGAAGACGCATGCGTAGTATCAATTGGGTGGTGGCGGCTTATCCTCTCCGTCTGTACCTCTGTCCTTCCTCCTGGAATTCACCAGTTTTTCACATCCCCCACAGCCCAGAGCCAAAATAAATCATAAATCACGTGCTTCGGGGGCTGTTCGGCTCTGAGTGCGAGACTAAATGATGGAATACCATTTCTCTCCCAAAAACACCCCATAAAAAGATCACTTGGCAAAGGGAGTAGGAAGATGTGTGTGGGTGACTATACGGGGTGTTTAACTGTATGTGCTTGAATTTTGAGGGTTGGCGGAATAACACAGAGGGGTTGCCGGGTATCAAACGCACACACTCTCATCGGAATCGGCGAAATTTTATTGATTTTTTAACTTAATTCTGTCTCTCATCCAATGGCGCTCAACTATTTATTTTCTCTCGTACTCACTGGATTTTTTTTTTGGCGCTTGGGGTTGATGAACAGGAGAAAAATTGTTGGAAGTTTTCACACAATTCCGTTTGCAGGGCTTAGTTTTGATAGCCTGGGATTTGTGGCTTTATTTTCTGTTTTATTGGGCCTTTAAATGTGATTCTGTAAAACAATTCTCGAGATGGTGACGGTGACGGGAGACGGAATGAAAAATTAAATAGCAGAGATGTCTGTATCAGAATAATATGGGAAACTGATAATGGTCTTTGGTTTTGACTTCTCATAGTTTTCGCAAATAGTCTATTTTCAAAATTCAGAAACCTAATTTCGAACTTCGTATAGCTTTTAGAGAGAAAAAAATTTAATTTGTTGTACATGATAAAGGTAGGGCTTTAACTCTTTCGCGTCTTTAGGGTCATATATGACCCGGGGAAAAAAGTTTCTTTTTGGCTATTTACATTAATTGAAATCTAACTGGAGTCTTGAGAAAATGAGCCAAGAATCTTACATCCTTCTATTATGATGTCGTGCACGAACAGATAGATTTCAATTAATGTAAATACCCAAAAAAAAACTTTTTTCCCCGAGTCATGACATTACCCTAAAGACGCGAAAGAGTTAAACAAGATGCAGGGTATAAATCACGTTTACCAAAAGCCAATAACTCAAAATTCTTTTAGAAAAAAGTCATTTCAGGTTTATAATAAGGGTGCCGAATTGTTGGCTAGTTCGTAAGAAACAGATTTTAGGGTAAACAAAAGACTTGCAATTGTCGGATGTATAATTACCTAGGTGTCTGACAGCTGGCTCACTCATTTATACATCTATATATACGATGATTCTAATGATCGATTTTCTAAGGCTAGCTGTAAAAATGAACTTGTGCTTAATTATAATAAGTAGACCTTTGAAAAATTACGTTTTGAAACCGATATTGATAATTTTAAACCGTAGATGCGGTTGACTTTGGTCTTAGGGACCGGAGATGACATTGCCCCCTGCCGTTTAATTCTAGTACTTAGTGATGATCTTTCTTCACTGATTCGGACATGATAGATCGAATCTATGAAGATCATCCTTAAGTATTAAGAAAAACTTAGGGTCTTGACAGACATGAGGATTAGCCGAGAGACGGTTCAGCGTAATTATATTATAAATAATGGTAAAAGTGCATTTCCATCATTTTCCACTAAGTCGCCTCTCGGCTTAAGTCGTAAGTGTGTCTAGGTCTAGGGCATTACGGACATGAGGGGGTCATCTTTCACCACGTATACAGTAAATAATTTAAACTGACAGTCTACAATCAAAATTGTTGTCTATTTGGCTTCGTTTTCTTTAATTTCATTACCTTACGTAACTAATTGAACCGATAGTATTGTTGGTAGTTTGAGTTTGCGTTTCAAACGATCGAACTTCTAAATTCTTAATGGGATTTCATTTATAAAACAATCCGAATTAGGAGGACTACAAATGCGTTAACTTAATTTCGTAGTTACCAATAACTTATCTCGAAAAATCCTTTTTCAAATGATAATAAAAAGGTTACAATTAAAAATGCGAATTGCTGGCTAGTTCAGAAGAAAAGCTGAAATCCAGAATGGTTGAGATCCTGAACGGGACGAAATTACACAGGGGTTAATGTGTAAAGCGGTCTTCGGACTAGAGGCTTAGCCCAGTTCCCATAATACGGGCTTCAGACCTAAGGCTTATCCATCTGGCTTAACTCTTTTAATTCCTCATCAAGCATGATATTTTAGGAAATTGTTGTTTAAGATTGGATCTTAATGACAAATGTTCCATTAGATTTGGAAAAATCAATAAAATTGCTTGTTATTTAGATTTTTGAGACTTTCGGGAACTGGGCTAAGCCTCCAGTCTGAAGCCGTTATAAGCCTCAAAATCCTAAATAGCGTGCAATTTAATTGCTTTTTGAGAGCCTAATAGGTTATTTATTTTTAGTAATCCAATCCTAAATTAATTTTTCCCAAAAAGTCATGCTTGATAAGAAATTAGAGCAGTTAAGCCTTTTGGCTAAGCCTTAGGTCTGAAGCCTTAGGGCCTAAATAGACTCAAGCTGATCCTCGAGAAATTTAGCCTGTAAAATTTGGCTGTAAAGTATTAGGTAAAGGAAATTTATGCAAAGGACTCCTAATCGATGATCCTAAGTCCTCAGTGTATGACATTTTGGGATAAATCTTCACTATCAAATTTTACAAGCTAAATATTGTCGAGGATCAGCCTGAGTCTACTTGGGCCCTTATATAACTGACACTTTAGAATACGGTTTTTGGCCCTTTCGGGCTTTGACTTTTCGAAATTTGGCGTTTTCGGGATTTCGGATTTTTCGGAATTTTGGGGTTTGGTATTTTAACTGAGACCCGTGTTATATATCTGCCTCAACTACCCTATAGTCTTATTAGTCCTGTTTATATTTTAATTGTACAGTATGTTGCATTTAAAAAAAAGAAACTTCAAAATTTTCATTACAAATAAGATTTCAAAACTATTTTTGAATTATCTAAATTTGGTCTAGGGCTTGAAATATGATAGTTCAATATTACCTTAATCAAGAACCGATATTGAAAATCCTCTTTACGAACGAAAATTTGAAAATTATAATAATAATATAAATTATTTCTCTTTTATCATCTTTTATCATTGAACAATGAAATCGAATTGTTCCCTGGCCTTTTGATTTAAATCCGTACTTGATGTAGGACTTGAAATTAGAGGTTAAAATCGTTCTTAATAAGAACGATCTTGAATTTTTTTTCTAGTTACAGTTTGACTATCCGAAATATTGACTAATTCATTTAATTTCAATTTTATGTCATTCTAATGTGAGGTCACGTTGTAAAACCAATAGAATGGAACGTTGCTAATGACTTTAAAAAAATTATATAGGTGCAACTCTTGATAGCTTAATTACAACGTGTCTTTTGATGAAATACCCCTCGGGTGTCCCAACAACAACATATATTACAATTGATGTGTTATTTTTTTTTGGAAACTTGTAAAATTTCATTCAGCTGCTGCATATTAATGTGGCTTTTATTTATTTCTCTGCCTTTTTGGGACAATAAATTGGCCGTTGTGTGTGCGTGTGCCAGGGTGCTAGGAAGAGGCATGGAGAGAGGCAAGGCGAAAGTCAATAATCAATTGGGTTTATTTTGTCTGGCAAGCAAACTATATATATATTATTGTATGTTTGGGGGGATATATTGCAAAGAAAACTTCCAATGTATATGGTATGGCTTTTGGGTGTCTTTCTGTTTTCACCCAACCCGAGAAGAACACTCTTTGCCTTGTACGTGAAATATAGCAAGTTTTTGGCGCGCAAACACGTGCTCAGAGTTGAATGAATTTTATTTTCGATGCGAATTACATATGAAGACTTTTTTTGTGTATTGGCCACATTTTCTCCTTTTTCCTTAAACAGCTGTCATGTTGTGTGTGAATTGTTGTATTATTTCTCGATAAAGGACTTACGTAATGATCTTTACCTCATGTCGGGTCATAATGGGGGAGGTATACATGATATTTTCTAAATGCTATGGCAGAAGAAAAAATAATAGGCAGAGAATTGAGCAAAGAAGGAGGTTTTCTTTCCCCATAATATAGGGTAAGGGCTCATAATTTTGACCAGTCGATGCTTATAAGCATCGATGTTCCAAGTTTGAAGTGCAATATTTTCAATATTAATTGACTTTTTTTGTTACTCTCTTTTCAAAAGGGTTGTTTAGAAACTTGGCAAGCTATTTATCGTCTTATTTTTACTAAAATGAGTTTTAATACATTTAAAAATGAATTGATATGTAGAGGTGAATTTGATTATTATTTTGGACAACTTGGCTGTAAATATGGGCAGCTAATCCGCCTCAACAGGATGCCCACTGTAGGGAACCGTAAAATGTCACAAGAAGCCCGGAAACTTTCCATATCATTTATTAAAGTGAGTTGACTTCGGCAATCCAAGTACTCGCGGATGCGCTCATTCCCTGGCCTTTCCGGGACCCTTTCAAGGCATTTCTCGCTACATATCTTTCAGAGAGATTATGCTTCTTTGTTGCTCCAGGCATTTGTCCAACCTAGTCATCACAAAAGCTAAAACTTCACGAAATTTGTGAGAAAAACACCTGTTCAAAATAGGGAGTATTACCTCACTGGTGAATCTCTTACAAAATTTCCCATTTTTCACACGAAAAATCTAATTCACAAGGAAAATCTCACTTCAGGTCAAATGTACAAATCACCATTAACGAGAATCAACACAATATTCAATGAATATTCAATAATATCACTCAAAAAAAAGCAAAGAAACATTGTTAGTACTTCACCACAGCTAAATAAGACTGAAGTAAACACGAAGTTCTGTCATATTTCTCGTAAGCAATTGCTCACACTGAATTTTCAACAAAGCAATTTCAACTCAAACCATATTCAAAATTTAACGTATTTAGTGTTAAAATCTTCCAAAAAGAACAAATATTTAGATGGAATTCATTATTCATCAAATATTGGAATAAAAATTCATCATTTAAATCAATTTATTTTTAGTGTCCAATTTTATCCTCAAAGTGTCCGAAATAAGAAAGTGGACAAAATTATGAGCCTTTCCCCTATCCAAAACATTATTTAGAAGTGTTTAACGTTGGGGGCTATATTTGCTTTAATGATATTATATTTTTTTTGCCAAATGCGTCTTATGATGATTATGTGTGAATATGACGTGAGAGAGATGGATGGATGTGAATAATAAAATTTTTACTATATTCACAATTTTGGTGTCATTGCTCCCAAAAAAAAGAAGAGTAAACGAAAGAACGTCAAGCTTAAGAACTCCACAAGCGATATAATTTGTAATTTTTCCTTCAAGTACAAAATTCTCACATCAAGATTTCTCTTTTTTACCGGGCAATAATGAAACGGAAGAAGAGCTAAAGGGAGATTGAATTTGTGGTGATTTACTTGGAAAGCTGAAAAATACTAGTTAGTACATCGCTAAGTGAATTTTTAAATAATTAAATACCATCATGCTAAATAAAAAAATTATATTTAAATGTATTCTACTAACTTTAAGCGAAATGATGTGTTGAAGAGGATATTAAAAAAAAAAAGAGAAGAAAAAATCGCGCAGTTGGTTTTCGCAGCCAGAGACTTCTCTATAGTTTTATATACCATATTTTTTTTGTGAATAGACTGTTTATATGGTGTATTACGAGAGTAAGAAACAAAAAAAAGAAAAAAAGAAAAAGAATCTTGTTTTTGTTGGTTACTCTTATAATACAACATGTGGAGAGTTAAGAATTTTTGCCGGCAATTGCAACAATACAAAAGAGAGCGAATATTAAAAGAGTGCAAGACAAAGACCTGTGTCTTATGCATAAATTCTCGTCTCTCTACATACAATTTTCTTTTTATGTAGCCTGAAATCTCATGTTTCACAAGAGAAATTTTCCTTTAACATCTCCCAAACACTCTATATACAAAACAGTTTCCTCTTCACTTCCTCCCACAATCCTAGAAATTGATTGGGTTATTTGTTTTCCTGGTAGACATAGTCGTTTTTTTCTCCCTATTTTGCTACAAAAAAATTTTTTTTGCTCTTTTTCAGTGGAAAATAACATAATCTTGAGAGAGAATCTCCCAAGAAGTGCAAAAGTCACTGAAACGTAACCTAAAACTCTCTTAGTTCTTGTGGAGGTTTGTTTTACAAACTCGTGCCGCTTCAAGAAAGTAAAGGTTTTAGAGAGTAGTCGTTTTAGAAAACATGTGAAAAATTTTAAAGAATAATTCCAAAACCGTTTTGTAAAGTCTTTTTTTTCATTACGGGAACCGATGGGAAGGTATTCAAAAATCTTAAGGATTCAAAGACCTTTCCTACAAATCCAAGTTTGACTCAATCGTATGAGAAATACGCTCTCTAGAGTTATTTTTTACTTAAAACAGGAACAATCTATATAAAATAAATAATGTTTAAAATAAATTAAGATAAAGGGAACGGAACACTTATTGGCACTTATAAGAAGTCGTGTTATGACCAAATGACACCCTACTCTATACCATTTGGGATGCAAAATTTTAACATAATATCCTTGTAGGAAAGGTAGTTTAACGAAATATTACTTACATATTACTTGCATTTTATTTGGTACATAAAATAAATTTAAATTATAGACGAAACAACCAGCGTTGGCTGCCGAACATGTGTTCGTTCGACTCTATAATGATAAATTTGTAAAGAATTTTAAATGAAAATTGTATTTTCATGAAAAGGGAAAATTTTGGGAATTATCACAATAGCGTCCATCGCCGTCTTAATTTTGAAAACCACCCTTACAGCAAAATGGTAGAAAGAGATTTTTTGCCAGTTTTCTTTTCTAAGAAAGATGTCAAATCCAAATGATATATAAAATTAGAATATTTCATTATAAATGAGACTACTACAAATTCAGAAATCCGATTTTCATTTTAAAGAGAAAAAAAGTGTAGTGTTTCAAGTTAAATGTCGAATTTTCTTTTTTTTTAATAATAGGGCAAAATGGGGCTATTTTCAGTATTGGAGCCAGATTTTTAAAAGATTTTTTTCTCACATGTTTCTAAAGGAAACTGTGTTTCAAAATAATGTAATTTAGCTCTACAAAATAATTGTGGGACTAAATAAAATCAATCTTATTAAAATAATTTTGATCTTCATAAAAATAAAGTTTAAAATCCGCTCTGTATATACTAAATTTAGTACACAGTAAGATTAAACTCTTCTATAATATTCTGATAACATTAATCTTATTATCTTGATAATGCTCTAAGTGTTGATTTTTAAAATTATTAGAAAAAATACTCTTCAAAACACAAATATTTCAATTTAGGGTCGAATGAACACCTTTTCGAGAAGAAATTTCTATTGACACTTGTCAAAATGTTGATATTTATTTAATGTATCTAATAAAATGTAAGTAATATAGCGTTTTTTCATTAATTTACGTTTATCGATAAAGATAAGTGTTACTATTTCGTATTTCAAATGGTACAGAGTAGGGTGTCAATACGTCCTGACACGAGTTCTTAGAGTATCAATAAGTGTCCCTTTCACCCTATTCAAATTGATCCATGAAGGCGAAAGAGTTTTTCAATAATTTTTCTAAATTATATAAATAGAAGGGCTTTACGCTATACAGTAGAGCCTCGCTATAGGCCATATTTGGTTGAAGATTTGACACTTGGGTCCCACTATAGTCCATATTATTTTTTAAAATTATCAACGACTTTTAGTATTGAAATTGCTCAACGACTTCCACTTTCTTTGCGATTGTGGTACTTGTCCTCGCTCTCTTTATTATGGATCACAATTATCACAACTAATCAATAAAGTTTGCCAAAAATATTAAAATAATTATGAAAACATTGCATGTCGCGTATTAAACATAAACTAACTTAAAATCAGTCTTTTAAAATCAACGAAACGATTTGAAATTGAACTAATTTTTTCAAGAAATGTGTGACTTAATACTAACTATTAAAATACATAACCATTGATAGGTCAGATTCAATCAAGGAATAAGAGAAAAATATGAAGTATTCGAAGCCAGAGTATTATGTGCGAATCCTGAAACCTTTCCCCTAATTTTCTCCAGAATTGAAGTAAAATAGTTATTTACAATTCTTAATATTTATTTCACATTAAACAATGTGTTGCTGTGTTATCACACTTGCACATTAAAATTTCAATATAATTCACATTAATTGTCGCTGGTGAGAGTCCAAATGTGTAATTTGTGTGTTTGAATCATTTTATATTCAAAATTTGATCTTTGTAGACTTGGCCCGCAAAATTTGATATAAATTGATTTATAGCATTAATGCGAAAAATTAATGCAATTTTCTCTTTAATTTTTTAATGTGAAAAATATTTATGCTTTAGGTAAATTTAAACTTATTTTTGCAGGCCAAGTCCACTTCTTTATCATTAAATAGAAAAACCCCAAATATTAAGTGACTCAAAGACACAAATAACATATTTGGACGCTCACAAGCGACAATTAATGTGAATCACATTAAAATTTTAATGTGCAAGTGTGATAACGCCGTTAGACACATGAATTACCCTATGAAAACATTTTCCAGAGTTTTGTTCAGGAGGCTTGAATCGCTACTACGACGACGATGGCCGTATAAAGAATGGAATCAAAAACGGAGAGTCTTTCATTAAAATTTTAAATCCGAAGTCCTCATTTTTGATCTCAAATGAAACGTAAACTCTTCTAATATAAATTCAAGAAAACATTTCTAAACACATTTAAGAAAACATTTATAAATAACTTTATTTTTATTTAAAATAAGCTAATAATTTCAAAATTATCACATTCATATGTATAGCAAAAACTTGCTAATAACCTTAAGGATTAATTAGATACGTCGGTCTAACCACTTGGAAATTGGTTTCAAGCAATGCAAGTAACTCGTAATAATTTATTGAATTTGGAGCACTTTGCAGAGTCATAAAGCATTTACTCCTAATTTAAGTCGTCTTGGTCGTTTTCGTGTAACCCTCGTTTTTTTTTGGTTCAAAAATACTGTTCATTAAAGAAGACTTGGGATGTGTGTAAAATTGCTGGATGCGAGGGAATGTGACATGGTGTGTGAGAGGGTGAGGAAGAAAACACTTGAAGTTCCTGAGAATTTTTTGGCGCGAATCCAATGATGAGTTGCATGGAGGCAAAAGTGCAACATTATTTTGCTCTCTGTGTGTATTATGTTGGTAGAAAAGATCATGAAGATCAAGGATAATTGTGTACACAAAGTTGAGGGAAAAATATTATGATGATTGCTATTTTGGTCTCTTCTTTGGTACTTGAGATTTTCTTCTTCATTTCTTCCTTAATTTTATTATTTTTCCTTTTTTTTTGTTTTGACCGGGAGAATCGGAGAATGAGAAGAAGAGTCTGTCAGAGAGAGAAGAGAGAATTCTGTGGAGAAAATTTTTAAATGATGAAAAAGAAAAACGACAGTTGAAGAGTTTGGTGTGTTTTTAAGAGGCACGATGAGTGTTTTTGGCGGGACCCTCCGTTCAATATATCTCTTATATGAAGTTTTTTCATCTCTTTCTCCATTCATTTTCATCAATTTTCTTGTTTGCTTTTGGTGTCTTGAGACAAAAATACTATGGCACGATGTTGATCCGAGTCACGGCCGAATATTTGCCGCGCAATCTCACGAAAATTCAATATTCTTGAGTCTGGCGGTGCGGTTACAGGCGGTTACTTTTGGGAACGGGAACGGGTAGAAGTGACGGGCGGGAAGAAAAGCCCGCGCTCGAAAATTGCCTCACACGGTGGAGTTGAGTAGAGTCACGATGAGCGCGAGAAAGAGATGATGGTCAGAACATAACCCTACTATAGTTAGTAGTTTTTTTTTTTTGTTTGGTTATGTATTCTCTCGTTTGCCCTTTCCATCCAATCCCCCTTCCTTATAGGTTTCTCATAGTTTTCTCATTCTCACAGCCGGTGCTCACGTTTTTCCGACAGGGACAGATCGATGTTTTGTCAATGGGTGAAAAAGAGAGGTTAGGACAGATGCAATATAGGTTTGAATTTAGTGAAGAAGAACAAGAAACTTGGAGGGGACCCCTACATTTGTGCACTCTGTCGGTATTTTTTTTTTGTCTTCTCTCTGAATGTTCTGAACCATGAGAGATAGAATGAGAGAAATATATAGGATTTGATAATTGTAAAGAGGGAAAAGTACGATAAATTGGCGCGATTTGAGGCACCAGGTGTGCAGGGTTGTGTGTGAAAGAACACCTTTATTGAAGGGGGATACTATTGTTGGTTCATTTTATTTTTGATAATATAGGGTAACCCAGCAATGGTATGGAATGAGATAGACAGTAAAAATTAGTAGAAAAGGGGAAAGTGAATTTTTCCAACTCATGGAAAAGTTTCACGTTGAAGAAATAAGAGAAATTCAAGTGAAAAATTCCAACTGACACCGACCGGCATATGTTTCAATTTCAAAACTCTTTAAGACTTTGCTGAGCTATATCTTGTGTCTTTTTTTTTTGTGTGTTGTTTAAACTGAAGTTTCTGAACTGGAAACCATCTGCCAAAAGTTGTGCTTGGGCAATTTTTATCGAAGAGGGATGTTATTCGCAGAACTATATCACATTGGATGGTGGAGGCACACAAGAGAAATATCGAGCATAACCCAAGAGATGTGAGGTTTTGTTCTTTTGGCGCCAAATTGATATCATTCTCTTCTGTGAATCGTGACGATGAAACACGTTTTTGGCGCGCAACTCTTGTACACTATACATATCTCATTAATGTATTGGGTTGGGGGTCTCTTTGTCTGGAGACCGAGAGAGTCCCCCAGACGAGAAAAATGAGTACAGACAATTTCATTCTGATGATCTCCTCTTCCATCCAATAATCTTTTGAAGGTTTTTCTCATACAAAAAAAAAACTCCTACTGAAAGCGTCTGATTAAGAAGGAATTTCAAGGATTTTCTCAATTTTAGCCCAAATGATGATGAATTTAGTGCATCCAACAGAGTTGAATCTTAATGAGGGATTACTGAATCAGATTAAAGCGAAATTTTGCATTAATCCGAATATCCGAATCATCCAAATATAAGGAGATTTTAAAAGATCACAACATTCCTATATTATAGCTTTAATGTTGATAGTTTACCGCGAAATTTCATAGAAAATTTATGGTTGACTTTTATGTTCTGACGCATTTAACTTTTTACTGGTTTAACAAGAGATAAAATTGTTACTAGTTTTT
Source organism: Phlebotomus papatasi (assembly GCF_024763615.1). Lineage (NCBI taxonomy): Eukaryota > Metazoa > Arthropoda > Insecta > Diptera > Psychodidae > Phlebotomus > Phlebotomus papatasi. The sequence goes on from NC_077222.1 coordinate 34,127,111, forward strand.
TTTTTTCTAATTTGGTTATTAGTTAACCTGTGGAAGCCCAATTGGGGCTTTGAAAGGTTTAGACCGGTTTCAAATTTTTTTTCACCTATAGTTCCCAAAGGACTGAAATTCCTAACCGAATAGAAGAAGCGGCAGAACCTCTTATTTTTAAGAAAACACCAAGAATAATGTCAGTTCTGAAATTATGAAGCCTTCATATCGATAGCTAACTAGTCTAGTGTCAGTGCCTGTATGAAGACCTTTTATTAACCCTTTAAGAACGAGAGTCAAAAATTTACAACCAGAAAAAACTGACTTTAGAGGAATGCATTTATTTTCTTTAGATGGCAATAGGAAAAATTTTATTTTTGAATCACCGCTGACACAATAGTCCTTGTAAGTTTAAACTGATAGGTGTGTCAGTATCAAGTAATTTTCCTAAGACCATTCCTAGTGTTAGCTTGTGAGTTACCACTTCGGGAGGGAGTATAAGTAGAGAGGTTTAGTAGTGATAGTTAGTTCATGTTGGATCGTTGTAAAAAAAGATTATTAGGAGGAACGGTGAGGGTTATAGACAAACCCCTAAAGCGGTATTCAGACTAGAGGTTTAGCTCAGTTCCCGAAGATTTTAAAATCCTAAATAGCGAACAACTTTATTGCTTTTTGAGAGCCTACTAGATCTAATAGGTCACTTATCTTTAATAATCCAATCTTAAGTTAAATTTTTCAAAAAAAAAAACGTGATTGCCTTAGCCCGTCTTCAGACCAGAGGTTTAGCCCAGTTCCTGAGGGTATCCATACCTTCAATAGCAACCGATTTTATTGATTTTTAAGAATCTAATAGGTCATTTGTTCTTAATAATCCAATCAGACGTCAAAATTTTCCAAAAATCTCGACCTATAAGAAATTAGAAAATAGAAATAAGAAATTAGAGGATTAAAGCCATATGGTTTAAATCTAGGTCTGAAGCCCGTATTAGATATGAAGCCTGAATAAGGGTTAAGGCGTTCATCCACGCGATTGTCTTAAGAGCTTCCTCCCTTACAAATTTTCTGAACGGATATTTATTTTATTATAGAAAGAACAATATAAAAAAGACCTAGTTAAATATTAGAAAAGTTTTCTATTGTTCTGTTCTTTTAAAATAGACCCTATTATTTAACTTTTAAAGCGTTTAGCGTTCTCTCATTTGTTCGTGGATTTTCAGTTCTGAAATTTAGGTTATATTCATCATAACCTTGAAAATACAAAACATCGCACTTTTTCTATATTGGAGTAAGAAAATTTTCTATTGAGAATTGTATTTGATTTTGCATCTGATTGCAAATTTTTTATCCGTAACTGAGCCTGAATGAAAACATTGGCAGAAAAACTTTTTGGGACAGAGATGTTTTAAAAAAAATTGTGGTTAGGAAAAGGATTAATGTTTTCTTTTTTTGCAATATTATTAAAATATTTCAAGTTTCTTAAATCTTGAAATCACGGAAAAGTTTATTTTTGATATCAAATATTTAAAATATTGATATACAGTTATAGACTTCGGGGATATAAATTTTTTAGGTTATAACAAACATAACTTAAAAATTCAAAATAACTGTTACTCTATTTGCTGTAAATTTTAGGAAGTTAAAATTGAAACAATTCTACGTACGAGTTGAATTAACTCGACATATTGTACATAATGTATTGTAGTTCCTTAAGTATCCGACGGAAGTAGCTAGATATTTTTCCTTCACCAATTGCTTTGTGCACTTCAATCGAACACTCTCACTTTTGTGAAATTGTTGAACAGTACCATGCGTACAATTGAGTACGCATCTTTTCGATTTAAGAATATACTTCAGTCGAGATGATTTTTATTAAACCAACCAAGTTTATTTATTCAAAATCACAACGGAAAAGTTAATTTTATATTGATTCGAGTAAGTTTTTTTTTGGGTAGAAATTTTTACGTTTTTCATTTTTTGTGAATGTATTGTAGTTCCTTAAGTATCCGGAGGAAGTAGCTAGATATTTTTCTATAAATGGAGAATTGTTCTTAAATTTTGCAAATGGTTTTAAAAACTTATTAAGGTTTATTTTAAAATCATTTTCTCATATGTATACCTCAAAATTTAAAGTTCAATCACATGGCTCTGAAAATGACCCTGGAAAACATGCCACTAATCTCTGGATACATTTGTTTTAGTCTACAATAGTCAAAAACTTATCCGGTATCATGTGGTTGCTCTCTCAGGTCATAAATAAAACAAGCTCCAGTTGGGGGGGGGGGGGCTGCTGACAAAAAAAAGTGGGAGGTTTTTCTTGAGAATTCGAAGGAAAAAAAAAACATGCTAATTTCTTGCTGGTTTTATCAAGAATTTTTCCGCTGTTCATCAGCAATTTCCTGAATATCTTCTTTAAAGTCTACCAAAAAAAGAACCAAAGTGATTAATTTTGGATCTCTTCTTAGAGTTTTTCTTTCGTATTGTTGCAGGATTCTGGTCCAATAATGGATTTCTATATATCGGATTCCATGCAAGATATGCTGGATATTGATATCCGATCGGAAGTTGCAACAGTTGTTGGGGGTGCAAGTGAATTTTCATCATTGATCAATTATGATTTGCCATCATTGGATTTAGATACAAATTCCAATGATGGTGAAATATCATGGTTGGGTGGACCTAAATGGTCAGCTGGAAGTGATATTTATGCTGATGTTGGGGCATGTGTCAATCCAAATTCTGTGATGCCAGTCATCTCATCGTCAATCTTTACGGCATCACCAAGGAATGCCCAATTGAATCTCAATACAAATGTTAATTTGGCCAATGGTGGATGCTCTCCGGCTAGTCCGAAAGAGAAGAAGAGTCATTTGACTTTTTCGCCAAATCCCATCAAAATTCCCATGGTTAAGGATACCACACAGACAACAACTGTCAATGGGGTAAAAGTGTCAACGATGAATAATTCACGTATTGAGGCAATTAAGAAGGATCTCAGTGATGATATGAAGTCATCAGAGAAGATCAATGGGAAGCATCAGATTGGTGGTATGCCCCAGATAACGACAAGTACAACAAATGGGGGAATACTGAAGAAAATGAGTGGGAATACAATTGAACTTGCAGTAGGAATTGGGGGATTGACATTTGCCAATGGTCCTGGGAATATTGCAAAATTGAAACAAAATGGCACAATAAAGTCATCCCTGAGCAATGGCAATATTATTGTACAGAAGCGTGAACGTGAATCTAGTCCGCAGCAGTCCAATGGACTCAATCATAGTCATCATTTTGGTGGCAATGGCCATATCAATGGACATGGCAAATTGCTTCAGAAAAGTATTGTGATGACATCAAATGGTCAGCCAAGACACACATTAGCCAATGGCACAAATCTAATTGCAACATCAACGCCCGGACAGACAAAAATCAAAATTAAGTCAACAGGCATGGAATTCCCTAAGCCAGCATATTCCTATTCCTGCCTCATTGCCATGGCACTCAAGAATTCTCGTAGTGGCAGTTTGCCCGTGTCTGAAATCTACAGTTTCATGTGTGAACACTTTCCCTACTTCAAAACCGCCCCAAATGGCTGGAAGAACAGTGTGAGGCACAATTTGTCCCTCAATAAGTGCTTTGAGAAAATTGAGAAACCCACCACGAATGGGGGTCAGAGAAAGGGATGCCTATGGGCTATGAATCCATCGAAAATCAGCAAAATGGATGAGGAAGTGCAGAAGTGGTCACGCAAAGATCCACTTGCCATACGCAAAGCTATGGTCTTCCCGGAAAATCTCGAAGCTCTGGAGCGTGGTGAGATGAAACATGGACACAGTGGAGAGAGTGATATTGAGAATGAAGGGCATTCGGAATCGGAGGAACACAGTGATTCCGAGGTGGAGGCTGAAAGTGAAATCCTGGACACGCCTGAATCCTGCGATGATGACGTCGAAGGGGACTTTGATGTTGAGGTAAGAGATTTTCTTTCTTCCCAAAACGAATTGGTCTGAAAAAACAAGTTTGTGAAGCCATCCAACTGTTTTTTGTTAAAAGTTTGTCAAAAGGAGGTTCTTTCTTAGTTTGACAAACTTTTAACAAAATTTAGTTTGCCGACAATTTGACAAAACTTTTATTCTACTCTGAAAAAAGTTTTGTCAAATCGGCGGCTAACTTGATCTTGCTAAAAGTTTGTCAAAATGATTGACAAAACTTTATCGTTTTGACAAACTTTTAACAAAACCAATTTTTCCAGCGATTTAATAAAAAAAAATTACAAATTCTATTTTGAAAAATGGATTTTGTCAAATCAACAGTCAATTAATATCTTGTCAAATTGACAAAACTTTATTATCCTTTTGACATACTTTTAACAAAATCCAATTTGATGGCGATTTGACAAAACTTGTACTTTTTCACTGAGAGAAATCCGAAAAAGTTAAAATAACATACCGGAAATGTTAATTTTACCCTGCAGTATTGATCCGAAATCGGCGTAAATTATGCTTTTTAGGTGTATTAGGGGTTAAAGTTACCCTTTTTGATGTTAATTTTACCCGTAAAAAGGTGTAAAATTAACATTAAAAAATGTTTATATAATTTTCCACCTAAAAAGTGTTAGTTATGAGGAAAAAAGTTAATCGCAACCTCTCTTTTTTTGTCAGTGTTCTACTTAAAAGGGGTGGAAAAGCGTCCCAGGCTTTGCGAAATACTCGAACTCGTGACTTCGATGATATACCGCAAAAGTACTTTCGCATCATTTACCGTTTAGCGGTTATCAACCGATTTAAGCGGATTCATAAATCTCTCAAAAGATCCCCCAAAATAGTTTTAAAAGTAATAGGATTTACTATCAGATAAAAATTTTTTATTGGTTATGAACCGGTTCATTACCGATTCAAAACCGATTGGAACCGGTTTAGTTTTGTCGGAAAGTCCAAGACCTTTCCAACGACCCCAAACATGACCCCATTTGCTTTATAAATGCGGTCTCTAGTGTCTTTTTAACCTTTGACCTTGAAAACCGTTATTAGGAATGATTCAACGGTATTTCCGTATATGAAATCGTCCGCCTGAGTAATCTCTAAAACATATCCAAAAATGAAAAAACTCGCACGACGCGTTTTCGAGCAATCCAAAAAAAATATAGTTTTGGAGGAGTAGGGGAGGGATGGGGGGAAAATGAGGGGAATGTTAACGATCCTTGGGTCGACTTATGGGGGGTCCCCCGATGGTCCCAAGTCTCTATCTCTAACCGTTTGGCCTCTAGAGCTGACGACAGCCGGACGGACAGACGGACAAACAGCGTGACGACATTTCTCAGAAATCGTTTGAAACCTGAAGATTTGTTGAGAAAAGTGATCTCCGGGGGGATTATGCCCAACCCACAATAAATTTTGTTTAGTTAACATGTTTTTGACATTGCAATGAGAATAAGTGAGATCTAGATCTAGTCATCTCGCTCATTCTCATGAGAAATTTTGAAAATATGTTTACAAACAAAAGTTATTGTTTGTTGGTCATTATATTGCTCTCTCCGTAGAGTTCGAGCAGTAATAGATAAGGGATAATGGGGCAGATTACATACCAACAACATTGATCATAGCAGAAGTATTAATAAAACAAATTCTATGAATCAATTTACGCGCAGATGTTAGATAAAAATAATCGATATTAAATGAATGTATGACGAAGATTAGAAAATAAAAACAAACAAGGGAACTGGCACAACCTCTAACAGAGAGCGGCAGGATATGGATTTTTTTCAAATATCCAACAATTTTAATATTTTACATTTTATAAAAGAATGTTTCAGAACGGTATTCTATATATTTTCTATTGAAGTATACAAATAGAATTCCTTTAGAGCACAGTAGAATCTATACTTATACAGTTTTAGAAAAATCGATTAACAAACTATTAAAATTTTGTTTGACATGTTTCATTTAATACATTTTTCAGTGTAGTCTTTGCTATAAACATAAACTATAAAATTTTCTATACACAAAAAAAAATATTTCGTAAAATTATTCGTCAATGTTTGTGAATTCCTACTGTAGACTCACGAAATGTTCAAAAATCGTATAATCCACAAAAAAGTTCGTAAAAGTTTGTACTTTTTTGTCATAATCATTGTTCGTAACGTAATGACTTGATGAACATTTTTTATTCTTTAACAAACATTTGTTCGTAAATTTCCGTAAAGTTTAGTCATATTTTCGTAAAGTTTTGCCAGATAAACAAAAAAGTACGAACAAACGATTGTAAAAGAACAGAAAATGCTCGTCAAGTTATCATGTTACGAACAATGTTTGTGAAAAAGTACAAACTTGTTTGTGGGCTATACGATTCACGAGTAGTCCTTTATCCTTACCGTGCAAACAGACGGAATTCCCACGGGAATTCCCACGAGCAAATGGTAAATTTGTTATACAAGCGCCCTCTGCAAAAGTGCACGAAACTGCCCGAATGTCTTGAAATATTTTGAATTTCAAATGGAAATTTTCCGTTGGAGGGTGAAATATTCAATTTTCTAAAATGGCAAAAAAGCTATCTCCCTCGAGATAGCTTTTTGCTTCCGGAAAATTCCGAAAATTTTATTTGGGGTGTTTTTGAGCAAGTAATATATGAAAAAACTTGTAAAATCTACTATAGTGATCAAAAAATTTTTTGAAAGCAAATTTAAAACCGATTAATAATAATATAATAATTTTGAAAATATTAGTGTTTCTGGAGTGAATTAAATATTCATCAATAATATTTCAGAAGTGGTTTTAATAAGTGGAAAGGCAGATTCGAAACATATCTTTTTCACTAGATTCCATTATTAAAAAATGTAAAGAATATAATAATTTAGAGAAGGAACTTAAAGAATAGTAAGAGCTGTCGAAATTCACTAATAGGAGTTACAGCCGGAAACCTTAGAAATTAAATTTTCGGCTATAAAATATTACTTTGAAATAAAAGAAGAATATTCTTTTTATCGTTCAATTTATTGAAAATAGAGTTTTAAAATTTTTTACAGACATCTTCTTTCGAACAATGTCCATTCAATTATTATACAAATAATCTTTATATTTATCTCTGCTTAAATTTGCTTCGCTGCTTGGTCTGCCGGGGATATGTCTATTATTTCCTTCTAAAACATCAACGTTAAGAACATTTTCAAAAATTAGATCTTTACTATCGCTGGTCTTTCTTATAAAGTTGTGGAGAGGAATTACAGCCTGTACAATAGTAGTAGAAAACTGTGGTTGTACTTCGATATCCCCCTGAATTATCCTAAATCTATTTGAGAGTATCCCAAAAGCTGTTTCAATTATTCTAAAGACTTTGTCATATTAGTAATTGAGTATAAAAGACAACACGTAATATAATAGAGCCATTTTAATAAAATAAAGTACCTAAAATATCTTCTAGATATATATTCCGTTATTTATATTCGGAAAAAACACAATTTGAAATTCAAATCTTCGGAGCATTTTTGTGTTGCGCTTGAAGCCCACCAGAGGCGCATAGAGCGGATGGTAAAAATTTGACAGTTCAATATGGGAATTTCCATCCGGAATTCCCATCCGGAATGAAATATTTCGTGGGAATTCCCGTGGGAATTCCGTCTGTTTACACGGTTAATAGGAATTCATAAACATTTATGAACAATTTTTCAATTTTTATTTGTGTAGAAATTATGCAGAAAAAAAATCAGTTTCTCATTCTCTTTCGAAATGAAAAAAAATATATGACATAGAAAACACAATTTCCCCTGTAAAATTTTTAATTCTCCTGCCATGTAGGGTAAATGTCCTAATTCAAAACCATTTCCAGACGCTTTAACTTTGACAGAAGATTCAACACATTAAGTTTATATTTTTTCTGAAGAGAATTACATAAATTTGCTCCTTGACTCTTTTCTAGAATGTTACTGTTTAGTGAAAATTCTTTAGATATACACTCAGCTCTTCGTTATCCGGCACTTCGTTATCCGGGTGACAGCTGTCAAACACTGGCGGTTTGATGTATTCAAAATTATTTTTACTAAACATGAAGTTTCTCCAGTGTGAATTAAAGTATTATTATCATTGTATCGAAGTTTTTAATACATAATTGTGATAAAAAATGAAACATAAGCACACCATGAAGAAAATTCTCTTGTTCTTTGTCAGACAGAAAATAAATTCACACAGCACAAAATAGAAAACCCGTTGATCATTCAAAAAACCTAAATGTCATTTTGTCCCCTAGTCAGTCGGATAACGAAGAGTCGAGTGTAATTTGAAAACTTCTTAAATACAAGAAAACTTACGCGAGCGTAAAATGCTTCTATTGGAAACAAATTAAACCAAATGGAGACAAGGGAAAGTTTCTAATTGGAGACAAACAGTGTATCCTTGGTCTTTCCTCCTTTTCCATCTTAAACATTAAGGAAATCTCTCCAAAAAAATCATATTTCCGGGGTTTTCTATTGAAGCATTTGCAGACACTTCAGAAAAATCCTTTTTGTTCACGAAATAGGTAATTATTTCATTTGAAAACTTTACGTACCGTTAATAATGAAGATTAAAACTTAATTTAACTAAAATTATCCAGAATTAAGACATAAATGTTAAACAAAACGAATAAACAACAATCAGCTCATTGTGTTTTTCATTGGAAAACATGGTCGATCAATGTAAAATTCGATGGTGAAAAGGTACACTTTTAATTTTTCTGAGAAATTAACAAATTAAAATTTGTGAATATGAATGGATTTTCGCTTTATTTGGAGCAAAATTAACTAAATAATGAAACTGTGGTATAGAAAATATGTAAATGTAATAATTTGGTACTGTATTTATCATGAAAACAATGACGTTTCCATTTGGAGTAGCGAAAAATTTCCATTTGGAGCAGGTTTTGAATTAGCTTAATTTACTAATTCTATGGTGGCTAATTCTACCCTGGTCTCCCCTAATAGAATAGATTTTCGGACAAAAATTACTTTTCGGTTCAGAACCGGTTCATTACCGGTTCACGACCGGTTAGGTTTATAGACCATCAAAACTTTGTCAAACTACCACTAGTGGCGCTAACGGCGCTGAAGTCAATCTTTATTAGCCAAGACACCTTCTAATGGATTGGGTCTGTGATGTGATTTTCAGGTGGCTGATCTGTATGATGAAATCGACATTGAGGATTCCAAGGAGCTCCTGTCCATGAGCCATAGCTTCGTGGATGACAGCGGTGAGGTGCTTGCAACGCCCAAAAGGGCCCGATTGGATGTCAATTACTCAATCACACCCGCCACTCCAAACTCTTTCGGTCTCAGCCACATTCAGTCCTCCCACAATCACCAGCATCTAACCACGTCCACGCCACAGCCATCTCACAATCGCCGGAAGATGCAGCTGGTGAACCGAATAGCCTAGGCTAGTCCTGTGCTTTGGGTCCGAATGGGGGCACAATCCTCAGGCAACCAAATGTGAATAAAAATTGAAAACCACCACCCGAGGTAGAGATAGAATGTGTTTGATGAGTGAAAGAGATAGAGAAAGTGAGAATGAGATGGGAATTCTATTGCAGTTTTTTTTTTATTTTTTTCAAGAATGAACGGTAAAGTAAGTTTAAAATTTGGGAGCTGAAACAGAGAAAAATCTAGGACAGTTTTTTTTTTGGAAAATTGGTGGGTGAAAAAGAAAAAAAAACTTTTAAAAAAATATTTGCTATTTATACACATTTTTCCTAATTAAATAGTATCTCAAGAAAAAATATTTTTACTGTAAAAAGAAAATATATAAAATGAAAGAAAAGAGGTTTTGAGAATAAAACCTTTTAAATAACATTTATAGTCACGTTTAGAAGAAAAATGTGTATTGATAAAAAAAAAGAAAAAAAAACGTTTAGGAAAAAAAGTCCTTCAATTACGAAGAATTCCAACATAGAATGAAGAGATAGAGAGAGAGAGATAAAATAATTTAGCTTTTAAGACTTTCTTTACGCTTTTTTTTTTATAAAATTATATTAATTGTCTCTTGTAAATATTTTTTCCTATTTCCCCTTGAAAAAACAAAAAACAACTAAATTGAAAACTTAAATTTTATATAAATATATTGATAATTGTAGGTATTTTTCTTAGTGTTAATGAAATGAGAGAGAGAGCGAGGGAGAGAAGAAAAGGAAAACACGAGGAAAAGATTTTTTTTTGAACAAATGACAGGGCTGAAAGTGATGCTGATATTATCGGATGATAACATAATCAACATGTGAAAGTTAAATGGAAAAAAAGGTAAAGTGTTTTTTCGAGGAGAGGATTTATCACAAAAAAAATTGCATATTTTCTACACCAAAAAAAAAACAATTAACTTTATAAAAGAAAACATTTTTTATTGGGAGGTCTTCCGGGATTTTGAAAAAAAGGATAATCTTCAAGTAATAAAATATATTTTGTGAGTAAAAAATTTTGGGGACGAGAAGAAAAATCTTCAGAGAAAAGTGTAAAAAGAAATGTTTTTAAGTATTTTGCGTGCAATTTCCCTCACTATTTCACCTTCAATTGAAAAAAATAATAATAATAATGCACACAGAGCATTTCAAAGTTTTTTAAAAAGGAAAATCTGCAGACGAAATTGAAAAAGGTCGTGTAGGTGGAATACTTGTAAAATAAACGATAGAAGCCAAAAGGTTTTCAAATTATAGAGCCTCATTTTCTTGTTTTTTTTCGAGAGGTTATTGAGGAATGTGAGGTTAAGTTGGGTTCTAACCTCAAAAAATCAAGATATATTTTGAAGAGTGTGGAGACATCTTACCAAGATTCGGTCGATTGGAAAAGAAATATTGTGATTTGAAAGTCTTTTTTCTTCGCAATTTTTTGTCAGGATCTAATTCTAACCTCAAATAAGCGCAGAGCCTGTGGCAAACATTTTAACAGACGGAATGCGACGGAAGTTATTTGAGCTGCTCCAGAGCGAATACAAACTATACTTTAATAAAAAATACAGATACGATAGACTGCTCGCAGCAACTCATTTCTTAGACAAGAGGTTATGTTCCTAATGATATAACCTCGAAAAGGAAAATTTAATCAGATTTTAATTAAAATAAACTGAAAACGAGGTGGGCATTTTCATAGGTCAATGAGTCAAGTTGTAGAGCACTCGCTCTATGATGCAAATGTCCCGGGTTCGAATCCCCTTTAGGTCACCAGAAATTTTTCTGGCGTTAAAGGTGTTCAAATTACATCCAGTGAGCTTCATTGCGCTCGATGGATGTCCCGGACTCCCCTTGCGGGAAGGCCTAAGTTCCTCTATGGAACATTATTATTTTATTATAGGTTATGTTCCCTACAAACTTGGTTAAAAATAACATAACCTCGAAAAGAAAAATAAATGACACAGAAAGCATTCATACTGCAAGAAGATAATTTACCAATCGGTGTCTAACAAAAGCTAAATATGTTGCGACATATTTTTAATAAGAGGTTATATTTTCAGCAAATTCATAGTTGAAAATAACATAACCTCAAAAGAAAAGATTCTGGGATACAAAACTATTGAAAATCCGAAAATAATACAAATGTTTCATTTATAGGTTTCTAAAGATTTATCAGTTTTGAACCGAACACCATGAGAAAATTTATTGCACAGTAAAAAAATTTTTACTAATATATAATAGTGCAAAATCGATCATTTTAGTTGTTTAATTTAAAAATGTTTAAAAAATTCACAACATTTTGGTAATTTATTGTCACGTGATTGAAAATTACCACTATTATAGTTGAAAAATTTTCAACAATGTTGTTTAATTTGAAAATGTGTAAAATTTTGACACTATAATAGTGTGAAATCGGATAAATTAATTATTTAATTGCGTTCTATTAAAAGCTATTGCATTTCCGTGTTAATTTTGTGTACACCAGTTTACTCATTTTTGGTTATGTTTTTTTTTTTCGCTTGAATAAGTGTTTTATAACCAAAAATTGAAGTGGAATTCTTGAAGTGGTCCACCGGAACGATCAAATTCTAATTAGATGTTTGTTAATCTTGCCTAATAAAAGAAACACCCATCTAGGTTATGTTAAAAATAGCATAACCTATATTTTTTCATTTTATCTTAACCTCTTCCGTATTATAAATTTCCCCCCATTTTTTATTTCCTTAGAAAAGTGTCTATTGGAGTTGGAGAAATGAAACCCGTTTAGTTTGATATTATAAGCAAAAAATCAACTTCAGTTTGAGGTTATGCCGGTTATGCAATTCTTATTAAGTCTATACAGTCATGGTGTAGAAAAGAATCAAGTTCTGACGTATTAATTGACCTCAAATAGCCTATTTTTTTAAAATTAAAACCACTAATTTTAACCAAAAAATCGCAGCAAATTATCACATAACCTCAGAAAAAAATATAGTTTATTTTCCAATTTGATATAAATTCCCTTTCATTCAAGTTCGATAGAAAATTATTGGAACTCTTCTAGAGAAGAAAGTAATATGAAACATGAACCATTTTAAACATCACACAAATTCATTTTTCCATTAAAAATTGTTGGTTAGATGAATTGGTTAGGTTAGACATTTTTTGGTTGGCAGAAATTATACAAATTGAACAGAAAAATATGTTAAAACTCCATTAGCTTTATTACAAATGCCAGAAGTAATGGTAAATAATAAATTAAAGGGAAAATCTGGGCGTTTCATCTCTTGATAGATTTTTTTTTTGAGGTTAGGCCCAACATAACCTCACAATCTGCTATAATCTCTCGACAAAAATTAAAGAACTTGTGGCTAGATTGCAAATAAAAAAAATATAAAGGAAAATTTTGTAAATTTATTTGCAAATTTAGTAAAATAATTCTTAGAAATGTAGTTGATGTGTAAAAAGGAGGTTTTTATCAATTTTTTCTCTCCATCTCTGAATAGTTGTGAGACTTATCTGCAAAAAAAAATGATAAGAAAAAGTTCTGTATAGAAAATGATTTAAAAAAAAAGGAAAAGTTAAAAGAGATGGAAAATCACGAGATAGAAGAATTTTGTATAGGAAAGGAAATAAAAAGAAAAATTGCCAATTCAGTATTCAAAAGCAAAGAAGGAAGAAAAAAATAAATTGGATGTTTTTGAATGATATATATATTAAAAAATGATTATGATTGTAATATAATGTTATCATCCCCTCAAATTTATTGAGAAACTAAAGAAAAGAAAAAAAATCAAGCATTGCACAAAGGAAATTCAATGAGTTTCTTAATATAGAATTTTGTCTTCATTTTCCAGTCCTTTTTGTATTGTAATTTATTTGTTTAATTGTTCAAATGAAGAAAAAAAGAAATCTGTGAAAAAAAATCCCCGATAAAACAGTACAAATAAAAGAGAAAAATCATTATGAATCATTTATGTTAGATTTTTTTAAACAATTTATACATGAATTGAGTTGTTTATGTCCTCCAGATATGAATCTACTAGAAAGATTAAAAAAATAGAGAGGGGGAGAGATAAAACTTAAAGAGGACGATAGAAATCCTATTTGCTACTTCTAGAATTAAGTCTTTTGTAATAAAAAAAACATTTTTGTATGAAAAATAAATGAAAAAATCCACATTGTGTTTTTATTTATTGGTATGGACAGTCCTTTGAAAATTTGAGAAATCCCCAAGTCGATATCTTTAACCGTTCTTTCACAATTCATTGCAACACTGAGAGAAATCCGAAAAAGTTAAAATAACATTCCGGAAATGTTAATTTTACCCTGCAGTATTGATTCGAAATCGGTGTAAATATTATGCTTTTCAGGTGTATTAGGGGTTAAAGTTACCCTTTTTCATGTTATTTTTACCCTTAAAAAGGTGTAAATTAACATTAAAAAATGTTGATATATAAAAAGTGCTAAAATTATGAGGAAAAAAAGTTAATCGCACCCTCGTTTTTTCTCAGTGAAGGAGCAACTGCGAAGGCTGCGAAGCCACCGTGAATCAGAGAACAATTTGCTGCAATTCAGGGTTTCGAGGATTGTAGTGGATTTTACAAAATTTGCATTAATCTTTTACCAGGTTTGCACAATTTTTTTTACTAAATTTCTCTACAAATAAAAGGATTTGCACTAATAGCTTAGAATTTTTTTTATAGATTTAAAGATTAAGCCTTGCATTAGACAAAGAGAAGATATTTATTTGGAATTCGTATACAATGTATCGTATTATGAAGTGAAATTGGCTAATTTTTAAAACCATTACTTTGAATTCTCACTCAGTGAAAAATGAAGGAAAACCTTAAATTCTGTTTCATTCTGAAAAAAAAACTAATTTCTGAAAAGTAGGGTAAGTGTACCAAATTCCGGCCAGCTTGCAATTCCGGCCACATTTTTATTCCTCAAATTTCCATGAATTTTTAGTTTTTGCATATTATAGAGATTATACTATGCAATAAATTAACAAAAATGTAGTTTCGACAAACAAGAAGATGTTAAAAAGACTTTTGAAGGATTCCGGAAAGGCAAGGAACTATGAGAATGAAGGTGGCCGAAATAAGCCACCAAAGATATGTCTACATTTTTATTTATTTTAAAATAGATTTAAAATGATTTTGGAGAAAATGAAGACGACAAACTGTCTACAACAAAGGGCAAACAACTGACCAAAATTTCATGTCGTAGAATCAATATTCACAAAATATTCACAATTTTATATGAGAAGAAGAAAATATTCGAATATTTCCCTAAATATTCGCAATATTCAGGAAATATTCGCAATATTCAGGAATTATTCGCGATATTCGCAATATTCATGAAAAATGCCAATATTCGCGATATTCACGTTGGTAGATGTTCTAGACTCGCGAGTTGTTTCCCCCTTGGTCTACCTACAAGGTTCCAAGTAACACTCCTTAAGAAAAATTAACAAAAAAATCAATTTATATGAAAAAAATTACATTTTGAACTTGTGACTTTGGGGCTTGCATGCAACTATGCCGAAATTTGACACACTTACCCTAATAACAGGCAAAGTGGATTCAAGTTGATATTTGAGAATAAGTATTTAACTTGTAAAATTTTGTAGTAAAGGATTAGGTATAGGGGAAGTTAGGCATGGTTCGCACTCGCGAGCCTTCGAACATTCCGAATTTTCTCTTTGTTAGGAAAGAGATGAATCCTAATTTCTTAGCCAAAAGATAGTTTATCATGGACCTCATCTTTATGGCAAAAATAGGTAGCCTAGCCTTAACTTCCTAGGTTCTAGGATGAAAAATGTAAAATTGACCCAAACTTGGTAATTTTGATGGCACAAATTTCATGTGATTTCACAAACTTTAAATCATTTTCAGAAAAAATCATTTACAACAGTTGATGAAGGGTTAATATGGGTTGATATTTGTGTAATAATTTCTTACATCAGAGGGAAATTATTTTCCAACTAGTGGAAAGCTCAAGAATGTTACACTGCGTATTGGTTCAATCTCTAAAAATGCCATGGTTCGCCAATCCATCAGGCAACTCCTCCACTTGAAAAGAAGAACCTAACCTCAAAGAGGAAAGCAGATGGAGATGGTGTTGATGAAACGGGTCAGGGAAGGAAAGAAAATTCCAACAGATGAAAATTAAATCAGTGAATGAAAAAAAACGTTCTATAATTTATTTATGATGAGTACATCCTTTTTAATAACTTTCCCGGATACTGGATACACCACATATTCCTCGGTCTGGTGCAGGAATAGAAATTTGCAGATTTGGAGGTTCTCCTCCCCGTCGTGCTCGTCGAGAATCGTATATTTTCCGTGAGGCTTAAACTGATACTTTTTGTTGCATTTATTCTGCAGTAGTTAGACATTGTTGGCTCAGCCAAGATGCAAGTCCATGAGTACAGGTACTTCTCCACAATTTTTCTGTCCTATGCAGGATCGTATAAACTCCAGCTGTCACACTGCCCATCCTAATCACTGACGATCTCCCTCATTTTTCGGGTGTTCTATATTAATCCTTCTTCATATGACTCATTGCTTCCTTCCGGTACTTAGTAACCATTCGTCTTTTCTCCTGCGGACGCTGATGCCTGAGCTTGGGAGAATACGAGCCGTAGTACAATGAAATTGTGGAGATGTACTGGGATGTGAGAATTGATATTTTTGTTCTCCTCATCCATAGCAGTTGCTGCTGGTCCTGCCTTTCGGGCCTCATCGAGTTCCTTGGCTTCCGCCACCGCTCAGGAGTTTTTCTTGCACTCCTCAATACCTGAAAAAATGATATCACCATATGTCAATCAAGCAATTACTAGGAACACATATTTAAACTTACCCAAGGCTTTTCCTCGAAGAGAAAACATTAAATATTCACTTTGAAACTACTAATTTTACTAAACAAAACAAAAGTCGTTGTTTACTTTTTATATGACAAGTAAACAGCTGATTTTAGGGTTGTCGTATTTGAAATTTTCACATTTTCAGTCGATTTTTCGACATTCCAGTTAAAAAAAAAAACAGTGCTTCACATTAATTACAAAAAAAGTCTTTTAGAGACCTCTGTTTAGTGAAATTATGATACGCGCTGATTCATGGATCTTTAATCTAACAATCGGTACATAATTCTTAATTGTGAGGAAGAAGTGCTCCAAGAAAAATCTCAATGACGAACCTATACTACCCGCCGGTTGAACCTTGCCTCCACAGGCATGGTTCGCACAAATTGTCATACTTTTTTCATTTTCATATCCAGGAAAAACCAAAGATTTTGCGGGAGTGAATCAGGTACGAATAGAAACCCAAAAGATCAGAGAATTATCAGGTAAAGCGCAATCCACTGTACATTTCACAGTTTGGTCACAAAAAAATCTTGAAATTTGACTTCACGAAAGCGTGCGAAGCATGCCCAACTTCCCCTATATAAAGAAATTTTATTTGAAGAACCTCTAAAATTGATGATTCTGCCCTCAGTATATGACTTTCGCATAAGTCTAATGCCAAAATTTTACAAAGCTAAATATTCTCGAGGATCATCCTGAATCTATTTAGGTCCTATAAGAAGGCATCAGTAGGGGAAGGTGCTCTCCCTTCGAACGTTCATGCCTTCGAATAATGTGAATTTCACCTGTTTTTCGTAAGAGATTTACACTAAATTAACACAGAATTATCAACAATTGATGATAAGCCAACTAATATTTAATAAAAATGTGTAAATCTCTTAGGAAAACTAAAAGAAAATTCACATTATTCGAACGCATGAACGTTCGAAGGGAGAATACTTTCCCCTCCCTATATAGTAATTTCAAAGGACAATGGGAAATAATGGTCCTAACCTTTCTCCACGAATGAGAGCTATATCATCAAGTAAGTATTGGCAAAGGAAAGGTAACAAATTTAGTTCCAGGACCAACCAGAAAAGTACCTGTAGGAAAAGCACTTGAGAAGCTTAAACAATTTGTTAAATTATTTTACAAAACGTACAAAACTTTCTTTTCGACAGATTTATCTTACGTTGTCGGTGTGAAAAAAAAACAATTTTTAAAGGATGACTCAAGGAAGATTTTTCTAGAACAAACCATATCCTCATTTCTTCATTTTCCGGTAATTTTATAGATTCTCTCATAAATCCTTTAATATCCTTCAAATTTATGAAGAGAATTTGCATGTGGGGACGTGTTTCCTTTACAGAAATATTCTACTTGGAAAAATAGTTAAGATCTCTAAAGTCTAAAGATGGTAGATCCTAATGGATATCGTTATCCAAAAAATTTTAATAATAAGTGTAGACTAAAAGTATTCTAATCATTCTAATAAAGCCATTATATACTCGTAAACTTTTATTAAACATTTTTTAATAACGGGGTAGGGTAGGGTGGAATCAACACTTATGGCGAAAAATCACAAAATTGTTAATCACATCTTAAACTGATGATTTTATTATTTTTCGAAATCTATTTTAAGTATAACAACTTAAGATTTTTGCAAGTGAGATAAATCCGAAAAAGTTAAAATAATATTCCGGAAATGTTAATTTTACCCTGCATTATTGATCCCATTGATCCGAAATTGGTGTTAATATTATGCTTTTTAGGTGTATTGTGGGTGAAAGTTACCCTTAAAAAGGCGTAAACTTAACATTAAATAGGTGTGATTAGAAGGAATCACACCTAAAAATGTTGAATATTTTTACACATAAAAAGTGTTAAAGTTACGTGGAAAAAAGTTAATCGCACCCTCTTTTTTTCCTCATAACTTTAAGACTTTTTAGGTGTAAAAATGTATTAACTATTAACAGTTTTTAATGTTAATTTTACACCTTTTTTAAGGGTAAAATTAACATTAAAAAGGGTAACTTTAACCCCTAATACACCTAAAAAGCATAATATTTACGCCGATTTCGGATCAATATTGCAATTTTTAACAAACTCTCATTTTTCAAGGAGAATATTTCTATAGGGAGTCCCGCTTTGAAAGAATTTTTCGGGACCGAACAAAAACCCGCAGTTAAGTCAGTCGAAGTTAAGTTAGTTAAGTTATTAAGTCCAGTGACACAGTAATATTGCATATACTTACAGGAGGTATCTTTGGAAAAAAACTTACGAAAACGCCGTGATGTATGCAAGAAATTTTCGGCGCCAATTTTTCCACCTATTTTCAACGCTATTGTCAATGGTTTATAAAAAGTGTATTTCAAGTTTACCGCGTGAAAGAAATTACAGGGAAAATTAAAAAAATAATAATTTTTATAAATTAGCTCCCAATAATAGGCAATTAATATTAAATTCTTTCTATCCGTTTTTTTTCTTAAGCCAGAATTACCAGTACTCGCAATTGTTTCGAAGAATATCATAAAAATTAAAAATGAAGTAAATAATACATTTTTTCATAAAAATTATTGTTTTTGTGTACAAGTCTTCAAGAGTCTTTGAGACCAAAAATTGAATGAGATTTTTTAAAATTAATCTTTGATCGTTTTAATTTCTACTTGAACTCTAATTTTTTTTATTATTACAAATATATTCAAGTTATCTTTCAAAAATAACAGAGCAAACGAGTAAACTAGTCGTCTGGAAAATTTGGTGCTTTTTTACCTATAAGGACGATTGGGTCATATATGACCCATAGTTTTCCAGGACTCCTAGGGATGGGAAAATTTCTTTCCGTAAATCTCTTATTTAGGCTAAAATATCGAGGGAAACTTGATTCCGTTGAATTTCGCTCAGCGAAAAGCTTCTCTTCCTTAAAAGGTTAAAAATAGTGCAAAGGTTGCAGCCGGCACCTATTTATATTCCTTATATCATAACTGATCTCACTGGGTAAACGGCAGAAGCTACGAGTTCCGGATTGTAAATCCAAGGTTTTTCAAAAGAACGCAGACAACGCAGATTATTAAAAACGTTAACACAAATTCTTATTTTCTGCTTTCCAATTTTAATTATTAAATTGGATTTACAGTAGAGTTCCTCAAACTTGAACATTTGGGGGGTCATTTCTCACTCCTCAAATTTGAACGATATTTTCAAAAACGTAACGGAATTCATGTGAAATGCACTTTCCGCAAATTAAGATAAACAATTTTAGAGAATATATCAATGTAATTTATTGTGAAATAAATTAAATTTGTTGCGGAAGTTAATATAAAACGATAATATTGAGAAAATACCAGAGAAAAATGGCACTCCACGAAAAACTTTCTTCACATAACCTCAAATTTTACATTTTGAACTCAACCGTCGTTCAAATTTGAGGAGTTCAAATTTGAGGAACTCGACTGTATACTGAAAAGTAGCCTGAAAATTGTTATTTTGAGCAATTTTTAGGAAAAGAATTTTGGCTAAAAATAATGGTATTATAATATTAAAAGTTTTGTGTCACCCAAATTAATAATATTTTCGTAAAAATATAGGTGTATTATATTGCTGTAAAAGAAATCAATTTTTTTATTGAAAAACGAGTGGAATGAAAATTTATCCCGGGGACACTTTTTTAGTCCAAGATTCTACTAATATGACCCTTATATTAAAAATAAAATTTTAATGCAAAAGTACTTACCTGAATTCTTTGCTGATAGAAACTCTTCCAATCTACCAGGAGTCTTTTTCTTTTCATTCTTTGTGAAGGTGGTGTACAGATTTTTAACCATCATGTCTCTCCCTTGAGTAGATCTATTTCTACGATTTATCAGATCTAAAAATTAGCACAAAATTATGTGCCCGCTCGGTTACTGTGGATTGCAATTGTTTTTTTAAGCTGAACGCAGTCTGCGATTCACGGATTTTTTTTTAAATCCAGAAAACCTCAAAATTATCCCAAGGCAAAAGATTTCTATTTAATTAAAAATCTATAATTTATTAATAAACTATTCAATATTCTCTACACCTCTTCAACCAGCCGGAAGTTCTGGTGCTGCTTTTCTGGGATAACATTGAAGAATTTCTTGTAGATGGTTTGTCCTTCCCTTTCTGCGTAATTCCTCCGAACCCACGAATGATCCCAGTTCAGGTCGGTTTTCTCACAGCTGATGATCACTTTTCCAGACTGCATTGCCCAGAGCGTCCCATTCCGCCCAAAACCAACATTGAGACCCGGATGGAAGCGAGTTGTCCTCTGCAGAGCCAAGAGAGTTCCACTTGTGACATATTCAGAGTCTTGGCGCTTCCATCCCCTATGTTTGGGTTTGCTGTTCCCCTTGCCTTGGTTGCGGGTACTGGTGCCGGTTTTTTTGCTGGCAAACCTCACGGAAACTGATGCAAAAAGAAAATATTGTGGTCGCAGGAAGGGTGATTGAGGTTATGTTTTTCAAATGGGGAAGTGGATATCTCTGGATTATACCTGTTTGTGGGAGGGTATTGGGGAGAATCCTTTGGTAGAATGATGAAGCTGACTTCAGAGATGAGAAGAGGCCCATGCTGGCTTCTATGTCTTTGAGTATTCCAAGATTTCTCGATTTGGTAGCAAAAACACGAAAAACACTGAGATAAAAAAAAATATCCCAAAAAATATCCCATCGATCAGAGCCGCCTGGTGGCAAAATTCAAGCAGCCGTTTTGTGCGCTGTCGTCGAGCGTCCGACGCCATTTTTGTGAAATTGTTGAGTTGGAGAGGAAGTGCTGTGTGCTGTGTAGTGAACAAGAAGCCGAGAAAAACTCTGAAAATACCTCAAAATTGTTGTGAATAGCCGTGGCAAGTGATTTGTGGTTATAGTGTAATGGCATCTAAAGCGAAAAAGAGTGGGTCGGGAACGCCCTTGGCGTCCAGTACGCCAGTACCGGGTGGAAAGACGACTCCGACACCCGGTCCAAACGTACGGCCGGCAAGTCCACTCAGTCCCACTCGGGCGAGTCGCCTGCAGGAGAAGGCTGAACTGCAGAATCTCAATGATCGTCTGGCCATCTATATTGAGCGCGCCCGGAGTCTGGAGCAGGAGAATTCGCGATTATCGCTCCAGGTGCAGTCGTCGCAGGAGACGGTGACGCGGGAGGTGTCCAACATCAAGTCCATGTATGAGCATGAGCTGTCGGATGCCCGGAAGCTCCTTGATGAGACAGCACGCGAAAAGGCAAAGCTGGAGATCGACACCAAGCGTCTCTGGGAAGAAAATGATGATCTCAAGGCCAGGTAAGCGCCCCATTTTCGCCCTCCCAAAAAAGAAAAGAAAAAAACCATTTCTCCTCACACTCTCGCCCGAGGCAGTGACCATGAATTATTCTCAAAAAAATCCGCTAATTTATTCACCCACATTGCCATCTCTCTTGCTCTCCCGGGAGACCCATTGAATGCCCATCTCTCTCGCCGGGAGCTCCACATGCCTGACGAAAGAGCAGCAAATGTGGAGTGTGATGTCACCCCGAAGAATGTCGACAAGATCATAAATGTTGACTCACACATACACTCAGTGTGTCTCCTAGAGAGGCAATTCTCTCTCTCTTTCCTGGTGTGTTCAATCTCTGTCCCAAAACCGGATAACTTCCCGGTCTTCCCGATGATCCCATTGAGCGTAAATTGGGCTGATACACATTCCGTGCGAATCCGTTCGTCAGGGACGAAAAAATTCAGAGAGAAATTGATAGGAATATCATTTATGGGGGATTTCGTGATGCCTCTGTGTGAGATTTTATTTGTGGAAGGCCTCAAAAGCTATTCACAGGGTGACTCAAACTCTGTCACGCTCGGAAATCTCTAAGTCAGACTTGATAAGGGGTTTGGGGTAGCTGCTAGATTTCGTTTTTCAAAGTATAAAGGTGTCTACACATTGGGATCAATTTTCGTCAAAAATGGCTTTTTTGAAGAAAATTGGCTGCAGTGCTGTAGGCAGAAACGTCAAAATTCTGTCAAAAAGCGATTTTTGACAAAAATTGCTTTTTTGAAGGAAATTCCCTGCAGCGTTGTAGGGGGAAACGTCAAATTTCTGTCAAAAACACAATTTTTGACGAAAATTGCTCCCAATGTGTAGACGCCTTAACGGAGACATTTGTCGGATTTATGGGAGTTAATTGAGGTAGTGGAGGTAGTTTTGAAGAATTTTTAATCACTCCAGGGTCCAGGCTAATCCTGGGATTACTTTTACTTTCTAAAAAGGCAGGGATTAAAGAAGTTTCGGTATGAATAAGTACCGAACCTGCATTTAAGAAAAATATATCAATTTTTTAAAGAAAACTTAGTTTTTTTTTTAATAATATTTCCACATTTAAAAATTAAGAATGTTGATTTTTTTTAAAAAATTCTGAAGGATCCAGAAAAAAAAAACAAAAATAAAAATACCCGTTTTTGAAAAATTGTAATTGAGTTTATAAAAAATCTCAATATAATTTCCAATTTTTCTTTTAATTTCTATTTTTTTATCTTGTGAACTTGGGAAATATCCAAATAACTAAATACGCCTAAAGGAAAATAGAAAAAAATCGAATAGGTTAAAAATTATTAAAACATTTTTGCTAACTTTGGAGATGAAAAATACCTTCCAAAATTCAGAAATTTTTAAAATTTACTTTGAAGCATAATTGACACCACTTTACAGTAGACTCCCGCTCAATCGGGCGAAAAATGTTGTTGTCAATTTTCAGGTTTAATTATGAAGCTATAATTTGTTCAAATTCGCTGCAGTTCTTCCTATTTTATCGTGATTCTTTATAATTGAGCGCTTTTTGTGGAATTTACAAAGGCTTTGACGCCCAAATCTATCGATAAACCGGATGTCATTTTGCCCCAAATGCCCAATTGAGAGAGAGTCTACTGTTCTTTAAAATTTTTCTTATTTAAGGTAAAGTACCCTGTAGTCGGCCGGTTTCTCAACTCGGCCAGTGCGACTATTTATTCAATTTACTTAGATTTGTTATAATATGGTCTTACCGATTTAACATTATAAGGTGTATTATATTATATATATAACATAAATCAGTGAAAATTTCATAGAAATTGACTATAATACGTTAAAAAATTGATTAAATAATTCAACTGGCCGAGTTGAGGAACCGGCCGACTAGAGGGTACTTTACCTTAGTTAAATATAAAATATTTTCATCGTTTTTTTTCATTTTAATTAATTATTTTGTTGACTCTTCCCAAGCCGAATAACAAATTAAATTAAGATTTTTTTAAAATAATTTTTTACTATTATAAAAATATGTTTGAATTAAAAATATCTATCATAAATTAGGTAATTTAAAACAGTTTTTGGTTTCTAAAACATTGCTTACTTTAAAACAAAACTTTATATAAATTTTTTAATTTTTAATTTATTTTATTTATTGTGTTGTACAACTTTATTTAGAGATATTTCCAATAATCTCTGCGAGAGCCTTATTGTAGTAAACGATTTAAGTTAAAATTTGGTGGAAGCCTATACACTCGGCTAAAACATTAAACTTATTAAGTATTTATAATAAGTTATTAGTCCAATGGTTTTATTTCAAGGAATTCTAGAGCATCCAATTGCTTAAAAAAATATATGAAAATGATACAAAGGGCAAGGCATTGTGGCGAATGGCGAAAGTAATATGGCATAACAGAGTCTTAACACTAAGTACTTAATTAAGGCCTTTGCAATAATGCCTAATTAATGGGTTTTGGGTGATAACTGATAACTCTTCAAGCAATCACACTAATACTTATATAAGATATATTCTCTCATTTCTTGATATTTGTTTTATTTCTGAAAAATAATTTTCTTACATTGATCTCCTTGTTACAATCAAAACATTGTTCTAATCTCTGTTCGGCCGAACGCAAACACATACTGGGTCAGGGAGCTTTAACTGAGAGAAGAATAGAGAATTATTTGATTAGACTCCCGAAACACGTGCTTTATTGGGCTAAGGTAAAGAAATATCAGAAATTTATATTCTTTCGGGCTTTACACTCCCGGTTCACTCATGTGAGTCTAGATCATGAACTAAAGGAAAATTTTGACACACTGAGAAAAAAAGGGGGTGCGATTAACTTTTTTTCCTCATAAATTTAACACTTTAGGTGTAAAAATATATCAACATTTTTTAATATTAATTTTACACCTTTTAAGGGTAAAATCAACACGAAAAAGGGTAACTTTAACCCATAATACACATGAAAAGGTTAATATTTACACCGATTTCGGATCAATACTGCAGGGTAAAATTAACATTTCCGGAATGTTATTTTAACTTTTTCGGATTTCTCTCAGTGCAGAATATTAGGCACTTTTTTGTACTGAAAAAGAATTTAGGATCCTTTTGTGGTCAAAATTACAAAATTTGGATTTAAGGCTGCTGAGACTAAAGGAAAGGCCTTCAGATAAGCTCGCCAAAAACAAAATAGGCACTGTAAAGTTAACTAATCTTCATTTCCAATAGATTTATCACTAAATAATTAAAAGTTTTGCTAACGAAAATCGGAGGTTATGTTTTTTTTACGTCTTATTTTTCCATCTTTTGTTATTCAATGGTCAACATGTGTCCATTGTATTCTATATTCCAGTTTCCACTTTTTACCATTAGATGTCACTACTATCATCCAAAAAATGCCTTAATTAATTACTTAGTAAGAACTTACTTAAGAACTGAACTTATATAAGAACGGTGAAATAATTTTTTGACGAGTAAGAAAAGGGAAAATTAAACACACTTTTAGCACAGCTTTAAATTTATTCAACACACAAGATTAACGCATAAATACAAAATAAAACGTAACAATCCACCGAATCCACTTGTATGAGAATTCTGTAGCGAAACTGTAGACATTACCAATATTTGTCGAAAAACACTGAACCAATAGGGGAATTCTGAAACAGGATGACATTGTCACTGTAATTGTGTCTAAATTTAAATTTTTTAAAGTGAATCAATTAAAGAAAACATTAAAAATAGCTAAAATGCAACTCATATCAAATACTGAAATCTTCACAGAGCTCCTTTGCAATACTTTTTCGATAATCACTGGAAAAATTTGTCATATGACATTTTCATATTGGTACAGATCTAGGGGAATGTAGGCAGGCTTCGCACGTGTGTGCTTTCAAACGATGTGAATTTTCTCTTTATTTCCAAAGAGTTGGTTCCGAATTTCTTAGCCATAAGTTAAGTAATTATGAACCTTATCTTCATTGTAAAAATAGGCAGCCAAGCCCTTCTTTCCTAGGTGCTAGGATCACAAATAGAAAATTGGCCCAAAATGGGTAATTTTAATGGCACATATTTCATTTGATTTCTCATATTTAAACTCATTTCTAAAAAAAATCACTTACACAGTGGATGAAGAGTATACTAGAGATGATATTTACATAATAATTTTTTGCATCGGAGGGAAATTATTTTCACGGTGCCGGAAAATTCGCAAGTACTACACTGTGTGTGGTTTCAAACACTGAATGTGTGAGCATTCGCATATGCATCCGGCAACTTCAGATTGAAAACCATAACTTCACTAAAGCCTCATAAGCCACAGGGAGACAATCCTGGACATTTCCTCTTCGACAGGCGTGTAGTTTCCTGCCCATCTCCATGAGACGACGTTTATTCACAGTGTGAACCGTGTGAACATGCTCACCATTAGCCTGGGACTCAATGTCACTAACTAAACTGCTACCATGCTAAAGGATATCGAAAAAATTATGAGCCACTTTAAACATTTGCAATAAGAATTAGGAAAACCAAACATTTTACTCACAAAGCGAGTGTTACTCGAACACTCTGAAAAACACAGAAGCTTATCACCTTTCTTAATATAATTTATGAAACCTTTAGGAAAACAAAACAATATTAACATAACCTCTACAATGTTCCGGCGATTCCAGCTGACCAGACGACTAATTTTGACAGTTTAGTCGATTTTCGATATTTATTTGGAAGAAAAAACAGTGCTCCAGAAAATGTGGAAAAAAGTGTTTTAAAGATCTTCTTTTAGTGCAGTGATAGTTTCCGCGGGTTCACGGGGGTACAGTATAACCGTAGGAAAATAATTCTTAATTGTGGATAAAATTTATTTCGAGAAAAAAAGCAATGACGAACCCAAACCCCCATCGTGTGAACGCTGGCTCCGGGGGCAAGAATCGCACAAATCGTCATATCTTTTTCATTTTCCTGTCCAGGAAAAACCAACAATTCTGTGATAGTGGACTAGGCATGCATAGAAACCTAAAGGATCACAGATTTTTTTGGTGTAGTGCAATTTATTGCCCATTTTACAGTTTAGTCAGAAAAAAATCCTGAATATGAAGCACGAAAAAACGTGCGAAGGCTGCCTACATTCCCCTATTTAGGTCTTATTGTTCGACGATATGGGTCACAGTAAAATAATAAAATTTTTACAAGAGATCGGTTTACAAAAAGAACTTTAGAGTGCTCCTGATCATTTCGACGGGTTGACTGGACGGTCATTGGCCATGGTCCTTAACCCTTTAAGGACGATTGGGTCACCGGTGACCCAAAAATTAAATTTTTCCTATGGCCTTCTGAAGTTGTGTTTTGCTCTAAAGTCCGAAAAAATGATTTAGGAAATGATATAGGAAAAATAACACACACTTTGAATTCACTTAGCACACAAAAACAAAGGCGATTTTAATAAAGCCTACAAAATAATAATGATATTAATAAAGTTAGCCATAATCAATTTTGCTTTTACTGAGAAAGGATTCACTTTGCACCTCATTTTCACGTGATCCCCACCAATCCAAATTTTTAATTGATTTTCTTTTCGATTGGTATAACTTTTAATGAAATATTCTTTTGAAAAAACTTCAAAAAGTTTCGTAAAAAAGAATGAAACATGGGTAAATTTGAAAATCTGCCAGGCATTCTATTTTAGTCAGGACACACTTGGGGAGATTTTAACCGATGTTGGAGATTTTATCTCAGAAAAAAAAATTATTTAATGTAAAAATTAAGAAGAAAATGTGAATATTTCTGAATTACTCTAATTATGCTTTATTATTACAAAATCGCTTAAAAGTTTGCTCTTTATCAAGGTATTAATGTTTTTTGTTGCTGACTTTAAGCGTAAAGTTTCAAGTACTGCCACAGAATTGAGATAAAATTAAATTTATTTCAATCTGCAAGTAAAATTATCTCATTGATGCTGATATTTAAAATAATTTCTGATGTCATTTTGCAGTGAAAAAACTGGATTGGGGGAAAAATTACCAAAAATTGTGTCATCAGCAATTTTTGTAGTTTATCTCACAGTTTTTTTTTGTATCAGCCTGTATTCAACCAATAGAGCCAAAAATTTATTAGCAAAATCTTAGCGATAATTTTAAGAGTTTTGGAGCAAAAACTCATTCATTTGAATCTTTGCCATTGAATAGAAGAAGAAACCGTAAGAATAAATTTTTGCTAATTGGGCTGTTCTGGCAATTTTTTTTTGAGATTGTGGCTTTTGCAAAAGAATCCAGTTCACCCTGTGAGTGATTTATTGACTGTATTGTATGAGGTCAAAGACAAGAGAGGAGATGTATAAGAAAGTAAGAGAGAGAGAAGAACTCCATAAGACCCCAAGGCGGCAGAAATTGCGTCACGGGAGGCCACAAATTGTCTTTTGCTTCTTCACTGAGAAAAAAAAAACAGGGGTGCGATTAACTTTTTTCCTCATAAATTTAACACTTTTTAGGTGTAAAAATATATCAACATTTTTTAATGTTAATTTTACACCTTTTTAAGGGTAAAATTAACATGGAAAAGGGTAACTTTAACTCCTAATACACCTAAAAAGGGTAATATTTACACCGATTTCGGATCAATACTGCAGGGAAAAATTAACATTTTCGGAATGTTATTTATTTTAACTTTTTCGAATTTCTCTCAGTGTTGCTGAATCTCTCTCTACCAAAAAGCACCTGTCCTTCTGAAGACAGAGAGAGCTTCTTTTTTTCTTCGGAAAAATCTTTTAATAGAGATTTCTCACAATTTTTGTGCAAATATTGATTTAGACGAGTTTCATTGAGAGAGATCTTTAAATACAATCTCATAAAATTTTTTCGAGGTTTTTCACATATTCTTGTTAGTGTTCCTCAAATGAAAAGGAAGAGAAAAAAAAAATCATTTTGGGTCTCTATAAGATTTCTTTACGCCATCGCGCGTCATTTCTGTTTTTGGGCGTGATGTCACTTAGTTTAATACAGTCACACATGTGAAGGAGAAAAATAATGTGGGAAAAGAAGAGGGCAATAAAAGAGGGAGTGAAAGAAGTGTAAAAGGCAAGAAAATAAATAATTTTTTTGATTGTGATGGTGGAGAAAAAAAAATATAATGGAAGAAGGAACATTCTCAGAGGTGAAATGGGAGTGTTTTACGATGGTTTTCTGAAATCTATTTAAAAATACAGAAAAAAACTTAGGGGAATTTAATTAAAATGAATTAATTTTAATAGATTTAAAGGGAGTTTTGAGTTAGGGACTCGAGGGAAAATCATTGGAATGGTTTGAAATATTTTCCCGCCAAAAGTAATTTGGGTTTGTGAAGCAATGTTCTAGATAAAATTGCTGACAATTGGTTAAACTTCTTCAGTTTAATAGCCCAAGTCAAGCACATTCAAAACTTCTGCCTCATTTCTATTAATTTAGCGATATTTTTTTCCATTGAATTGGGAATTGGAAGTCACATACAATAAATTACAGAGTCGCTAATGAAAATTCTTTGCCACATGGACAAAAAACTGCGATCTTCCTTCTTTTTCAATGCTCTCTAAAATATTCTCAAGCGTCGTAAAATTGCTCAATAGCATCGTAAATACGTTAAATATTCGATAAAAAAAAACCCTTTTTTCCTCATTTTCATGGGTGATTTCCTGTGTTTAGACAAACGATGATGATGATGAAGAGATGGAATTTTTGGTTTTTGGTTTATTTACTTCTCAAAATCCCAAAGAAGATGCGTCTGATCTCGTGTCTGTTTGTCTCTCACTGGGTGAAGGAGAATTTTTGTGAAAAAGGAGAGAGAGAAGGAGAGGAGAAAGCCCAGGAGATGCATTATTTTGTGGGCCAAAGCTATTTATAGGCGGGATGATGGGAAAGACAAAAAAAAAGAGGTGGACGAAGAGAAAAACAGAAAAGAAAGACTCCATTGAAGGTCAATGACCACACTTTATTCCTCTTTCACTTTCAATTTGGAATTGGTTTTTGACGAAGAGAAAGGCTTTCATGGTTTTTTTGTTTTCAAAGAATCAAGGAGATTAAATAAAAACCTTTAAAGGGATTTTTTTGCAAAAGAGAAAACAGAGGAAGAATGAAAATGTAAACAAAGCTGATGAAGATGTTTTTTTGTCAGAAGGTCTTTTTGATATTTGCTTTGAATTGATGATCAAGGTAGATTGTGGGATGTTTTTTTATGCAAAATCATCATGTTTAATCGTACTACTGATCTTCGATTGATATTCGGAATAAAACTTTTTTTACGTTTATAAATGCGGACAATTAGAATGTGAATCGTTCTTTCGAACATAATGGAGTTTAAGAACTCAATGTTTTTCAATTTTTACATTTTGATGTATACTTGGAAAAACTATTTAGTTAATTTTTAAATTGTTTCTTCAACCTCCAACGCTATTTTAGCCCTTTAAGGACGAGAAGGTGAAAAAATGAAGGGGCTGAAAAAATCACTTTTTCCGACTTTTTAGACTAAAACATAGCTTGAGAAGGTCGTAGGAAAAATTCAATTTTTGGGTCACCGGTGACCCAATCGTCCTTAAAGGGTTAACCCTTTAAGGACGAAAAGCTTTCCGCTGAGCAAAATTCAACGAAATCAAGTTTTCCTCGATATTTCAGCATAAATAAGAGATTTACGGTTAAAAAGAAATTTTCCCATCCCTAGGTGTCCTGGAAAACTATGGGTCATATATGACCCAATCGTCCTTAAAGGTAAAAAAGCACAAAATTTTCCAGACGACAAGTTTACTCGTTTGCTCTGTTATTTTTGACGGATAAATAACTTGAATATATTTGTAATAATAAAAAAAATATATTTAGAGTACGAGTATAAATTAAAACGATCAAAAATTAATTTTAAAAAATCTCATTAAATTTTTGATCTCAAAGACTCTTGAAGACTGGTACACAAAAACAATAATTTTTATGAAAAAATGTATTTTTAATTTTTAAGATATTCATCGAAACAATTTCGGGTACTGGTAACACGGAGATAAATGTCGCATGCCTCACAAAATTGGTCTTATAATCCTCTTTTCTGATAGCACCATGTGCACTTCAGTTTTCTTCGAAAACTTTAACAGTTGAGCAGTTGTCTACAAAGACAATTGAACCATCAATGTCTTGAGAATCAATAATTTCTTCTCCTGAGGATATTCGACATTTGCGCAATCCCGTTAAAACTATTCTGTCAAGAAAAATTTATCAAGAAATATCCTCTACAATTCTTACAAGTTCCTCAGAAAAGGCGAGAGGAGAGATCATCTAGATAAACAAGGAAAAACAGTTACAATGCAGTTGTCGTAAAGTCAATCATTAATCCGTAAATAAAAGTAAAAATGTCAAAAGTATCTACTCGCCTGAGAAATTTGATGATGATAATTCTAATATTTAAAAAAAAGCAAAGAAATATAGAATGGGAAATAAGAAGAAAACACTGAAAAAGAAGAAATAACTGATTGACAATAAATTTACTCTATTTTACAAATAAGATTGAAATTAATTTCTAAGTTATGTATAAGAGATTAAATATTCTGTTAGCAATATTTTTAATCTAGTATTTAAAATTAATTAACATGCTCCAAATAATGCGAATCATTCAAGAAAAAAATGCGTCCCAAACATCCCCTTTTGCGTCCCATACTGCCCCAAATTGGGGAGGTTTGGGACAAAGTGTCAAGTTAAATTGTTTTATCTTCTCCAAGAAAATTCAGTTGTTTTCCAAGTTCTACCGAGTACATTTTATAAAATCAATACCCATAAGTATCCTATAGACCGCCTAAAATTGTAATACGTGATTTTTTGGAATACGATCTAAAAGTCAAAAAACATTTGTAGAAACCATTACATCAGAATCATTTCATGAAACTAAAATTCACTTTCTTTTTTTTTAGCTGAGATTTTTACAATCTCAGCTTCTGTGGTCCGAGGAGAAATCCGACCTCGTCCGATCGGGCCCAAGTTTATGATTTACACGTTTTGACACTTCTAGATCACGAATATGATATGCGCCAAAAATCGATTTTCGTGGACGTCCCGTACCGTCTGTCCGTCCGTCGGTAGTATAACCACTTCTGGAGAGAGAACGGAAAGCAATATCTACAAGCGGTTTTCAGCAAAGGTTAAATGTCGATGGGCGGCTAGAAGTAGGTGATATCAGATTCACCACCCCAACTTCCTTTCCGCCTTTTTGAAACACCACCAAATTAGCTGAGATTCTTTACAATCTCAGCTTTTGTGGTCACAGGTGAAATCCGACCTTGTCAGATCGGGCTAAAATTTTGGATTTATACGCTTTGACACTCATAGATCACGAAAATCATGTGTGCTAATGGCTCCGGCACACCTTTTATTTCAGGAAAATTTCATGAAGTCGAAATTGGAATTCCTTTCTTTCTCACATGCTTTGAATATGTCTATCTCATTCTCTCGCACTCTTCTTCTTTTAAACATCACTCCAAATTCAATTTAGCTCAATCGAATTTGGTATGCGAAAGAATGAGATAGTCATATGCAAAACATGTGAGAAAGAAAGGAATGCGAATTTCGACTTCATGAAATTATCTTGATCGCAAAGGTGTGCCGGAGCCATAAAAGTCGATTTTCGTAAACGTCCGTCCCGTCTGTCCCGTCCGGAGTACAAACGCGTCTGAAGAGAGAACAGAAAGAGATATCGCCAAGCAGTTTTCGAGAAAAGCTTAAATAACAATAGGTGGCTAGAAAAGTTGGTGATGTCAGACCCACCCCCACCCCCACCCCCTCCTACCGTCTGAACTTTCTGTAACGGTACCTTAGTCATCGAAATATTTCAATTTAAAGCAAAATTGATTTTTTAGTTTTTTTTACGTTTTTTATAAAATTGCCCGAAATTTGTTTATGCGATTTCAGTCATTTGAAGTTCATTTTGTAGAGATATTTTAGTAGACCAATTTAAAAGAAAAAAAAATTGGAAAAAGGTGTTATAGGGTAAATTAAGCTAATTCAAAACCTGCTCTAAATGGAAACTTTTCGCTACTCCAAATGGAAACATCATTGTTTTCACGATAAATACAGTACTAAATTATTATATTTATATATTTTCTATAGCACAGTTTCATTATTTAGTTAATTTTGCTCCAAACAGAGCGAAAATCCATTCTTAGTCACAAATTTTAATTTATAAATTTCTCAGAAAAATTAAAAGTCTACTTTTACAGCATCGAATTTTTCATCGATCGACCATGCTTTCCAATGAAAAACACAATAAGGTGACTGTTGTTTATTCGTTTTGATTAACATTTAATGTCACATTTCTGGCTAATTTTATTTAAAATAAGTGCTAATCTTTATTGTTGACGGTACGTGAAGTTTTCAAATGAAATAATTACCTATTTCGTGAATAAAAAGGATTTTTCTGAAGTGTCTGCAAATGCTTCAATAGGAAACCCCGGAAATATGCCTTTTTTGTAGAGATTTTCTTATTGTTTTAGATGGGAAATGAAAAAAAGACCAAGAATAAGAACAAATCCTGCACTCAAGAGCAACTCAACAAGGTTTTGTAAGCCTTACACTGTTTGTCTCCAATTAGAAACTTTCCCCTGTCTCCATTTGGATTAATATGTTTCCAATAGAAGCATTTTACGCTCGCGTATTTTTCTTGTATTTAAGAAGTTTTCAAATTATATCTAAAGAATTTTCACTAAACAGTAACATTCTAGAAGAGTCAAGGAGCAAATTCATGTAATTTTCTTCAGAAAAAATATGAATCTTCTGTCAAAGTTAAAGCGTCTGGAAATGGTTTTAAATTAGGACATTTACCCTAGTTTTCGAGATATTGCATTTTGAACATTGTCACAGATCGCGGAATGCTCCACGGATTTTCGCGGTCAGCGGAATTTTTCGCGGATTCGCACAATTTTCCCAGAGTTGCACGCATTTCGAGGTCGCCTGTAAGGAATCTCAAGTACCATAACTTTATTTGGGATTATTACTGGTTTACGGAACGGAGGCAGTATTACCTTAATGTCTAGTAGTTATTTGTCAATTCCATTTATTCAGCAACTGCTCGGATAAAATGAAAAGCAGCGTGTTGAAATGCGTCTCTGGGGGATTATTTTCATCGCGTGTCTCTTCATCATTAATCGATTTTCTCAATATGTGGCAAATTTTTATTTTTGGCATCTTCCCTTTCTTCAATTGTGACCACGTGCCTCTGTGTGAGAGTTTAATATTGATTTTCAAATAAGTTTCTAACCCTCAACAATTCTTTTTTGTTCCTTTTTGGCAACAATGAATTTAAAAAAAAAATTAGGCTGGACAAGAAGACGAAAGATTTGCTTCTGGCAGAGAACAGTGCTCGGATGTACGAGTCGAGATGCAGTGAATTAACTGGAAAGTACAATGCAGCCTGCAATGAACGGAAGAAGTATCAGGATGATGCCAAGGAGTTGGAGAAGGAGAATGAGAAGTTGCGAAAGCAATTGGATGGGATGAGGAAGCATCTGGAGGAGGAGACTCTGGCACGTGTTGATCTGGAGAATAGTATTCAGAGTTTGAAGGAGGAATTGGCCTTCAAGGATGGTGTGTATCAGCAGGAACTCACGGAGACCCGTACGAGGCGTCAGGTGGAAATTAGTGAGTTAGATGGACGTCTGAGTGAACAGTATGAGGCGAAACTGAAGGAGTCCCTCCAGGAGTTGCGTGAGCAGTATGAGGGACAGATGAAGGCCAATAGGGAGCAGATTGATTTGCTGTATGAGCAGAAAATCAAGAATTTGCAGAATGCCCTAAATGCTAATACTAATTCAGCATCTGCAGCCTTTGAGGAACTGAGACAGACGCGCCTTCATATTGATTCACTCAAATCCAAGATCAATGAACTAGAGGGCCAGAATGCTGCCCTAAATGGACGCATTCATGACCTCGAGAGGCTCATTGATACCGAACGTCAACGCCATGGAGATCTGGTGAGGACCCTTGAGGCCGAATTACTCCGACTTCGCGATGAGATGGCACAGCAACTCCAGGAATATCAGGATCTTATGGATATCAAGGTGAATATTTGTTAATTCCTATTTATTTTTGTTTTGTGCTGTGAAAAAAACTAGTTTGAATTGGTTTTCTTCCATTATCTTAATTTGCTTATTCCTTGTCTTTATTTTATGGCACCATAACAAAAGTGCCATCTGCTTCTGCTTTCTTGATAAAAACATTTTTGCAAGTTGTTTCTAATTGCTAATTCATGCTCTATTGATTTTAAAACTGTGATTAATCAGTACTGTGAATTAATAAATTTTTCATAAAGTTATTGATTTTTTTTTTGGATTTTCTAGTCAATTTATTTTGTAATAATATTTTGCATCTTTCTAACAATTTGTTGTGCTTTCTCAACTGCTAAGTGTTGTGGTTTTTATTGATGTTCTACAACCCGATATTAAAGGGTTTAATTGCTTATGTAAAAAAAGCAAATGGTGTGAGGTGAATAATTATTCTTAAGAACAAACATGCAGTTTTGTTCAGCAATTGTTATTCTTTGTAAGAGTCTTCTGATGTGAACTTTTGCGCAATAGAAAATCGTTATCGAATGGCCTTCAAAAGAAAGTGTGTTAATGATAACGAACTACTTGTCTTTTCATTACACAAAAAAAAACTTGAACAATGAAAATTTTAATGCTTACTAAACATAAAATTTTGTTATCATTGCAATTTTATTACAAAATCATCGAATTATTTATTAAAATGCCTAATATGTGCGTTCGTTACGTTATTATGCAAATTTAAAATTGAAAAATATGCTTTTTCTCTAGACTAGATATTTGAGACTAAAGCGCCTCTGGTGTCGGTTTTACAAACTTCACTAGTTCAAGAGAATTGCCAGTCATTTAAAGGCCATTAACTTTTTCTTAGTAATGAATTCAATTGGTTTAGTACAATCGGAGCTACGACCAATTAAATATCAAAAACCGGAAAAAACATTTTGCCTACATTACGGATCTAAGTACAAAAACATGATATACCTTAAAAATGTTGTTAGAGATAATTGAATAAAGATCAATAAGTGATCTTGACAGTGATTTGTCAGTACATTGGACGACAGAAGACATTGGAAGAATTCCCGAAGGGCAAGGAACTATGAGAATGAAGGTAGCCGAAATAGGGCAACAAAGCTATGCCTACATTTTTATTCATTTTAATATGTATTATGAATGATTTTAGAGTAAATAAAGACGATAAACTGTCTACAAGGTTCCAAGCAACACTCCTTAAGTAGAAGGAATAAAAAAATCAATTTCTATTAAAGATATTACATTTCAAACTTGAGACTTTGGCGCTTGCATGCAACTATGCCGAAATTTGGCACACTTTAAAAATCCATTTAATTAAAAAAAAACTGATTTTGTCATGACTACACCAAGATGATCTTTTTATTGACCTTTATTCCGTTTGCTAAATCTGCATGCAATGCAATATGTAAATGTTTGCTGCATTATCTTGTTCTCAATTTGGTGGCTTAATAGAAATATTGCTGTTGGTTTTTTGCCGTATATTGCCAGATTAGACACGAAACAGTAAGAGATATTGACTTGGAGTTTTCAATAATTATCTTGTCCATACTGAGTATCCTTAGAGATTTTCGATTGTTTTTCACACTTTCCGTTTTTAACGCAATCGCCGTTGTGATGATTGTGTTTGCGTATTTATGGAAAGAAATTTGTGTTTCCGAAAACTTTTCGTGTTTCCGTACACATTTCTGACAAATGTTTCATGTCTTCAATAAGTTTTCCCGGTGTATTTTAAAAATGCAAATACACGGTTGTAAAATGCAAATAGCTATTTTTAGCTAATATCAAATGCAAATGCATATTTTCGAAGATTGATTTCGAAATCCAAAGAAGCTGAGAAGTACTGTTTGTGTTGACATCTGCAAAATTGACCATAGGGTAAAGGCCCATAATTTTGGACAGTCTGCTGATAAGCATCCATGTTCCAAGTTTGAAGTGCGATATTTTTAATGATAATTGGCTTTTTTTGTTACTCTCTTTTCAGAAGGGTTGTTTAGAAACGTAGCAAGCTATTTATCGTCTTATCTTTACTAAAATCAGTTTTAATACGTTTAAAAATGAATTGATATGTAGAGGTGAATTTGGCTCTTATTTTGGACAACTTGTTTATTAATTTGGACAACTTGACTGTAAATTTAGACAGCTAATCCGCCTCAAGAGGATGCCCATTGTTCTTCATTTGATGAACCAATCTTACCAAGTCCTCTTCCTGTTCATGTAAGGGAAACGTAGAATGTCACAGAAGCCCGGAAACTTTCCATATCATTCATTAAAGTGAGTTGACTTCGATACTCCAAGTACGTGCGGATTCGCTCATTTCCTGGCCTTTCCGGGAGCCTTTCAAGGCTTTTCTCGCTACATCTCTTTCGTAGAGATGATGCTCCTTAGTTTCTCCAGGCATTTGTCCAACCTAGTCATTCCAAAAGCTAAAACTTCACGAAATTTCGTGAGAAAAACACCTGTCCAAAATAAGGAGTATTACCTCACTGGTGAATTTCTTAAAACATTTCCCATTTTTCACACGAAAAATCTAATTCACAAGGCAAATCTCACTTTAGATCAAATGTACAAATCACCACTAACGTGAATCAACACAATATTCAATGAATATTCAATAATTAATTCAATAATAAAAATCCGAAGAAACATTGTTAGCACTTCACCACAGTTAAATAAGAACTGAAGTAAACACAAAGTTCTGTCATATTTCTCGTAAGCAATTGCTCACACTGAATTTTCAACAAAGCAATTTCAACTCAAATAATATTCAAAATTTAACGTATTTAGTGTTAAAATCTTCCAAAAAGAACAAATATTTAAATTGAATTCATTATTCATCAAATATTGGAATAAAAATCCATTATTTTAATCAATTTATTTTTAGTGTCCAATGTTATCCTCAAAGTGTCCAAAATAAGAAACTGGACAAAATTATGAGCCTTTCCCCTACTGAAAGTTTTGTAAGAAGTGAAATGTGACACTCACAATTCACGCTTTAATTTAAATAAAATTTCAGAAATTTTATGTTTATCTGATACGTAAAGAGCTTAATATTACATATAGAACTTAAAAATAATTAGAAAACAAATATTTATAGCATTTTTGATGTGTCCCAAAATACCCATATTTTATCTCGAAAAGCACCTTGTCCAGAAATACCACATGTAACCCTACGGTCTAAATCAGGGTTATACGGAATATTTTTTCTTATCAAAATGTCCCGGCTGGCATGATAAATTGCACTGTTCGAAAATTCAAACTGAATGTTCGCACGAAGTTTACAGAATTTTTTAAATAATATTAAAGTGACAGTAAAGAATTATTGTTCAATGATTAGGGTGATGTAGGGGAGACTGGGGCACATGTAACCATTTTCAATAGATGCGAATTTGAGGTGATTTTTCAAGGACACCGTGACTTTTTGGAAAATCTTTCTTAGCTCATATTTTACCCTTGGGTATAGGCAATTCATTGCGGGTAATGCGGACGCTGGAAAACAATTGAGCTTTCCATAAAAATAAAATTTGTGTCACTGTGCATTTTTCTCTTTTCACAAAATACCTGGGGTAGAAGTAAACACTTTCTGGGGAGGATGTAAACACCCTTTTTTCCACCTTTGAAATTAACTTTGCATCACTTTCAATTATTTTAATTATTTAAGAGATATATAAAGACTGTTTATTTTTCAAAAAATCACTACAATTTTTACAAGGAATATTAAAATAGCAAAAAAAAAAAACTAAAAGCATGCAAATCAAAGACATTTTTCAATGGATTTTCCCCATATTTTGACAACATGTGACTTCTTATTAAACACAGCGCCACCAATTTTTTCGTAGTCAATGAATTAGACATTTCGTATGAAGGTCAATTTCCCGCTCTTTTACCTACTCATTTTGTGAAATTGAAATTGCCTGTTTACATCTACCCCAAATGCTGTTTTCTGACCAATTATTAATTCTTTTGAAATAATGAGAATCTCAATTTGTAAATGCATAAATATAATCCTAAAAGATGTAGGAAAGAACTGATATTGCTACATTTCGATTATTTTACACAGTTTTTAATTTCCAGGTGGAAATCCAAATGACCAAAATAATCGAAATATCAACATTTTCGAGAAAAATTAATTTTATTTTTAAAGTATTAGGATTTTATTGACTAATTCATCTGTGGACATACATTCCCATGGTATCTATGAATGCTTATGGGTTTTATCCTCTGGAGTCTTAAGATTATTGGAAAAAATCACAGTGTTTACAACTACCCCTGTTTACTACTACCCCAGTTCCTCCTAAGCTTTTTTAGATTTCGAAGATGGGTTTCGAAAGCCAAAGAAAAGGCGTTTTCTTATTGCGCGTTATTTTTTATTTGCTTTATTCAGCAACTGGCGTTTCAAAAATTCGAAGATCAATTTCGAAAGCAAAAAAACAGATATTTTTACTTCTTGTTTCGTCCGTAAAGATTTGTTATGTACTCATTTTAAAGATGCTTCTGATTTATTATTTGTGATTTATTTTGAAGTAAGGTAAAGTAAGGTTTTTTTTCTTTGTGTAACTATCTTTCTGCATGTATTTTTTTTTTCTTTTAAACTGTTTGTGCTTTTCTTCTTTGCTTTGTGTGGCATTTCCTCGCTTCGCGCTTCGAAATTTTGGTTTTCTATAGAAAGAATCCATAGAGAGATCGCCCAATGGGAATTTTTTGTCCCTTTGTGTATTGTAGGTTTCCCTAGACATGGAGATTGCAGCGTATGACAAATTGTTGGCTGGTGAAGAACATCGTCTCAATATTACTCCGACTTCTGGGGCATCTGGTAGTTCATTTTCTCAGATTTTTCGTTCAGGGAGCCGCGCAGGCGGCTCCCGTAGGACACCGCAGCGCCAAACGGGGCAGCCGGCGTTGAAGCGAAAGCGTACGTATTTGGAGGAATCCGAAGAGCGGAATTTCAGTGATTTTTCCGTGACGGCATCGGCCAAGGGGGACATTGAGATTGTTGAGGCTGATCCGGAGGGAAAATTTGTCAAGTTGAGGAATAAGGGGCCCAGGGAGATTCCTATTGGGGGCTGGCAGTTGACACGTACTGTGGGCAGCAATGAGACAGTGTTTAAGTTCCATCGAAGCGTGAAGGCGGATGCTGAGGCGGTCATTACGGTTTGGTCAGCAGATTCGGGCGTGACACATGAACCACCCACGAATATCGTGATGAATGGCAAGAAGTGGTTTGTGGGGGACAATATGAAGACACTTCTGATGAATGCAGAAGGAGACGAGGTGGCTGCCAGTGAGAGGATTCGTACGCATTTGAGCAGCTTGGCGTCCAGACATCGTGAATCTGGCTTTGGCGGAGATGATTTGTACCACCATCAGAGCCTCAGGTCAGCCTCTAGGGCGTCCCAATTTGGCAGTGGAGATCCTCAAGGGACGGAAAAGTGCCGTGTCATGTGAACGGAGCATCTAACTTAACTGCAATCGGCCCCCACGGAGAGGTAAAGAAAATAAAACATTTTAGTTTTTTCGAAAAATTAAATTAAGAATGAGAAACTTCTTGATGGATGATTCTTATCAAAGGGACTTTCGAAGAAGAAAACAGATGGTTTTTTTAATTATACAATTCTTTTTTTTCTTTCTTTTTTAGTTGTAATTCAGTAAAGAAAAAGAATTATTTCAATTATCGTAAGAATTGGAGAAAAAATAATATCAATTTCATAAAGAAAAAAATAAATAAAACGAGAAAATCGTGAAGAGACTTCTACAAAGAACAAGGAAGTAAAAAAAACTTCTCTTTTAAATGTTAAAAAACATTTTTTTTTCTTTTACATTTCAATTAATTTCACATGATTTCTTTTCTTTGAGCACGAAGAGAAGAAATGAAAAATTTCTAAACTGAAAATCTGAATTTTTGGGTAAAAATGATCAGATTGTAAATCGATCAAATTGAACAAAGATTATTTGTCTGCAAGAAAAAGAAATAAATAAATAAACACAATCCCAATTATTGTGCATAAAAAGCAAAATTTGCATTATTCGCTTCCTTGATAAAAAAAAATGAAGAAAAGAAAAATCTTGTAGAGATTATTAGAGCTATATTATTAAAAAAAAAACAAATATACCACGGACGGAAAATAAAAGAATAATCCTCAATTTTTCTGTCCACTTGAAGATGCCTACAGTCCAATAATTTTTGGAGTAAAACAACTTACAAATAAAAAAGATAGATTGTAAAGAAGAGAGAGAGAGAGAAGGAATAAGGATTGAAAAAAAAATAATTAACTGATAAGATTTTCTCTAACAAAGTTTAATTTTAAGATTTTTTTCTATTATCTTTTTTTTTTCTTCTGAGAATATTTCTCAAGATTCTTTTTTTTGCTTAAAAATTATACATTTAATTTTTTTTCTTTAAATAAAAAAAAATAGAATTATAAAAAAAGCATTCTTTTACAAAAAAAAACCTCCCTTGAGAAAAAAACTGCCGTAAGATAAAAATAAAAGAAAAAAAAAACAGAAGAAAAAAAGTCAGTCAAATCTTTCGCTTTTATTTTCAAACTCGTAGTTATTAACATTTTTGTGTTCATTTAAAAGTCTTTTTCTCGCATATTTTTATTTGTGCTAATATTGATTAGGAATGACATTTATTAAAAATTAAAACTTGATTGGAAAAATAAAGAGAAATAAAAAGAAAAATACATCACGGAATGTGGTTTTTAAAATCATTAGGGAGGGTGCTAAAAAGAGGGCATAAGTTTCTTCGATGGAGGAAGGACAAACAGATTTTTTTAAGGATACAATTACACAGAATTAACTGTATATTTATATGTACCAGAATAAAGTTGAATTCTCTACAAAAAAAAATGATGAGCCTGGTTTCAGCTTCTATTTATCAGGGTTTATTGGATGTATTTCTCTTTTATGTTGAACTGGATAAGAGGATTGCAGTGCAGAAAAATCCTTCAGGTGTCTATGGCAAAACCAACGGTTGAATTTGGTTGTAAAGTGTGCCCTATGAGTTTCAGCCCAAAATACAAGGAGTTCCGGCTTGAGAGAAAACGGACTAAAAGAATTTGATATAAATTAAAATGATTTTTGAAATGCCCCTAAATGTACACTTAGTCCGGGGATTATGCATATTTTCGGGACCGAAAAAAAAACGCGCGAAATCGCTTTATGCGTTGTGAAAATTTGCATACCCGCAGGCGATTTCTTTTGAATGAATCGGCCGTAAAACGAATCTCGCGCGGAATAAAAGTAGAGCAAAAAGCTTCAATACACGGTAAAAAATTTCGGCACGTATTTGTTCCAAAAATTAGCTCGTCCACGGACACCATAATTTTTGGCATAATCTTGTTCATTTTATGAGACTCAAAAAGATACCCAATATTAGTAATGAATTTGTTCCAAATTGTAGCTCGTCCACGGACACCATAATTTTTGGAACAAATTTGTACCTTCTAGGAGGAACAAAAAGATACCCAATATTAGTAACGAAATAAAAGCGTATCCCTCCTCTCACACTCAGTCACCCGTCACCGAAGGGAAGAGGACGCCAAATCTGTGGCAATTTTCGTGTTACATGGTTTCACTTTTTAAATTCGAGATTCCCTTCCCCTCCTGCTGCCAGCACTTGCATATGATTTCGTCATGCACGCGTCTGTATACAACACTCTTAAGTTGATTTTTATTTGATGTTCCTTATGAACTTTCGCTACCGAAATCCATCTCGACTGAAGTATAGGCCTTAACTGTAAGGCAAAATCACTTACACGGATTTGTTCCCGACAATGGGAACAAAAAGATTCCCTATATGAGTAACAATTTCGTTCCAAAAATTACCTCGTCCATGGACATCGAAAATTTTTGGAACAAATATGTTACAGATGTAGGAATAATATTGTTATAAAAAATATGTACCAATTTGTTCCTGACAGTGGGAACAAAACAGCCGAGTGCAACAAATTCTGTTCCAAATTTCAGGAACAAATTTGTATAAAACGAAATCAACTCAAATTTGTAGACATTACACTGTATCAAAACGGTTCCAAAAACAACTCTAACAAAATTGTAACTGTATTTTGTAACGAAACTGTAAAGAAAACTTTTTGGAACAAACAAATATCTTTTCTAGGTACACGTACAAATTGATTCCAAAGAAATTTGTTCCAAGGAAAACTTAGTTCCAATATTTTGGTCAGTGTCCAAAAGTTTTTACCGTGTAGTTTAAAATAAATTCATCAACAAACAGTACCTACTCTGGCCAGAGTTCTTCAATAAATTGTTAAAATATTTAGCTTAACCCTCTAACAGTACTTTCTTTGATATGCAAAAAAGGTAATTAAATAATTTTGTCTAGGGTAATTAATGGTCCACTGAAATCAAAAATACCATCCCTTCTTCATTATCTCTTTCCGTTTGGGCACCAGGTGAGAAAAGGTAAAGACCGCCTCCAGGCAGTCATATCCGTTTAAGGCATAAAAAGACAGAAATATTTTAATTGAAAAATAGTGAACAAATAGTAAAAGAAATGAATTTTAAACGGTTTTTATGGATGAATGTTGTATGATTATCTAAAAAATGATAATTTTTATGAAAAAAACTTTTAGAATTTTTATAATTAGTCGTTAAAGAAACTGAAGGTGTTTCAATGAGACTGATTTTTAACGAATGGGTCACAGGCTAGGTATGAAAACGTCACTTTCTTGTATAATTTGAAGGTCATTTGAAATACATTGCTAATCTTCTGGCCCTATTTCACGATCAGGGATATTAATAAAAGAAATTAAAGTTTTATGCTGAAAAATAAGCAAAAAAAGTCTTCAATATTCCCGCGTCACAAAATAGTAGGGTA
This sequence comes from Phlebotomus papatasi, assembly GCF_024763615.1. NCBI lineage: Eukaryota > Metazoa > Arthropoda > Insecta > Diptera > Psychodidae > Phlebotomus > Phlebotomus papatasi. The sequence goes on from NC_077222.1 coordinate 34,170,479, forward strand.
AATGTCCTAATTCAAAACCATTTCCAGACGCTTTAACTTTGACAGAAGATGCAACACATTAAGTTCATATTTTTTTCTGAAGAGAATTACATAAATTTGCTCCTTGACTCTTCTAGAATGTTACTGTTTAGTGAAAATTCTTTAAATATAATTTGAAAACTTCTTAAATACAAGAAAAATACTCGAGTGTAAAATGTTTCTATTGGAAACATATTAATCTAAATGGAGACAAGAGAAATTTTCTAATTGGAGACAAAAAGTGTAAGTGAAACCGCGACGAAATTCTTCCAAAACCTTGTTGAGTTGCTCCTGAGTGCAAGATTTGTTCTTATTCCTGGTCTTTTCTCCTTTCCCATCTAAAACAATAAGAAAATCTCTCCAAAAAAAATCATATTTCCGGGGTTTCCTATTGAAGCATTTGCAGACACTTCAGAAAAATCCTTTTTATTCACGAAATAGGTAATTATTTCATTTGAAAACTTCACGTACCGTTAACAATAAAGATTAGCACTTAATTTAACTAAAATTAGCCAGAAATAAGACATAAATGTTAAACAAAACGAATAAACAACGGTCACTTTATTGTGTTTTTCATTGGAAAACATAGTCGATCGATGAAAAATTCGATGGTGAAAAGGTACACTTTTAATTTTTCTGAGAAATTTATAAATTAAAATTTGTGACTAAGAATGGATTTTCGCTTTGTTTGGAGCAAAATTAACTAAATAATGAAACTGTGGTATAGAAAATATATAAATATAATAATTTACAGTAGACTCTCTCTCAATCGGGAATATGGGGCAAAATGTCATCCGGTTTAGCGATAGAATTGTGCGTCAAAGCCTTTGTAAATTCCACAAAAAGCGCTCAATTATAAAGAATCACGATAAAATAGGAAGAACTACAGCGAATTTGAGCGAATTAGCTTCATAATTGAACGTGAAAATTGGGGTCTCGGTAGCTCAATGGGCAAAGTGTTGGCTTTGTGACGCAGAGGCCCTCGGTTCGATCCTTGATCGAAGCGCGTCCGGTGAATAATTGGAAAACAGTTTTTCACCGTCCTTAAAAGCTACAAACTGAACGCAAAAATATCAAGAAGGAAGTATGATAAAAGATAAGGGAGCAAAAAAAGGATTTGTGATGGAGCAAAAATAAAAATGATAAGGAGAGATGAGTAAATAAGAGTGAGCGAAATGGCTATATGGACCTGATTGAGTCTGACAGCCAAAAAAAACATAAAAAGAAGAGAGAGAGAGAACGTGAAAATTGTCAACAAAATTTGTCGCCCGATTCAAAAAGAGCCGATTGAGTGAGTCTACTTGTAGCACTGTATTTATCATGAAAACAATGATGTTTCCATTTGGAATAGAGAAAAATTTCCATTTAGAGCAAGTTTTGAATTAGCTTAATTTACCCTATATTCATCGTTCAAATTTTTGTGAAACAAGGAACTAACTCAAGCAAGTTGATCCCTTGTCATTCTCATTTTAGCAAAATTTACGCATAATTTAGAACGACAAGGAACTAACTCATTAAAAAACTTGTTTTGAAAGGTAAAAATATAAAAACTTCGATGTTTATATTAGTGCTCATACAAATAGAAAAGAAGAAAAGAAATAAATTGTTTTTGTTCGATCATTAAATTGAGATACTTATTTACGTTATTTACACAAAGTTGAATCTTTCATGCTGTCTCCTGAAAAATGGCCGAAAATTAGTTGGCCCCTTATAATTTCAAGGAGCGATATATGCGTGATCAGGAAGTCTCGAATCACATTTTGGCCAAGTTTGAGGCCGATCGGAAGACATGAAATTTTGTTAGGATTATTAGGTCAGATTCTGAAGAATCTCACCTAATAGAGAAACATTTCGAGATCATGGTTTCAAGTAAGAAAGATGAAATTATTCACTTACCTTAATAATGCCATCAAAGAGTCCTATGATCAGACTGACAATATCAAGGACTTTAGAATAATCTTCAAGAAAATTGTAGCTGTTGCAGTTATTCTTAGCCTTAGTGAAGCAGAAGTTTTATACGAACGCAGACACAAGAGAACAAATCCTGGAGACAATATATTTATCTAGGCAAAAGGGCAATGCTTATGACCAGGAAAAAAGACAATCTTTTTTTTTAATAAGTTCAAAAAGTATAAAAGGAAGACAAGACTTTAATTTTTTTTTAAACTGATAGATTTATATTAAAATTTTTACTCTGTGAATGCAAAATAAAACACGCAGGATTATTTTAAGAGACCCCCCTTTCCTCTTTCACACCCCCCCCTCCCCCGTTCAACCCAATTTGCAGTGCTCCCGCAAAAAAAAATGAGAAAAATAAAATGCAAGACCATTTTTACTTAGGCTCGTACGGTGTTAGGAGATTTTTAGAGAATGCTGCTACATTTTCCGCTCCACGGACTTCAGCCTCCAGCAGTGGCAGCTTGACCACATGGAAGTCCTCATAGAGATCAGCTATTTGATCGAGATATTTCTCCTGGACAGCAAATCGTGCTGCACACATTTTGCACGGTTGACTATTGGGTGGTCTAAAAAGCAACTGATTGACAATAATGTTGTGAGTGTCAATTTCGCACTTTGTCAGTTCCTGAATCAGCCTCTCTGTCTCATACAGCGACAGGAATTCCGCAATGCAAACACAAACAAATGTCGTTTGATCGGGATTCCGGAATTGCTGATTGACCTGCCGAATAATCGTCAGCATCTCTTCAAGTTTCGTGGTAAAACTGTCCGCATTGAAATCCTGCAGACCAAAGAGGCCACTGAGTTGTGTTAGGAATGGTGATATCTTCATTTTTATCTTGAGAATCTTCCCTAAGCCCTTTTCCACCACCTGTGGGAATGACAAGAGTCTCAATGTATGACCCGTTGGGGCTGTATCAAACACCACCACGGAAAAATTCATCGCTTTGACCAATTTCATCACTTCAGCATAACTCATGGCCTCATCAATGCCCGGCAGAGCACCCAAAATGTCATGGAGGACACCCTTGCCCAATTTCAATGCTTCATTGTCACCCTCAAAATATTCCTCAGGAAGCTCATTAAGACCCACATTCGGATCAATTTCCATTGCGTAGAGATTCTCAAAGCCTCTCACCTGAAAATAGGGGATTTTTATAGAATGTTATCAGTTGCGGTGAGATTAAGAAAAAAAAAATAGAGAAGTGAAGAACTCTGATTCATCATTCAATTTATGCTTCTCATGCGATATCGTATCCGTTTATACACCCCAAATAATCTGATTTTTTTTATTGCTTGATCTCTATGGGGAAAAGCGGGGCAGATTGGCGAGCAAATGATTTTTAACGTATAGGTGCGACCGGGGATGTTAAAACAGTGGTGAAATATTCACTTCTTGTCCCGCTGTGCCCCAGTCTAACCCTTTAACCCATTCCTTACCATTGTATTATACATCATACGCAAATTGAGTGATTTTTGATGATTTACTTCTGGGCAATTTTTGTCTGAATTGTTGTCGGGAATGGATTTTTAGTAACGTTGGTTATTCAGTTACTTGACAAAAATAGTCCGACAGCGATGAAAATACATTTTGTTATCATTTTCTTGCTTCGCGGAAGGTCATGCAAAAATTTTTCTCAAAATGGCGGACGGAAAATACGACATCCCGTCGAATTTGTTAAAATTGGCCTCTTTCCTCTTTCCTGATTTGAATTCTAGTTGCCAATTGGTGTTCTTGGATAGTTACTCTATCTAAATCAATAGAGTTTGTAATGATATAATGCACAAAATTTAAATTCAGTGACAGTTAAGACATGTGTTTGAGGGCGGCTCCCCGCGCCCCCGTATGAGACAAAAATTGTTTCTTTTCAAAAAATTCATCTACTAATCTGTAGGAAACTAATTCCAAAATATGAACATTTATCTCAAGTATTTCTGGTACATTGACTGAATGGGTTAAAGACGAATGGGACACCGGTGTCCCAAAGATAAAAACTAGTTTTTCGGAGTATTTAGGACAAAAGGGACATATAATCCTAACCGGCTTATGTAGGTGAGAATCTTAATGTGAGCTAACTCGAAATGTACGCAAATTCGATTTAGAGCTAAAGTTGAGGGACATCATTCAGTTATCTTGAATCAAATTCGTGAAATTTTACAAATTTTGTATTTAAACCAAAATATCAAGGATTTGGATGAACTGACAGAAAAGTGATACATGGCTGAAATGTAGACCAGAATGTTCCCTATAATTTTGCCATAGAACTTGATCTCATTGATTAATCAGAAGCTGAGTTAATCGAGGTTCTTTGTTTCTGAACTCGTTTTTTCACCCAGAGCGCCCCAAGTGTTCATTTGATGAACTTCAACTATGGCTGCTATTTTGCCATCTTTATAATTTTGTAAGATTTTGCGGAATTTGGAATTCTTGTTAGAGTTAATCCAAGGTTGAGCAATTCTGCCGCCAAGAAATTTTATAGCAAAAATCGAACAAGATATAAAATTGCTGACTTGTCGTGCAGCATCCTCTGCGGAATTATTTTACACTGTGTGTTTACAGTGGTTTGTTATTTTTCACAAAAAAGCATTAAAATACCTTTAAATGTAATTACATTCAATTCAACCTTGACAAAATTTTCACTTTACAAAACTTAAAAGGACCTCTAAATTTTTCTTGGATCGTACAAGAAAATGTATGGAAGTGTCAAAGAATTTTTGGATGAATTGAAAAATTCTTGGATGTAAAATAATGGTAATTTGAAAATTTTGTTGAAGACTATATGTTGGAGACTAATATTTGGAGAGTACTAATATTTCAGAACTTTATATTTCTTCTGTGAGAATACCAAATTTCTTGGATCTTGCTCAGTTACAAAATTATAAAGATGGCAGAATAGCAGCCTATATCAAAGAATTCTTGTATTTTGTGAGACTTTATATTTAAAACTCTATTTTAAGTGTTTTGGTCGAGTAGCAGTCAAATTGGCATCTTTGTTGTTTTCTAAGCGTTATTATGGGAAAATGATGTATGGACGAAATGTAGATACAAATGTCCTCTACAATTATGTCGAAGTAATCATCAAGATCGGTTAAGCACGTGTCGAGATAATTGAGGTTATGTGATATTGAAATTGGTTTTTCGACTGTGGCGCCCCTGGTTCAAATGTTCTAGAAAGTTGTAGCATTTTGTGAGATCTTTCATTTGAGCCCTCAATCATTAAAATCGGAGATATGATTTTTTGAATTTCGTGAACTTTGACCCCTCATATCTCCGGTTCTATTGAAACCACAGCGAACCCACGGCACTTTTTAGAAACGTCCTAGACTATAGACTACAACACTCTAAAATTTGATAACCTTGCACAATGCAGATTTTGAGGAAAATGAGTTTGAATTTTGACGGTATCGCAGCGCCACCTGTGGTGACTTTTTGAACTTCCATCTCAAAGTGGTCTAAAAACCCAAAATTTAGCTCAAAATGTTTATTATAACCGGAGATAGAGGCTGGTCAATCGAACTTTGACCCCTTATAGCTCGGGTCAGGGGTTATGGATCGACTTAAATATTTTTTCGTTTGATAGGTATAATCAGCGACTACATCATACTAAAATTTCAGGCCGATGCACAATGGAATTTCTGAGTTATTTAACTTAGAAAATTGAAAAATCTTCTTTTAAAAAATAGCGCCCCTAGCGGTAGTTTTATGAACTTTCGATGTTAAAAGGGGAAGTGGAATTTCACGAGAGCTTTCTAAAACGCCCTCACTTTTTAAATTTGGACAATTAGAACAGGAGTTAGGGCCATTTTAAGAAATTTTTTTTAGACCCTTATAGCTTGTGTCATGGTGGTCGGGGGCCTCAAGTTTGGTATTGATCTAAAGCTCTAAGGCCCAGCTATAACATACTAAAATTTGAGCCCGATGCACAAAGGAATTTTTGAGTTATTTAGCTTAGAAAATTGAAAAATCTTCTTTTTAATAAGAGAGTCCCTAGCTGTGGTTTTATGAACTTGCGATGTTAGAAGGGTAAGTGGCATTTCACGAGAGCTTCCCAAAACTCCCTCATTTTTTTTTAATTCTAATAATTAGAACCGGAGTAATGACCATTTTAAGAAATGTTTTGGACCCTTATAGCTCGGGTCAGGGGGGTCGAGGGACCTTAAGCTTCGTATTGATCGAAAGCTCTAAGGCCCAGCTATAACATACTAAAATTTGAGTCCGATCGATGCCATAGGAGCGGAGCTATTGAGAAAACAAAAAATGGGGGTATTCAAAATGGAGGAAGGAGGGGTGGGGGGTCAATGCACCAAGTTGCAATTTTCATACGATATATAACCTTTGCCGAAAACCGCAAGTCGATATCTCTTTTATTTTACGAGCTATTAAGCTCCATAGAGCAGCCGGACGGACGGACGGGAACGGTTTTTAGCCCCCCATATATTCGTGATCAGGAAGTGGCCAAACACATTCTGGCAAAGTTTGGGGCCGATCTGAGGACATGAGATTTTGTTAGGATTATAGTAGGTGAGATTGTTAAGAATCTCACCTAATATTTTAAAGGAGGATGGCTTTTTATTGCGTAGTTTTTTTTTGCTCAAAATTCCTTTTAGGAAGCTCTAAAACACTCCACTATTGGCCAGATTCATCGGCAATACTATTTGCCTAAAATCTATCAGCGGCCAATAGGCTCCAACTGCCTTAAGGACAGCGGCTTCTCCTCAAGAAGCCTTACGATCGAGGGCAGATTTCTAAGGATATTTCTTGGGTAAATTCTTGTTGAGGAATTTATTCTCCAGAAATCTATTTCCTGATCTCTAATTAAAACTTTCTCGAGACACCCCCGGGGGTAGCCTACACAAGGGGGCACCACAGCCTTAAGCCCGGTTGCTCGAAAGAGCCGTTACCAGAGGCTGTGAAAACAGCCTAGAGTCAGTCCGAAAGGAGAACGAATTCCCCGGAATTCCCAAGAATATTCTTATCAGAGCAAGGGAATAGTCTGACCGGATACGGACTATTCTCTACCTCTTGCTTCGGCTCTCTAGCTGAACGGAGCCGAATTAACATTTTTCTTAATCGGAAATGTCTACCAAGATTATTTAATTTCTTTTACAGAATTTTAGGTAAATAAATTGATTTTATAATAATAAGTACATTTTATACAGAAAGCTTCTTAACAGATTATTTTGAATACAATATTACGGCTTTTGCCGAGGCTTTTGCTTACTTTCTTGTTTCCTGACGTGATAAAAATTGCGTATTACTCGATGAATTTTCACAAAACATTTCCGTATTTTTAGATAGGTTTTCACGATTATAAAAAAAATTCTCGTGTTCTGCAATAATCTATTTATGGGCTTCACGCGGCTAATATTTATTTCGTAACACGTATTTTTTTTTAGATTCTTTATTATTTTGCAGTAACAGTCAATACCTTTTTTTCTCTGATTCTAAAGTCTGTTTTAATTGCAAATTTGCCAAGTAGTTTGTAAAAACATTTTATGACTATTAATTAACATGATCTAACGATCTGTATTACCCATTATTTTCTAAATAAAACTTTTAATTTTCTATCGTTTTGCATACCTTTTATTATTAATTATTAAAGAAACTAGAGGACGAGAAACATTTTTGTATATCTTCGGTAATCCCATTTTATGGCAAGTTGAGTAATTAATGATGTTGATTCAAAATAGAGGCTAATAAGATCATTAGGAACTTGATGAGTTGTTTTGCTTTCAACTAATATTGATAAAAAAGGGAGGATTATTTAATTAGATCAAGAATTTGGTAATAAAATAATATCGAACGTTTTCAAATTTTGAGCCATATAGAACCTTTTTAGTCATTTGGATTGGATTAGACGGATTAGAATTCAATCCAGAAAAGCTTTAACTTTAAGTCCTAGAAGCGCAAGGAAGACACGGGGCAGAGTTAGTCAGGGGTAGAAATAGACAGTGGGGTGTTATAGTTTTTCTTAGAAAGAATATTGAGCAAATTTCTATTTATTCAAAGTAATTAACTCCTTTCCTATCCATTGAAATATTTATCAGTCTTGAAGTTTTTTTTTAAATAAATTATAGGCAAAGAAAAATTAAATTTTATGAATAATTTTGTCCCCATTTTGCCCTATCGCGATCTATGATTTTAATAATTTTATATTCTAATTTTCCACTTAATTTTCGCATAAGAATGAGTCAATAACCGAAAGATGAGAAAGCCAAAAATTTCAGGGAAAGTAACATATTGCAGTTTTGAATGGGATGTACGATTGATTCATTCATACCTTCGTGGGCACTTTGGAGAATTTCTGATCCAGGGCATCTGAAATATTGTGTGCAGGATCTGTGGAGATGATGAGAACGGACTCCCGGACACGTGACAACTGAATGGCCAGGCTGCAGCTGCAGAAAAATCAGTGGAAAAATATTTAATTCCGAGTGCTTAATTGCAGGGAACATAAGGAAGTCCCACCTGCATGTTGTTTTTCCAACGCCTCCCTTTCCCCCAACGAAAATCCACTTCAACGATGTCTGCTCCACAATATTCCTCAATGTTGGCTCACACAGCATCTCGTCATCGGCACTCATTTTCACTACAATTTTCACTACTAAAGTGTATTGCTTAAATTTTTCCTGATTCCACGAAGGCAACAATGACAATTCAGCACATTCCGGAAAGCATTCAGCGCGTTTTTTTTAGTTTCGGAAAGCCGCATCCGGAGAGCGCTGAATTGTCAGCTGTTTTTGTTTACAAACTCCATCACACAGAAAAAGTTTTGTTTACCGGGGAAAATCCTTGAAAAATCATAATGAAAGTGAGGAAAAAGCGGGAATTGAGTTCAGACGATGAGGATAGAAAGGGTGAGTAATGATTTTTGATAGAGGTGTGAGAGAAAGAGCAGAAATTGATAAGGGAAACTTTGTATTTCAGTGGATGTTCTTGCTGATGATTCCCCGAAAGTCCCAGAACTCCTGACCCCTCTCAGTGCAGCTGAAAAGCTGAAGAATCAGACAAAGTCTCGTTCGCAGAAGCGGAAGCGTCAGAAGAGAGACAGTGGCACGAGCAGTGATGAAGAGAGATGGTTGGAGAAGATCAAGGATCCCAAGATGATGACTGCCCGCCAGAGAGCCATGTACGAGCGCGGAAATGAAAAAGAGATGAGTTCTGCTCCACCTCCGGAAGTTCTAATGGCACTGCCGACAGGCTACAAGGAAAAAGTTCTAACAGCTGAAGCCCTGGAAAAGGCACAATTGATGTCGCAGAAGAGGAAGCAAATGGCTGATGAGAAGAGAGAAAAGGACAAGAAGAAGACAATGGAACGCTTGTTGAAGAAACAGGATTCCAAAGCGCCCAAAGGAACTAAGAATCAGAAGAGTAAAACAGCACTGCCCACAATTATCTATCGAGACACCCTCGAGGGCATCACCCTGACCTATCCACCAAATGTCAACTATCCACTGGTACCCCAAGGATCCAGAGAACCCCCAAAGGTCACACCTTGCGCAATTTGTGGAGATCCTAAGAAGTACAATTGCTCCAAGACAAATGTCCCACTCTGCAGCTTCAGGTGCTACAAACAAAATGTTGCATCGATTCAACAAATCTTCTGCTGATCGTATTCTTTACGGTCCAGAGAGTCGGGAACTTCCTTTTAACCAGGTATTTAATCTAATGAATTAAATGATGGAAGAAAATTATGATTGCGTGTTTCAGGATATTCCCTTATTGCTAATTTTCCTTTCACTATTCATACTGAAAGAGAGAGAGAGCAGTATAGGGGATATCGGGGCAGTAGCGAGCAAGTGAAAATTTTGAAAGACTTGCTTAAATTACTTATAAATGTTTCAATGGATAAGAAAGGAGTTAATTACTTTGGTTAAATAATACTTTGCTAAATATTCTTTCTAATAAAAATTTTAACGCCCCACTATGTAATTTTACTGATAGCTAATTCTGCCCCGGTCTCCTCTATAGCCAGATTTTTTTCAAATTGTTACCGTTCTGGAGCTTAAACGGTAAAAGATATCAAATTCCAGCCTTCAGTGACCCCCCTAAAAAATTATCTAGAGATGTTTATACCCTTTCCTCCCAAACCTGTCCGTCCACACCAAAACCATTTTTGGTTTTTCTCAAAACTACTCCAGAGATTTCCATTTTTGGATACCTTTTGGAGGTAGTCCATACGAAGATTTTACTCCATGACCGAAAAAAAATCGATATCGAATTATTGAAAGTTAAAGGGTATAAAACTTGTACACGGATAAAAATCTCATTTGAAAAATGAGTTTCAAAGATTGAACACAGTATTATTTATAATTTTTATTTTATATAATATATATATATAAATAATAATATAGTACATAGAGACCGGGGAGGTTTGGGACAGCGGTATTGTGGGACAAGGCGATTTTTTCATTTATATTTGAAATAAATGGAATTTAACCACTACTCAATCGTAAGCAATATTAAGATGTATCTTGACTAAAAGAATGGATATCCTCAGTTTTATTGTTTTAATTCTATGAACACTTTCTTAAAAATTGATAAAAATTGTATTTTTGATTTCTCAATTTTGCTCTTTGTATTTTATATCAGCGATATATAATCAAAACTTATTTATCTCATTAGCTAGCAGCATAATCTGGGAACATATTTTAATAAAAGTTTCAGAGATTATACGCTCTTGTTTTTTCATAAAGGTTTTAAATTCTAAAAGATTGTGCAAACTTTACCATTTGAGTAGTTGTCTGTGGACAATTAAACCATCAATGTCTTGGGATCAATAATTTATTCTCCAGAAGATATTCGAACTTTGCTTAATGCTAACTGTTTTCTCGAAAATTTCTCGAGCAATATCCTCTACAATTCTCACAAGTTCTCCAGAAAAGGCAGGATGAGAGCTTTTACAGAGAAATAAGTAAAAAACAGGTAACATGCAGTTGTCGTAAAAGCAAACAGGAATCCGTCAATGAGCTCAAAACTCAAAATTGCAAGAAAATCTACTCGCGAGAGGAATTTGATGATCATGATTGCAATACTTAGAATAAAAAAGCAAAGAAAGGTAGACGGAAAAAAATAACAAAATACTTTAAATTTAAATAACTGATTGAAAATGAATGGCTCTCCTGTACAAATTAAATTGATATTAATTTCTAAGTATGAAAAAAAGATTAAACATTTTTATTTCTATTAGAAATATTTTTAATCTAGTATTTAAAATTAATTAACGTGCTCCAATAATGCAAATTATGCGAGAAAAAATGCGTCCCAAACATCCCCTTTTGCGTCCCATATTGCCCCATATCGGGGAGGTTTGGGACAATGCGTCAAGTTAAATATTTTAGCTTCTCCAAGAAAACTCAGCAGTTTTCCAAGTTCTATCGAGTATTTTTTATAAAGTCAATACCCATAAGTATCCTATAGACCGCATATAAAATATAATATAATTTTGAATATATCAACCGCCAGTGTTTGGCAGCTGTCACCCGGATAACGAAGTGCCGGATAACGAAGAGTTGAGTGTATAATGGGTTTGAAAATACCTTCTTTTTGATCAGTCCTCAATTTACAGATGGTTTTCTGTTCATTTATAAACAAATAAAAAAACGGAACGAATATTTTAATATCGAAATTATTAATATTTTTATTGTCTTTGAGAGCAATTTCGTGACGCAAATAATGATTCACTTTGAGTTTGTGCACTCAAAATGCAAATTAATGTATCAATGAAAATTATACACCGGAGAGGATGGATTATTATTTTTTCTCGCAAATGATATATCCCGCGCTAGTGAGACTGTCTGAAAATTAACAAGGCGAGGAGCATTTTATCACGTTTTTTTTTTTTATTGGAAAATAATTACAATCAGGACAGAGACTGGATATCATTAAAAAATCAAGTCATAAAAATAAATCTGATAAAATCTTGTGAATAAAGTACTAGACGCGATTCTTTCTAACATTCTATGTAGATTATTTTACACAAGAAAGTAAGTCCAGAAACTCTGTGAAATGATATTTTGTCAGCAACATCTCATGAGGTCGAGCGTCCTGCGGACGTTTTAGCATAATTTTATTTCACTTTATTAATAAATTATTCAACCAGTTTATTTTTATAATATTAGATGAGCACATATATTCTGTCAGTAGAAGACGTCGAAAGTTTGGAGTGGTATATCTCAACTCCTGATGAACATAATTGAATGAGTGAACTATTGTTGGAAAGCTTGGCTCATTGGCTTTTAGAATCTGGTATAAGCAATATGCTATGGGTAAACTTTTTGCAAGAATTTTGAAATGTTAAACGCAAGGGAAAAATGACAGAAATCCTTCTATCACATTTTCTGGACAAACTGATGAAGATATCGACTTGGAATGTTCTGAGTATCCCATAAGTTGATCCAAGGAATCCAAATGTCACTTCAATTTCATCCTCACGTGTATCCTTCCCCTCCAGAAATCACTCTTTTAGGAATATCTCAAGAACCAGAACATCGATGCATTTAATTTTTGGATATGTTTTAGAGAGTGTCCTCGCGGACATTTTATCCATACATCTCAAAGACGTCCAACTTCTTCTTCTTGCACATGCTAATAATCTGTTCAGAAGAGCAGAATTTCTTCTGAACAATTTTCTGACCAAAGAGACAAAGTTAGCGATTTTGGTTGTTCTGAGTACCCCTCAAAAGTCAATCTAAGGAATCGAAATAACACAAGCATTTGCCTCTTATCCCACTTCTTATCCTCCAGAAACCAATCTTTTGGGAATATCTCAAGAAATAAACCATCAATCCCTTTCATTTTTGGATATGTTTTTGACATGGCCAAGGCGGACATTTTGTCCTGAGACACCAATATCATATCATTAAACTCGTACTTGAACGAAGGATTTTTGGAAAAAATGAAATTTATATTTTTGAGAGAATTTTATACAAAAATCATCATTTTTGTATTCTACATCTCGTTTTTTCTTGTAAAATAAATATTAATCAATGAAAAAAAATCAATTGTTTGATAACGAGTTTAACTCATCAATTAAAAAGAAATATTTGTTTTTTTTTTTAATTTCTGATAAATCTTCTTTGAGTAATCGTGACTACCGTAAACGAAGTTTTTTCGAAACAGGGGTGACAAGATCACTTATTTTCGATACTATCGACTATCGATTCTGAAAACTTTAAACGATAGCTCTACGTCCTGTAACTAATATAGATGCTTATCAACAGTCTCATTCTTTTAAGAATGTCAAAATGAATGACCCAACAATCCGTAAAAAGTCGACATTCACTCAATCTAACAGATATAGATTTATCGATACTATCGATTCGATAGTGTCGAAAAGTTATCATTCCACCTCAGGTCTTCGAAAATCAGGGGTGACATGACAACTTATTTTCGATACTATCGACTATCGATTTTGAAAATTTTTAACGATAGCTGCACTTTCTGTAACTAATATAGATATTTATCAACAGTGACATTCTTTTAAGAATGTCGCAATAAATGGCCCAACAATGCGTAATAAGTCTACTTTAATTTAATCTAACAGATATAGTTTTATCGACATTATCGAATTGACAGTGTCGATAAAACTATATCTCGTAGATTAAGTGAATATCGCCGTTTTACGCATTGTTGGGCCATTCATTGTGACATTCTTAAAAGAATGTGACTGTTTATAAATATCTATTTCAGTTTCAGGAAGTCCTGGGGTGGAATGATAACTTTTCGACACTATCGAATCGATAGTATCGATAAATCTATATCTATTGAATTAAGTGAATATTGACCTTTTACGCATTATTGGGCTACTCATTGTGACATTCTTAAAAGAAAGAAATTTAACATCTATATTAGGAAGTGCAGCAATCATTTCATTTTATCAGAATCGATAGTCGATAGTACCGAAAATAAGTTATCATATCACCCCAGGTCTCAATGGCTAAAATGTTTAAAATTTATAAACGAAAATGTCAGAAAATATAGTCTAAATGTTGTTCTAAACGATTGAGAGGTTGAATTTATTTTTTTTATTTTGTTGCAAAAATATATTTGAAGAAAATATGACTTACATAACCAGTTAATGCTCGCTTACATTTTATTAAATTATCTTTTGTACCATTTTGAGTAATTTGGTAAACGATGTAATTATTTTAAATTATTTTGTTAACCATTTCTATTTTTTGTAGACAGTTTTTTACAGACCTTTTGTCCTTTTGTTACCTTGCGTGGTAAAAAATGAAGTTTAGCTATAAAAAAATTAATAATTAACTAAAAAGTCGTTAGGAAATAACATTTTTTTCTTTTTCAATATTTGCATACATGATCATTTTTCTTTTTAAAATTATGAATTGAAAATATTTTATTTGAAAATTTGATAATTTTACTCGGCAAACTTAATAAAATATTGATTGTATTGTCGCGGCCGGTAAAAAAGAAATGCAAAATAAATTTCTTCGTTTTAGTACAGGCATGTTCTAAAAGAAATAATTTCACTTTAAGAAATATCAATTATTTTAAATGTTTTGAATGAATATATCGATAAATTGCTTTAGCAAATTTATTTTTGAGACCCAGAGCTACATTTTGAACAAAAATACTTTTTAAGATAAAATAATATAGCAGATTGTGAACGGAAAAATAGACCTTTCTTGACTTTTTCTCTTTAATTCTTCACGTGAAGAATTAAAGAGAAAAAGTCAAGAAAGGTCTATTTTTCTGTTTACAATCTGCTACAACCTATTAGACTGAAAATTGATTCATAAAATAATATAATTAAGAAAATGTTGGATATCACAAACATACAGCATTTCCGATTAAGATTCAGAAAAATAAATTCCATAAAATTTGCACTTTGTCTAAAAAGAATCTTCAATGAGTGAAAATAGATAGACCGACAACAGATAGAATTCTGACTTTCTTAAAAGATTACGAAACGTCTCGGGATGAGGTAAATGAATTTACTTATTGCGGAATTCATCAGATATTTATTGTTCATTCCAGTGTAAAAATTTAAATATCGGCACACGATATCACAAGATTAGAACTATGTGTTAAGAATACCTCACGAATCGATTGTATAATAATCCATTATTTAATCACTGAAGTGCTCCCCATATAAGCAAAATAATATTGGATAAAACAATAATTGTCTAGCATTTATTCAATCCCAACCTATTTAGCTGGAGGAAAATAACAACATGAAGAATTTTTGTGCCGTAACAAATCCCAGTATTTTTCACACACTTAATTTTCATCCTCAGTAGATAATTTCCACTCTAGGAGAATGTCGTGAAGAATCATTAGTTTATCGAATTTTCCGTGCTCTCATCCTTTCATAACCATCGTACTTAATTGATCACACGTTTTTTTCTCTCTCCGCTATTTGAGAAACCGGGAAAAAAACGCTCGTAGGGTAAGATGCGTAATTTCCCGGCGCGAGGTGTTTTCAGTATAAAAAGCACAATTCTGAGTAGAAGCTATGCAGTTTATATTCTGGAGTCCTAACATCTGGAATTGAAAGTGAAAAGTTAAAGAATTTTTCGTCAACAACAGTGAATTATTTTTTTTTAAAGTGTTGTGAAAAATGGCTGAAAAAGTTTACATTATTTTTGTAGCAGTTTTCGCTCTTTTTACTTTCTACTGTGTTAATGCTGTAAGGACAAGTTCAAAAGGGATAATAACTTGGTAGAATTATTGATGTGCAAATTAGAATTTTTTTTGTAGTATTATTTAAGGTTATACTTATTTCAAATCAGAAATTCATAAAATTCAAAGTGGTCGCAATAAAATAATGATTTATTATATTATTTGGTAAAACAATAGAGCATATAGGAGGGAGTGAGATACCTTTGAATTGGGCAGCTTTTAAATTGTGCTTTTTTCCTATTTTGAAATAGAAATGGACCATACTCAGATATAAAATTTAGCTTTGTAAACCAATTGTAGAGCTAAATTACATTATGATAAGCCTCAATTCTTTCACTGAGAGAAATCCGAAAAAGTTAAAATAACATTCCGGAAATGTTAATTGTACCCTGCAGTATTGATCCGAAATCGGTGTAAATATTACCCTTTTTAGGTGTATTAGGATTTAAAGTTACCCTCTTTCATGTTAATTTTACACTTAAAAAGGTGTAAAATTAACATTAAAAAATGTTGATATATTTTTACACCTAAAAAGTGTTAAAGTTATGAGGAAAAAAAGTTAATCGGACCCTCTTTTTTCTCAGTGTTTTAAAAATGGTAGAAAACAGTTTAATTTCAACGATACCCCGATTAAAAGCTACTCCACTTTCCCCTAAACGGCATAAATCATGCAGTTAAGTGTATTTTCCTCTTAATTTTACCTCTCCCTCTAGAACTTCCATGACCCTTTTATATCACCGAAAAATACAGTAAAAAAGTGGCAAGCTAACAAGGACTGACTCATTTAACTGAAAAAAGAGATTCTGGGTGTTTTGGCTTCTCAGAATTTACGAATCTCTTTTCTGACTTTTTTGGGTTATTTAAGATTCACAAAACAGTTTTCATGTAAATGCCACGGGATTCTCCATATGAGTCACACTTGCAGCCTGGTAATTTGAGTTTTTTTTTTAAATTTGTTTTTCAAAAATTCCCAAAAGTAATTTTCGTTTCTTTCCATTGTGGAATTGAAGCATTATGAGCTTCTCAGACCTATTGTGATCTTCAGAGCAGATGTTTAGTTCAGTCTCTGAAGGTCTCAAATTTCTGCAATTGCAGTAATTCTCCAAAAATTGTGTTGCAATTACTCTTAATATAATTATTGTAAGTAGAAAGAATCCCAAAAATCTTGCTTGTTAAAAAAAAATTGAAAAAGTTAAGCCATATAGGGTAAGTGTGCCAAATTCCGGCCAGCTTGCAATTCCGGCCACCTTTTTTGTTCCTTGAATTTCCATGAGATTTTAGTTTTTACATACTCTGGAGATTATACAATGCAAAATAATAACAAAAAATGTAGCTTCGACAAAAGAGATGACATGAAAAAGATATTGGAAGGATTCCCGAAGGGCAAGGAACTACGAGAAAGAAGGTGGCCGAAATAGGGCACTAAAGCTATGTCCACATTTTTATTCATTTTAAAATGTATTAAGAATGATTTTTAAGTAAATAAAGACGATAAACGGTTTACAAGGTTCCAAGCAACACTCCTTAAGAAGAAGGATTAAAAAAATCAATTTTTATTAAAAATATTACATTTCAAACTTAAGACTTTGGCGCTTGCATGCAACTATGCTGAAACTTGGCACACTTACCCTAGCTAAATTTAATTTTATATCATTAAGAATTTATTAATTTTGTATCACAGAAAAATAAGTGAAAATAAACACGTGTACAACACACAGAAGAATGGAAAATTCTTAAACAGAAACAACCAGAAATTTAATTTCGAATCTCATCAGCTAATGCTGAACTTAAGCTTCCGATCTCTTAGCGTGAAAGACGTTGGGATTCTAGCCCATTTCATTTGTCAGAGGTTCTAAACTTGAACGCTTCTAGGATTTACATCCAATTCAAGCTTCCAGGGTCTTGTATAATCTTAAATTTAGAGTCAAATTTTTCGTGTGCATTCTTCAAATTAAAGACTTTCAAGAACGAGGTTAAACCTCCAGTCCCGTTATACATATTATATGGGCAAGACCTAACGTTATTATATAACTTAACTCTTTCCATTTATTATCAGGCGATGTTTTTAGGAAAATTTTGACTTTAGATTAAAACAATTGATTCATTATATTGTGAGAAATCACTAAAATTGTTTGTTATGTTATTTAAAATTCAGATATGTTTAGGAACTAGGTTAAGTCTAGGTTAAGCCTCAAGTCTGAAACCACTATTACCGTCTCTTTAAGTCTTTAACTCCAAGCTTAACCCAACAAAAAATTTAAAAAGAAAATCCGGCGAGCTTACACTGAAAGATAAACGATTTTGTCTGTTATTTACAATCAAAATAGATTAATGAAATTTTTACAAAATATTTTTTTTCACCGTAGAATAAATGAAAAACTATAGCTAATTTTTCGGATTTGAAAAAAAAAAATACTATCAATACTGGTCGTACGCCGGCCAGTATTGATAGTGTTCTTCCACAACTTCTACATTACTTTGCTTCTCAATTGATTCAACGTAATTCATTTTTAATAATCAGAATCACCAGAACCATAAGCCAATATAAATCTCTACAAATAAAAATTCACTTGAGCTCGCTGCAAGATCCAAAGCCAAAGTATCTCACCTACACATTTATTTTAACTTATCTAGTATTTTCTATTAATCTTTTATTATTATTTTTTTTAATTTTTGAGCAGGTGCTCTTGAAAGTAATAAATAAATAAATAAATAAATAAATGCAATGAGGCTATTTACACCGCCGCATTAGATTGGGATTAAACTGTTCCAAAATCGGATTTCAAATATTTAAGTCTTAATCTAAGGTCGCAATCGAAACCATTTCATTGAGGTCATTTAGACTGTCGTAATAGATTTTGACTGAATTGTCCCAAAAACCGATTTTGGGACAATTCAATCTCAATCCAATGCGGCGGTGTAAATGGCCTCAATGATTTGATTAGATCCAAAAACAATTATGCTATTTAGGATTTCTAGATTTTCTAAAAGTGTGTCAAATCTCAAGTCGCTTTATTGATAGATGATTATTGTGAAAAGAAAAAAAATCCGTAAGGGGGCGCAATAGAATACTTCCTGACCACATTCATTTATTTATTTATTTGTTTATTATTTATATGTATCTCTGGAATTTTTTTGTGTATTAAGCTTTCAAGAGTGCAAGCTCAAAAGCAATATATTGAATAAATCTAAATCTAAATCAATTATTCCATAAATAAATACGAATCAGTGACAAAAAATACGAATCAGTAATTTAGAATTATGTATAATTTGGAACTTTGAGATTTCCTAACGGTTTTAGATGGCAAAAGGAAAAAAAAGAACGAAGTACTCTCGAATGAAGGTCTTGTACCTACACTTTCGTGGTTTGCTTTTTCTCTTTTACCATTTGAAACTGTTAGAAAATCACAAGATTCCAAAATAGACATGATTCCGAATTACTCAAGCTTACCCTATATGTGGATGATTTTGGCCTCCGGTGTCCCGAGTGAATTTGCCTCCTGTTGTTCGTAAGCTTTTATTTAATTCTTGAACTTAAATTATCTTCACTGATTGAATATGGTAGAACGGGTAGAACAGATCAGTGAAGATCATCCTTAAGTTCTAGAATTAAAGAAAAGCTTACGAACAGTATGGGGCTAATTTTTTTTTGTAATTTTTAGAGAAGCTTTAATGCTCAATTAATCATTTCAAATTGTTATTAGGAATAAGTCAGTAAACAGATTTATATTGTCTAATGATTTTTTTTAAATATCAGCATTTTCATCACTAAGTTCATAATCAATTCTACCCAATATTTCTCATAATGACTATTGAGTTATATATTTCTAGCTCAAAATCTTTTATAGAGTTCTAAAAGAAAACTATCAACAAATCAAATGATTTGAAAGTAATTTTAAATGGAACAATTCATCAGAGTAATGATATAAAATGCTAATGAAAATCAATATAATTAATTGCAAAAAATCGCAATAAAAGCCTTTCATGTCGTTTACTTTAAAGGTTTTAGCATTCTTTTAAAGGGTATTAAAAATCGTCGGTATTCCTCGAACCATCAGGTTTCCCCCATGTTGTTGCCCCAAAATAAAATGAATTTTTGAAAATTATACGCCACATTTTATCAACTAAATTTTGCAAGAATGCATTTCACATATTTGATCTATAAAAACCAAACTCTCTCTTCAATGTTTTTACTTCATAGGTTAAAGTTAAAAAATGCTCACTCGAAAGAAAGTGAAATGAATTGTTTAAAAAATAATTGCAAATATCGCTGAAAATGTGAATTTCTGCAAAAAAATTTATACATTTTTTTTTTGAAAACTTAATGATTTATAGGTAATACTTTTAATGAATTTATGAATTCCTAGACCACAATAACAAAATATATTTACATTGTCTAATACGTTTTGAATTTTATGAATTTCCTTTTAATATAATGAGCATTTTTTCATCATATATATTTATGTGCCATCAAATGTTATGGCTGGTAATAACTCTTCTTGACATGAAAATGTGAACAATTAGTAATCAATTTTAAAACAACCACATTGCATAATCATAAGCACTTGTTTTGCAGAGATACACGTTCATTAATACGCAATAATTTTATGAGAATTCTCTAAAAAAAAGCAAAATTGCACATTCGAGTTATTATCTCTGGGGATTTTCTTAATATTTGTTAAACTTTGAAACAGGTTGATCAGAATGATTACCAATTTGCAGATAACAGTTGAAGAAGCCAAGGAATTAGCGAAGATTTTCAGTGAACCTTGTCGTGTAAAATATCGTATTTCCAATGAATTGATTGAAGAGGTCAATAAGGGAAATTTTCCTGATGATAGAAGTCTCAAGTGCTATGCCAATTGTATGCTGGAGATGACACAGACAGTGTCAAGAGGAAGGATTAATTATAGGATGTCACTTACACAAATTGACCTCCTGCTGCCGGAAGAAATGAAGGAATCAGCTAAGAAGACTTTGGACGCTTGTCGTGGATCAAGTGAGATATTTCAGAAAAGAAAATGTTTAAACAATTCCTGATGGTAATATTGATCTTATTTTAGTGAAAGGAATCAAGGATTATTGTGAAGCGAGTTACAACTACGTTCAATGCATGTATAAAGTCAATAGAAAATATTTCTATTTCCCTTAAAACGACACTATCCCACAAAATGTACGAAATACTCGTGAGATTGCAAAGGATAGTTTTTTGACTGGAAATCGACGTTCTGCAGATGAGAGACAAACTGAAGAAATAATAAAAAGAAATCTCTCTGTCTTTTGCATTCAGATGAAAATGCAAAAGATTTATTTAACCATAATTCTTGTGCATAACAATTATCCATCATTTTAAATAATAAACTGAAACTTGAAATAGAATTCTGTGTCATCTGATTTCATAGAATTTCAATGGGATTTCTGAGATATGAAAGTGAAAGCAATCAATGACGATGTGGGAAAATTTTTCTTTTGTCATTTTCATTCAATACAATGATTTTCTCATATTATCTTTCATCTTTTATACTTTGTTTGTTTATTATTGGCACAAATCACGCGGATATGTGTATTCTAAACGGAATTTTCTTTATGGAAAACTAGTAATTGCAAGGTCAGTTCCAAAAAAAAAACTAATATTTGTTTAAAAACATGCATTTTAATCATTTATGAATTGATTAAGCAAAATATACATCTTCATGTGATTGTTGTTTAATTAATATTCTAACAACATTCTGCATTTTTGTTAGACTGTTTCTAATCTAAATCTAAGGTCATTAATCCCATAAATCTTTTGGATTTTATTATCCCAAAGAGTTGAAATGGATACTCATCACGAGATAGCCTTGGAAGAATACTACGGAATGGGCAAGCATATCTATGGAACCAGTAAAGCGACTCACAAAATCTCGAAGTTAAATCCTATTTCCTAAATGTTTTATTTACATCTTATCAATGAAAATGTTACAAGAAGTTCTTAAAACCGCTAAAAATATTTTGCTAAAATCTGAAATAAATAGCATAAAATAGTTATAATTTTCTATCATATTCCTTGAACTTTTTTTTAGTCTGTCCATTCAAGTCAGCCAAAAAAAGGTGTTCTTATTAAGTAGTAAGGGAAGGGTACCATAGAACCTCAGATTAAGAAAAATGCTCCAGAAATCTTAAATGTAGAGTGGGAAGTGAGGCACCTTTGAATGTTGGGTACCTTTGAATTTGAGATTTTTCACCTATTTTTAACCCTCAAACAGTGTTTTCTGTAACTCTTTCACTTCATTAGGGTCATATATGGACCCGCAGAAAAACTTTTTTTTGACTATTTACATTAATTGAAATCTATCGGTTTGTGCACGACATCATAATAGAAAGATGTAAGATTCTTGGCTAATTTTCTCAAGACTCCAGATATTCAGGAAAAGAAAATATTTGAGATCAAAAATTACTAATTTCGAACTTTGTGAAATGACTTTTCTTTTTCAAAATGTTTTATATTCATTTATTTTTTTTAGCAAAAAGTTCTTTAGAAACACAAAATAGAATATCCAAAGATTGTATATTGCATATTTTGATATAATAAACTACTCTCAATTTTCCAGAAAAGCGTGTAGAATTTTCCGGGTCATATATGACCCTATTGTACCCAAGGGTAACAGTGTTTTCGTCCCAAACCTATAGCGAAATGTAGTTTGGACATTGTTTTTCTTTGTGAAATGCAGGTGGGACATCTTGCTCCTGGACATTTCATCTTATTTCTGATGAATTATAACATATTTTGCAATATTTTAGAGTATTCTGCAAGCGTCTCATATTGTGCAATTGTATTTCATGTAAATAAATATGTGGATAAGTTTATTTTTGCCAAATACCACTCAAAATATTGTGACAGTGACTGTTCAAGGGATTACCAGGAAGATTCCTTGAACACCAGGAGTACAGTGTTCATAAAGACAATCCAGTTTGCCATGGTTTTGGCCAAATTAATAGCTTCAAGCAAAAAAACTCTTAGAAAGTCAGTGATATAGATTTTGAAAATGGTATGTACACTTCCCTTGAGGACAATAGGGTCATATATGACCCGGAGTTTTTCCGAGTTTTCACGCAATGGAAAATTTTTTTCCTCTCTGAACTATTATATTTGATCATAAAACATTAGGAAAAACTCAATTTTACATGAATTCGCTTGTTGAATAAAAGTGTGACGCGAAAGAGTTAACGTAATTATAATCAAAATAATGATCAGATTACATTTCCATCAGTTTCTGACTAATCCGATATATTTTCATAAAGAAGGAACCGCGACTTGAAAAAAAACTGTAAAAAAATGATGGAAACGAAGTCCACTATGTCCACTATTGATTTAAAAAAAAATGTTAATTTTGTTTTACTGCTCATAGTGTAAACTGTAAATGTAAACGCGTCTTATTGACTTAAATTGCATCTTGTTAAGATATGAAATATAATAACGAGTTTTTGAAAGAAAATTCCGTGGTTCATAAATAAGTAATTCAAATACATAATTTCTGGATAACGGTGTAATTTATGACCCTGTGGTGTTCTGAAGGTTATTTTTGCAAAGGATTCAAGTTGTCTCAAGCATCCTTTTTATGGACTTGACGGATATATTAGAGATTTATGAAACAAATCTAAAAAATGAAAGGATAGGGATATGCGTTTTTGTATCCTTTGATATTAACATCCTAGGATGTACCGTTATTGATATTAAACATTTTTTTCAAAAATTTCGAAAAATTTCTTAAAGATCTTTATTTTAAGATATCTCAGAAACTTAACGTGATGGACCACAAGTTTCTTTGGGAGATGTTCAGGACACTAAGAAACAAGAAACTACTCATTATTTTCATCCCATTTTTGGCTGTTGCACATTGTTACTAAGGTAAAGTACCCTCTAGTCGGCCGGTTTCTCAACTCGGCCAGTTGAATTATTTAACCAATTTTTTAACGTTTTATAGTCAACTTCTATGAAATTTTCACTGATTTACGTTATATTTAATATAATACACCTTATAATGTTAAATCGGTAAGACCATATTATAACAAATCTAAGTAAATTGAATAAATAGTCGCACTGGCCGAGTTGAGAAACCGGCCGACTACAGGGTACTTTACCTTATTTGGATTATTTGCATATTAATTCACAAATTATCTAAAAAAAAATCTCCATTCCGTCTTTCAACTTCAGCTTTAAATCGAATTCCCATAAATTTCAAGTTGTCTCACCTTAAGAATCTCATCTACAATAAGCTAATCTAGGCTTATCACCACTCTTTTTGTAGTCAAAATAATGAAAAATATCGCTGTATGAAAATAAAATAGTAAATAACGTAAATTATCATAAATTGAATGAGAAAAAACTTAATTGTGGTGGAATTTTTACCAGAAATTATGCATGGATTTTAGAAATCAAGCAAAAAAAATTGTTTTTTCGTTTGGGTAATGATCCGGTGTTATTTATTTGTAATATTCGTGACAGTACGCCTACTTGAAAACACACAAGAAACAGAAAGTAAGTTATGGGTTAAACGGATTAATTTAGTCACTGGTAAAAATAAAAGGGTCAAATTGATTCTTTTTAGAAAAAAATGGATCATATTTGACCCTTTGAAAGGTTTATTTGTATCTCTTGAAATTTTATATTCACATTAATCACGATAGTTTATGTTTTATCGGTTTTATCATAAACTTATTATTCATATCATATATTTCTCTTATCTGAGCGAACACTAAAGATGACTTTTTCATTGTTTTTATTCGTTTATTCGTTTATTTCGGTGTTAAATAAGTGTCAAAACAGGGATACTTTAAAATGATCCCCGGGTAACGCTTTCATTTTTAACAGTGGTCCTCGATTAACCCTTTAAGGACGATTGGAACACCGGTGTCCCATAAAGAAAATAATTTTTCCTGACCACCTAAACTTATTTTTTTCTTATGTTTATACGTAATTGTAAAGTAGAAGGTTGAAGGAATCTAAGATATTTTTTGTAAGTCTCCAGCTAATTGCTGTATAGTAAATTTTTAAGCTCAAAAATGACGAATTTTTAAATTCTCATATTGAAAATTGATTTTAATTATTTTTTATACTTACAGTTTTTTTTAAGCAAAACAGTTTTGGAAAAAGAAACTGCAATACTCAATCATAATATTTTTCATTAGAATGAAAATTATCAGTTATTGGTATCGTCAGAAAAATTACTTAAAATTTTTAGCTATTTTTGTCTCTATTGTTCATAGAGTCAAAAAATACACCAAATTAGACTCTGTTGGCTTTTCGAAGGTTTGATGTAAGACGTTTGACAAGTTTTGTTTATCGGTTTCATTATGATTTTCGGTCCGCGAAAACGTCTCGTCGTTAAAGGGTTAAAGTCTAGCTAGGATGGCTCTAGGATAGGGTAAGTGTCCTAATTCAAAACCAGTTCCAGACGCTTTAACTTTAAGACATGATTCAAGACATTAAATTATTTTTTTTTCTGAAGAAAATGACATAAATTTGCTCTTTGACTCTTCTAGAATATTACTATTTAGTACAAATTCTTTAAATTGAGTTTGAAAACTACTTTAATACAAGAAAAATACACATGTGCAAAATGCTACTATTGGAAACAATTTAATCCAAATGGAGACAAGGGAAATTTTTCAATTGGAGACAAACACTAAGTGATTAAGAAAATAGTTTATTTAATCATATTTTTTTGAGATGACATTTTTAGTATCCTCATTCTCGCCTTTTCACGGGTTTTCTCAAACCAGTCAGTGATGTTCTCAGAGGTAACACCAGCTCTTTGGGTGGTATATGATTCTGGTTTACGTCGGCTTAATTCAGGATGTCTCTTCAAAAACTTCCTGAACCAAGCATATCCTGGCCTTCCATCTACAAACTCATTGGTGATCTCGAACTTCTTGCACATGAGCTGTACAGTGTCGAGGACTTGATCCTTAGTTATGGGATGCCATTTGTCAGCGCATTCCAAAATCCATTCAACAAGCTCGTCTTCCATGACCTTTGGTAAAGTGGGGCGCCTTCCCACACTGCATTCCTCCGGATATCTTCTAGTAAGCTTATTATAAAGTGTT
The DNA here is from genome assembly GCF_024763615.1 of Phlebotomus papatasi. NCBI lineage: Eukaryota > Metazoa > Arthropoda > Insecta > Diptera > Psychodidae > Phlebotomus > Phlebotomus papatasi. Next base: position 34,196,187 of record NC_077222.1, read on the forward strand.
GATTTCGGAACGTGAAACAAAACTGACGCCTCTGTTAGTGATTTTCCACGACGAAAGGCTTCCAAAGCTTTGTTGAGTTGCTCTTGAGTGTAGGTTTTGTTCTTCTTCCTGGTATTATTTTCCTTTCCCATCTGAAAAAATAAGGAGATCGCTCCAATAAACCCATATTTTCGGTGTTTCCCATTGAAGCACTTGCGCACATTTCACAAATGCACTTTTTCTTCAGAAAATATGTAATTATTTTAATTGAGCACTTCACTTACGGTTAACAATAAAATTTAAGACTTAATTTCACTAAAATTTGCCAGATATAGTGCATAAACGTCAAAAAATTAATAAACAACAATCAGCTTACTTGCCTTTTTTATTAGAAAAAATGGTCGATCGATGAATTTTTTTGACGGTGAAAAGCTACACTGTCAATTGAGATGAGACTTTTAAATGTTAAAACTTATTAATATGAATGGATTTTCGCTTTATTTGAACCATAAGGAACTAAATATTAAAAATGTACCACAAAAAATGTATGAATAAAACTATAAGTTGAGTATTTATTGTGGAAAAAATATGTTTCCATTTGGAGTAGCGAAAAATTTCCAATTGGAGCAGGTTTTGAATTAGCTTAATTTACCCTAATAGAATTTGAAAAATGCTTGAATTTGTTTGAGAAATTGGCTTTCATACACTGAAAAAAAAACTTAACGAAAGAATCTTTCGAAAGTCTGAAAATCGAAGTAAGGAGATCAGTATTTCTCTATTAGTATTTTATGCTAAAAAAATCTACTTAAAGTATAATAAAAGTAAATAAATCAGTGAATATTCTTAAACAATTGAGACGTGAAGTGAATTTTCACGATCTTCATTTTCTTGATAAGGAAGTTCTCTAAAGCATGTTTACAAAATATGTGCAGTCGCTAAAAAACACAAATTATTCAGTCACGCTTACAATGAGTAAATATTATTAAAAATGTCACATAATTGAGTTTTACAGATAAGGGCGGAATTCTTTTTCATATATCTGTTGGTTGTACTCTTAATATTATCTTAAATTTGGAAGAGATAGAAATGTTGCTAGTTATCAATAATCATAAACATGCTTAAGCAATCTCTATCGACTTTATTGTGTGTTGATCATTATTGTATACTTTGTAGTAGGTAAAAAAGGTGATTTCCAGAGATGTGATATAAATAACGACATGCGCAAGAGTGATTGCTGTAGAACTGGGTACTATTTATAATCGGATGGAGTAAAAATAGGAAAGTCACCAAGAAGTTTGTAACTATTTTGCAAGATGGCTGCTCTGAAAGGAAAGGTTGGTCACGTGTTTGTGAAAAGTATGTCAAAAAGATCCTCTTTTTTGTAAAATTACAAAAAGTTTTGGCTGCTTGGGAATGAATATCCTTTTTACAAACTTTTAACAGAGTAGTCTATAAGAAGTAAATTTTCGGTGTATTTTTTTAAGAAAATTTATTGATCTTTTCCTTGTAAAATTAGAAAAAAAATAAGTACAAAAACATACATAGACTGAAGATGTTGAGGCAGGTGAATAAATTAATGATAGGCATGCTGATTAGTCAGCAGAATGAATGGCACTTGATGTGTCGGGGAAGCCTCGTGCAGATCGTGAATGACTGTGTCCGTGCCCATGTTCATCATCACCATGACTATGCTCGTGACCGGCTGCAAAAGAAACATGATAATCAGTGAATCATATGACCTCCAACACAGCGTGGAAGTAAAAATCGACATAATTTTTAATCAACTATTACAAATCAGCATTTCATTCACTGAATTAATGTTTGGAAAAAATGTTGCAAGATAGTAATCTTGAGTGTGCAACAATGTGTCTCAATTAGGCTTCAATTAATAATCAGAATGACGCAAACTTTCTTGCGTAAAAAAAATATTAATGTTTAGGATTAATAGAACTCACTGAGGAACTGCAGGCCAAACATAACGCCAAATCCAATGAGAATGGCGAGGAATTTTATGAAACCAGAACGATCTTTGGAGAGAATTTCGAAGAAGATCACGTAGAGAAGAGTACCTGTGGCTAAGCCCTGTAAAATGGCAGCTGGAACGGATGTGGCAGATGCATCTCCAGATGCTGACACTCCCATCCCAATTCCAATGCCAATTGGGCTCACAGCTGCGAATGTGATGATGTAGATAGCGGCCAGGAAGCCACGGGTGCGTGTCACGACAAGCTCAACACCAACACAGAATGCCAGGACAAGTTTATGGGCAGCCACAGCCCCAAACATGTACCACACTGTTGATGCTGAGGATTCCAAGCCTACAGCAAGGCCCTCGAAGAGTTCATGCACAGATAGTGCCAGAACTACCAAGAGGCCACGCAGAGATGATACGAGAATCGTCTCTGTTTCAGCCTGAGACTGTGGCAGGTGTGTGTGTCCATGAAGATGAGTATGACCTATGTTAGGGAAAAAAAAGGATTCATTCAGAATTTGTATGATTCCTGTTGGAAACGCGAGCGCCAACTGGCGGAAATATTTGAAGGTTTATTATGTAAGCCCTTCCGGAACATTTGTCAGTCTTTTTGTGAAAAGCGTGGCGTGACGTGCAGTTGTGTAATTCTTTTGGGAAAGGAATTTGCGTAAGTTAGGATATTTTATCATGTTCAAAACCTATGTAATTTAGTAGTATTTATTGTATAGGTTTGGCTGAACTCCTTTGGGAGACGATCAAGCTAGGTCCTGAGTCAGGATAAAGAGTTTTATAACTTGGTAGGTTTGATAGACGATTGAAAGAAATTCAATATGGCGATAGTATGAAAATTATTAAATTACAGGTTGTAAACTCGTAAAATAGCTTGAGGTTGATGGAAGCAAACGGAGGCCGTTTGTGTTGAAGTAAGAATTGAATTATCTTGTTTAAGAAAGTGAATTAAAATGTAGGTTATATTTTAGGAACCATCAACACATTAACACATTCAATTAGCCAATCAGTCACCGCCAAATTAATCAAGTTCTTGCAGTCCACCACGCGTGATTCAGTTGATAAAAATAAATACAGTCCACTAACTCTTGATTTGTTTGACCCAGGGGACTTGGTCCCCAACAATTCCTCTGGTTCTGCCTGTCTACAGACGTCTCTTGGCCTTTGCCAATGACTTACCTGTAGGAATTTGTGCATGAACAGTTTCTAATCCGGTCATTTGATGCTTCTGAGCTTCACCATTATCACCGTTTACAAGATCTGTTGTAGATATGCTTCCGTTGCGGAAAGATCGTCTTGAAGCCCTCTCGAAGGCTTCTTCTGGTGAATGTGGTGAATGTTTCCTCTGACTACGTCTCAGATAGATGTGTATCACTTCTTCCACCAGGCACATGAGGAAGAAGCCAGTGCACATGAGTAGCTCAGCTGTGTGAAAAGGCATCTCGGGAAGATGACCTGACTCCACTAGAGCATCAATATTTGCCCCAACTTCAGGGAGCAAGTGGAGAAACGTGGTGGCCAGCAGGACACCACCTCCAAAGCATAAAAGACCACCAATTGTCCTGCCAGTTTTGGACTTTCGGCCAGTCTCTGTTTCCCATTTGCACCATTTGGACAATTTAAATGGTGCCAAACCGAATAAGAGTGAGGCCAAAAATAGGATCACCATGGCAGTCGCTTTTGCCACAAGTACCTGATCCGCCTCGTCCATCCTGGTAGTTCACCTGTTGGTCCACACACACACCCAATCACAGAGCACCCTAACCGAAAAATTCAAATATTTATAGACGAACTTGATGGAATACATTTTTATCTCTAAATCTAAACACCTAAATCTAGATATTAATTTTTATTCACTAAATTTTCAACCCATCTTTGGAATGATTTAGTAAGTTTTAAGGACAACAGAGAGATTAGTTTTTGGAATTTCGCGAAAACCACACTGGATGAGATCGCCGATCCATGTATTAAACTTACTTGGCGGGCAAATGTTCAAATATAGAAATCACACTTTGCAAGTGGAGGAACTTCACCACGATTCACTGTCGTTGTGGCAACGTCGTTAAACGAACATGGGGTTATTAACGCCAATATAGCTCCATTATCGGTGCGAGATAAAGGTAATTCAACTTTTTTATTACAACACGTTCACGTTCAAACATTGTGATTGTGATACATTGTTGGATATACCAAGCCAATACCTTTTGAGTCAATTGACTGTCTCTTTGTCTCACCCATTATAATTTGTCGTTTATTGCCACACCACAATATACCACTTGATCATCTCAAGTACGAGAGAGATGGACTAACAATGAGTAACAGACACACGGCTACTCAAGTCGTTATGAGCCTCAAATTCCCATGTGTTAGGGCGCGAGATGACCAAGTTCCATTGTGATTATTGCGATAACCACATTAATTTTTTCCTGATAAGGCATCATCTTCTCCAGTTATACAAAGTCAGATAGAATTGAGAAGTGTTTCATGATCATTAAGATAGAGATATAAGAGAGAACCAATCATGATCTTATCTAATTTTTTTCTGAACCACTTTTAGTCGGTTCAACAAATAAATCAACTTCGTGGATCAACAACATCAACAATTATCGTAACTTACTCGTCACCTAAATCAGCAGCTTGTTCGAATCGTCTCTTTCTGTTATGTACATAATGTAAATATTGTATATATCGCACGTTTATTATTACGACGGCGTATCTCGGTTTTTGTCGATTTTGAGTTATTATTGTTTTATAATAGGAAATTTATTAAATATTCATTATTATGTAATAATCTCATCAACTTTGCTAGAAATATTTTTAATAATTTCAAGTATTTGTCAAGCCTGCAAAATAAAAGTAGCGTACAAGTGGCGTATGATTATTTATTATTTATTATTATTAAACAGTGACAACATAACCTCATTCGTGCGTGTAGTTACAGTAGAGCAGAGGTGTGCAAGAAACCGTTGAAACCGAATTAACGTCAAATGAAACATGTACGTCAATGGTCAAAACGCTACTATAACAAACTTATTTTGACGTTAATTCGGTTTCAACGGTTTCTTGCACACCTCTGCAGTAGAGTCTCGCTATAGTCCATATTTGGTTCCAGATTTGACACTTGGGTCGCACTATAGTCCATATCATTTTTTAAAATTATCAACGACTTTTAGTATTGAAATTGCTCGACGGCTTCCACTTTCTTTGCGATTGTGGTACTTGTCCTCGTTCTCTTCATTATTGATCACAATTATCACAACTACTCATTAAAGTTTGCCAAACATATTAAAATAATTATGACAACATTGCATGTCGCGTACTAAAAAATATAACCTCAGTGATTTGAAATCAACGGTCGATAAATTGTGGACTATAGAGCGATGGCCTATAGCGGGACTCTACTGTATTTGGTTTAGAGAGAGAAGAGTCGCATGATTTTGTGAATAATATTATGATTTATTGTGCTTAATCATTAAAAAAAAGTGGGATTACTAAATAAAAATGAATGAAACGTGATCTTATTTCTTTGTGTCAAGGAAATCTCATTCCAAAGAAGTATCACACATTTTATCAAAATCTTAATTTAAAAAAAAAAACTTTGTTTAGCAAAGCTACGAGATCTGAAAAAATGAAATGAATTCATCAAAAAATAAAATGAAGTATAAATAAATTACACAACTTTTTGGACTTGATTTTTATGAATGATGATTTTTAAAATTAATTTAACATACTTCGTAGTCAAACACTAAAGAGATACTACTTAAGTGCAAGAAAAATAATTCTGTTAAAAAGGCTAAACAAGAGACGTATGTTAAAATTCCTATGTGAATTTTTAGTATTACAGTGGCGGATTTTTTGGCAATTTTGTCATATTTAGTGTAAAAGTGACGGTCCATTTTTAATTTTTCTTTAATAATATTTTTGACCAATAAAAGTCGGACATTTCGACTTCTACATATAGGTACAGTTTAGTAGAATCACATACTAGCAATTTTGAAAGTTTATTTGAAGAAAATATTCAAAATATGATGAAATTTAGTTTTAGAAGCCGTCTCCTGAAAAATGCTGAAATCCGACATGCGCCATTGTATTAAAAAACGTGCGATATATACAGTAGACTCTCACTCAATCGGCTCTTTTTCAATCGGGCGTCAAATTTTGTTGACAATTTTCACGCTAAATTATGAAGGTAATTCGCTCAAATTCGCTGTAGTTCTTCCTATTTTATCATGATTCTTTGTGGATTTTACAAAGGCTTTGGCGCTCAATTCTATCGCTAAACCGGATGACATTTTGCCCCATATTCCCGATTGAGAGAGAGTCTACTGTAGATAAGTAGTTGTAAGGTTTCCCGGATTGTGAATTGTATGAGAAGAAGAAGAAGTAGAATAAAGTGTGGACTTGAACGGGATGCCTCGTGGTGTTACTGCTGTAGCGACGTGAATGGGATAATAATCCAGATATAATTCCAGGTGAGCTTGAGCAGTATACTACACTTTCCCTATTAAATAACGATAATTATTGATTATGGGCCAAGTACGTTACGACATTTGCTGATCTAAATGACTAATTATATTATCCGCCCTGAAACTCTTCAAGAAGGCACTCAATGAATCAAGTGATACTGAATTCGCCCTACGATGAAAGTATAGTTATCTCTTGAGATTTTGATATTCATATTTCGAGTGTCTTCGATTTGTTAAGGCAGCAGAAGACCCTAAAAATTGTTTATGTTACGTTAGACGAGAATTTTTATATTTAAAAATTTCCTGAGTTTCGGCTTATCTCATTGACGGAGCATACAATTGTAATTTCTCAATCAATTCAAAGAGTAGATATCCGTAAAAAGATCAAAAAGATCGAAGCGAGAGTAATGTTATAAAAGCATGTAGATCATGTAGATACAAAAATTGAAACAGAATAAAAGGAACATTGGAACAAGGAGCACCAGTCTTACCAGACAGCCAACCCCATCCCTTCATAAGAAATAATAATATATTGGATATCCTGAGAATTTTGCTTGCGAAAAGGCCTAAACCCCAAATCCCCCTGTGTATCTCAATTAATTGATAACCTGCTTCAACATCACGGAACCTATTTTCTTATCTTATAACGAATAATATTTTTAATTTATAATTATTGGATATCCATTTAATTATAAAATTACTTTGTAAAAGTTTCATATTGATGTATCATCCATTTTGAGATTGAAGACATAAACTGTGATTTGTTGAAAAGTTTGTGTTGCACCAGGTATAAATTCCACAGTATGGCATCATTTCATACGACAGAGTGGCATTTGGCGTATCGTTGGTGATCGTCTGGTGTCTCTATGTCTGCGAATGCCCCTGAAACCCCACCTGGATGGGGAAGTACAGGTGACTGGTGGCTGTCTTCCGTGGAATTGGAAGGCATGAAAGAAAAACCATACAAATACAAATTCAAGGCAACCACTTGATTGATTGTTCAGTAGGTTACAATTTTACCATCTCAGATGGAATTTATCAGGGTACTTGAGAAAAATACCATGTTCAATGGTCACTTTATTTGTAGCTATGGTGCCAACTGAGATTTCTCGATACTGTAAGTTTGCACTGAGCATACCATAATTATTTGATTGCAGATAAAAGTGCTATCAGACTCAATTAACAGTTGAGGTGATAAGCCACAGGTGAGAAAAAAGTTTAAGGTTTGTGTATGGGATACAGGGTTTGTATTTCTACTACATGAAGATCTGGAAACATGTTTAGTGGAAGATGGGGCAGTTCATACATAGTTTAACTAAATCGTGCTTTTAAAGTAAAGCTACATTATAATAGAGTACAGAAATATTTTTCAGTAGTAACACAGTACGTTACTTTGTGAATTAGTTTATCCAACTAGCAGATTATTTTTTCGATTTAGTGTCCAAACGACAAAGAATATCGACTTTCGGTCTTCGATGGCCCCCTAAGTTGATATTGTCTAAAAGACGTTTTACTTCTCTTTCTTAAAACTATGTTTTTTTATTTTAGTTTTATCTACTTTCTGTTTAGGTCTAAGTGAAATGTTCGTCCATATGCTAATGACCTCAATTCACTCTTTGTCAAATGATTAAATCCATACATACTCTAAAATTTTTCATACACACTTAAAGCAGCTTCAAATTTTAAAGGTCAAATCATTTAAAAATTTGCACTTTCTTAAAATTGATCTGTGGAACGGTTTTTTTAAAATTAATTTAAGAATCAGTTTGGATCAATAAGTATTCCGTTAAGAAGCAAAGGACTGGGATGCCTTAGTATCTCTTTTAAAATTCTTTTATATTGTTATTTAGACACGTGTAATAGACTACTTACTAGATGGTTTAGAATAAGACTCGAATAGCTCGAAAATTGTCAATTTTAGAAGAGAACAATTTCAAGCTGATATTTTTATTTTGGGTAAGGTTTTTGGCGTTTGAAAAGCTGGTAATTTGAATAATTAACTTTCAGGAACAATATTCACAGGAAAGTTAGAGAGTGTCAAGGAGACCAAAAAAGCAGAAAAACAAAGAATTTTGAAAACATTAAAGTTGTATGAGTTTTCTTCTGCGCCTTAAGTTTCTGCAAGACTGGTGAAAACGATTATCGAGCGAATATCGTATATAATACGGGCTTCAGACCTAAGGCTTAGCCATATGGCTTAACTTCTAAAACTTCTTATCAATCAAGATTTTTTGGAAAATTATCACTTAAGATTGGTCAACATGGGCAAGTGATCCATTCATTTTTGAAAAACCAATAAAATTGGTTGCTATTTCGAATTTCGAGACAATCGGGAACTGGACTAAACTTTAGGTCTGAAGCCGGCCTAAGGGTATATCGAATAAGGGAGAACTCTCTCTCTTCTTCATGGATAGTTGTACAGTGCAGACGTATTTAGCAATAACTCCTCACGGACAGTCTGGGACTCACCCGAGTTTTATTCAAGGTGGTCTCTTTTCTATTTAAATAAATTCAATTAATTCGTGCTGTTCCCACAAAATACCGAATATTACTGTTCGAACTTCACAGATAGAGCAGTGTAGGGGAAAGCGCGCTACCTTCGGATGACCCAAGCTTCGGACAATTCAATTTTGTCTCTATTGGACTAGCTATTAAAATATAATATTATAATGGGCCAAATTCATTTGTAACACTTTGAAAAAAAAAATGAATTGTTCGAAGCATAAATCGTCCGAAGGTAGCGCGCTTTCCCCTATAAGGATTCCTCGATTTTTTTACCCCCAAAATTTCCACCTTTTATCCTCCGGGGATAACTTTTCTCAACATATCTTCGCTTTTCAGACGATTTCTGAGAAATAACGTCACGCTTAGCTCTTTCGCGTCACACTTTTATTCAGCAGATGAATTCATGTAAAATTGAGTTTTTCCTAATGCTTTATGATCAAATATAATAGTTCAGAGAGGAAAAAAATTTTCCATTGCGTGAAAACTCGGAAAAACCCCGGGTCATATATGACCCTATTGTCCTCAAGGGAAGTGTACATACCATTTTCAAAATCTATATGACGGGCTTTTTAAGAGTTTTTTTTTGCTTGAAGTTATTAATTTGGCCAAAACCATGGCAAACTGGATTGTCTTGATGAACACTGTACTCCTGGTGTTCAAGGAATCTTCCTGGTAATCCCTTGAACAGTCACTGTCACAATATTTTGAGTGGTATTTGGGAAAAATAAACTTATCCACATATTTATTCACACACAATACAATTGCACACTATGAGACGCTTGCAAAATACTCTAAAATATTGCAAAATATGTTATAATTCATCAGATATAAGATGAAATGTCCAGGAGCAAGATGTCCCACCTGCATTTCACAAAGAAAAACAATGTCCCAGCTACATTTCGCTATAGGTTTGGGAGACGAAAACACTGTTACTCTTGGGGACAATAGGGTCATATATGACCCGAAAAATTCTACACGCTTTTCTGGAAAATTGAGAGTAGTTTATTATATCAAAATATGCAATATACAATCTTTGGATATTCTATTTTGTGTTTCTAAAGAACTTTTTGCTGAAAAAAAAAAATTTATAAAAAATTTTGAAAAAGAAAAGTCATTTCACAAAGTTCGAAATTAGTGATTTTTGATCTCAAATATTTTCTTTTCCTGAATATCTGGGTCTTGAGAAAATTAGTCAAGAATCTTACATCCTTCTATTATGATGTCGTGCACAAACCGATAGATTTCAATTAACCCATTCCTTACCATGGTATTATACATCATACGCAAATTGAGTGATTTTTGATGATTTATTTCTGGGCAATTTTTATCCGAATTGCTGTCGGGAATGGATTTTTAGTAACGTTAGTTATTCAATTACTTGATAAAAATAGTTCGACAGAAATGAAAATACATTTTGTTATTATTTTCTTGCTTCGCGGAAGGTCATGTAAAATTTTTGCTCAAAATGGCGGACGGAAAATACGACATCCCGTCGAATTTGTTAAAATTGGCCTTCATCCTCTTTCCAGATTTCAATTCTGGTTGCCAATTGGTGTTCTTGGATAGTTACTCTATCTTAAGCAATAGAGTTTGTAATGAATTAATGCACAGAATTTAAATTAAGTGACCGTTAAGACGTGTGTTTGACAGAGGCTCCCCGCGCCCCAATATAAGATAAAAATTTTTTCTTTTCAAAAAATTTATCTACTAATCTGTAGGAAACTAATCCCAAAATATAAACATTCTATCTCAAGTATTTCTGATACATTGACTGAATGGGTTAATGTAAATAAATAGTCAAAAAAAGTAGTTTTTTCCCGGGTTATATATGACCCTAATGACGCGAAAGAGTTAGAGCCCAAATGGTTAGGGATAGAGTCTTGGGACCTTCGGGAAACTCCTCGTAAGTCGATCCAAAGATCGTTAATATGCCCCTTAGTTTTTCCCTTGCCCTCCCCTTTCCCTGCAAAACCAAGTTTTTTTTTTGGGATTGCTCGCAAAAGCGTCGTACGATTTTCTTCATTTTTAGATGTGTTTTAGAGGTTTCATCTGGGCAATGCTATATAATTTAGCTTTACAAAACTTCAATTTCAAAATTCATTCATTGGTTTTGAGCTTTGCACTCTGGAAAGCCCAATATAAAAATTAATTACAAAAATGGATATAAATAAATAAAAAAATATACTCAGGAAGCACTAAAAAACATTTGTGGGACGAAATAAATTAAGTGTAAGGCTTAGCTTCTTTCAGAAAAATGCGAAAAAATTGTACATCTATGTATGTAGTTCCACTGCTCAATATAACCCCAACTTCCCCTACCTAGGCGGATATTTCGACCATATACGAAAATACCGTTGTATGATCATTATCATTACGATCATTACTAACAACATTATGAACAAAAATGTTTTTTAGAGAGCGCATTCCTCAACCGGATGGTGTCATTTTTGGGTTCATTGGAAAGGTCTTGGAATTTCTAATTTGTTTGAGCAGAAAAGTTATTTATTATCTGATTCTCAATTGTATTACTCCTTAGCTATTTTGGGCGAACTTTCGAGTTACAGCGTTCATGTCACAAGTTTGAACATTTTGCGAAGTATGAGACACTTGGTCACACCTTCTTTTAGTCAAATGACTATTATAGTAAATCCTGTAAAAATCCAGTTCTAAAATTTTGATTAGTTATTTTTATAGAGAAGTTTTTTTTGCAAATTTTTTCCTCATTATTCATCGTGAATCTTTCGTTCAGTTTTTTTTTCAAATTTACGTCAACAGTGTATTAACTGTAAATTTAAAATAAGTAAACATTTTGGTAAGAACTTCCGTATGGTATCTCTTTCATCCGGGTTTTGTGTTTGGATTTTGAGGAAAATCTCTTGAAGTTGCATGAATATTTAATAAAATTCAGTGAATAATGTCAGCCCTAATAGAAATGGACCCAACAATTAAGAATGCCATCAAATTAGTGCACTCTTCGAGTTCTGATGCTGCGGAAAAGCTTCGTCTGACTCTGGATGAATTGATAAAGGTGAGAATAATTTGACTGGATTTTAAGGCAAATAATTCTAATTCCGTACGATTTACAGACACGTTTCAGCTCCAGTAAGATGCTGGTAAATGTGCTGAATAAAAAGCATTTGGCTGAGGAGAATACTGCCACGGGGAGTGGGACAGCGACTCATCCACCTCATCAAAGGCATCGCTCCACAGACTCCAATTCCAAGTCTTCGAGCAGCAAAAGCAGCTCATCTAATTCTTCCGTGTCTGCTCTTGAAGTTACAGCTATTCCTCTTGATACACCGACAATAATGGTGGAGCTGGAGACACTGGATGAGGACACAATAATGGAGGATGATCAGCTGAAGGAATTAGAGGAATTGGTTTGCGTGGTGTGTCGGCAAGTGGATGTCAGTTTCCGGAATCGTCTGGTGGAGTGTGCAGATTGCCACTCGTTGTACCACCAGGAATGCCATAAGCCTCAGATTTCCGAATCAGATGCCAATGACCAGGAGGACTCTTGGATATGTATTCTATGCAAGAGCAAGGAAATTACCAAATCCACCACTGCATCAACTCCAATTGTCACTCCTCCTCAGACAATTCCATCATCGCCACCACACAAATCATCCAGTTCCTCATACAAATCTTCCAGCAAGTCGCATGAATCATCTTCCAAGAGCAAGTCCAAGAGCTCATCGTCATCTTCCAAGACTAGCTCGAGGGAATCCAGTTCCAGCTCCAAGGATTCATCTAGCAGGGATAAATCCTCATCGTCATCTACGTCGTCAGTTACGCCCAAAATCAACATAATTAGTGCTGACAAGAGAATCCAGATTATGAAGAAAAAGGCCAAGCTCAACGAAGGCAAGAGGAAGCATAAGTAGATGGGCATTTTATTTTGATACTGGGCAAAAGTGAATTTAAAAAAAAGTCTGGACTTGTAAAATTTTGAATAAAATATTTTTAGATCAATAAAAAATTTGTTTAATAAAATAATTCATTTTTTTCAGTAAAATATCACGAAATCAATCAATCATTTCACTTACAGTCCATTTAGGAGTTGTAGGATGAAAGGGAATGGTCGAATGGGGCACCTGCCTCGGGCACTTAAAAAAATGTAAATTTAGGGGTAACTTAAAAATTAGAGCGTACAAAAAGAGCCAGATAAAATGATGAAACGAGATCTCCCTAAAGCCTCATTAACATGATGAAAAAGTGCATAAGAAAAAATACATAAACCAAAATAGAGCAATCTGATTGGCTGAGGCTTACGCACTTTTGCATAGAAATTTTTCATAAAGATGATTTTATTTCTCAATTTAATTCCCAACTGTTCCCAATTTCAAATCAAACGGCCGCGACAAAAATCAGCTGTCAAATTTTCGCAGTTAACAAACAGTAATCGTAATTTCTTACTTGTTACAACTGGTGATAGATCCTCCCCAAGGTTCTGCAGCTCAGGTGCAACTTCTCACCGGATGCGATGCTGACACCACACAAGCTTCTTTCAAAATCAATTCCGGACATTTCAATTCTTGAGTTCTTGTGGAAAAACAGCACTTCTATTGTTGGAGTGGTTCTTCTATGTTTTGCTGATGGTCCTGTCCTGATTCCTCCATGTTGCTGGGTTATTTTTCGAGATAACATTGTGCTCCACATGACACATCTCAAACCACAATCGGTGGAATGCACACACATTCCACCGAGATATCACACACGAGGGCAATGCTTGGAATCCTTGGAATACTCTCTGCCCAAATATTCTGTATTTTTCTCTCCTCCGTGAATTTTTACTCACGAAAACAAACAAATTTGCTCCACGCGCACCGCACAATTGATTTGACAGCTGATTTTTGTCGCGCGTGCATTTGATTTGAAATTGGGAACAGTTGGGAATTAAATTGAGAATTACGAAGTACAGTAGACCTTTCGTTAATTCGGCTCTTTCTCTTTCGTCTCTTTTGGGACGAGAGTACCCAAAGCAGCATATGAATGTTCTGTGAAAAACAATGTTTTTTAAGTATTCAGAACTGATAAAAATCCTATTTTTGTGGATGATTACAAACTATAAAGATGTCCAAATGTAAGGTAGTTTTTTTAGAACCTCAATTAATTCCTGAGCTTAGATATTTTTGATTAAAAATTGTGAAATTGTCTTGCAGCATATGCTGCGGTCCGGAAAGAGTTAAGATCGGGCTACTTTTTAATTCGGGCAGCGGTTACATTTGAAAAAAGTTTGTTGACATTTTCAAGTTTGATTATGATTATCAAATGAATCAAATATGCTCAAATTTGGCATGGTTTGTCTTAGTTTTGATGTGATTTTGCATTATTAAGGGATTTTCATGCAATGTACGTTATATATGAGTGTGTAAACTCAATATCTATATACACTATATGCACATGAATAAAAAATCGTTGCATTTCAAAGTTTGTCGCCCGAATTTCTGTCTAATTCGGCTGACATTTCGGCTCCATATGTCCGAATTTGAGAGTCTACTGTATTTCAAAATCCAGACTTATAATAGCTGGATTAAACCTTTAGTCTGAAAACTGCTTTATAGTGGTATTCCAATGAAAAATGAGCATTAGGTACTTTATTGTTCTCAAGTGCTTCTACAATCTCTGTATTAGTTCCTGTGACGACTGCCCTTAGAACAACGCAGTAAAAAAAATTAACACTATTATAGTGTTAAATTTGGAAAAAATATTTAATTTAAAATTGTTTAATTTAAAGTTGTTGAATTTCAAGATGTTGAATTTGGAATTGCTAAATTTTTATGTGTAAACTCAAAAATTGTTGAATTCTGTTTATTGTTGAATTTTCTTTTCATTTCGAAGATTTTGATTTTTTTTGCCTTTTTAGACATTTTTATTGATTTTTCCTATACTCGGGATCCCCCTAATGCGAAATGATTACATCTGATGCTCGGATCTTCACGATTTACTTATTATGCATATAAATATTTGATGTTCTATATGACTTTTGCCCAATGAAAAGCATCTCGACTGAAGTATAAGTCCTAATTGGAAATTCAACAACTTTTGTCTCAAAATTCAACAACTTTTGTTTAAAAATTCAACAAATTTTATTTAAAAATTCAACAAATTTGGTTGAAATACACAAGGCTTCACACTATAATAGTGTTAAAAATTATAATCAAACTATAATAGTGTTAATTTTTGATCATGTGACAAAAAATACCATAAAGTTGTGTATTTTTTCACACTATAATAATGTGAAAAACTGTAATCATACCATAGTAGTGGTAATTTTTAGAATTTGTCAAACAGTTTTAAATCACGAAACATTGTTGAAAAATTTTTGTGATTGTAACAGTGAGAAATTTTACACAGATCGCAATTAAATAATTAATTTATCCGATTTCACACTATTATAGTGTTAAAATTTTACACATTTTCAAATTAAACAACATTGTTGAAAATTTTTCAACTATTATAGTGGTAATTTTCAATCACGTGACAATAAATTACCAAAATGTTGTGCATTTTTTAAACATTTTTAAATTAAACAACTAAAATGGTCGATTTTGCACTATTATAGTAGTAAAATTTAACAAATTTTTTTATTGTGTAGAGAAAATAGTCGAGACAGAAACCAACGTAAAGAAAAAACGATAATGCAAAAGCACTTTAGAACAGTAGAGCGCTAAAAAACATGTTCATTTTCATTGAATTAGCACCAAAATGATGCTGTTTTAATGAAAAATGTAAAGGGAAAATCTTTCTTGTAAACATTTTTTTAAGCACTTTACTGTTCTCAAGTGTTTCAACATTATCTACCTTTATTTGTGTTGGTTCTTATCTCGACAGTTTTTCCCAGTCCTCTCATTGTACTAAACCACCAAACAGTCATGATAGGAACCATTACAAAGAAAAATAGATCATGTATAAGCACTTGAGAACAGTAAACTGTTAAAAGAATGCTCACTCTTTATTGTAGTACCACCATTAGTCTTCCTAAAAAGTGGTAATATTGCTGTGAAGGCTGCATTACAAATTAAAAAAAATGGATTTTATTTAAAAGAAAACAAAGTCATATTTTAAACACATCACAAATTTATTGTTTGTTTTTATTTCTTCATTTCATGAATAAAATGAAATTGAAAGATTCGTATTTTCTCTTTTAATAATTATCCTTCTTTATCATTTCGGCAGGGCTGTAACTACACGGAGTATAATATTGTTCCATAATGAATCTAAATTTTAACGTGATGATAAATGTTCTAAAATCTTTTTGTTCCAGAACTGCGATGTTTTAGGTTTATTTTGTTTTAATTTGCTTATTGCCACTCTATGAGGCACTCTCAACAATTGAACGAAGCGGTCTTTGCACTGTCTTCAATAATTTCTAAATTGTAGATTTTTTTCTTTGCTCCAAGAATCTCGTTTTTAGTGTGTAATTTTTGTAGTGTTTCTTTTTCTCGAATAATTGACAAACAACATACATGGCGACAGAAGCTATATATAAAGTATAATTCAACAACTATCCCTTCAATTTAACTTCCTTTTGTTAGCAATTATTCTCGTCCTTTAAATATTTTTTTTTAACTATTCAATATATAATTATTTAATGAATTGTTTAAAATGTGTTCACTTACGTAGTCATTAAGTGTTTTAAATAGATTCATTCTTTCTTCTTTTTTTTCACTTTAACAATTACAATGGAAGAATGTTCATTAAGTTAATTAGATTAAAGACATTAATGACATTAAAGAGGTTATTTTCGAGAGTTTTTTTTCTTCTTCACTGAATAAATTGAGACATGGATAAATTGAATAAATTTTTGATACATTTGTTTTTCTTCAAAGAGTTCATCAAGGAATTTTTGTTTACATAGAAGCTTAATAAGAATTTAATAAATTGGTTTATCTTTTACAATGTATACAATTGATTTAAATTGTCTTTTTTTTCACAATAATCTTGAGTTTTTTTTTAATTTTCTTCTTTATATATTTTTTTTGTAACAAGAAACAATTTACAAAAGAAATCTTTTAAAACAATACAAAGAAGAAACATAAATAAATACCACAGCATTTCCAAAGGAATTACAGCTTTTCTCTCTCTTTATCTTTTTCTTTTACTACAACATATTTTTTATTGTAATATATTTCTCAATAATAATAAAAAAAATACTATTGAGATTAATGCCGAACGCACAATAACTTTTGTTTCGTAAACATGTTTTTGACATTTTAATGAGAGTGAATGAGATCTAGATCTAGTCATCTCGCTCATTCTCATGGGAAATTTTAAAAACATGTTTACAAACAAAAGTTATTGTGCGCCGGTCATAACAACAGCATTTCATGCAACACTACTTTTGACTTTTTTTTTGTTTTAATTATCTTCATTAACGCTGACCAAAGACATCAAAAATTATAAGGTTAATTTTCCAAGGAAATAAACCCTTAATAAGAAAATAAAAAAAATGATTAATGAGATCCTAATCTTGGTCGGCAGTGTAATTGCATTGCAATGCAAAAATTAAAAAAAAATAGAAATATATATAAAAAAGTGAGATTAATTGATGGTAAAAACATTTCTTTTTAGGGAGGGCAGCATTTTCATATGTGATAATTTTGGTATTTGAGCTTATAAATCTCTCGGTAGAGTTCGAGTAGTAAAATTTTAATTGAATATTTCTGTTTTTTGTTTTATTTATTTAACAAAAAATCACTGAGGACTTGAAAGAGTCTATTATAAAAAGCACTGATTTTTATGTGAAATCGCCGATTTTAGTCCAAATTGAATGAGAATATTTT
Source organism: Phlebotomus papatasi (assembly GCF_024763615.1). Classification (NCBI taxonomy): domain Eukaryota; kingdom Metazoa; phylum Arthropoda; class Insecta; order Diptera; family Psychodidae; genus Phlebotomus; species Phlebotomus papatasi. Next base: position 34,213,904 of record NC_077222.1, read on the forward strand.
AATTGGAAATTTTTCTCTCAAAAAAGTCCCCTACTGATCATTAGAGGAGACTGGGGCAAAAAGTCACAAATCGAAAATTTAAAAATTCAATATCATCAAAGATAAAAAAAGATAGCAACTTAAAATTTTTTCCACAGATAGCCTCCGTTGACCTTCTTCAATGTCGTAAGTTTCTTTTAGAATTCGAACTTTAGATTTTTTTTTAGAATTTAGAGGATTTTAGAAAGGAATTTAGAAAATAAAAAATTTTGAAATTTTTAGTCGTTTTTGAAATAATGTCCTTACAATAAATTACCTATTTTATTTTCCAAAATTGACGCACTGGTGATTATTGCCTAAATGATTTAGATTCTTTGAATACGAAGCCGCTATCTATTTTAGAAGAAATTTTCTCCAGAAATTCCTTTTATTAAAAATGGCCACTTGGGGTAAAAAGTAACAAAACGTATGGAGCAAAAAGTGAGAAAAACCGAAGCAATTTCTGATGTCTCACGACGAAAAGAAACGTTATTATCATGTCTCGCCGCTTGTTGTTTGCATTGGTCAAACGATTTGCAGTCTTTTGTGTGTTTTTTCTAAAATTAGCTTAAAAAGAGCTTTTCTCACAGATAGAGAAAACGATTTGGATAGGACTTAGAAAAGAATTTCCTTTAACAAATCATATCCGTATCTCTTCATTTCCACTGAAATTTTTCAGATTTCCCTCTTAAATCGTTCAATATCCTTCAATTATACTAAAAGAATTGTATTTAACGGCCTTTCTCTCCTAACAAAACAACTCTTTTAGCAAAAGGTTTAAGGTCTCTGGAGATAATAAAACTGAATATAGTACTATTATCGCGAGCCCAGTTATATCAAAATTGCAATATTTTATTAGTAAGCAAATTCTTTTGTATAGCTCTTGCAATTGGTGTTGAGGAATGCCACGAAGAGATGCATTTCCTCTGACAACTAAATCAGCTCCAAGTTGCAGCTTGATTCTTCTATTAATCACGTCTTTTTAAATAAATTAATTGGTTAGAACCAATTTAACAAATCTTTAACAAAATGTTCAAAGAAAAAAAATTGTCATATAAATTGTTTAGCTTTTTTGTAGTGGAGTCGATTCTTCTGAGAAAAAATCTAGTCTAGGTTATGCCCATATTACTCTCATAATACCTGCGTCAATTTATTATTCAAGTAATAATTCGTAATACCGCCTTCAGTTTGTATCTTAAATCGTCCCAATGTACCCCAACCCTAGTAAGAAAATTAGAGTTTCTTTGAAAACCACAAACCCAATGATAAATCCCATAAAACAATGTAACTTTCAATAATTTTTTGAACTATTGAAGGAACCAGTCATCTCTTGCAATCTCAAAGGTAGCCTGTTGATTTCGGGGGCAGTTTCGTACAGTTCAACATTTTGGCACAACATTTTTTCATCAAATGCATATTAACGGGTTTTAACAGGGACATGACATTTCCTATGTTTCACATATGTTTCTAGCGAACCGGAAAAACTTTTGAGTTTATTAGCTGTTTTCTGTCATTGTAGAATGAATTAGCAAAAAATACTAATACAAAATAAAAGCAAATTTAATAACGAACAGGCAACCGAAAATCCTAAATTGGTAGTTTTCAAGGGCAAAAAACAAACGAGCAGTAAAAAATTCAAAATGGGCAGTAAAAAATTAAAAATGAGCAGTAAAATATCTGATTATGGTCAGTAAAAAACTTAAATCTTTACAAAAATGGGTCTATTTTATATATTTAACATTTAAAATAGTTCCATATAGAGTGAAAAGCCCTTTATTTTCCCTTTGCCAAAATTTGGACGATAATATCACTGTTTCAAAATTTTTTGTTACTGATCAATTTTAACTTTTTACTGCTCATTTATTCAATGCCGTTTTCAAGATATCTCGTGAAATGTGTACGAAAACAGGGAAAAAATTACACTAAAACCGGTCGCATTTTTCAGAGCTAATGTCACTCCACTGGGTTTTAAGGTAATTTTTTCTTCAATTCTGATCCATTTTTTTTTTTAAATTCTTTTAAACTTTTAAATATATTTTAAAAGTTTATTCGTATTATTCCGATTCAGATTTTTAATTTTAAAATATCAAACTTTTAATATTGTTTTTAGCTAAAACATTATACCTGAACTGAAATAAAATCTTAAATTAAGCAAAATCCTGAACCGGTGTATTCTCATTAGGAGCGGAGGAGTTAAAGAGACAAATTTCAGAGACATTATCATGATTTTTACGACTGGGAAGGTGCGTTGTAGCGCCGAAAGCTTTGGCCAAAATATACGTGTTTTATCCTATCCTGAAAGGTGGAATAACCCTGATGCAACCGGAGTGGGTTTTATCTTCCTATTTCCTACATTAAATAACTTTATTGGAAAAAATAAATCAGCCTTCAGAGGCTAAAGCATTCGTGGTCAAAGGTGTTAAGTCGTCGGTCCGGGGAACTTCTACACGAAGTGACTAGGGTTCGATTCTCAGTAGTGTTTCACTGGCCTACGACTTTCTACTATCTGCATTCCACTTTCCTAACCCTCCCCGACTGTGTGGCTTGTCGTTAAAAGACGTCCGGGCGTAAAATGTAAAGATCCCCCCCTTGTTCGAGAAGCTAAGTTAAAGAATTTATAATAATAACAATAATAATAATAATTCTGGACAGGGGCCCATCAAGCCTAATAAAAAGTGAAGATATTTTTCACTTTTCCTTTTAAAAATTTTGCAGATATTGTACCGCGACTTAAACAAATTTGCTCGTAGTTCTTGTATTATTTCGGCGAACATTATGAAATATGTATTTTTAGATAGCTTTTAATGCATGATTTCGAAATATATTAAACTGATAAGTCAATTCTCTTTAGGAAAAAACTTGCCAATACTCTTCAGTGTCTCTATGCAAAAACGTATGAAAAAATTAGTCCAGTATGATTCTGGAATAACATTTCGTACAGGAACTCGGCCTTCCCGCAAAGGAATTTCTAGACATGCAGTATTATTTTTTTCTCATACAGGATGAGGTTATCAGTCCTATGCCCCGTGGAATCAAGTACAATGGATGTAATCCAAACATATTTTTCGCCAGAAAAATTCCTAGTGATCTAAAGGGGATTCGAACCCAAGACACTCGCTTCATAGAGCGAGTGTTTAACCACTTGACCCATTCAGTTGCCAAAGATTAGGATTTACCATTTAATTAAATATTTATCTCAGAAATTGTAGGATAATATCCAATATTTACAGACTAAAAATGTCATCTTGATCATCTTCATCTTTCAAATGAAAGAAATCTTGAAGAAAGTGTGACATTTCCATTTCACTTCGTTATTGTGAAGTTTGATGCCTTTCAGTTAAAAACTTTGAGAACTTTGACATTTTAAAATTAAAGATCTTTAGCGAAGAATACGAATCAGTCTTTAAAAATCCATTTAAAGACTTAAATATTTATCTCAGAATTGCTTTACTGTGTTATCACACTTGCACATTAAAATTTTAATATGATTCACATTAATTGTCGCTGGTGAAAGTCCAAATGTGTAATTTGTGTTTGAATCATTTTATATTCAAAATTTGATCTATTTGTTGATAAAAAGGTAGACTTGGCCCGCAAAATTTGATATAAATTGATTTATAGCATTAATGCGAAAAATTAATGCGATTTTCTCTTTAATCTTTTAATGTGAAAAATATTTATGCTTTAGGTAAATTTAAACTTATTTTTGCAGGCCAAGTCCACTTCTTTATCATTAAATAGAAAAACCCCAAATATTAAGTGACTCAAAGACACAAATAACATATTTGTGAATCACATTAAAATTTTAATGTGCAAGTGTGATAACGCCGTTAGACTTACCCATTTTGCCTTGAAAAAATTCAATTTATACGATATCAAATTTAAATCGTAGTGATTTTAAATAAATTTTTCAATTAAAATAAAGCAGCTAAACAGTAGGGGAAGTGCGACATATTTGAATTGGGGCACTTTTAAAAAAGGGGTTTTTATCCTATTTTTAAATTGAACTGAACCAATTACGAAGCTGAATTACATTCAACAGTGCCTTAATTCAAATGTGCCCCACTTTCCCCTAATTCTAAGTTTTCATGGCTATTTTCAATTGACAACTTACGAAAAAAAAATGAAATTTAATCCTCAGTGATTTTTCGAGTAACACAATTAAATTATTTCCACTTTGTCATGGAATTATTACACAGTTTAATTGATGGAATCTCTCAGGAGAGATTTAATTCAAAAAATAAGTCTATTGCTATATAAATTCTCACCCTGGTTATTGTTATTTCAAGGTGTTCAAATAAGAAAATGGTTATTTAAATAAAATTCTAAAATATTTTCAAGATGTTTTTCTGATATCAATTAATTGCATAAGAATATTATGATTCAATTAAAATATTTATATTTTGTGAGTCTATTCAAAGGAGTATTGCGTTGTGTTCTTTTTCTCTTTAAGTAAATGTTGTTTGATATTATTTTCGTTAAATTATTTACTAAATCATCTCACATTACACCTGACAGTGTTTTTTTTGCATGCTTCTTTCTCTTTTGTTTAATTTTTTTCTTCAATCATCTCTAAATATAAGTAAATATTATTATATCGTTAATTGTATAGTGAATAAATTATTTGTCCTTCCACATTGTTAATGTGTCTTTTGTCCTCTGCCAGAATCAACATAAAATTTCTGCCAGCAGAATAATAAAAGAAACATTCCGCTCAATCGTCGAGCATCTCGAGAAAAGCCCGTGGAACGAGTCCTTTGAGCAAGCCTTGTTTCCCGTACATATAGTCGGGATTCGGTGGATTGCATTCTGACACAAATATCACCTGCAAAGTTCAAGTGAAAAAAGGGAAAAAAGAGAGGTTTATTGCCCAAGGATTCAGAAGGGTGGGATTTTCTTTTGTTCTTCTTAAATCTATGGCAAAACACCTACGCACCTCATTCGCTGTCAGATTGAGCTCTGTACTACCGCTGGCATCATAAGAACACAGGACACGAGCCCTTTTCATGTTACTTCCACCCACATCGCTACCGTTTGCATCGTTGTTGGTTTTATCATCAGGAAGTCCAACGGGAACGTACGGATTGGGGCCTCCCAAACTAATAAATTCATTTTTTTTTCATTGTCAAATTATATTCAAAATAAAAATCATTTTTTTATCTGCATATTCAATAAAAAACTAAGCTATATTTGTTTAAATTTTGACGCGTTTAATTTGCTAAAAAAGATTCTATTCTGTTACGAGCAAATAACAGGAAAGAAAAGAGTAAAAAAATAAAAAGAAATTATAGAGCTGAATGGTGATTTATTTAAAGCTGATAGAATTCCAAAAAATGTTGCTGTAAAATTTAACCAATTGTCTTCGATTCAAATCAATAAAACATTTAAGAGAGAGAAAGTGGATTTAGTTTGAGCGAAGAAAGAAAATTTTTCAGAAGTTTTGTGTGAGCGAAATTGTTAACCCTTTAATGTGCAAGTGAGATATGACATTTTTACTTTTATTTACATTTTTAAGGCGTTTTTTTAATGATATGATTGTTTCTTTTTTAAATTTATTTATTTAATATTATAAGTAATATTTACAAACATTTCATGCGAGAATTGTTTATAGAAAAAATGAGAAAAAAACGTTAAAAAATAAGTAAACAGAACCCTAATATTCAAATTTAAAAATTTATTTTACTGAAGAAAAGCAGATTAAAAATTAAGTAGCAAAAGAAAAATTATACCTACAAATTGCGTTTAAAATTATTAAATTACTTTTTCTGATATTTATAAGGAAACGTAATTTAAAGAAAAAACTTGCTCTTGAGAACATGGAACCTTTGTTTGCCCACCGTAGATGGCGCCAAAGTTACACAATTAAAAATAATTTTCTCTCTTTAGAGTTCGAGCAATAAAAAATAAGAAACAAGTCAAATTTATTTTGCATCAATTTCGAGAAAAACTGTGATCCTCACTTTCCCAAAATTTATTCCGTAAAAAACTCATTGAGTTATAAAAAAATAAAAAGTAAGTTTGATTTACGGGAGGTAATTCATAAAAGACATATTTGACATGAGATTTCAGTAATACCGGCAACGAGAGAAACATCATTTCTGTTTGACCGTTTTTATTAGTAATTAAAAAGTGTATTTCCCGCAAATGTTTGTTTCTCCCGAAAGATTCTCGTATATCCGAAAACATTCTATGTCCAGAAAGATTTGCATGTTGAAAAAGCGTTTCCATATTTCTAGAAAAGTTTTCGTATTTCCAGAGATAATTTCCATGTTCCAGAAATATTTTTGTGTTTTCCAAAATCGTTTTTCTGTTTCCAGAAACATTACCGTATATTTTAAAAACACTTCCGTGTTTCCAGAAACATTTCGATGATCAAGAAAATTTCCGTCAATGTTTTTTGGATTTCTGGAATTTGTTTTTGTCTTTCCAAAAATATTTTCATGTTCCCAGAAATGTTTTTGTGTTTATAGAAAGATTTCCATTTTCCCAGGGGTGTTTATCTACTTCCAGACTTTTTTTGAGTTTCCAGAAATACAGTAGACTCTCTCTCAATCGGGAATATGGGGCAAAATGTAATCCGGTTTAGCGATATGTTTAGCAAAATGTTTAGCGATAGAATTGAGCGTCAAAGCCTTTGTAAATTCCACAAAAAGCGCTCAATTATAAAGAATCACGATAAAATAGGAAGAACTACAGCGAATGTGAGCGAATCAGCTTCATAATTAAACGTGAAAATTGTCAACAAAATTTGTCGCCCGATTGAAAAAGAGCCGATTGAGTGAGAGTCTACTGTATTACCATATCTCTTGAAAATATATCCGTATTTCCAGAAACATTTTCATACTCCAGAAAATCTTCGTAAATGTTTTTGTTTCCAAAAAAAATGTCATGCTTCTAGAAACGTTTCCATGTTCCGGAAATGTTTTCGTGATACCAGAAGCGTTTCCTTGCTTCCAGTTTTTTGTTTGATTTTCCAGAAACATTAGCGTGTTTTTCCAAAAACATTTCCATGCTCCAGGAAATTCCTGTCAACATTTTTGTGTTTCCAGAAATTTTTCGTGTTCCCAGAAACGTTTTCGTAGTCCAGAAATACTTTTGTGTTTTTCCAGAAATATTTTCGTGTTACCAGAAGCGTTTCCTTGCTCCCAGATTTTTTTTTAGAGTTTCTTGAAAACGTTTCACTGTTTTCAATTATTTTTTGGTTTTCAGGAACATTAGCGTATTTTCTGGAAACATTATCGTGTTTCTAGAAATATTTTAATACTCCAGAAAAATTTTAGTAATTTACAAATATACATAAACAGAAATTTATGTTATTTGTTTGCGAATTTTCACAAGCCTTTCGTCGCGGTTTCAGTTACACTGTTTGTCTCCAATTAGAAACTTTCCTTTGTCTCCATTTAGATTAATATGTTTCCAATAGAAGCATTTTACGCTCGCGTATTTTTCTTGTATTTAAGAAGTATTCAAATTATATCTAAAGAATTTTCACTTAACAGTAACATTCTAGAAGAGTCAAGGAGCAAATTTATGCAATTCTATTCAGAAAAATATGAACTTAATGTGTTGAATCTTCTGACAAAATTAAAGCGTCTGGAACTGGTTTTGAATTAGGACATTTACCCTAATAAATTTGGCTTCTTACGCTTTAAAACAAAAAAAACATTCTTTGGAATGCAGCTGAAAAATATGCATCCTATATGAAAAGCGAAAAAATAAATAGAATTAAATTTTTAGTACAAAATGTACTAAACCTGGTTTTCACATTTCTGATGTACACGATTACCATTTCTGATGCAACGAAAGAAAAAAAGCGATTTTTTGAAGCGTTGGAGACTTTATAGGGCAGAAAATGATCAATGTCGAGCTAGGGAATAGCTAGTTTAATCGTTGTTTAATCTTTGTACTAAATCGTACAAATAATAGCTATTCCACAAATCTTAAAAAAGTTATTACAAAATATGAAATGCAATATTATTACGAATCTCAATTTATCAGCAGTCTTTTTTTTTTAATTTGACTGTCCTAATTCAAAATTGAATTTTTATTTACAATTTGATTTAGTACATTCGTGTACTAAAATTAGCTAAAAATCAATTGTTATTTTCTGGAATTTTTCTTAACAATAATTCAATAAAGCAAAATGATTCTACGTTAATTGCCAAAATATTTATAAATTATGAAATAAAGTTGTCCGAAATATGCGTCTCAGGGTTAAAATAAAACTTTGTGGTATTATTTTAGGATAAATAAAAGTTTTGCTTCAGAAACAATACAGAGATGATGAGCGCAGTGAGCACATGTTCATGAAAAGTTATGATGATGAAAAAATCAATAAAATGCTTCTATGGTAAATTGAATTGTTGCCTAATCATCACAAATGAAAGTAAAAAAAAAGCAGAAAGTATCTTGGTGTACTGGCTGGCACATTAAAGGGCTAATCGAAGATTTCTCTTTTCTCACAAATCATATTCTTTTCTAGACACTAGAAATATTTTCTGTATGGCCAATTGAAGCGAAAGCATTGAAAATCTCATCACTATCGCCATGTAAATTCCTTGTGGGTGAATCAGCGACAAAAGCATTCAATTGTGGCGATTGATTGTGGATGGTGGACAGGGTAGAAGTGGCATTGTGGGTGGTTAGCAAAAAGGGAGGCCCGGACGCGTCACAATCTACGAGATCTTCACTATTGACACGTAAGCGAGGCGTTGGAGGACGCATGCTGCACGTGGAAGGATTTTGGAAGAAGTTTTATAAAGTTTTTTTTCTTCTTTTATCTTTTATCCAAAAACGAAAGGAATACACGAACATTGATTTTTTTTCTTGTTCTTTTACAAATAGGGAATATAATAATAGAGAAAATTATATTTTTTGAAGAAAAATTAAGGATTGAACATTGAATAGAGAAAAGAAATTAGAAGAAATAGGCACGAAAAATATTTACTGTGGAGGACAACACTGAAGGATATGCATCATCTGCAACATTATTTGGTAATCAAAATTAATCTGTGAACTCACCTGGCCAATTCTCGCTGGAGTCCATTCATAATTTCCACACACTGATTGAAATAGCGCACTTGAACCTCCACGAAGGAGTGCAGATGACGCAAATGACTAGACTGTGATGTGCTTATGCCCTCAAGGAGTAACTTTGTAATTTCACCCTGGCGATCGAACTCTGACTGTGCTATTCGGAGGTCACGCTCAGCCTAAAAATCACATTATTTTTCATTCAAAGTTTGAACCGCTTTAGAATCATCTTAGGACTACAAACAATTTTTTTTAATATTACAAAAAATAGACAATGCAAGAAATGAAGAGAAAATCAGGAGAAATCATATTAAGCAGGATTAAGGTTGGAATTCACAATATTTTTGGAAAAAACTAAAAAAATATTTTAGTTATTAAAAGACATTATAATGAAGTACAATTCTTTCTAATTTTTTAACTGCTCGAACTCCAAGAAAGAGCAGAAAAGAAGAAGAAAAAGCACAATTTTAATCGTGCTTTTTTTCAACTTTTCTCCATTCTGGCTATGACAAACGGTAAGAGATATTGACTTCCGGACTTCGGTGACCCCCCACAAATCAACATTTTCTATCGAACTAACTTACCCAAATTACCCCCTAGCCCTTTTATCCCTTCCAAAAACATGTTTTTTGACTTTGGAAAAAATTGGCCCTGGCGATTTCGTTCATTTTAAGATGTGTTTTGGAGGTAATCCAGATGAACATTATTTGTCCATTGACGCCTATCACTGAAAAAATCTGAAAAATTAGATGTTCCCAAAAATCTCATTTTAGTACTTCCGCAATTTGAGTTGCATTTTCAACATTTTTCGATTATTGCAGAAAGATAGAGAATTTTGTACACTATCAGAATCTGGTTTCATCTCAAATAAGTGACGTTTTCAAGATTTTCTTAAAAAGTTTAGAAAAAGATTGGAATTTTTGCAAAGAAAGCGCTGCACACAATTCAACAGATAATGATAATGAGACGATAATTTAGGACCAAAATCAATTTATTTTATTAATAAACTGTTCTTAAAATAATCTATATATGCAGTGTCATATTTGCGAAAAATCTGAGTCAAAACCTTTGAGTGTAATGCCCTAGACACACTTGCGACTTAAGCCGAGAGACGACTTAGTGGAAAATGATAGAAATGTAGTTTAACCATTACTTCTGATATAATTACGCTAAGCCGTCTCTCGGCTAATCCTCATGTCTGTCAAGGCCCTAATGTGATGTTTTCTCAAAATAAGAGTACCATTTTACGCTAAAAGAACATGTTTTTCCTGTATTCAATTTTTTCTCAAAACTTTACCAATTATTTTTAGTTATGTTTTATAAAATTGTTAAAAATAAAATTACAAGGGGTGAATAAGTGGCTTTCAGAGTGAACCGTTAGCGGGGATCGGCAAAATAGTGCCAATCAAGGGCTAGAAAACGGCAGATTGGTGAAGCGAAATGAAAAGGCGTGGTGAAGTTTTCGCGGTTTATTGAGTAGAACTGAACCAAATTACAATGGGTCGCGAACATTTTATAATGTCGCGACATTTCTTGTATAAAAATAATAATAAATTTAATATAAATAATGGAAAGAGGAAGAGTGAAGGTGTCAAAGCAGGAAAAGTGCATTCTAAAAGTTAAGCATTTTGGGCACTTTTCCTGTTTTGCAACACTCCTCCCCTTTTGGACGAAGGCATATAAATTAATATATCTAATTACATTAAATTTTTTTTTTTTTTTTTTTTTTACAATGGTGTATCTTTCTTTTTTTTTGTATATAATTTGTATTTTTGTATACGATTGGCAATAAAATTTTAAAATTCATATCATTAATGTAGACTATGTTTTACAATAAAAAAAGACAATTAGATTATAAGTTACAATAAATAGTTATAAATTATAGCTTGTTTGTTTACCGTGATCGTCAAATATAATAATGATACAATAGTATAGAAAAGTATAGTATAGTATAGAATATAAAATATAGTATAATAAATAGTGGTATAAAATATTGCAAATATTAGCATTACACAATGAATAGATTACTTAAATTAATTATTTTTGTATATAGCTACTTTTTTTTTTGGCGGTGTTTTTTTTTTTTTTTTATATATAAAGAAAAGAATACTCTGGAAGGGTTATTTTAAAAAGATAGGTTTTCTTATAGGCGTTTCATAGACGTCATTTGGTAGAGGAGGCGGAAGAGCAGGTAATGACGGTCGTTCAAGCAATACCGAAGAAGCTACAATAGGAATCGGTGGCGAAATCACTGGAGGTGATATACTGATTGAGGTTAAGGGGGATGCAGATCGTATTTTACTATTACCCAAAGATGACTTCTTTAAGTATAAATATACCACGATGCATATAATAACTATGATTGCAATTATACCGGAGGATTGAGGGATAATATGAGTATTAATAAAAGAACTATGATTCTTATGTAGGTCATCTGAAAGTCGGATTGATTCTTTTAAGAGAGTTTGCAGATGATCATTCCTAACGTTAGCAGTAATTGTAAGGGGTTTGATAGGGGTATATATTGAGGCATTGATAGTTTTAAGTTTTCCTAATTCTCCCAGAGTTTCCATATCCAGGGCACGTGAGTTAATACTATCGAGAGCTATATTCGAGATTATGTGCAGGCCTTCATTACTGAGTGTACAACCAGCTTCTAACTGAATTATTCCCTTTTTGGGTAATGACAACTCAACAACTTCTTTTGAATTACAACTTAAATAAACTGAAGCATTTTTAGACAAGGTGAAAAGAAATATATCGTTGTTGATATGTATCCACATGTTAAAATTGGGATTTGAAGGTACTAAAGTACATAATTCTGCTGAGCCCCTGGTAATAGAAAACTCACATGAAGGAATTTGGGATGAACGAAATATTTTCGAATGACATATTGGCAAGGAAGTTCCTTTACACGATTTTAATTTGTTGGAATTCATTAAAACATAGGAAGTTCTAAAACTGTCTACTGCTATATAGGGATATTGAATATTCAAAATTCGAGACACATTATTAAGTTCTTGGGGCAAGGGTATGATATGAAAAAGATTAAATTTTGGTTTGTGACAAAGAGGGATCTTTAAAAACGCAGTGATTCTCTTTAATGATCCAACAATTTTTAAGTCTGCGACTTCATATAATTGAGAAATTTTGAGGGGAGGTAGTGCCTTAGACTGAGGGATCCGTGGGTATAATTGTCCCAATTCTTTTTCGAGAGTGTCTGGATCTAGGAGAAGAGGATGACACTTTCCTCCCATGGCAGTGTGGACTATATTGAGAAGTTCATCAATATTATGCTGCAATTTTTCAATTTCCATAACTACCATGTGTTCTAAATGCCTAAATAATTCTTCCTTATGTTGATTTAATTTTTCTGTCTGTATTAAATTTACTGTAGTAATTATACTATTTACTTTTTCTTTAGTAGCTTGTAAATCAGTTTTCGCCTCAGTTAAATCAGATAGAGTAGCATTAATTAAGGATGTATGCATTTTGAGTAAATCTACCGAACGATCGTCTTTACTTTGTATGATATCAAGCTTCTTACTCAACTCCTGAACGTCCTCCTGCGTAGCTGTACCGAACAAAAATTGCGATGCATATCCTACGATATTAAACAGTCCTCTTTTAGGCCTTGTTGATTTTACGGTAGTTGGTAAAAGAAGACGCTTCAATACGGTGTATGTCCTGTTGCAGGTTCGATGCATGTACTGGATCTTTGTTATCAATTCTCTGCAGTCCTTTTGGTGTTTAGTTTCATTGTTATGAGCCATGGCGTTGCAAAAATCATTCAATTCGCCTATGTGCAGATTAAGGGTTTTCATGTTATAGTCCAAGTCGGGAAATTCCAGGGTTACTGCAAAGGTCCAGTCAGCATCAGTGAGACAAACTTCTCCCATGTTGTACATGTAAGCGTTCTGAGAGTCTTCGACAGGCCAAAGTTGGTAGTCTGTTTTGTTCGGTGCAACAGCAGGGAGGCTCCAGAGTATCACAAGAAACAAGATTCCTAAAATATATAATTGGGTGCAGTTAGTTTCCTTGCGGTGTTATTCAACATAAAGTTTTAATAAATTATTGTGATACGTCTTTTCAGATTTTCCGATCTGTATTGTCGTGTTTAAAGGAGAAACTATTTTCGTTACCGTATAAGGACCTTTACGTTTCGAAAGTAATTTTGAGCTTTCACCCGCTTTTGGAAGTGATTTGTTTATTAGAAGTACTTTATCACCTACTTTAAATTGGACAGGATTTAATTTAGTATCGTAATAATTTTTAGATTTCTCCTTCTTAGTTTTTAGCATTTCAGCTGCGGTATGTTGAGTAGTTTGTAATTTTCGTTTTAAATCTGTGATAAAGTCATCGAATGTATATACAGGATCATTCGTGGGGTGGGAAAATGACGAGATATCATATTTTTCACCAAAAATTAATTCATGGGGTGTAAAATTGTGTGAATGGTGTTGGGAGGAATTGTAAGCGGCCACAGCTTTAGGGATCCATTTATCCCAATCTGATCTACCATTTTGGGTGAATATTCTTAGATATTCAGCGAGAGTTCTGTGGGACCGTTCAACTCCTCCAGAGGTTTGAGGATGAAACGGGGTGGCTTGAGTTTTAGTTATATGTAGTAATTTGCACATTCGTTTAAATACATCAGAGGTGAAACATGCACCTTGATCGCTACATATTTCAATGGGGGTCCCAAAAATACAAATGAATTTATCTACGAAAGCATCGGCTACAGATTCAGCGGTTTGATTTGCCATAGGAATGGCTACTAAATATTTAGTCAGTTCATCATATATCGTTAAAAGATATTTATTTCCGGATTCCGTTAATGCAAGCGGTCCTACGACATCCATAGTCACACGGTAAAAAGCTGAAGGAGGGGTAGATGTGATCATCATTGGCATTTTCGTATGCCTACTAATTTTGTTCTTCTGGCAATCATCGCATCTCTCAATAAATTTTGCTATCGTTCTATTCATATTCTTAAAGAAAAACTTTTGTTTGATTTTAGCAGATGTTGCTGTTACTCCCTTATGTCCATGAAGTGGACTATTATGGAATTCTTTAATGATGTTGTTAATCTTTTCCGGATCTTGAAGTCGAATGATTTTATTGAGATGTACTTTGACCTTCGTTTGACTATTCATAAAAATAAAATTCAGCATTCTCTTGATCAGAGAATATTTTAAATGTTGTAAATTGATATTCGACTTATGGATTCTTAATACTTTTATGTCGGTGCTTTCACAGTGATCTTTTAATTTACCGAATATAGAGAATAGGTCTTGATAGCGAATTTGCGTAATTCTGGGAAGTTTACCGAAGACATAGGGAACATTATTCATAAGAGATTGTGAAATGTCATAAGGTTCGACATTTTCAATTATATTTTGAATGATAGACTTTTCTATGTCAGGAAAGTCTTCTTTTATATGACTGGAGGTGACTAGGATAAATCGTGGATCCTTTAGATTATTTCCGAGGTATTCTTCTTCAATTTCTTCTATCACTTGAGGCAAGTCTATTTCACGAATATTTAGGAATGCTTCGTAGTCATCAGAAAATTCTTGAGTTTTCTCTGCGATTTTCAAATTAGAATTTTCCATTGAATCATTTTGTTCTCTTTGCAATTTCTTTTCTTTGTATATGATTGCTTTTGATTTCGATCTAGTGATAGCGAAAATTTTTGAAGGTTGCGAAATTTCAGAAATTGAGTTTTGTGGGACTGGTGCATGACTGGATGTATCAAAAGAGTTGATATCGTTATTTTGAATGGGGATTCGTGATAGTGCATCTGCGTTGGTGTTATGAATTCCGCTTTTATGGATTATTTTAAAAGAAAATTCCTCTAATTTTAATCGCCATCGCAGAATTTTGCTAGACGGTTCACGAATATTGTACATCCAATTTAGAGGTTTATGATCAGTAACTAGTGTGAATTCTCGGCCGAGAAGGTAAACTCTGAAGTATTTACAGAAGTAATATACTGCAAGAGCCTCCTTCTCAATTGTGGAGTAATTTCTCTCAGCTTTATTGAGTACCCTACTAGCATACGAAATGACCTTATCATTCTGTGATAGTACGGCACCAATAGCGTAGTCACTTGCGTCCGTAGTTAAAATGAAGCTCTGTGAAAAATCAGGATAACCTAGAATAGGTTCGGAAGTCAGTTTGTCTTTCAAAATTTGGAAGGATATTTGGCATTCATCTGACCATAGAAAAGGGCTTTTCAACTTTTTAGTGAGTTCAAATAATGGTTTAGCTATGGCAGAAAAATTTTGAATAAATCGTCTATAATAAGACGCCAATCCCAAGAATGATCTGACTTCTCTTGGATTTCTAGGGACAGGGTAGTTGTTTACAGCTTCGGTTTTCTTGGGGTCCGGTCGCAAGCCATCTGAGGTGACAATGTATCCCAAATATGTTAGTCTAGCTTTCAGAAACTCACACTTGTTAGGTTGTAGTTGGAGATTGTGTTCATGAAGTCTTTTGAACACTGCATCAAGTTTTTTGAAATGTTCCTCTATTGTGCTGGAATATACAATGATATCATCCAGATATGCCATGCAATGCTGTTCAAGCAAATCTCCTAATACCCCGCGAACCATACGCGAAAAGGCTGCTGGGGCAGAACAGAGCCCTTGTGGGAGACGCTCAAATTCAAAATGGGATCCGAGGGCACTGAAAGCCGTTTTATGTCTGCTTTCTTCTGATATTTTCATTTGATAGTATCCCGAGGCCATATCTAAAGTGCTGAAATAACGACAATTACCAAGACGATCAAATATATCGTCTATATTTGTGAGAGGGTGTTGATCCTTGATGGTGATTTCATTCAATCGACGAAAATCTATCACTATCCTCCACCTAGGATTCCCGTTAGGATCTGGTTTCTTTTTAACCACGATCAAAGGACTGCAAAAGGGGGAATAACTAGGACGTATTATGCCACTATCAAGCATCTCTATAATTTGTCGTTTTACCTCCTCTCGTTGGTGAAAGGGAATTCTATAAGGCTTTTGGTTGATAATTCCGGATCCAGGTATAGTTTTGATCTTATACTCTGCACAATTTGCGTGTGACAATTTGTCCCCGTCTAAATGAAATACCTCATTATATTTTCGGCACAGACTATGCAATTTTTCTCGGTCATTAACATTCAGTTTTTCATTAACTTGAAGAATTGACAAAATTTTATTTGCCCTTGCTTCTATATCTGAATCATCATTTTTAGTGGTGGGCTCCAAAGAGAATACACAATATTCGTGGAGAAGGTCAGTAATCGGAGCAATGCGTTGCACTTGAACTGTGTGCGGATTTTTATTTATTATGGGAATTCGCGCTTTATTATTTATTGGGGTGATGACACAATCCGGAATATATACTTTGTCATCAAAATTATGTTGGTGACACACTTGAGGTTCATTATGCGGAAATGCAAATTCAACATAAGTTTCGGAATTGGGTCTCAATTGAATTTGGTCTGAATCAGCATTTTGTGAAGAAATTCTTTCTGTGGGCTCATTGGTCTTGTCATGCGTGGAAGACTGATTTTGGGGAGAATCATCGAATTCTGGCGATAAGAGCGGATCGCTTTTTGCATGCGATTTAGATAAATTATTTTGGCCAGGGGAATTCGAGTTAAATTCATCTTGGAGACGATGCTGATCCAGAGAAAAAGGAATGAATGGAACAGCTATCTGTAATTTGTTAAAGAGAACGAGCCTTTGATTGACATGTATCACTGCATCTAATGCTGATAAAAGATCTCTCCCTATGATGCCATCAAAAGGGAATGGTCTGTTAGGAAGTACGTGGAGCAATGCTAAGACATCTTGATGATCAAATGACGTAAATCCCATACGTAGTGAGACTGTACCGAGTGTCTTCACTACACCTTCAGTTATTCCTCCAATTGCCATTGTTCTTGAGACCACAACAGGCATTTCCGGGTGTAAGCATCTAAGTTTTATAAAGGAAAAAGGAGAGCCGGTGTCCACTAAAAATGTAAATTGAGCCCTATCTGTTTTGTAAACGCAATATACTTCTAATAAGTGAGGATTTTCGGGCTTTTCAATAAAATAGCTGGGTATTTTAATAACTTTTTCCCGGTCGACAGGTGATCTCATTGCATTTGACCTGCCGACCGAATTTCGTTTTCCGACTCGCGTGTCTCATGAGTCTGAGAACAATTAGAAAATGAATTAAGCGGGAGGGCGGTGGAATTAAATTGACCTCCTGGGGGATTGAAAAACGTAGTTTCATTAGGATTTAAAGAAGATCTTCCACCAGTATTATTCAATATAGATTGATTATTATTAGAAGTTCGATTAAAAGACGAATTGTTATTCTGATGAGCGGAACGATTTTGGCGAAAATTTCTGGAATGATTTGGGCGAAAATTGGAATTTTGGGTGTGAGAGTTGTTTTGGGGCTGATTTGAATTATCTCTAGGACGGTTAGACTGATTTCCCCCATGAGAATTTCTGAAATTAGAATTATTTGTCGATCTGTTTCCTATATTTTCCGCTGAATTCTCAGTTGGGTGGAAGGGAAGAGATCGTAATCTGTTTTCTGCAAAGGTGAGTGCCGCATTAATAGTTTTAAAATCGCGCGTCAGCATAATAATTCTTGTATCGGTATTGCGGATTGCACTACAGAATACATCTAATGCCTCTCGTAAATTTTTCGATTTAACTGATGGGGAAAGAATCCCGTCGCAATGGGCAGAACAAGCCAAGTCAAATGCCCTTAACGCATCCTCTACCCTTTTTGCGAATTGTCTTAATGTTTCCTTAGGTCCTATCGAGAGTTTTTGTAATGAAAGTGCAGCTTCTCCAATACTCAATTCAGGTTCATTTACAGAATTAATTACATTGCGAAATTCTTCATAAGAATTATAATTTTGACCTCTTAGAACTTCATAAATTTCAGAATCTACTTTTAGCAAAAGATATCGAATAAATTCCATATCTCTTGCTCCCTCATATTGCTTGAAAAATTCCTCATAAATTCCATCACAAATCGCGAGAAAATGGACAATAACTCTTGACTCACCCGTACAAACAGGAATATTTTTGTAGAGTTCCTGGAACTGAAGAAGGTTTCTGCTCTCTTGTAGCGACATTGTAGACGATGTAGATGTCCGATGAACAGGATTTGGTGGCAGAGGTGGAGGATTTGTTGGTTTTTGTGGTGGTGATCGCTTTGAAGACTGCTGTGGCTTTGTAGATTGCTGAGATGGCTCTGGAGGATGCTGAGATGTTTGAGTAGGCTCCAGCGATGATTTTTGTGGCTGAAGCTTTTGTGGAGCCTTTGATGGTTCTCCCAAGGATAGATGTTGAGACGACTTTGATGTAGCTTTCCTTGGTGTTTCCTCGTTGAACACAGGAATTTCTTCGTCAGATTCGGATGAATTGAAGACTACAGGCAGCTTCTCGATCTCTTTCAGCAGAGGAGTCACTCCAAGCGATAGGTGGGTTTGGGCTGTAGAAGGCGTCGGTGGTGACCGTTGTAGTAGACTGCTTTTCTTGAAGGGATCAGCGGCTTCTAATTTGGCTGCACAGGATGGTTCTGCGACTCCTAAATCGGCTATGCAGGAGGGTTCAGCGGATTTCACTTCACCAGAGCAAGATTTGCTCTTCACTTTCACTTCTTTGACTAGCACTTTTTTTCCGCGTAAATTAAAGCTAGTGCGCTTCATGGAATATTCACACACGTGACACTTTGTGCTATTCCTGGTCACGGCACCACTGAAGCGAAATGAAAAGGCGTGGTGAAGTTTTCGCGGTTTATTGAGTAGAACTGAACCAAATTACAATGGGTCGCGAACATTTTATAATGTCGCGACATTTCTTGTATAAAAATAATAATAAATTTAATATAAATAATGGAAAGAGGAAGAGTGAAGGTGTCAAAGCAGGAAAAGTGCATTCTAAAAGTTAAGCATTTTGGGCACTTTTCCTGTTTTGCAACATTGGCACTATTTTGCTAAAATATTGACAGATCGGCACAATTTGGCCAAAGATCGACAGATTGACACGATATCAGCAGATCGGCACCATTTTTGGAAGAAACAGACGGATCGGCGCTCGAGTGAACCCCCTTATTAAGTTATCTATCCATTGTAAAATTATTTACATTTAAATATGAAAAGAAGGGGAAATCAGAAAATGAAATTTCTATAACTCAAAATGTGATTGAAATTAGTTTACGGAATCTTCGTATTTTACATTTCGTATTTTACCATTTAGTATTTTATATTTCGTCTTTCATACATTTTCTACAAAAATTGAATATTTCGTCTGCCATACATTTCACATAAGCATATTATCTAATAAAATAATAAAAGTGCAGTTTTACAAGGTCAAAGGCGCTATGCGCCTTGGGTCTGAGTTTGAAGTTGAACTTCCAGCTCTAATTTCAGTAGTGTATATTATGGCTAAGGGAAATTTTCTGTGTTTTTGGAAGTTATAAGTAGCGCCAGTTGGGGCAAAGGGAAATTCTCTGTACTTTGGGAAGTTATCAGTAGGCCCCTATTGGGGCATAGGGATATTTTCTGTGGTTTTGGGAAATTTATCAGTATCGCCTGTTGAGGCAAAGATTTTCTGTGCTTTGGGAAGTTATTAGTATCGCCTAGGGTCATTTGCCTAAAGCGAGACAGTTTGGAAAGTTGGACAAAGCAGTGGGGAATGTGAGACACCTCCCTAAAAACTTGATAGGGTAAGTGTGCCAAATTTCGGCCAGCTTCTAATTTCGGCCACTTTGAGTATAATTTCGGCCATGCAAATAAATTAATTAAAATTATGTATGTAATCGTCGAATAGTCAATGAATTCATTTTGCTTTCAAATATTTATTCATTTTAGGATGTATTAACACAAAGACAGTTAAATTATAGGTATAATTTGAATTTAAATTGTGTTGTAAAAACTCAGTGTGGAAAGAGTCTTACAAAAAATGTGACAGATCGATTGTGTCTCTAGCAGTCTTGTGATTTGTGGTGAAGTGCAGAAGGTTTTCCTTCGGTGTTTTTCATAAAAATTGATTAGTTTTCATTAAAGATTGTTTCTGTTTATGTTAATAGTGAATCAATCTTTAAATTTCGGGTGAAATTTCCCAGCTGGATCCTGTATTTCGCGTAAAAAAGTATATACTTTGTGAGCGTCTCTACGGTGAAGTAGTGTTGCCTATTTCGGCCACATCTTTTGCTTTCCTAAATTTCTTATTCATTTTATGTTTCCTTTTTCAATTTCTGAATTCTACAATGTACAGAGAAAAAAACCATCGCTTCTATGAAAAAGATGATGTGGAAAAGGCCTTGGAAGAGTTCAGGAAGTGCAAATTGCTACGGGAATCTGCGCGTAAATTGAGATGCTACTCTTCAGGTCTTCAGGACAAATTACACGGAAGATCTCAAGGCTTGTGAGTCATATAAACGTATTAAATTAAATATTAAACTCGTTCCGTTTGACGTTTTGAAATTTTCTATCCGTTGCGTCACAAAATGTGGTCAGAAAAAAGGTGGCCGAAATTTCACACAAAGTGGCCGAAATACTACCCAAAGCAATGCCCATATTTTTATTAATTTTTCAATATTTTAGGAAGTGATTTAAAGAAAACAAAAATGATAAACTAGTCTTGAAGGTTCCACACAACCCTCCCGAAAAGGAAGTAACAAAAAATATCAATATGAATTAAAAATATTGCATTTCAAACTTAGGACTTCGGTGCTTACATGCAACTATGCCGAAATTTGGCACACTTACCCTAATAAATCAATTAAATATTTAAATTTTCGATAAAAAGATTATTAAACCTAATTTTATGATTATTTTAGAAGTTAAAAATGGAAAAATTGTTATAAAACAATCAAAGGATGACTTGCAAGAAGAATTTAAAAAATGTATTGCATGTGTGATATTCATAACCTGGACACGGTAGTTGTCATTTTCTCTGTTTTTTTATGGAAGTTGCTAGGAAAATATCAAAGTGTTTTGTTTGATTTTTCGGCATAATTTGTGAAATTTTGTTAAGTCCGCAGTGAAAATCGAAGGACACACATCCATTTAAAAGGTGAATCAAAAATATTTGTGAAATATTACATTTGAAAAGGATAGAAAAGTGATTTAATTTCGTGTTGCTTTTAAAACAAGTTTTATGAAATCTTGGACAAATTGATTTGGTGAATGAATTTGGTGATTTTGTGCAGTGAAATCATATTAACAAGAACGACAAAGATCCTTAAGTATCCGGAGAAATAGTTGCAACAGCAGTTAGCTACTGATAAGGAGAAAATCTCCTGGAAATTTCTCCTGGAATTTCCAGGAGAATGGATTCTCCTGGAATTTCCAGATACCGAAGACCACTTTTTCTGACAGAATGGATAGTAAATATCGCAAAAACTCCTGGAGAAAGACAAATAGGAGCCTCTACAGAACTCTCAAAGCAAGTGGAAAAGGATTTGGGCGGATGGGAAATTGAAATGTCCTAAAAATTGCATCCGCTTTAAAACTATAACTGCTGGACAGCGCGAGGCGTCTGTGAAATTTACAGAACCCCTTTTTGGTTGGACGTCCAGGAAATTCTTGTTAATTAGCGTTCCTCAACTGTTACCCGGACATAAAGGAGGGATTAGAATAACCATCAAATGTGCAAGTATACGCAGAAAACCCTCAACATTTGATTATCTATATATTTTGTATGATATTTTGTCATTAATATCACTAGTTATGTCCAACTTTCCAAAAGTTTTTGTCCAACTTTCCAAAATTTTGTCCATCTTTTCAAAATGTGTTATTTTTTTTAATTTCCGTGAATTTTCCGATTATTCGGTTGCAATATTTAATAACAACTGTTAAGATTCTGTTAAAATATTTGTCAAAGAATCCCATGATACAAAAACTGGTAAAAAATAATTATTTATTCAGTTTAAAAATGGATTTGAAATTGAATTTTTTCTTAAGTGTCTCGCTTTCCACCATTCACCCTATGCAAATTTCGTAGAAAATATTTGAAAGATGAAATGCAAAATACAAAATGTAGTTTCCACAATACGAACATGTAATGGCATCTACACACTAGAGCAATTTATGTCCATATTGAAGCAAATTTCTTGTACTTGTGTAGGAAAAATTCTTCAATACGGACATATTTTCCTCTAGTGTGTATAGGCCATAAAAGACGAAGTTTCCAAATCCCCTAAAATATACCATTATTTTCATTAGTTGTAGAACTCGCTCCTAAGACCAAAAAGAAACGTTATTGCCATATGTCGCTGCTTGTTGTTGGCATTGATCAAACGATTTGCAGTCTTTTGTCTGTTTTTTTTTTTGTAAAATAGCTTAAAATGCGCTTTTCTCGCTCAGACAGAGAAAACGGTGTTTTACAAAGGTGTAGAAGAATAAATTTCCTATGAAAATATGTTATCTAGGTATTTTTTTTGAACTTACGGGATCCTGTAATAAAGCGAATCAAAATGTGATAGTATATCTTATGCCTGATACTATTTGCCCCAGCATTTTTGAGAATGGTCACAAAATTACTTTTAGAAAGAAACCTTTTCCTTACAAAATAGAAGAAAATGACTTTCACAGAGTTGTAGAGCGGTAAATTTCCTATAAAACTGTGCTAATTAGAAATTTTGGAGGTGCTCATGTAGCTCGTAAAAAAATAAAAATTATTTTGTGACTTTTTGCCCCAATGTCCCCTACCAATGAATAATATTTTTCGCTTGATGAAAAATATTACGTATGAGTATTGTAGTTTTTATTGCCAAAAGGGTTTTGCTTAAAAAAAAATTGGAAGTATAAAAAATAAATAAAATCAATAAGGGAAGAGTACCACGGATCGGAATGTTAAGAGACATGCTCATTATTTAGTTGAAAATATAAGCTTCAAAATACTTTTTGGTATTTTTGTGTATGCTAATCGGTATATTAGTGATCTATTTAACTATATCTGTGCATTTGAATTTTAAAATTTTAGAACAAATTAATAAAAAATAGTTGTAATTGCAACTAAGTACTCTGTACCTCGGATCGTCACAAATTTAATCTAGGTGTCTCACGGAAAATTGGTTTTAAAAATTAAATCTGAACTAATGCTCTGCATTCTTGTGAGAGTTAAATTGTAAAAAGTAGCTAATAATTTTTAAAAATTAATTTGAATTGGTGCGACAATCTGATAATAACCTGACGATCCGAGGAACACTGCCGATCGCTGGTGCTCTTCCCTTATTCAATATGAAAATTTGCCATTTTTAAACTTAAAAATTTATTATATATAGCAAATAGCTAGAGAGTTCCAAAAAATATCCTAGATTCCTTAAACCTTCTACTTTGGAATTACGTACAAACATAAGAAAAAAATAACTTTAGGCAGTCAGGAAAAATTATTTTCTTTATGGGACACCGGTGTTCCAATCGTCCTTAAAGGGTTAAAAAGCGAGAATAATCAAATGCCTAATCTCAAGTAATATTCTAGATAAAATTTGTCCATAGGTATTTACTAAAAATCCAAGAAATAATCGATGATTTTTTCTATTCCTTTGGAGCTATTTGAGACCATGATTGACATTTTTCAAATTAACAAAAGCAACTTAGAAAGGTTCTTGTGGATTCTTGAATAATATAAAACAGTGCATGGCCACATAAAACATTCTAATGCTAATAATGTAATGGATATACTAATAAAATATTTGTTTTATTTTCTGATGAGACTTCTTTTAATGGACATTCCGTTTCCGTGTGGTATATGCAAGTCATCAGAAACTTATCAAACTCATTGGAATTTGCAAATAGCGACTTTCTTTGGCATTGCACAAAAACAAAATGCAATCACCAAGAAAATTCGATAAATAAACCTACGTCATTGCAACAAGTATAAAAAAGACTGAGTATTTTTAAAACAAATTTATAGATAATTGAAAATCAAATTCAATTTCTGAAATATTGTGAATCCCATGCAGAATGGAGGGAGGGGCAAAAGAGAATGTTAGCGTGATCAGTACCTGCTCCAGAGTCACCTCTGGTGGAATTCCATCTTTCTAAAAATTTGTTAATTATGCCAGCAGCACGGAGAGAGCAAAAATGTTACAAAGACAGAAAGCGGCATTAGTATAAAAAATGTTTTACATTATTATTTAGAGGGGACAGTTTTTTTTTCTTTTCTTTGCTCAAATTGCTCACAAAAGCCACAATCTCTTGCAAAATGACTCACCGTTTGCTGTCCCAGCATACTTCTGGCCTTCCTCACGCGATTCTTGCACGCATCGAGATCCAATCTGCAAGGAGAAAAAAATTGCAGGCACAGGCTGGTTGGTTCTGGAGGATTTTGCAGGATGAATTAAAATTGGCTAACCTTTTGGTTTCAAGGATACCCTTCTCCTTGATGATGGTTTTCATTTCACCTTCGAGGAACTTTTTCAGAGGCTGTGTGTAGCACATTCCGGCTGATCCGATAAAATCACGCTCACACTGTCCCAGCTTCTGTTCTGCCTGACCCACTTTGATCAGGGTACTGCCGTATGCTCCATCCTGGCCAAATTCTCCTCCCGCCTGAAAGCATTTATTTTGATTTTTTTTGTTTTTTTGACAAAGATTTTGCGTCGTTTGATCCGGGGGAAGATTTTTTGAGTGGAAAATTCCCCATCGCAAACTCACTTCAATCATGTCAAGGCCGAGGTACTCCAAATTACTCAGACGATTGGGCTTCTTCTTCTCGATCTTCTCAAAGATGAAATCCTCAACGCGATTGCCAGGATTTGGGATGAGGACAGCCTCGGTATTTCTCACCAACTTCTCCGTCCATACTTTTGTGCATTCTGCCCTCTCGTACAGATTCTCAAAATGTGAATCAAATTCTGTCTTCTCAGACGTGCCCAGTTTCTCTTCCGTCAACTATTAATTTTTGCGCGTTGAAGAAAAACAAACAAGCCATCAAGAGAGTCCCACTCTCGAGAAAAGTATTTCCCACTTTGCTCTCTCTCCGTTACCTGTACAACACGGGATAGTGTACTCCCTGCCTCCTTCACCAACTTCTTCACATTGAAATCCGGCATTTTCACATTCATCTCGACACGAATGGGCTTTTCTATGTACACAAAAAACACACCTTTTTCCTACTTTTTTCACATTTATATCAACCAAAAAATTTCATTCGATTTTCTCTCGCGAAAAATTTGACAGAAACTGTTTCAATTTGTGGCTACTACGACACAATAGCGCTGCTGGCGCTATGAGGAAGTGTTCGATTTTAGAGCGGGGATGTCGAAAAAGTCGAAAAGCGTGGAAACAAAAAGGGGAAATGACCGCCAAAAGCAAGAGAGAGGTTATGTGTTGCGTACTGACAAGTTTACACTCAACATTTTGCTTCTTTTTACCAATAATTTACTAAAATTTTTGCAAATAGTATTCTGTGATAAAATGTGACAAAAAACCGCAGTGTGCCTTTGCTGGGAATATTCATCGAAGCATGCCAACACTGGTGAGTAAACTGCTTTGTCTTTTGATTTGTTTGATGTGTTTGATCAATGCGTCTTCAGTCAATTTTGTGTAAAATTGTGCCTCAGGGAAACAGTGAAAATGCCTTCAATTTCCTCCCTAATCGAAGTCCCGTAAGTCTTCACTCTTTGGAAATACTATATCCTTTGCATTAAAATTCTAATTCCAACAATAATTCCTAGTTGGGTCAAGCAGAAGCACGTGGAATCATCGTGTTTCCTTGGGAAGGGCATCTTGCTTACCGGCCAGAGCAATTCAATAGTTTTCACAGATATTGCCACAGGCAATGAGAAGACTTTCCGTGCAGACTCCTTTGAGAGAGGTGATGGTATCTCTTGCATTGCTGGACATAGATCTCTGCAGATATTTGCCCTTGCAGAACTCTCCCAGACCCCTTCGATTCTCGTGCAATCGTACCCAAGTTTCGAGACAATCTACCGGCTACAGAGTGAGTGTCCTTATTTCTCTTATTCCTACTCTGAAAAAGTCATCTTAGTAAAAGTTTGTTCAAAAGCACTCACTTTTATGTGTAAAATGACAAAAAGTTAGCTAAATCAGTGCGCTAACACTGAATATTTTGCCAAAAGGAGATTGATTTTAACAAATTTATTTGTCATTTCTAAAGGACAATGGGTAAATATGTTTGAGAGGTAGTTCTGGCGTCCACAGACGTGATTAGACACATTTCATAGGTAATGGTCAACCCCCTGGCAAGTTGGCCTTTTTAAATGGAGCTATTTGAAGTCAATTCCTAAATTGATCTCGGACTCAGCTCACAGTGCTCCGAGGAAAAAAAATATTTGAACAAAAATTTAGTATATTAATCCCTCCATACGGAAAGGTATCTTATAATACGGAAAAACTTCTCACTTTTTAAATATTTAGCATAACGGTAGCGAGTGCAAAAAAATTCCCATATAAATTTAAATCGAAGTATAAGAAAAGTGACTTCAAATTTCAGGCAACTTGCCAGGGAATTCGTAATGGTGTTGGATGAAAAACTCCCAACACCCAAGACGATATTCTCCGGGAGTTCTTGTGAAAATCCTTAATCATTTCAAATAAAATACTATTTTGACATCGAATTACTCAAGATCAGCTACAGGGATCTTCATGAAATTCGGTGTGGGATCAGTGCGCGGCTTAAAGTTTTTATCTATGCTTACTACTACGTTTCCCCACCTTTCCTTCTAGTAGCCCTCTTAGAAAATGAGGAGTTTTTTCATCATAACCCCTCTCTGAAGAGCAGTAGAAGGCAGATATTTGGCATGGGATCAAGGTTTATGGAAGGCTTTCTAACCATGCATATCCATTTCTACCAAGCGCCTGGCAATTTGGCCTTTTTATATGGAGCTATTTGAAGCCAATTCCTAAATTGATCTCGGACTCAGCTCACAGTGCTCCCAGGAAAAAATTTATTTAAACAAAAATTTAGTATATTTATCCCTCCATACGGAAAGGTATCTTATAATACGGAAAACTTCTCACTTTTTAAATATATAGCATAACGATCACGAGTGCAGAAAAAATCCCGTACGCATTTGTATGTGAAAGTAAGAAATTGGCTTCAACTTTGAAGGCCACTCGCCGGGGACTAGATTTCTACCCTTTTAGTAGCTCCAATACAAAATAAAGACTTTTTACTGCTCGAACTCCACGGAGAGAGCAGTACATAATCCCTCGATTTTTTCACACCCCAAAATTTTCGCCTTCAACCTCTGGAGACCACTTTTTTCAACAAATTTTCACGTTTTAGACGATTTTTGCGAAATGACGTCGTGCTGTTTATTCGTCTGTCCGTCCAGCTTTTGCTAACTCTAGAGACCAAATGGTAAGAGATTGGGACCTTCAAGGGACCCTTACCTTATAAGTGGACCCAAGGATCGTTAATACGCCTCTCATTTTCCCCCACCCCTTCCCCTATCTCTTTTTTTAAAGGCACTAAAGAGCGTATTTCTCAACTGAATGGGGTCATGTTTCCGATCGTTGGAAAGGTCTTGGAATTTCTAATAAGACTTACCCGGTTACAATCGGTTATGAACCGGTAGGGAACTGATTATGAACCAATAATTAATTTTTATCAGAAAATCAATTTCGCAAGAGCATTTCGCAAAGCATGGGACTTTATGCCGGCCCTTTTTAGGTGAAACTTTTAACAATCTCACCTACTATAATAATAATAATAATAATAATAATAATAATAATAATGCTGGCACAACATTCCATGAAGGAACAAGGCCTTCCCGCAAGGGGATTTCTAGACATGCATTATTATTTTTTCTTGTACGGGATGAGGTTGTCAGTTCCATGCCCGTGGAATCAAGTGCAGTGAAGCTTCACTGGATGCAATCCGAACCCCCTTAACGCCAGAAAAATTCCTGGTGACCTAAAGGGGATTCGAACCCGGGACACTTGCATCATAGAGCCAGTGCTCTACCACTTGACCCTTTGAGTGCCCTCACTTACTATAATCGTCACAAAATCTCATGTCCTCCAATCGGCCCCAGACTTTGCTAAAATGTGTTTGGCCACTTTCTGATCACGAATATATCGATGGCTGAAAAAAAACTTTTTCGTCTGTCTGTCTGGCCTCTTTTTAGAGCTTAATATCTGCTAAACTAAGAGGGAAATCGACTTCCGGTTTTCCACAATGGTTATATATCGGGTGAAAATCGCAACTTGGTGCATTGACAATAGTTCAGTCCCTATAGCAACGATCGGACTTAAAATTTAGTATGTTATAGTTTGGTCTTACTTAGAGTTTTTGATAAAAACCACTCTGAATCGAGCTAGGAGGGGTCAATTTTTTTTCCTTAAAATGACTCTAGCTACAGTTCTAATTGATTAGTTCGCAAAACCACCTTTAGGGGCGCTATTATTATAAAAAGAAAAATGTTCCAATTTTCTAAGTTAATTAGCTCCGGCCCTATGGCACGTATTGGGCTAAAATTTTACTATGTTTTAGCTGTATTTCCTATCTCTCATATAAAAATAAAACTTAAGTCGCTCGGAAAATTCCTGAGCCGAGCTACAGTAGAGTTTCGCTATAGGCCATCGCTCTATAGTCCACAATTTATCGACTGTTGATTTCAAAACACTGATTTTAAATTAGGTTATGTTTTTTTAGTGCGCGACATGCAATGTTGTCATAATTATTTTAATATTTTTGGCAAACTTAATTGAGTAGTTGTGATAATTGTGATCAATAATGAAGAGAGCGAGGACAAATACCACAATCGGAAAGAAAGTGGACGCCGTCGAGCAATATTTCAATACTAAAAGTCGTTGATAATTAAAAAAAAATGACATGGACTGTGCGATCCAAATGTCAAATCTGGAACCAAATATGGACTAAAGCGAGACTCTACTGTAATGTAGTCAAAGTTGAAAAATTTACCGGCCTATAATCTCCGGTTCTAATTAACATTTTGACCTAAATTTTTGTTGATAAGTACTTTCAGGTCATAGGTCAAAACTTCACCGCTAGTGGCGCTGCGATAACGTAAAAATTCAAACTCATTTTTCTCAAAACCGCTTTTTGTAGATTTTAATAAAATTTTACAGTGTTGGAATCTAGACTATGAAGTTTCTAAAAAGCGGCGTGGCTCCCCTTACAATCGTTACAATAAAACCGGATATAGGAAAGGTCATAGTTCACGAAACGCAAAACGCCATATATCTGTTTCTATTCAACCGATTTTGAAGAATGAGGGTGCAAATTAAAGGTTTCGCACAATAAATATCTCGACTATAGTATAATCGATATAGGATCAAATTCTTAGACCAAATTATAGAAGATCTATTTGTGTATTTTCAGCCATATAAACATCTTTCTTTCAGTTTATCAAAATCCTAATTGCTCCAGCACACCTTTTAGATCAGTAAAATTTCATGAAGTCGAAATTCTAATCCCTTTCTTTCTCACATGCTTTGCATATTTTTATGTCATTCTTTTACACTCTTCTTCTTTTTTTAAACATCACACCAAATTCAATTTAGCTCAATCGATATTGGTATGCGAAAGAATGAGAAAGTCATATGCAAAACATGTGAGAAGGAAAGAGATGCGAATTTCGACTTCTTGAAATTTTCCTGATCTAAAAGGTGTGCTGGAGCCATAAATATTTAAATTCAAAATTTGTATTTAGAATTTTTTTTTCGAAATTACTGAATACTATCTCCCAACAACTTAAACTCTAAATTAAATTTGCAGGCAATCCGAGTTTGTTCATATTAAGAATCTCACCTACAATAAAGTGATCTAGGTTTATCTGTCCATTTTTAATGTCCATTTGGCAAAGTTTTACAAATTTTTACGATTTTTTTTTCAGAGTAGGGAGCTTTTTTTGTAATTTCCAGATTATTATAGAATTAATATCTCTTTAGGTAGTGATGTGACAAACTATATGAGTTTGTCGTTTTCTGAGACAGAATATCTGATAGCCCTCACGGGAATTCCAGATTTCATTCTGGAGATTTGGTGCTGGAGATCAGGGCAATTGCTGGCCACTAGGAAGAGTGGAATATTTGCCAGTGATCAGGTGATACTCTGTTCACCATCTCAGCCACTGACTCTGTGTCAGTTGGCAACAGGAGCAGGAAGATTAACAGTCTGGGATATTCATGTTTGCGTAGATACGGTTAAATTGATTGAGAAAAAGGTAAAATTGACACTGGATAGAGATTCAACTCCCTTCACAGGGACTTATCTCTACAGCGGTACACTCCTCGTGGTAACTCGGAAAGGGAGTGTACACCAAATATATCCAGGAAGCAATCAATCTCACTGTATTGTTCAAGAAATCGAACAAGAAGTTGCTAGGGATTCAATGTGTCTCATTGCTCCCTATCAGGGTGGATTTGTCCTCTCTGTGAATCACATAATTCGTCTATTTTCCCAAAATGGAACAATCTTTACTGAGATGTGTTCAGTGTCTCCGGAAAATCTCCATTTGAGATTTCTGGGATCTCATTCGAATGATCTTATTGCTGCTATTGATGAAAATGGGTCTATTTGGAAGATTATCTTAACGGAGGGACGTATTGAGACGAAGGAAGTAAAGAAAAGAGTTAGAATTTTCCATATGATGACCTTTGTCAATCCCAGTGAGAATTTCCTGGTCACTGTGGAGAAAAATCGAGGAGTATCTGTTTTTGAAGTGAATTCTGGCAAATTGATATCGCAGTATCTTAAAGCTAGGATTTCTGCCATAGATTCCCATCCACTTTTGCCAGTTATTTGTTTGGGATACTCTTCAGGTCATGTGGAATTTCTTTCGTTGTTTTCTTCGGATAATCCTCAGCCACAGGTTAAGTTTCATGTCACCAATTGTCCCATTCAAATGGTTAGATTTTCAAGCAATGGTTCGCAGATTCTTGCCTTGGATTCTAAGAGGGAGGCCTTTGTGATTTCTGGTCAAATTGGTGGAATTTTGGAGATCAAGAAGAACTTTTCCCTGCCAGGGGATGTCTTGGATTTTGTAATATTAAAAACTAGCGGGAATGTCTTGAAAGTCCTCATACTTCTCAAAGCTGAGCACTCTAAAATATCCTGCGAAGACATCCTTTTGGTTTCAGTTGCAGAGGATACTGTGGAAGTTCATAAAATTTCCCATTCTGGGAAGAAATTGACTTCACTGGCTCAGCTGAGAAATCTCCAAGATACTTTTGTAGCCACTTTTTATTTGGATACAAAACTGAAAATCCTCAAATTGGCAGAATATTCTGATCACTTTGAATTGGTTGAACTGCAGGAAGTGAGAACAGAACATTTACTGAAATATGTTAAAGTAAAATCTTGTGGAGATTTTATTATTTCCTGGGGACTCGATGGGCAAGTCTGCCTTTTTGATTCCCGCACAATGGAGTGCATCTCGAATTTTGTGTCTCACCATCGAAGGACTCATGGTGTCCAGGAAGCTGTTATAAGCAGTTCTCTTGAATATATAATTTGCTTGGGATTTACTGGAAATCTCATTTGCTTCCGTCCTAATCTCAAAATCATGCCAATGGATCATCATTGTGTGGGAAAATTTGAATTGACTAGACTGGAGATTCGAGAGAAATGTCTCAGTCCAACCATTGGGCATACTTCAGCAACTACATTTGGTGATGCTTCCTGGTTGGATGTGCAGAAAATCGAACAGAAAAGGCGCGAAAGGCAGAAATACCAAGAAGTCCGTGATGCAATCATCAGAGATTTGGATGATCTCAGAAGAGAGATTGGGAAGCTCCTGGATAACAATGAGACTTGTTCAGATGAAGAGAAACTTCCCATTCATGAGTTCAATCTCGATTCAAATCATGTTGAAAATATGATCAGGAAAGCAGGAAGGGATCGTCAGGAGGAAACAGGTAAGATGCAGGAATTCATTACATCACAGAATGAGATTTCTGAATGGATAAGGAAATCCTGTTGGGATCAAATGTCTGTCAAGAGTACAAAAGTCCGGGGAATTTTTACGAATCTCTTCATTGAAAATTATCCAGTCCTGGAGATGGATGGGATTTGGGAGAAACGTCTCAATCAGATTTTAATGTGGATCAAACTTGAGAATCTCACAAATTCGGACAAATTTCTTCCTTGGAAACCCATTCCTACAAGTCAATTGGAGCATGTTTTGGCACAGGAACCGAGAGTTCTAGCTCTTGAAAAAGTTAAAGTAGATCAAGGTATGGCGTCAGGGACTCCTTTGGCTTCAGGAACTTCCACACGGGATTTTATCACGTCAAAACTACCACGATACAATCAATTGGAAGTGGTGACCTTTGAGCAAATGCATGTGGAGAAGATTTTTGGGTATTTTGATGCCCTTGCCCTAAGGGAGTTCTTCAACAAACAATTCTGCCAGTTGCAGGAGAGAAAGGAGCAGGAAATGCAGATTGTCAAAGAGAGAAATAGTCGTTTGCGCGAGATACAGAATGAATTGAATATTCTGTCGCAGCTTCTTGGAACAAATATTGTCTACGAGGATGATATCATTGATCCTGAATACATGCCCGATGAGAAGCCTCATACAATTGTTCAAGTGACTGATGAGGAAGTTCCTGTTGAGCCGTACATTTCGCCCAGTATGCAGGAATTGATTGAGAAAGAGGCATTTGAGGCAGAACAAAAGCGTCTCGCACTGATGGCGGATGATTTTCGTGAGAGAGCCCTTCAGCACATGATGGATGGTGTTCTGGAAATTCGATGGGAGGATGAGATCAAGAAGAAACCTAATGTTCCAGCAGCAGTTCAGACCAAGAAGGATTTGCGGGAGTATGATGAACATGATTGGCGAGCTGTCCGGGAGTATGAGGAGAAACTAAATTTCCTGGATTCTGAACGGGAAAAGTATCGTGATCAACTTCTGGATGAAAAACGTCATCTCCAAAAAATTCTCGATCGACAAATTTACATGTTCAACAAGAAGCTCGCAGAATTGGCAAAAGTTAAGGTCAAAGTACAAATGGCAATAAATCAGGAAGATTTGAAAATCCTCCGGAATTCCATGTACAATTACAAGAGAATTCAATTTACGCGGCAAGAGCATGAAATCCGCCAGGAAATTATCAGTATCAAAAGGCAGATTAATGCCCTAACGGCTGCTATGCATGATGCTGAGAAGAGAGCAATGGACTGCAAAGTAAATTACGATGGTCTGGAGACTAAAGATCGTCTCCTGGACAAGCAATTCAAGAATAACTTTGGGGAATTTGCTTCAATCTCCATAGTTGATCAAGCTTATAAGCTTTTTAAGTAAGTTCCATATGGGATTGATTCAAGGGCGTACCCAGGATTTCAGGGGCTAAGGCTAAGTCTCAAATTTTGTTGGCGGGGGGGGGGGGGGGGGTACAGTACATAATTTTTATTTTGAAAAAAAAAAAAAACATAAAAAATAAAGTGAGATAAAAAGTATCTATATACAAACTGGTCCTACTTTTCACGAGATTAGCCTACGCCCAATTTGTAGGTATTGGTTAAGGAACGATCATCAGTGTTCCTCGGACCAGTGCATTGTCTCCCATATTATTGGCCAAAAATAAAATTAATTTTTAGAAAATATTCGCAACTTTTTACCAAATTACTACAGCAAGGATGCATTCCGTTAGTTCATATTTAATCTATATAAAATCAACTACCCGTGAAACATTTGATAAAGCCCCTTCCGATGCGTAGAACACAGTGCATTTTTACTATTACACCTAGGGTGGAATCACCAGTTCTCGCCAGTGCCCCACTTCTCGCCACTTACATTGAAATCGCTATTTTTCGCAATTTATGAAATAAATGAGTCGCAATTTTTTGTATTGTTTCTGCTTCTACGCATAGAATCGAAAAATAATAATTATTCGTTTTGGATTCACGATTTTGATCACTTTTTAGAGCAATATTTTAAGCAAGTGCATCGAATCCAACATCTCTTACCAAATGTACTAAGTGTCGTCAAATTTTCATCAGGCCAAAAATACCTATTTGGGTAAATAATTTGTCTATTGAATATTTAATTGCATTTGTGGAATACATAAAATTTGTATTTAGTCAATTAATATTTCATTTTATATTATTTTTGTATAAAAATGAGGCATGGCGAGAAGTGGTAATATTCTGGAATTGATTTTACCATCTGTCGCCATATCTTTTCAATAGGCGACGCTAACTTCACTTCGTACATTCTCAGTTGTCAAATCTGCATTGTTTACTTTCTGCAAAAGCCCCATAACTTGATTTCTCAAATAAAAGTGAAGAAAAATCATTTAAAGAGAGTAATAATAAAGTGATCACAAGGAAAGAGAAATGGTGAATGTATTCTTTTCATAGCATTGCCTAAAATAACCGAGTGTGGTTCTTTTCAAGTGGGTGGCGAGAAGTGGTTACAAATTTTACAAAACTGGCGAAAAGTGGTAAAAAGTGGCGACGAAATGGTTATTTTTGCATTATTAATAAAAATCAGTTTTTTAAGTAGTCCAGCGTTATGTTCTAGGATTATTGTTTTCACGTATCTAGAGTCAATACATCTAAGTAACTTTGTGTCAAATTTGAGTTATCTTGTAACAAGGATTCAAAAGTTATGATTAAATGAATTTAATTTTTTCCTAAACATGGCGATAGCCGGTTATTCCATCCTATCTTTATTAATTTCTTATAATAATAAGCCTATACAAAAACATTAAATAGTGTTTTGAAGCTTATATTTTTTTTTAAACTCAATATGGAACATTGGTCTTAACATTTCGTTTTGTGAAACCCTTCAAGGCAAAAAGGACTATCAGTCTTTAGAGAATTAATAATATATGCTTCTGAAAATTTCCAGCTTTGACATTTTTATTTAACGAAAATTTACTTAAGACTAATAAACAGAATATTTTTTTCCAAATTTCTTTTCCAGCATAATAAAAAAATTAATTCAAGTTCTTAGGCATAAAAAGAACAAGATTTAAACTACATTTTCTGCATTTTAATTAAAAAAAAAATCAAAATTCAGCCATTGAACTATGTTTTCTAATATTAAAAACGTTAATATTTTCTGTTAGGTGATGAATTAAACTAGTCCTCGAACGAAGGATTTTATGTTTACATCATAACTTATTCTATAAAACGAAACATGATGTAAAATACTTAAGAAATGCCATTCGTTCAAGGACGCAACTTCAATAGGGATATGCTGTTGAAAATGACAATGATGCTGATGATCAAGGACTGGTTCAACTCATTAGCTAACAGGAAATATTTGGTTTTTGGATTTCGGATGAATTTATTTCAAGAAATCTTGTCCATCGAAACGTAAATTTTTTTCAAAAAGGTCTCCGAATTCCAAAAATCAGATCCCTACAGCTGAATTTTTAAAAGAAAATTTCAGAAAATATACTTTAAATGTTGTGCTTTTATATGCATATGAGCTTGAATTCAATAAACTTTCTATTATGTTGTAAAAATATTAGAGAAAAATGTGATTTTTTTTAGTCAGTTTGACCTACGTAACCCCTTAAGGGGTTACATGGATCACGCAGCCTAATAACAGCATGTTTTCTTTCATTTTTGTCAACGTAATAAAATTATTTCAATTAAAGCCCTTAAGAGTATGTATAAATACAACATTTGAACTGGATTTTTTTTTTAAATTTTTATTTAACCTTTATACTCCTTGGAACTTGGCACCTAATTTTTGGAAACGTCTTTTTGAGAAAAACTTTTCGGAAGTCACGATAACTCTGTGTGATTTAATGTAACGTCAAAAAAAAATTATTTCCTATTAGACTATGAGATAAACTAACATAAACAATGGATCTTTTGTTGCTTTGATAACAATTTATTTTGTAAGACGACACAAAAATACGCCGAAAATCATATTTATGTATTAAATTTTCCCAAAAACCCAATTTAATCTTTCTTTCAAAAGTCCTCAAGTTCGAGTACGGGTTTAACTGATCTGCTAACAGGAAAAAAACGGTTTTTAAGGTCAGATGAATCTACTCTATGTAATCGTTACTAATGAAAAGTAAGTTTTTTCAATAAACGTTTCCGACAATCAGGTCCTAACGGCCGATTTTTTTAAAATAAAAATGTAAAAAAATGTAGTTTAAATGTTATGATTTTTTTGCCTAGGAGCTTGAATTAAATAAAATTTTTATTATGTTGAGAAAAAAAGTTAGAAAATATGCTATTTTTGGCCTTTTTGACCCGCATAGCCCCTCAACAGATCAAAGTTCAAAGTCAATGTATTACCTCAGCTTTAATTACATATTCTTAAA
The DNA here is from genome assembly GCF_024763615.1 of Phlebotomus papatasi. Taxonomy (NCBI): domain Eukaryota; kingdom Metazoa; phylum Arthropoda; class Insecta; order Diptera; family Psychodidae; genus Phlebotomus; species Phlebotomus papatasi. The sequence continues at coordinate 34,250,199 of NC_077222.1, forward strand.
TTTCACGTCTGACTGCTCCATTTGATGGCTTCAAAAGGACGACTTTTCTAAAACATATTCTCACACTATATTTTTACTTTCTCTGTGGATTTTAGGCTTTCGTTATAAATTCTTAAATATCCTTTAAATATGTGAAAAAGATTACGTGACAACTCCTTTCTTTTCGAAAAATATATTACTGAATAAATTTATTACTAAAATTGCGTTAGAAAAAGAAAGCAAAAATAGTTACGAAATTATTTGCCCATTTTTACACTCTTAGAAAAAATTAGTTCGTACTAGCTCATATGCAGTTATTAGAACTATAAAATATAGTAAATATAGACCCAACTATATATAATATTTAGTTTGGGTAACTAAATGAAATAGTTGACCACAGTTAGTTAAAGTATCCTTTTCATTCAGTTGTGCTAAATCAAAATAGTAATGGGTACTATAACATATTAGTTCCAATTACTAAATAAATGGGGTTGATACCCATCTTATTGGCTGTAATAACTATATCATATTAGTTGTGGTTACTATATAGCATTCATTGTGATGCATATTTCTTATTAGTTGCTTAAAAAAGTAGTCATAACTTTATGAAAATATAGGCCCATCTATTTACATTAGTTGTGAGAACTAAAAGGAATTAGTGACCAATATTAGTTGGGATAATGATTTCATTTAATTTACACAAGCAAATATAATTGTATGAAAGCATTATGAAATAATTGCCGCAACTTATCCACGTAAATATTGTCTTATATTCTCACTACTAATAAATTTATTATGAGTATAATGTTTTAAGAATATAAGAACTATTTTAAATAGATTTGATAATAATCGCCCGAACAACTAATTTTCATTAGTAATCACGTCTAAACTTTTCTAAGAGTGTACACTTTTTTTAAATTCTTGAATGTAGTACAGTACAGACAAGAGCCTTGTCCTGCCTCCCCCCCCCGCTTTTATTAGTTTTTGAGTTTTTATAAGTCCATTTTTGTATTGACCCTCTCCAAATGAGCAGTAAAACATGAAATTTGAGAAGTGACTAAATTTACAACTTTAGAAGCAATAGAATTTTCATGAAAGTTTCGATCTTTATGAATTAAAAAATTAGGCCAATTTTTGGAAAGATTTGGATTTTTTACTGGCCAAACTAATTTTTTGCTAAATAAATATTTTTTTTTTACTTTTCACTTGTTTTTGATTTTTTTTGACGCTTCTAGGGGGGCAGTTGCCCCCCCCCCCCCTCCTGCCCCTAGCTGGGTACGCCCATGGATTGATTCGTGATCCTTTTTGGGTTTAATTTATAGAGCTTTTCAGACGTCGACCGAGATGGACAATGAGAGCATGGGCAACATCTGTTATCCTTATGGATCTAGCCAAGAGAGTTATTGGACGAAATCTCTCAAAATCCGGACCTCCATTGCCTCAAGAGTGCTTTGACTATTTGAACCTCATTGAGCAAATTGACCAACCATCCAATTGTCCGACAATGGATGAGAAACTCTGGGATTTACTCTGTCGTATGCGCAGGATAAAGATAGAGAGTGAATTCAAGGTGCGCAGTTGTGGGGTTCAATTGGCCGAAGCTGATGCGTGTGTTGATGCATTTGCACGGGAAATTGGTGCAAGGAGGACAACCCTGGCGGCCCATGATAAAAAATTGGAGGAACTCAAAGAGAACCGAGTATAATAGAATTAAAATACCAAAATATTTTTCTATCCAATTAATCAATCAATTTTGCGCTTGTCCACAACAGCAAAAGAACTCTGTCAATCGAACAATTCAACTTGTGATGAAGCGTGGTAATGTTGAAATTCCACTGACTGGCAAAATTGCTGACTTTGACGACGCAATCCTTCTCTCAGTCAATGATGTCGATGACATCAATCGGGTAATTAAGAAATCGGGTCAGAAGAAATTGCTGGCCATGTCCAATGCAGCTATTTTCCGTCGGAAGCTCATTCACAAGGAGTGGGAACATAGAGTACTCAAGATGACCATCAGAGATATGAAGGATTTTGTCAGAGTAATTGAAAAATGCAAGGTATTAGAACATTTTATAATAGGGACAGCAATGGTTCACCTCCTGCATAAGCTCCACCTAAAATAAATTTTAGGTCACCACACCCCATTAAAAAATGCTTAAGCTTTTTTATAGGGTTTTTGTAGAGTAGGGTAAATGTCCTAATTCAAAACCATTTCCAGACGCTTTAACTTTGAAAGAAAATTCAACACATTAAGTTCATAATCTTCTGAAGAGAATTACGTAAATTTGCTCCTTGTCTTTTCTAGAATGTTACAGTTTAGTGAAAATTCTTTAAAAATAATTTGAAAACTTATTAAATACAAGAAAAATTCGCGAGCGTAAAATGCTTCTATTTGGAAACAAATTAATCCAAATGGAGACAAGGAAATGTTTCTAATTGGAGACAAACAGCGTAAATGAAACCGCGACGAAGGGCTTCCAAAATCTTATTAAGTTGCTCTTGAGTGCAAGATTTGTTCTCATTCCTGGTCTTTTCTCCTTTCCCATCTAAAACAATAAGAAAATCTTTCCAAAAAAATCATATTTTCGGAGTTTCCTATTGAAGCATTTGCAGACACTTCAGGAAACCCCTTTTTGTTCACGAAATAGGTAATTATTTCATTTGAAAACTTCACGTACCGTTAACAATAAAGATTAGCACTTAATTTAACTAAAATTAGCCAGAAATATGACATAAATGTTAAACAAAATGAATAAACAACAATCACTTCATTGTGTTTTTCATTGAAAAACATGGTCGATCGATGAAAAATTCGATGGTGAAAAGGTACACTTTTAATTTTTCTGAGAAATTAACAAGTTAAAATTTGTGAATATGAATGGATTTTCGCTTTATTTAGAGCAAAATTAACTAAATAATGAAACTGAAGTATAGAAAATATATAAATAAAAATTTAATACTGCATTTATCATGGGAAAAAATGATGTTTCCATTTGGAGTAGCGAAAAGTTTCCATTTGGAACAGGTTTTGAATTAGCTTAATTTAGCCTACTACAGTACCCTAAAAGAAAATAACACTAATACTTTCAAAATAAAGAGGGGATCAAGATACCAGTTTATAGAAAAATAGACCACGCCCCCAGATACTTGTAATAGGAAAATACAAATGAGTGACATATACTACCGTAGTAACTGTTTGCAAGGGATAATAAGGCTAACAGAAATCGAGTGGTTTATATCCGTAAGATTGTTCAATGTGCTGAATGAGAAAAATCAGGACATGCACGCCATCTAGGGACTTATGCCCGACTGAAGTAAAATCACGTTATTTTTATGCGACCTGATTTATAAATTTAGTTGGGAATCTTTACAATCCTAGCTTCCCGAGCAGTCCCGAGTGTTTTAAGATTTTTTTTTTCATGTTGCTATTTTTTTTTAATTCTATACATGCAGTTTTTGGCTAGATGAAAAAATAAATGAACAGTTGAAAATTACATGATACCGTGGTTACTTAAAGACCGCGTATATTTGTGGTCTGATTTGCCTACACCCAAAACTCGTTTTTATTCATTAATTTGTGGGATTACAGTAAGAAGAAATTTGGTAAAAATTACGTGACAATCACTTTTTAAAAATTCAGTCTTATAGAGGGCGTGGGCTATATTGCCATAGGCGGAACCCTTAAGGCTATTATATGCCATTATTTTTTTAGACAGTGCTTTTCAGAAATGTGGCTTATTTTGTCATGGACAAGACCTTTAAGATCCTTTGGGTCTTGTGAACAATTGCTTGATTTTTTTAAAGTTAAGTCTTACAGTGGGCGTAGCCTATTTTGTCATAGGCGAAACCATTACGGTTCCTTCTTGTAAAAAGAATTACATGACAATATTTTACTGCTAGAACTCAAAGAGAGTGCAGTTATATTTTTTGGAAAGTTCTTTTCAGGAATGTGGATTATTCTTTTTTTAAAATTAAGTCTTAGAGGCGTGGCCTATTGTGTCTGTTAGGGCTCTTCCTTGTGAAAAATACATTACAATGATTTTTTTTAGAAAGGTCTTCTAGGGGGTGTGGCCAGTGTGTCCTTTATTTTGCCATGGGCAGAGCCTTTAAGGCTCCTCGTGAAAAATTATATGAAAATCATTTTTTTTTATAAAAATCTTTTAGTGAGTGTAATCTCTTATGTAATGGATAGAGGACCTTTAGGGCTCCTTGTTGTAAAAAATTCCGCAACAATTTTTTTTTATAAAGATCTTTCAAGGGGTGTAGCCGACGGTGCGGTTGTGAAAACAAAAAGTACATGACAATTTTTTTTTCAGAAAAGTCTTTTGGGGAGTGTATCCTGTTATGTCATGTACGAGACCTTTAAACCTACTCCCTTTGAAAAAATACGTAATAACAATTTTTATAAAGGTCTTTGAATGGGCGGTGTCTACTCTGTCATTGGTGGTGCTTTGTTGGCTTCTTGTGAAAAAATACAAGACAAATATTTTTTTAGAAACGTCCTTTGCGAGGCGTGGCCTATTATGTCGTGAACGGGATCTTTAAGCCTTAATTAATTAAAAACCATTTTTTATAAAGGTTATTTAGGGGCGTAGCTTATTCTCTCATGAACGGGGCTTAATGGCTCCGTTTTGTGAAGAATTATATGATATTTTTTTGGAAAGATCTTTTGGGGCGTGGCCTATTCTGTCATGAACAGGGCCTGCAAGGCTCATCTACAGAATGAAAAGATAATAATGTTTAACTTTAGGAATATATAGTATCCCCCTATAAAATAATATGGCATATTTGATATATCATATATCACTCTTTAAGGGAGGTGTGACCTAAAATAAGTTATGAATCTTTTTCTTATGGAGATCAAATACTTTTTTTATAAAAATTAGAGTAGTGAAATATTAATTAGAGTAGCGAGAATTTTCACACTACCTTCCTGGGTCATTAGATTACAAAAGAAGTGCAAACGTGGCTCAAGCGGAAGCAAAAGGGCTGGACAGAGGATGTCAGCCAGGCGGCGCTGAATCGTGAAATAGAGGCAATGATTGCTTCCTGTGAAAAGTCATTCAGTGATGTGTAAGTTGTATGCGGGTATTCTCTCAGACAGATCAAAGTGTTTCAGGAATTAAATTTAACATTCCCCAGGAGGAAGCAAGTGCAAGAAATTGAGGAGAAAATTCAGCAGAAGAAACGTGAAAATGAGAATCTCGACAGGAAGATTCAAGCTTTGAACTTTGATGTGTCCAAGCAACATGCACAGCGAGATCCAACTCTTGAGGAGCAAGAGATTGAAGCTCAAAATCTCAGACTGGAAATCATTGCTGAGAGAACGAGACTTGTGAGAAAAGTTCAGCGTCAGCATACGCAAATCCTAGAGCTTAGTACATTGCTGGAATTGCAGCGTCTTCGAACGTATCCGACACTTTCGATGCCTCAATCTTCAGCGAATCTCAGGAATGCATAAACTGGTGAGTACAATACAATCTTTTATGAGATTATTTAGTTAATTGATGAGATGCAGATGATATAAAAAAAGAGCAGAAATGAATGGTTCTATTTGATAAATATATTGACTGAAAACTTTTAATGATTTGACTTGCGAAGAGAAACAGAAAAATCAATTGAGGTATAAACATTTCATGATCGTTGATGTTACTGGGAATTATTTTGAGACACTTTATGCTCTCAATTGATACCAATTGGACAAAATTCCCGGGAAACTCATTAAACGATGAGTTTATCCATCTAATTGATGGATGGGAAATGATCTATATTTTATCGGATTCTCAGAAAAAATCTAATTATGCTAAGTGATCTTGAAGATCTTCAGTGAAAAATTAAGTCTAGAAATTGGCTATTTGATGGAAAACCTTGACCACTCTCTATGAGAGCTGAGACAAAGGAAGAAAATTTAAATTGTGCCGATGTTTTGGGGTCAAAGACCGTGACGCTGATGCCTATTGTGTGTCATGTTCATGATGGGAAATGTTGCACGTGTTTTAGAACGAAAAAGAACAACCCAGAGACCTCCCCATTATTTCTCCCTCATCTTCTTCAGCGAAATTCTTCACCCAATTGAACTTCATGAATCATTCGTGAATGATTTAATTTTACAATCTTCTGATAAGCTCCCAGAATTATTTGAGTGCCGGTAGTAAAAAGTTAGAGGTGTTTGAGCGACATTGCTCTAATTGTTCTTATCAGTCACACTTCTCGCTACAAATCATTAAAATCTACTCAAAAGTATTTGCCAACAATTGAAAAGTCACTCACAGTGGATTTATATCGATGTAAAATCACTCAATAGAATTACAAGACAAATATTATTCTTTTCAAAAAAAAAAAAAAAGAACCTCGAGAAAGGGTTAAATTTTGTGTCTTTTTTTGCCTTGTATTTGAACTCTTTATCAATTCCGACTCTTTCACTATATAATTTCTTTAATTCTTGTGGCCTTTGTGCTCCACAATACAATGCGATCGTGCACTTTTTAACGAGGAAATTTGAATTGAGACTTTAATTTCTTCAATGAATTCGTCACATTTGTCGTGTGACAATTTTTACAGTTTTCTTCGAAGAAATTATCATCAGAATTATTTAGTTCAACACTTTAAAGAGGATTAACTATTTACAACCATTCCGTCCATTTTAAAAAATTAAATTACTACGATAATCTTTTCTTAAAGATTTCACTTTTTGTATGTTTTTTTCGTATCTAATTTTATGGTAAAAGTATATCGTTAATCGTCAAATGAATTTCAATTCTAAAATTTCCATTTGTTGTAACTTTTGTATGAAGTTAAAAAAAATTAAACACACCTGATAATTTCATCATTATAATTAGAGGTTTTTTTTAATATAATTATGTTGACTGGAGGATGTATTATTTTTGGGCCTCATTCTCTAATTCTGCAAGAGAAGTGAGGTTCTGTTTACACCAACTTGCAAGATAACCTGCAAGTTTTTTGGGATATTTTGTGTGGTGTAAACTGGTAATTTTGTCGTCCGGATGCAAGTTTTATTGCAAATTAAAGTATTTGGTAGTGAAGTAAAGTGAAATTAGTAAGTTTTGCTGGTAAATAATGAGTTTTGTGTGACCCCAAAATTTACTGTAAAGATAACCTCTTTGGGTCTACCAGTTAGAATTATTTTTTTAAAATACAATAAATTCAGCAATTTGGGGCACTACAAATCTTAGAAAACGTACTTTAATGCATCTGTAGGTGTTTTTCTTGATGTTTTGTGGCGATTTATCAATATTTTTTACCCAAAACCTCACAAATTTCCATTGCTCGTTTCACCTAAATTCCTGGGTTTTTCTCGTCCGGGACACTAGTAGACACTAAATGGGGCCACCACAATGACTATTGGCTCTTAAAAATGCCTTCCGGAAAGCTTTCTTGCACACAAATTACAAAATTTGAATTGGTAAATATAACCTCACAATTCACTAAAAACACTGAGAAAAATCTGCATGAAAAATTGTTCCGACGGCGTCCGTGGACTAATGCGGAGAAAAATTGGACAATTGCAGAGTGTGTCGCTATGTTATCTATAGACACTAAATAAAACCATAAATTATTTTTAAACCATGTCACATTTTATTAACATTTTAAATTCTAATTTTTAAAATAATTTTTTGTCTAATTATTTTTTAATTATTCAATTCAATTCAATATATTTCTCCTCTTATAATGCTTGGTTGCGGCTGTCGCCGACATACTACGACTGATCTCATCAGGTAAACGGCAGAAACCCTGAATCACATATCGTTTTATTTATTTATTTATTTTTTAATTTATAATAATTAATTATTTATTTATAATAAATAATTATTTAATTAATTACATTTCAAAACACAATAAAAAAAATATTTAATTAAAAGATGTGTAACTATTGTATTTATTTCAATAATTTTCAACATGCAGATGACGGACATTTTAAGACAATCATTGGATGATTTACACTGAGGGTTTATAAGAGCCAGCATACAGTTGTGAAAGCTTAACTAGAGATAGCAACTCTGAATCTCTTACATGCGATGAAAATTATATTTGTTATATATGTAGATATATTTTTATCCTTTTAACAAAAGTTGAAGACACTAATGGCCTGTGTATATACTAGAGAAATTTAAGGCAAAAATTAGTTTCGAGAAATCTTTGTAAAATTGCCTACACGCATTGGTGAGGATTTTTGACAAAAATGTGTATTTTTGAAGAAAAATAATCTAATATGTAGGCAGTTTCTTCAGAAACAGTATGCAATACGAAGTATTTTGCATCAAAAAGAGGTGGCAAAGCATTTCCAGCTTTGTGAAATGCTTGATCTTACAAATTAGAACTATTAGATGAGCACATATATTCTGTCAGTAGAAGAGGTTGAAAGTTTGGAGTAGTATATATCAGCTCCTGATGAGCATAATTGGATGAGTGAACTATTGTTGGAAAGCTTGGTTCATTGGCTTTCAGAATCTGGTATATGTAATCTGCTATGAATAAACCATGGTCATCCAGAACCATTTATGTCGAAGAAGACACTTTTTGTAACGTCTTTTTTGGCCATCTACTGCTGGGACCAGGAGTGACCCACAATTCTCGCACAAGGACTGTTTGTTAGAGGAACTCAAAAGGTATAATTTGTGGAAGAAACTTTTTTTGGACATCTACCTTTTTTTATTCATCCACTTTTGCAAGAATTTTAACATTTTACACGCATGGAAAAAAATGACGGAAATTCATTTTTCACAACTGTATGCTGGCTCTTATAAACCCTCAGTGTAAATCATCCAATGATTGTCTTAAAATGTCCGTCATCTGCATGTTGAAAATTATTGAAATAAATACAATAGTTACACATCTTTTAATTAAATATTTTTTTATTGTGTTTTGAAATGTAATTAATTAAATAATTATTTATTATAAATAAATAATTAATTATTATAAATTAAAAAATAAATAATAAAACGATCTGTGATTCAGGGTTTCTGCCGTTTACCTGATGAGATCAGTCGTAGTATGTCGGCGACAGCCGCAATCAAGCATTATAAGAGGAGAGATATATTGAATTGAATTGAATAATTAAAAAATAATTAGACAAAAAATTATTTTAAAAATTAGAATTTAAAATGTTAATAAAATGTGACATGGTTTAAAAATAATTTATGGTTTTATTTAGTGTCTATAGATAACATAGCGACACACTCTGCAATTGTCCAATTTTTCTCCGCATTAGTCCACGGACGCCGTCGGAACAATTTTTCATGCAGATTTTTCTCAGTGTTTTTAGTGAATTGTGAGGTTATATTTACCAATTCAAATTTTGTAATTTGTGTGCAAGAAAGCTTTCCGGAAGGCATTTTTAAGAGCCAATAGTCATTGTGGTGGCCCCATTTAGTGTCTACTAGTGTCCCGGACGAGAAAAACCCAGGAATTTAGGTGAAACGAGCAATGGAAATTTGTGAGGTTTTGGGTAAAAAATATTGATAAATCGCCACAAAACATCAAGAAAAACACCTACAGATGCATAAAAGTACGTTTTCTAAGATTTGTAGTGCCCCAAATTGCTGAATTTATTGTATTTTAAAAAAATAATTCTAACTGGTAGACCCAAAGAGGTTATCTTTACAGTAAATTTTGGGGTCACACAAAACTCATTATTTACCAGCAAAACTTACTAATTTCACTTTACTTCACTACCAAATACTTTAATTTGCAATAAAACTTGCATCCGGACGACAAAATTACCAGTTTACATCACACAAAATATCCCAAAAAACTTGCAGGTTATCTTGCAAGTTGGTGTAAACAGAACCTCACTTCTCTTGCAGAATTAGAGAATATCAAAATTTTTAAATTTAGTATGAGAAGATGGGGCTATATTGTTATACGATTTTTTCGCATATTTTTACATTATTATATATTATTGTATATTATTATTAGTTTACATTATTGTTGTACAGACAAAACAATTGTGGTTTTAAATAAAATACAGCTCAAAGTATCCCCACCTCGCCCTATTTTCGAAAAAATAATTATTTTTGTGTTAAAAAAAATGTTTTGGTCTAAAACAAAACTTTAACACGTATTTTGCACATTAGATACTATTTTTGAATCTAACTTTACGTTAAAATAAAGCTTCATTTAGGAATATGCGAAAAATCTTTTGGTCTAATCTAGTTGGTTCTTTTTATGTCTAATTTATGCGAGTTTTACAAAAGAAAAGTGTTTCGTAATTGAAGAGAAAAAAATAGGGGAAAAAGTGCCCATGCTTCATCTCAAGCTTTTTAATGACTAAATTTTTTCTATGTTTCTCCAAAAATGTGACTCATCGCACCTAGTACCGCAAGGGCGCAAGGTATGGAAAAGTGCCCGATTTTTAAGATACATTACGGAGTCACATTTTTTTTTCAGAAGCTTGGGATCGTACAAAGCATAGGGACCTTCCCTGTAATGACCAGCGCACAATAACTTTTCTTTGTAAACATGTTTTCAAAATTTCCTATGAGAATGAGCGAGATGACTAGATTTAGATCTCATTCACTCTCATTGAAATGTCAAAAACATGTTTACTAAATAAAAGTTATTGTGTGTTGGGCTTAATAGCCCTACCTCCCCTACGGAATATTTTTGTTGATAATAACATGGTTTTTGAGAACAATAATAAAATTTTAGTTTTGGAAATTAAGCATACTTCTTGCTCTTTAATTATGAAACATTTTTTCTAGTAAAACTCGCATAAATCAGATATAAAAGAACCAATGACCTTACGGCAGAAGTGTGTTGTAAAAAATTGAATTTTATGTTTATTGTCCATTTGCTTGAAATATTTGTATATTCACCATCTTAATTATGAAATTAGAAAAAAAAAACAAACCAAAATTTTAAGTAAATTCTACTTATGATCATTGTCCTTTTCTGTTTATTCAGTGAGTTATTTCGCTTAGGGGGACTATGAGAAATATCTCAATTAATCCCAATTTGACGTCAATTGAAACAAGTGTGTGACAGAGTTTGCACTTCTCAAAATATTCACATTTTTGTATCTTTTAATTCAAGCACAAAAATGGTTCTTTTTCAGTTATTCTCAAATCAAACCAATTACACCAGGCAGGTAAAATCAAAACACGACCATTGTTTATGCTTCGATGATCTAGTAGAAGTCCCTCCCGGTGGAATGTGGAAATAAAAGACTTGGGTTGCAAGTGTGGGTGATGGTGCTCTTTGAAGAGCATCCCGTTGAATTGATCAATTCACCTGGGCTAAATAATGTGTGGCAAAAAAAGAATGCATTGAAATGGTTAGAGAAGAATGGGCCCCCAAGCTAGACATAGAATATATGGGGAGAGAAACAGTGAATGCCACTTCCAGTGGAGTCACCAGTAACAGAAGCGTGACCAGAGGAGTATTGTACAATTGTCGATCCACGGAGTGATTCAGTTTTCATTTCGCGATCAGTCAGTGTACAACGGTTTCTCCCGGTACTTGCACTCTATTTTTTTATTTATTTCTTTTTTTTCAAGAGACAGTGAAAGATATATTACGAAAAACTAAAATCTGCACAGAGTGAAAAATCTCAGAATTACTAAATACTTGGGGAAGTGATCGTATACGAAAGAATGTTCGCGAGTGAATGACCAAAAGTGTGGCGAAATAGACGATTATTTCCAAATGAGTGATTTTTGGTGTATACAAAATATCTGCAGAAGAGAAAAATTGAAAGAATGGAAAGTTTCCTTTTAAAAATTATGCAAACTAACTTAAATAAATCAACGAATTTTCTTTTTTTGTGATTTATCTGGAAGAATGCTGATCAATTAATACGCAAGCATTTCTCTCATTCATATTGATTGCGCACGTAAAAGACAAGTGAAATTCTTTAAGACATTTAAGGGAATTGCTACTATAATACCAAGAAAGTGACTCTTACTGTTTAATGTGTGAACAGTTTGTGTCTGATATTGTGTGAATTAATTATAAATAATCACTGAATCACCTGTCGGGATCACCTGGTTTTGCCTTAAACAGTCGCGCACCAGTTGCTCCAAAAGGCGTCATTTAATTGTTTAATCCAGATGATAATACGTGTTATATATTTGCATAAATATCACAATTTTCTCTAATAATTTTATATAATAGTGTGTTACGAAGTTTATCAATATTTTGCTGTATTCTCAAATGATAAGAAAAGCAAACAGATTTTTGTGTCTTTCTTGCAAGTTTGAATTCAAATTGTAAAGAAAAAAGAATCGCCAAGAATTAGACAAATACGCGTGATCTTGAACGATCGCAAGCAACTGAAGAAATATGGATCACCGTGAAGACATAGAAGTCTTCTCAAAAAGCACAGAAAATATCACAAAACCTTACAAGAAATGGCGAATCTACAAGAGGCCCAAAATTAAGAAGACTTTCGTCAGCAGAGGTCAACAGTATGAACATCTAAATGCTGAAAATGATCATGAGCCAGTTAGAAGGTGATCATATTGGTCATAAATTTTCCTCAAGATCCTCAAAAAAATTGATTTTTTTTCTATTTGCAAAACTTTCTCCTTGAAAACAGATCTTCGACATCGCTAATTGAGGGTACTTCAGGCATTGGATGTGTTGGAAAAATTGTGGAATCACTTGAGAATTTGCAATCAAATAAATCAACTTCATGTGAATCTATTTTTGTGGAGCAAGCACAATCTTCCAGGGAGATGAGCGTGAGTGAAGGAAATAAAATCCGCATCCATGTCGATGGGAATGGTCAGTATGGAGCTTTTGTTCGAAACAATCAAGTTGGACAGCCGTTCCAGAGGCGGAAAGTTGTGCCCTTGAGGAGATACAGAGAAAGTGCAATTGACGTACCGCAGGACTTTGAGGAAGCTGCCTATGCCAAAAGAATTTCACTGCCAACACCAAAGAAGAGGAATCGATACAGTCGACATTGCAAGTCACAGGTAAGTGATTGGAAAATTTTATTCACTGAAATATTGAGTGTAAACGGTGTAAGATGACAAAAATACCCATGTAGTTCCATCCTTAAAAGAATCTATTGGTGCTTTCTTAATTACCCTGGGAAGCCTTGGAAAGGAAGCAAAGGATACTGAAGGTCATAAGGTTGTATGAAGATACCGTAATGCAAAAGTTTTGAAACACAAAATTCCGAGCTGAAAATATAAGAACGTAAAATATCTTTAACTCCAAATACTTTTATTCAAAATTTAGTGCTCTTTCCGACTTTATGACCTTCAGTGACCCATGATCTGTTTTTTAAGACAATTTTTTCAAGAGTTTCCGCGAAGAATATCTTACTGCGCAATCCTTAACCTTATTTTAGAGTAGGGGAGACCGGGGACGTATGGGACAGGAGTAGTATGGGACGAGGCGATTTTTTCATTAATTTTTAAAATAAATGGGATTTAACCATCACTCAATCGTAGACAATATTAAGATGTATCTTGACTAAAAGAATGGATATCCTCGGTTTTATTGTTTTAATTCTATGAACACTTTTTTAAAAATTGATAAAAATTGTATATTTTGAAGTCTCAGTTTTCCTCTTTGTATTTTATATCAACTATATATAATCAAAACTTTTCTATCTCATTATCCAGCAGTGTAATCTTGGAACATATTTTTATAAAAGTTTCCGAGATCATACACTCTTGTTTTTTACTTAAAGGTTTTAAATACCAAAACTACCCGCGGGGATGTTTGGGACACCTGAACGGGGACGAATGGGACGTTGATTTTTGACAAGATTGTAAGTGGCACGTAAATCGTTATGGTCAAAATGGAGAGTAATTCCTACTACTGGAAATCTCCCTCTTGTGCAAACTTTAACAGTTCAGCAGTTGCCTATAGAGACAATTAAACAATCAATGTCTTGGGAATAAATAATTTCTTCTCCTGAGGATATTCGACCTTTGTCCAATCACATTAAAAACTATTTACTCGAAAATTTCTCGAGCAGTATCCTCTACAATTCTCACAAGATAAGGAAAAACAGTTACTATGCAGTTGTCGTAAAATCAAACAGAAATTCGCCAATGAGTTCAAAACTAGAAGTGTCAAAAGAATCTATACTCGCCTGAGGAATTTGATTATGATGATTCCAATATTAAGAATAAAAAAGCAAAGAAAGCTAGGATAGTAAACAAGAACAAAATACATTAAATAAGTGAATGACAAAAAATGATTCTATTGTACAAATAAGATTGATATTAATTTCTAAGTATGAAATAAAAGATCAAAATTTTTTATTTATGTTGAAAATATTTTTAATCTAGTATTTAAAATAAATTAACGTGCTCCAATAATGCAAATTATGCGAGAAAAAACGCGTCCCAAACATCCCCTTTTGCGTCCCATACTACCCAAAATCTGGGAGGTTTGGGACAAAGCGTCGAGTTAAATGTTTTATCTTCTCCAAGAATATTCAGTTGTTTTCCAAGTTCTATCGAGTACTTTTTATAAAGTCAATATCCATAAGTATCCTAGACCGCATGAAATTGTAATACATTGTCGTGATTTATTTTATTACTGTCCCAAAATCAAAACATGAAAAAGTGTCCCAAACCTCCCCGGTCTCCCCTAATCCAAGGATTTATAAAGAAAATTTTGGAAAATGAGTGGGAAATGGAGAAATAGGGATGTGGTGGTTTTTTGCGAGAAAGTTGTTCTCGAATCGTACTCTACAAATCCTTTTTTTACAAAAACCTGCAGTCAACAAAGTATCGCTTATTATAAAAAGAAATATGTTTTATAAAATATTTCTAGCCATTTCATAAGAATCTTCACTTTTATCATAGAAAGTTGACGTATTAGAGTATGAAAGGAGTGTTCTAGGAGACGCCAAGCAAGACTTTAGAATTCTTCCCATTCCTCCACATAAAAAATCATTTTATCAGACCATAATTAATAAGATCATTTTTTTTAAATTATAAACATATAAAGCAACAGTGCAGTTATTCCAAATTACGCCAAACTCTAAATTTTACTAACGTGTGAACTTAGAAAGGTTCCGATCATAACACTTTAGGGACACGCTCTATACGTCAAATAACAACATTTCATAAAATTAAAACTTTTAGACAATCATGTAGGACGATGAAAATTATATCCAACTTTCTTAATCACACATTTTGACCTTTATAGTCATATTTCGCAAAAGGATAATTTAGGATTTCTTTCAAAAAACTTTGCGGATTTTTTTTAATAGGGTAATGATGGAATAATTTGAAATCGGGTCTAAATTGGAATTTTGAGATTTCCCCGCTGTTTCAAGATAGGCAAAAAGAAAAAGAAGATCACGAAGTACAAACCCTGCAGATAAAAGTACTACTTCCTAGACTTTTTTTTGTCTATTTAAAACAAATGAGGAAATATTAGAAATTTCAATTTAGGTCATATTTCAAATTACTCCGTTTTATCCTAATCCTTTAAAAATGAAAATAAAAATTGAAATTCCGTATTTTTAAAATATTTTTATGGCCTTGACACACCTATTAGATCGATGAAATATAATGAAATCAAAATTCGAGTCCTTTCTTTTTCAAAAGATTGCATAAGTGTCTCCCACTCTTTCGGACTTAAAGACCGAACTAAATGTAATTTGGTATGATGTTAAAAAAAAGAAGAATGTGAAAAAAAGGATAGACATAAGCAAAATTTTTAAGAAAGATAGCGATGTGAATTCTGACTTTGTGAAATTCTGAAATGTTCCTGATCTAAATGGTGTGCTGGAGTCATTAAGAAAGATATTAATAATACAGATTTAGTAAATCATCACCGTAATTTCAATATTGGACAGGATTTGAATGGTTTTGATCGTTAAAAAATAGACCACGCCCTCATTTCCACTTGTTTAGAGAAACCGAACATATGGAAATAAACAACATCTGCAAATATTCGTTTGTTTTCAATGATTTAAAATATCTTAAGTAAAAATTCGTTAAAATGGAGAATTTAGATGAACTAATTGTTTATAGGTGGGTGTGGCGTTTAACCCTTTAAGGACGAGCGGGTCAAAAATCGACGGTCAGAAAAAATCACTTTTTCTGACTTTTTAGAGCAAAAACCTAACTTTAGAAGGCTATAGAAAAAAAATCATTTTTGGGTAACCGGTGACCCAATCGTTCTAAAAGGGTTAAGGGGCGGGGCAACACCAAATTTATAATTTGATCTCAAGTTTTAATAAAATACAATTTAATTTAGAATTTCATTTGGTAACTAGATACCGGAGTTTTTAGGTAAAATTCACTCATAATTAACTTTATATGAAACATTTTTTAGAAATTCTGACTAATAAGAACACATAGAAAAAAGGCATATTCACAAATTTTAATGTAGGCGGGGTTAAGGTTTTGTCCCTTAACCCTTTAACGACGAGACAGTTTTCGTGGACAGAAAATCATCAATAAAAATGAAACCAATGAACAAAACCAGTAAAAGGTCTTATATCTGGCCTTCGAAAAGCCAACAGAGTCTGATTTGGTATATTTTTTGTCTTTATGAACGATAGGGGCAAAAATAGCCTAAAAATTCAAGTAATTTTTTAACAATACTAATGAATGATAATTTTCAATCTAATGAAAAATATTACGTTTGAGTATTGTAGTTTCATTTCCCAAAACGGTTTTGCTTAAAAGAATTGGAAGTATAAAAAATATTTAAAATTAATTTTCATTATTATTTAAAAATTTGTCATTTTTTAGTTCAAAAATTTACTATATAGCAAATAGCTGGAGACTTCTAAAAAATATCCTAGATTCCTTCAAACTATTTTGCAATTACGTACAAACATAAGGAAAAAATAACTTTAGGTAAGTCAGGAAAAATTATTTTCTTTATGGGACACCGGTGTTCCAATCGCCCTTAAAGGGTTAATGTATAAGCCACAGCTCCAGAAGACTGGTTCCACAAAACAAGTAGAAAATTTTAAAACATTAAAGAAAAAAAATTATGTCTGTCAAAAGTTTCGGCAAAGGAAAAATTTGGCTAGCACCACCCCTCACAAATCTCACCCATTTTTTTTGCATTGTTTCCTGGAAGACGTTTTTGATCAGCAATTAAGGAAATTGATTAGTAAAAAAGTCAAAGTCAGTTAAATATTTCAAAATAGTCAGACAAAAGCACAATTTTGATCAGTATAATATTTCATTTTAGTTAATCCTTAATGTTGTATAACCTGACCATCAATCGAAAAACTATTGATGTTATTTATTATAATTATTAACGAAAAACTAAAAAATACCAAGATCATAATTCCCATTAAGGGGTTACGTCACGTGGTTTAAAAAGACAAGGAATAGCATATTTTCTCTATTTTTTCAACTTAATAAATTTTTATTTATATTCAAGTTCTTAAGTTCTTAAAAAAATAGTTCACAATATTTAACCATTCACAATTTATGATTTCCTTTTCAATTACTTTAAGTGCGGGTCACTTTGTCCCCTTTGTCCACTGCGGGTGACTTTGACCCTCTCCTGTTCGTGAGCTTTTCTTTAATTCTAATGTTTAAGAACGGTTCTCACCGATCAAACATTGTAGATTGGATCGATTAAGAAGACTATCCTTAAGTTCTATACAGAAAAAATATTTTGTAATATTGTACGTAAATGTTTGTGAATTCCTATGGGGGGACTTGCGAAATGCTCGTGAATCATGTAACCCACAAACAAGTTCGTAAAATGTTGTACTTTTTTCACAAACATTGTTCATAAAATGATTATTTGACGAAGATTTTTTGTACTTTTACAAACATTTGTTCGTAAATGTTCGTAAACACACAGAAAAATGTTCGTAAAATTTTGTCATTTGTTCGTAATTTTTTGCCAGACAAACAACAATTTACGAACAAATACGAACAAATTATAAAATTTTACAAACATTTTCTGTGTGTTTACGAACATTTACGAAGAAATGTTTGTAAAATTACAAAAAATGTTCGTCAAATGATCATTTTACGAACAATGTTTGTGAAAAAGTACAAAATTTTACGAACTTGTTTGTGGGTTACACGATTCACGAGCATTTCGTAAGTCTGCCATAGGATTTCACAAACATTTACGAACAATTTTACAAAATATTTTTTTCTGTGTAGAAGCAAAGAAAAGCTTACGAACACGAACAGGAGAATGTCATTCTGGTTTTTTTTTAATTATAATTTTACTACCAATTGTCATTGAAATATTGCTCGATCTTTTTCAACTATTGTGTTTCCATTTAGAACTCTTACTTAATGTTTTAAACTGCAACATTTTGGTCAATATTTTAATAAATTTCGACAGCCTAAATTAAATTTTAATTATAGATAATTACGATTATTAAATTAATTAATAGTGAAATATTTTCGATAAGAAGAATAATAAAGAGTAAGTACCATCTTGGCAACTTAAGAGTGGTTTAAAATATTTTATTTTTAATTTTGGGTTCATTAAGCTTTCCTATGGTCAAATTTGAATTTCTACTAACCAAAGTGCTGATTTACTGTCGTAAAAAGTTTCTGAAAATTGAATTTGTGATGCTGGCTCATCCTTAACAACAATCTTTTATTAAAAGTTTAAATATTTTAATCTCAATTTGTCATTTTATACCTAATAAATATTCCTTAAAAATGGTATGCCTTTCGTGAATTTTTACTTTCAAAAAAGGATAGGGCAAGTGTGCCAAATTCCGGCCAGCTTGCAATTCCGGCCACCTTTTGTGTTCCTCAAATTTCCATGAATTTTTAGTTTTTATATACCCTAGAGATTATACAATGCAAAAAATAACAAAAAAATGTATCTTCGACAAACGAGATTACGTAAAACTAGCTTTGGTGGCCGAAATAGGCCACCAAAGCTATGTGTACATTTTTTATTTATTTTAAAATGTATTAAGAATGATTTTAGAGCAAATAAAGACGGTAAACTGTCTACAAGGCTCCAAACAACACTCCTTAAGAAGAAGGAATAAAAAAATCAATTTGTATTAAAAATATTACATTTCAAACTTGAGACTTTGGGGCTTGCATGCAACTATGCCGAAATTTGGCACACTTACCCTAACAAATTTTTATTTTAATTTTTTTCCATTAATTTCCTGCGAACGTTTTCTTGGCTTATCCTTTGGGCTTGGCCCAGTTCTGTATGTTTGATTACACCTCTCTATTCGTCATGGAAACTTTGTGTGAGAGGTGCGCCGAAGGATTCAAATGGCTGGAGAGAGTCAACACGATAGAATCCATAGAGAAAGTTTGAATAATAGTCCAGACAGGTGCTTGTTGAGTCACTGTTGTTAGTTCTTGTTATTAATCGATAATCAATGTGTGATAGTCTCAGGACTAGAGTTTCCCTGTGAAAATTGTCGCTTTTCGCGTGCCCATGAAAACTCTATTTTTGGCAAGAGCCAATCGAACGTTTCACCCAATTTTTCCATCAGTTGGCGTTCTTCTTGTCCTTTGGTAAGCATTTCATGCCGGAAAAAAAGTTAATGAATCCCTTTCGCAACCATCCAGTTGGTTATTATTAAGAAGTTGTGAGGAAAAAATGTTCGGTGTTTGATGACAAGTTGCTGGGAATTTTGCAAGATTTGACATTGGGTTGGGTGCTCTGTGTTTTCAGGAAGATTGGCCAAAAATAGATGAGGAAGCTACTGAGTGTGAAATACACCAGATTCCCGCTGAAGTTCACTCCAATGATGCTCTAGAGTCTTCCTCGCATCCATTCCAGGGCAGTTTCAATGCTCAACTCAATCGTTTAGCGTCTTCGGTGGAGAATCTCTGTGCTATGGGGAATGTTAAGGCAAAGAATGGATCGGTTTTTGGGCATACGGATACAATTGCACCGGCTGTAAGTGTTCCAGAATTGAGAGAATCTCCAGATGAGGCAAATTTTATTCGGGTGAAATCTTGTGATGAATCCCGAGAGATTCTTCCGCAGCGTGATGATGAGAAAAGTGCCACAGCTCTGAGGAATAATCAGAGAACTTCCATTGCATCAGCTCTCTACTCCAATACTGAACACTCCAGCACAATTGATCTCAATTCCATCCTTCATAGAAACAGTGAGTTTTTTATTACAAAAAGCAGCAGTTCCAAGAACTTCCTGTACTCCAGTGTGGACAAATTGGATAAAATTGAGAGTATCAATGAGAATCTGGCCAATTCCACAGTCAATAATGCCAACAAACTCAATTTCAACAAGAATACCTTCTTTCTCAAGAAACTCAATAATAGTGCAGTGGCTCCTGTTGAGGACGCTCCTGGCACAAAGACTTTCAACAAAGTGAATTTGAGGCCACTGAAGGATAGAGGAAGTCATCCGGAATCTCTCAAATCGAGATTCAGTGGAAGCTTCCAGAATCTCTTCAGACTCAGTGATTTTAAAATGAGGAAAAGGTGTTCCAGTGAAGTGAATTTGTCTTCGAAGCCAACAAACAGAGATTCACCATTGAGATTCACTTTCTGCCCATCAATGGTCTTTGTTCGCGAGGAGAAAACTGAGGAATCTTCACCGAAGAATAGTGGCCCAAAATCATGGAGAAAGTACCTAACATTGGGGATACTGAAGAAGAAATCCGGGAGTTCAAAGTGAGTAGTTATTTTATTTTTAAATTTTTTTTAACTAAACCTCTTGCAAACAGTTGACAAATTCCTCCAGAAAATTGTTTGCAAATGAATTCACCTGAATTTTGACGATATGAATAAGTTAAAAAGTACATATTTCCCCATTTTCGGCGGGCATTCATCTGACCATACATGATTCACTCTTTCCATGTCATTCCGCGGGAGGCACACGTTATCTACGTCAGAGAGTGCCACTTTAAATCACTCCAAAAGTTATCTTGCTAAATATTTGTCCAGCTAATTGGGCTGTTTAATGATCAAGTTGAGAAATTTTCTGTGTATTTTCCCACAAAATTAGCAAATTCTTACATTTTCCCAGGTAAAATAAATTTTGGGAAAATTCGTAATTAAAATTCTTATTAAAATGTGACGAATATGCTTTTTTTTTAACGTCCGGGCTTAGCCCCAAAAACATACAAGAACCTCTGGTCATACGGAAGAAGTTAAAAGTGATACACAATGAACTTTATTGTGGAATCGATTTGGAAAAGTGAAAATGTTGTGATAATAAATAAATGATGAAACAGAAATCAAAGAAATGTAATAAACAATCGTGCGAGTAATTAATTGAACGTCCTAAAGATATCGATCATTTAATTCCAACATTCCCTGCTATAAAAATAACTTTTGAGGGAGGAAGTGTTTTGTTGTTAAAATGGTTTTTTTGATACTAAAATGCTGCAAATTGCAGTTTTAATTAGTGGAATTGTTGATTTATTTATTGCCTTTATTTCCAATCTTACCAATAAATATAAATTTCACAAATAAATCTGTGAAATTATTGCTTAGAAAATAAACATGTTTGAAAACACTCCCTACACCATACGAGCATTTTAAAATGAAAGAAATTTTTATGATATCTATTAATTAATTGGAAAATGAATTGCCTAATACCAAATCTTGAAATTAAAGAAAAAAAAATAGAATAAGCGCTTTTCTTTGAGAAAAGTGTTTTTAAGATACAAGTGGTCTGATACTTCATCGTCAAAACCTAATCGCAAAGAAAATTGATAAAAAAAACCAAAGGCGTAATGTGGAAGGCGCAGCAAGCAAAGAATAACACTGAAAATAATTGAAGAATATTAAGATTTATGTCACAAGGGCATTTTCACCAAAGAAAAGCACCCTTATTAGCTGTTGAATCTTTTATGAGTTTTCTAAAAAGCCCAAAATTATTTAATTTGGAATCAAAATGGATTTATGGTCCACTTTCTAAAAAATCGTTACACAAAATCGAATAATAAAAACTTCAAAATGGTTTTTCGAAGGACTTTAGAGAAGCTTTTGTTCAACTTTAAAAAAAAAAGTTGCAAGGTTGTATGACGTTATCACACTTGCACATTAAAATTTTAATGTGATTCACATTAATTGTCGCTTGTGAGCGTCCAAATATGTTATTTGTATCTTTTGGTCACTTAATATTTGGGGTTTTTCTATTTATTGACAAAGAAGTGGACTTGGCCTGCAAAAATAAGTTTGAATTTACCTAAAGCATAAATATTTTTCACATTAAAAAATTAATGAGAAAATCACATTAATTTTTCGCATTAATGCTATAAATCAATTTATATCAAATTTTGCGGGCCAAGTCAACCTTTTCATCAACAAGTAGATCAAATTTTGAATATAAAATGATTCAAACACACAAATTACACATTTAGACTCTAACCAGCGACAATTAATGTGAATCATATTGTTGTGGATGGGACTTCCGGGAAGGCAGCTGATCGCGGAAAAGGGGCTCGACGATGAATTTTTGGAGGGAATCTGTCCCCTTTGACAGATGAACCAATGACAACACAACCTTTTGTTTACTTCTGGGTTTTATTAAATTTCCACTAGGGGCGCTATCAGCGCAAATGTACAAAGTCGATAATGCAGGCAAAATACAAGGTTATGTCTTCAAGAGGCAAATGTCAAGAGTTGTTTTGGTTTTGTGGTGATGTGGTAGTGATCGTGACTGGGGACTTTCCTGGACTATCCGAGGGTTTTGGTGAGTATTTCCTTTTCCGCCTGCTTCACCCAGGCCTGATCTCCTTTGTCTAACAACAGCTGGAGGGTATACAGCGGTGTGACAAAGCCAACAGCTGGAGCAGGAAGATCCTTCTTGGCGTAGAGGGCAGGGTGGTTAGGCAACTCTCTCAAGGGCCCCCGTGGGGGTGGGTTTATCCCAGCACAGCCAATGCCTTCTGTCTCAAGGCCAGAGGCTTCTACGAGCTGCTTCCGGTGATGGTGTCGCGGCTTAGCTCGTGTCAGCAGCCTACTTGGGGCCGAGGTTACTCCCGGACGAAATGAGGGTGGCCAAAATGCAGGTGAACACCAGTATAGGGTGTCTTGGGTGCAACACAACCTCTACGTGGCAACAGACTTCACGGAGATGCTGCCCCAGACCAGAGGGTTCACCAGGGCACGTAATCCCTCACGCAACGTCTGCAGGGAGATTAGGCTTCTGGCTTTTCCAGACTACACTCTCAGGGAGTCCGGATCTTTCACCGCACGGGGTCGCCCGAGAAAAGGGAAATCACTGCTGGAGTTCGATCCTCGAGCACTGCAAAACCCACAAGGGAAAGAAAGGTAAGTAGAGTGTGTGAGAGGAAGGGAAATTTTATCGCACTAGGAGCTATTCAGGATGCTAGTTCCACCAGCGATTCTGAATGCTTCCAGCCAGTGCAAGATTAAGGGATCTCGGCCACCAGGAGCTATTTAGAGCGCTAGTCTCAGCCCGCGCTTCTAAATGCTTCTGACCAGGGCAATACAGAGGGACTCTCAAGTGCTACCGGGAGCTATTTAGAGCGCTAGATTAACCCGCGCCTCTGAATGCTCTATCCAGCAACAGTAGAGGTGACAGGAATGGCCACTGAGAGCTATAAGGAGCGTGGCTTTTATGCTACGCTGCGGTATGCTACCTGATCAGTGGAAGAGTGGGAAGGAGACGACTTACTACTTATTTCTCTCTCTTTCTCTCTCTTTAGGTCACACACATACACTAAATCACCAGAGTTGGCTTTAAGAGTGTGCCAAAGGAATTGATTACATTGTCAAAACCAACAACTAGGTCATTGCCCGATATTTCTGGTGTACGCCTGAAGTATACGGGGATTTTACAAAAAGGCATTTTTCGCCCCTAAAACACTCATAGGGTGCCGAATCCCACCCCAAAAGGATTCGACACAACAATATTAAAATTTTAATGTGCAAGTGTGATAACACAGTTAGAAGAACTTTTAGCGAATTCCCAAGCTTTCCACATCTTGCCCCAATATAATCAAAATCGGTGCAGTATTAAATTTTTTGGCGATTGTTTTAAAGGAAGTACACAAAAACCTTGGATTAAATTCCCGGAATTTTCTTCAAGAAAAGTCTTATTGATGGCTTTACTAAGGTTTCAGATGACGAAATCCGCAAGGTTCAACAAGATTAAGTTTAAATTAGCTTTTGAGAACCATGAAAGAACATTATTTTTCTTTATCGGAATTTTCGTCAAGAAATGTTCGGAATATTTTCCTTTAAGCCAATTTTAAACTGAACTTAAATTTTAAGTTTATAATTTTCTTTTTGAAGAAAGTTTCTTTTAATATACCTTTTCTTAAACTTGAAAAAACTAATATTCATCCTTTAAAAAACAAATGCAAAAGTTTAACAGCTATTTGGACTACTTTAAATCAACAATCAAAATCGAACTAAAATTGTATTAATGCAGATATTTCAAGCAAAGTATAAATCCGAATCTTTTTAAATCGTAAGAACATTTATTTTGGGACCTTATTCCCAAGCGAAAAATACAATTTCCTCGAATTCAGATCCATATAAGAACGTTTTTCTACAATTGTGTAAATCTGTTATAATCATCAAAATCGGTAAAGATTTCAGGTCCAAGTTAAGAATTTAATGTTGTTATTTTCACGAGCTCAAAATAATTAAAATTGGACTAAAATGAGTTTTTTGTGTCGATTAAAAAAAACTCTTGTTCTTTGGATTTTACAAGCATTTATGTGGGGGATTATAGTAAAGCCATGTAACTCCGACGATTGCAAAACTCGGATGCCGCGACCGATTTAACTCCGATAAATCCACTTAAAGTATAATTTATATGTTTATTTTCATAATTAATCACTGCAGTAACATAATATAACTATTCTACTTTAAGAAAAACAAAAAAAATATTTTTATCGGTTTAATAAGTGGGTAAAACAAATATTTTTCAAATTCGGGTCAGCTGGGTTGTGTACTAAAAATTTCATTTCCGAGAAAATATTGCTGTTGACAGCTCGTCGCTGGAAAACGTTTATTTTATATAATCTTCCAAATATATTCTTCTTAAATACCAACTGACATAATTTCAAATTTGACCCCCTTTTATTAAGATCCGAGATAACTCTTGAAGAAACCTTTATTGTGGTACTGCAATTAAAATCGAAAACTAATTTTCCGCAATTATTATAGGTATTATTTAATCTTTAATTTTATTTCAATATTTGATTTAACAATTAGGAAAAAGAAACAAAAGTTAAAAAATTAAAAATAGATAAAAATCTTTATTTTGTTTTTATTTTGATTTTTTTAAGAAAAAAACCCAATTTTTCTAGAAAAATAATAATATCAATTTTACAATTAGATGTTTAGAATAAATTATTTGTATTCTAACAAACATTTATGCCAAAATGAACTTATATTTCTTCTCTTTATCAGTTTTTTAATAATACAATATTTACTAGAATGATACTGTAACATTCTATGAGTAAACCCCAAACTCTATCTGCCATTTTACGACTGATTTTGGACTAGATCAAGGGAGCTTCAAAATCTCAGTATTTTGTAACTTAGAAAAAAAATTATTTGCTTCAGAAATAGAATTAAGGGAAAGCGCGTTATCTTTGGACTATTTAAGTTTCGAATAACAATTTTTTTCAATATGTTTTTAAAGAATTTAATACATTATAATGTTATATTTTAATAAAGTTAAAGGTCTTAGATTTCCTAGAAAAACATGGATCAAATCCATTAAGAACATAGAAAAAAATGAGTTGTCCAAAGTTTGAGTCGTCCGAAAGTAGCTCTTTTCTATTGAAAATATTTATGGATTATATTTGAATCTAAAGTTTTCAAAGTACCAAAATTCTTTTTACTTAATTTTTAAAAGATAAATTAGGTTGTTTTTCTTCATTTTTGTTTTGACCTCGGTCTCAGAATTTTTTTCAATTTTTTGTGATTTATAAGACTGAAGTTTATTTTTATATAAGTTACACAAATTGCCTTATTAAAAGCGATATATTTCTTTGTGAAAAGTAGGGGAAAGCGCGCTACCATCGAACGATTTATGCTTCGCACAAATAATTTTTTTTCAATGTGTTGTAAAATGAATTTGGTGCAGTATAATATTATATTTTAATAGCTAGTCCAGTGCCTCAAATTATCAGAAAAGTACTATGGATGAAATCTATAAGAAACATAGAGAAAAAATTGATTTGTGCGAAGCTTGAGTCGTACGAAGGTAGCGTGCTTTCCCCTAATTCCATTTCACATGATCCTAAAAATGCCCATTACGAAGAAAATTTAATAAAGCTTACACGCTTTTATTTAGCTTTAATGACTAAATCAATATAATAATAATAATAATCTTTATTCATTCATAGGGCTTAGAGCCCTCTTTTACAATTTGATGCATTACAATGATGCTAAATCTTATTGAATATCAATCGCTGTGTGCGATGGATATACTTCGACACTGAATGATATCCAAATCAAAGTCCTGTGGTGGGGCGGGCTGATCAACATGCCTTCCAAGCAGGACAGAAGATGCTCGATGACTGCAACTGAAGTAGTCAGAGCGATTGAAGAGCTCAACCGGTTAGGGAGCTGATAATACGGCATTGATGGCTTGCACAAAGAATGACTGATGTGGCAGTGCTTCATGATAAATCCTATCAGTATGTGTGTTCTTGCTGGGAGTTCCACACTAGAGTTGTCCCCATCCAGACTCTCATTTTTACATGTTTAGCACCGGGCGCGATTCGATCTCACTATCGATCGAATCAGGGATCTCTCGCGCCAAAGACCCAGCAGTCTTACCAAATGAGCCAATGAGATCCCCAAATGAGCCAATATGAAAGGAAAAGTGAGAAACTCGTGAGATTTCTATCTTAATTTTTATTAACTGAGAATTTCCCATCATCTTCTGCATCAGGGTTTTTTCTTATTATAGTAATACTCAGAAATTTAACTCTTTCGTCTCTTTTGGGACTCTGAGTACCCAAAGCAGCATATGAATGTTCTGTGAAAAACAATGTTTTTTTTTTAATTATTCAGAACTGATAAAATTCTATTCTTGTGGATGATTACAAACTATAAGGATGTTCAAATGTAATAAGACATTTTTTGTAGGACCTCAATTAATTCCTGAACTTAGATATTTTTGATTAAAAAATGGTGAAATTGGCTTACAGCATATGCTGCGGTCCGGAAAGAGTTAAAGCTTCCAAAAAAAGATAGGACAAATTTGAGATAATTGTTCAAATTAAAATTGTCATAAAAATATTTGTTGGATGAGTATTACAAAAAAAGACTTGAATCTTAACATTTAATTGTAGAATAAAAAAGCACAACATAGAGGATTTTCTTGCAAAGCAAAAAAATGAGATAATTCTGTGGCGTATCTTGAACTAATTAAATAATGTATCAACCGCATAATAGACAACATTTTACGTAACCGTGAATGTTGAAAATCTTTTGAGATGATTGGAAAATTCTGTGGAGGGAAAAAATTAATGAGAATTTTTCCTCTACTCCCTGGAACTTGAAACACTTTATGCGCATACAAAGAATAAGCGATCGAGGGAGAAAAACTCTGGTAACATTGGGTTATGGAGTGAATGATCAACGTCTCTCTAGTCAGTTGCTTCAAAGCTCGTGAACCATGTAAACATATAGTGAAAAATCCCGTGTTTGCTGTTAAAGTTGGAGTTCTACGGAGAATACCCAAAGTTTAAATTTGCACGGATACTGTGGCAAAGATATTATTATCTGAGTGTGTTTAGAAACAAGATCACACTTTAATCCATTTGCTCTTGACGCAAAGACGTCTTTTTTTTTTAAGTGAAGATCTTTATTAGTGGAGTTTTTCGCGTGTTTTTGTGCAGTTTATTAATTAAATGAGAAGATCACAAATTGTCCTACAAATAAGTACCATAAAATTCCTAACATTTAGTGGTTAAACAAAGTGAAAACATTAATTCAGTAGTTTTTCTGCCTTTGACGAAGGTGTTTTCTGTGCGGAAATTAAGTGTTCGTGATTGCATTTAAATGATTACCACAAAAATGGTTAAAAGAAGGTGCGTCCAAGATATTTTTTTTCATAGTTTATAATTATTTTTCTGCTCATTTCATAATTCTTTTAATTATTTATAAGAATTCCAAATGAGTGGAACGCAGTAAGGTCAAGTTTTCTTGTACATTGCTTTTGAAATAATTCGGTGTTGAGCTCCCACAATATAGGCCTGCGTTTGATAGCAAACGGAAGGCATAAATATCAAAAAAGTATAAACGCACGTGGAAAATTTTTAAAGTTTTCATTGAGGAAAATATTCAGTAAATTTTCCATGAAATGATGCGTGTAAAAGAAATTTCTGGCAAAAAAAGAAAAATACATAAAAAATCGTACTGACTAAGTTTTATCCACCACATGTTTAATTTTTAAAAATCTTAGTTACAATCACGTGAATTAAAACAAGATTCCAGAGAAAATTTATTCATTTTTATTAGACATTTTATCGGGAAATAATAAAAGCGATATTTAATTGTGTGATTATTACAAATGATAATGAAGGTGGAAAAATTATTGCAATTCAATTGATCAGTGTATGGCTGGTAATGGAGATGTAGGGGATTTTTTTTTAAACTTTTTCTTGGGAATGAAGATGATCGCGTGCGATCTTCATGCAACTCTTATAAGAAAACTAAGAAGACAACAATAGACAGAAAAAATCCCCTCATTTGTCCAATTTGACGAAATTTATTCAGTTCTTTCTCTTGGAAATCCCTGCATCACAAGTATGACTATATGATAATATTTTTTTAATAAGAAATCACGCACTTTGAAGATTAAGCTCGTACAAATGATAAGAAAATTTTAGGCAAAACCACCCATTTTAGTACATTTTGTCTGTTTTTTTTTAATTCCCCAAAAATGACAATTTTTCTCACAATACTCCTCATTATAAGTGAACTTAATAATGTGTTTTTTTCTCAAACTGCGGGATATTCAAGGTTATTTTGCAAGTTTGAATGTGGATGTAGAATATTTTTCCTAGTCAACAATGACAACGATTCAGAAACTGATGTTCTTGGGAGAGAGATTCAAAATCTTCCAAGGGGCTTAGCGATAATTTAGACATACCAATTTTCTTACTCATACTCGCGGATAATAATTCTATGCAATTATGATAATGCCTAAGAGCTCGAGCATAATATGACGTACGAATGGAAAATCCAAAAGTATTTCATGTTTGACTGCTCTTGAACTATCAAGCCCAAACGGTTCTTACTTCAAGCGTTGTAAATTCTTACTCCCATTGCTGTATAAATTTATTTTATAACTTCCCAAGTGTTTTCTTTTTGTTCCAATTAAATGGTTGATCTTGATTCTTTTTAATCTTGGACATGCTAACAAAAGAATACGACTCTTGGGATTTTTCTGGATTATGAATTTTTTTGATCATTTGTTTATTTAATATTTTTTTTGCATTTTACAAGATATCAAAGTGTCAATTAATTTGTCACAGATAATTCCGTGTCAATTATGCTTGTCGTGGATGATGAGTTTCAATTTTGTGGACAGTCTTTCAAAATAAATCTTATAAAAAAGTGTTTTTAATAAGTCTTGGCCGAGTAACATATTTTTTTTTTTATTTCTTAGGGGGTTTTTAGCTTACCATTCTATGCCATACTTGACTCAATTTCGTCTTAAGATCGTTATTTATTTTTCTGAAAATAAATTTAAGTTTCCTTTCAAAAAGTTCTACTTACTAATACAAGGCATTTGATGCACATTGTAGACCCAGAAGCATATCCAGCTTCTAAGATCTTATTTTATGAAAAAAATACCAATTTAATTTTAGATTAAAGAAATTATTGTCTTGGCAGCCTTATTTATCCATATTTAGCTGAAGCTTTAGCCCAGCTTCCAAGAGTTTCAAAATCGTAAAAACAATTTTATTGGTATTTTTTAAAATCTAACATATGCCCTTATCTAGTCGTAAAGTCAAAATTTTCTAAAAAAAATCTTGCTTGGGAAGAAATTAGAGAAATTAAAGCCATAGGGGTAAGCGTACTGCCTTCGCACGATTTATACTTCGCACAAATTTTTTTTTCAATGTGTTATAAATGAATTTGCCCCATTATAATATTATATTTCAATAGCTAGTCCAATGCCTCATATTTTGAGAAAAGAGCTATGAGTGAAATACATAAAAAAAACATAGAGAAAAAATTGAATTGTCCTAAGCTAAGTCCTAAGTCGTCCGAAGGTAGTGTGCTTCCCTCTATGTAGCTAAATGTCAAGTTTAAATCCTGTTTAAGATAAAATTAATAGATTAAAACATAAAATAAATTAGATTAAACAAGACTCATTTATAAAATTTAAGATTTGGCACCTTGAGTATCTTTTCTATGTGATTTTATGCTGGACATTTTTGTTAAGATTTTTTTGTTAGATGCCTTTGAAAACGGAAAAACTCAGTTGATCTTGCAAAGTGAATTCTTCATTTCGAAATCTTCCAAACTATATATATATAGCTTTAAAGTATTTGGAGTGGAAAAGCGCCATCCGGATGTTTTTGTAAGACCTCCACAGCTTTTCAAAATTCGCATTTAATTTTTCGAACCTTAAAGTGTATTTTTCGTTGTGCAATCAAGAAACATGCCAAAGAGAAAAATTGACTAACACTACGTGAGGATAATAAAGTGCTGTCAATTACTATAACCTTTCACGTTCAAGAAAAAAAAGTAAGCAAAAATAAAGAAAATTGGAAAGAAACTTATGGAACCGTCTGATATAAAGAAAAACTTGCCCTTAGCGTTTATTAAATTTTCTTTCGAAATTAAAATGTTTATTTTATAGCATTTGGAAACTGTTTTTAAAAACTATTTTAATATTTCTTTTTATCTCTGGAGCTTTTTAATAGAAAAAAATCATTATAGTAGAAAAGTAATACGGGCTTCAGACCTAAGGGCCTTGACAGACCTGAGGATTAGCCGAGAGATGGCTTAGCGTAATTATATTAGAAATAATGGTTAAACTACATTTCCATCATTTTCTACTAACTCGTCCCTCGGCTTAAGTCGTAAGTGTGTCTAGGGCATAAGGCTTATAGCCATAAGGCTTAACTTCTCTAGATTCTTATCAGTCGAAAAGTTTTGGAACATTTTGACTCATAAGTACAAATGGTACAGAGCAGCATTTTCTGTTTGCTTTTTTCCTACTGCTCATTAAAATGAGCAAAATGTATGTTAGAGTTTGTATACAGAGGAAATGAATATCAGAGGAAATGAATATCAGAGGAAATGAAATAGCAGATAAACTCGCGAAGATTGGTGTATATCAGGACTTTATAGGCCCTGAACCAGTCTTGGGAGTTGAGAAAGAATTACGGAAAGATTACTTCCAATATATTACAGGAATAGAGCATACAGCACTTTGGAATAACGTAAGGCTGTAGTTTCGCGAAATCCGTAATAGATGGATTAGATTTAAATAGATCTCAACTCTTGTTAAATCTTAACAGGGGGAACTTGAGGGTTATTATAGGAATTTACACAGGACACTGGCTAAATTCACATCTTGCAAAGTTGGGTGTAGACGTTACCTCAGCTTGCAGGGGCTGTGGAGAGAGTCTGGAAACAGTAGAACACATTTTATGTTATTGTTCCAAATTCTCAAGCCAGAGAATTCAGATCTTTAAGAAAGAAGTGCTGACACTGGGGGATATCAAAAGAGCGGCAGCTCAGGATATTCTGCAGTTCAGCCACGTTTTAAAAGAATTGGAGTAAGGTTTGTTGGGTAGACATAAGGGGCTCAAATAGAGCCTAGGTGTCTGCAGCCCACAGATCGTACCATGCTCCCTATACAATCCATCTATCTATCTTGTATACATCATGATTTTTTTATTCATGTTTGATGCATGATTGGCATATACAACCTGTGAAAGAGTTTTCCACCGTTTTCACTCTGGAGGTTGGTCATCAACGCTAAGACGGCGGTGACCGCAGAAAACACTACACGCTCTTGCAACTTTATAAATTTGTACTTCTCAGACATTGTGATGAATAAATTATCTATCTATCTATCTATCTATCTATCTATCTATCTATCTATCTATAAATGGACTATTAAGGGGAATTAATCTATTTGAATCAGAAGAACAAATTAAATTGGTTGCTATTTACGATTTTGAGATCTTCGGAAACTAGGCTAAACCTCTAGTCTGAAGACGGTCTAAGGGACAGTCTCACTCATGCATGATCGAAATTATAAAATCTATCTAAAGAAACTATCTGGATTTAGTTAACTTGAATATAGTCCATAAATCTTTGGAAAATTATTCTTCCAAAAAAGAAACGATAGATGTTTGAAAGTATCCCATTTTGTCCTAAACCAGAAATTGCAAATAACTTTTTCTTGACAACGGTACTGAATTAATAAAATATTTATTAATGTTTTGTTTTAGAATCTAAAAAAAATATACATATATTTAAAATATTATAAAGATGAAAAAAAATATTTAAAATATTACTCTTACAAAGATTTTATAAGCAGCTGAACTTTTACTCAAACAACCTTTGTTGTATGAATATGAACTTGAATATGGTTCATATTCATAAAGGGACAGATAATCCTAACCAGCTTATGTAGGTGAGATTCTTAACGTGAGCTAACTCGGAGTGCATGCAAATTCGATTTGATGCTGAAGTAGGGAGACGCCATTCTGTTATCTTGAACCAAATTCGTGAAATTATACAAGTTTTGTATTTGAACCAAAATGTCAAGGATTTGGATGAACTGACAGAAAAGTGTTATATGGGTGAAATGTAGACCAGAATGTTCTCTATAATTTTGCCGTAGAACTTGAACTCATCGATTACTCAGGAGCCAAGATAATCGAGGTTTTTTTGTTTCTTAACTCGTTTTTTCATCCAGAGTGCCCCAAGTGTTCATTTGTTGAACTTCAACTAAATCAAAGAATTGTTGTATTTTGCGGGACTTTCCATTTAAACCCCTATTTTAAGTGTCTTGGTGGAGTAGAGGCAGTCAAATTGGCATCTGAGTGATTTCAAAGCGTTATTATGGGAAAAATCAATTTTTTCACACTTAAACGGCAAAATCGGAGTGATAGCGTAGTCTGAGCGGAAAATGATGTATGGACGAAATGTAGAGACAAATGTGCTCTACAATTATGTCGAAGTAATCATCAAAATCGGTTCAGCGACAGTCGAGATAATTGAGGTTATGTGATATTGAAATTGGTTTTTCGACTGTGGCGCCCCTGGTGTTGGTCCCACAAAGTTCAAATATTCCAGAAAGTTGTAGCATTTGGTGAGATCTTTCGTTTAAGCCCTCATTCATCAAAATCGGTCACATAGAACCGGAGATATGATTTTTTGAATTTCGTGAACTTTGACCCCTCATATCTCCGGTTCTATTGAAACCATAGCGCGCATACGCACCATTTTGGAAACGTCCTAGACTGGACTACAACATACTAAAATTTCATTAACTTGCACAATGTCGTTTTTGAGAAAAGTGACTTTGAATTTCGATGAATTTTGACGCTATCACAGCGTCACCTGTGGTGACTTTTTGAACTTCCATCTGAAAGTGCTCATCGAGACGAAACCAAAAAGGTAAAATTTAGGTCGCTATGTTAATTAGAACCGGAGATAGAGGCCGGTCAATGTTCGAACTTTGACCCCTTATAGCTCGGGTCAGGGGTTATGGATCGACTTAAGGTTTTTTTTGTTTGATAGGTATAATCAACGGCTACAACATACTAAATTTTCAGCCCGATGCACAATGGAATTTTTGAGTTATTTAACTTTTAAGATTTAAAAATTTTCTTTTTAAAAAAAGCGCCCCTAGCGGTGGTTTTATGAACTTGCGATGTTAGAAGGGGAAGTGGCATTTCACGAGGGCTTTCCAAAAAGCCCTCACTTTTTAAATTCTGACAATTAGAACCGGAGTTATGGCCATTTTAAGAAATTTTTTTTGGACCCTTATAGCTCGGGTCAGGGGGGTCGGGGGACCTTAAGTTTGGTATTGATGGAAAGCTCTAAGGCCCAGCTATAACATACTAAAATTTGAGCCCGCTCGATGCCATAGGGGCGGAGCTATTGAGAAAACAAAAAAAGGGGGGTCTTCAAAATGGCGGAAGGAGGGGTGGGGGGTGGGGGGTCTATGCACCAAGTTGCAATTTTCACCCGATATATAACCTTTGCTGAAAACCGCAAGTCGATATCTTTTTTAGTTTAGGAGCTATTAAGCTCCAAAGAGCGGCCGGCCGGCCGGGAACGTAAAATAGCCACATATATATTCGTGATCAGGAAGTGGCGAAACACATTTTGGCCAAATTTGAGGTCGATCGGACGACATGAAATTTTGTTAGGATTATAGTAGGTGAGATTGTTAAGAATCTCACCTAATATAACCCGTTTAGTTTTTCTTGCATATTAGCTGTCTAAAAATACTTAGCGCAATTCCTAAATAAGAGAATTGTAGATTTATACACTGATTTTTATGTCTACTACCTGGACTTCTGTCCACCATTTCTCCAGCGGCAAGGGATCTCCATAGTATCTATGAATTCAAACAGGTCTTGTCCTCTGAAGTCTACTTAAAAAGATCGCGGTGTTTCCAACCCCAGTCTGCCCCAGTTTCCCCTAGTTATTTATTATTCCAAAAACGTCTTTTTTAAGTAATGCCTTCTTAAAACTATCCTACCCACCCCTATTGCAAAATTGAAGTGCTCCTAGTTTTCTTATTTAGAAATCTTCTGAAGACATATTTTTTCATTTATAATAATTACGTACACTCCGCGAAATTTAGAACTGTATCTGAAATTCGCAGCGTATATTGCGGTTCGCGTTAAAATTAAAAAAAGGTTTTTTCCTTTAATCTAGTTAAATATTTTCAATTTTATTAAAATTTAGTTCAGTCTTGTCGTAATTTCAAAAACTTAACCGATAACCTTAACTTAAGCGATAAACTTTTATTTTAATTTGACAGAATTATAGGATAATGAAAAGCGAATTCAAATATTTCACAATAGGTACTTAAATTTTGCAAATAATGTCATTTTTCTTTAAATTGCAAATATTTTGAAAATTAATTGGAATATATAAATGTAGATTTTTTCAGAAATATTTTTTAGTCAAGCAGGGAAAGTGGGGCACCTTTGAAATCGGGATTTTTCACCTATTTTTAAATAAAATTGAGCCTTTTCGTGAAATAATTTAGCTGCACAAACAGATTGAGAAGCTAAATTACATTATGATATGGCTTAATTCCACTTAAAAATAGCAGAAAAATCTCAATTTCAAAGGTGCCCCACTTCCCCCTAAAGTCGTCTTTGATTTTTTTTAATTGGTCATGAATATTAGAAGTTAGTATTATTGAATATTAGTAGGAGAAGTCTTTCAGATTTCGCACATACTCCGGCTTCGAACACTTCATATTTTACGCATATTCTATTCAGAGTATGTGCGATGCCTGAAAGACTTCTTTTATAAGAATTTATGATAGTTTAGTCACGTTACTTCCGCTGAGACTCCGCTTCACCTTAGGTTTTACCATTCATGTTCCAGCAATTAGAGATGAAAGACCTCTTTTTTTCTTCACCAACATCATCTACCAGTGATCGTCATAAAAGCGCGAGATGATAATTCGAACGATTACTCACCAAAAATTTCCCTCACTGAGAGTCAGTGTCGATTGCTTTTAAAGTTTTACATGTGGAGAGAATTGCAAACTCTGTGGTCCGACAGACGCCTCAGTTTCGATTTTACCGGCTCAGTCGCAACTTGTCTGTGGGTTTCAGTTAATCCCTCTCGGTGGAGATGTTGTAAAAAAGCTTTCCTGTTGTCATCTAAAGTGTTTGTGTGACTCAATCAATCACTTATTATAATAAATTATTATTCTTCTGCATTGTTTCTCAGTGACGTTATTTTGTATAGTTATTCAGTGTATATACTCGGTTTTTTGCATGAGAGAGATTATTGGCTAAAAATAGTTCAAAAAGTTCAACAAAAATCGGAATATCTCTGAGTGAGAGTAAATAGTGAGAGCACATTGAAATTGATTTTTCTCTGGGTAAACGAATGCAACATTTCTCCTTCGAAGATTTTCACAAAATCCCATGGAAAAGTCCATTGGAATATTTTCTATAGTCAACCTTAAAAGAAGTCTTCTTTATAAATGATCTTCGAGTGATCTTGAAGTAACAACAATAAAAATTTAACGGTGCGAATCATGCTACCGGATGTGAAACATAGTTTTTTGTCGAATTTCTTTAAAAGTTTTAGTTTTTTTTTTCGAGTAAAGAGAATCGTGATCAAAAGAGGTGTTGGATAAGATTCTTTCTTGACACATTTTGAAGGGGTATCTCTTTAGAAAATTGTACATATATTTTGTTATAAGGAGTGTTTGTGAGAGTAATTTCCATTTGCGTGCTAATCTCACTGCCAAATACCCTTGACTAATTTGCAAGTGACTGTATTTTTTTACTGCTAAGATGAGTACAGAATATCGTTGGAAGAGATTACATTTACTGTTTTCTTTTAGTGACACGCCATAAAATATAATAACTATAAAAGAGAGTTGGAAATTACTCACAATGATATAAAGAAATTTTAATATGAATCATAAGAAAATGAGAAATGGGAATGTGAATTTTTCAATGAAATAAATGGTTGTTCGTTGCTATTATTTTGAATTTGAATTGTCGTGAATCGTCGTGAATACTCGGCTGTCAAAGAGAATAACGGTTGATTTTAAACAGTAGCTACTTGAAGTATAAAATCTATATTTTATTGAAGATTATGCCTAGCGCACAATAACTTTTGTTTGGAAACATGTTTTCTAAATTTTCTATGAGAGTGAGCGAGATGACTCACTCACTCTCATTGAAATGTCAAAGACATGTTTACACAACAAAAGTTATTGTGCGTTGGGCATTAAAATTGTGTTTACGTACAATATTACTCTTATTTTTTTCATAAAAATAAGAAATGTTAAAATAGTTCAGGAAACGGTTACGTGAAATTTATAATCCGTTCGTTACGTTTGAATTTAAATTGTCGTGTATACTCGGCTGTCAAAAAAGAACGACTAATAGTAAATAGTTGCTGCTTAATTTATGAAATCTATCCATAAGATATGCATAAATTGCTTCATAAGTGCAAAAATCGTTAAAATTATTCTGGAAAAGGAAATGTGAAATTTCGGAAATTTCAATCTGAAATCGTTATTCGTTGCGTTTGAATTTAAATTATCGGGAATACTCGGCTGTCAAAAAAAACGTTTAAGTTTTAAACTATCGTTACTTTAACAACATATTAAATCTATATTTTATTAAAAACGAATAATATCTAAATATAGAAAATTATTCATAAAGTTTCTTCATAATTTGTATCACGTTGCTCCAGTCAGTGTGGGATTTAAATGAATTGCAAATATATTTCGTCGTATAATTAATGAAGAAGTCATAAAAAGAAATTGAAGGAAAAATGTTGCTCGTTTTTCCGGCAAAATTAAATGTATAAATATATAATTTGTTTAACTTGAGAAGTGATACGTTAAAAATACTTGTGATGTCATTTCGGTGCAAATTTCTTCTCTCACAAAACCATTATTATTTCATCTCAAGCCAAAACGATACAGATACAGCAAATTGCATGAGCTATTGCGGAATATTTATTCAGTAAATAAAAGTGAAACAACCCAAAAATGGATGAAGAGGCAATGTGGAAAGGTTTCTACGAGAAACTCCAAGAAATTAAAGCTAAACCACCCACAGAACACGAGTCAAAGTAGGTTTTCTTTCGACTCTCTTAATTCACAATTCTCACCATTCTCATAGAGATTTTATTCGCATATTCTTTTTCTGAGAGACTTCGTGTCAAGATCATTCGCTAAATTTTCCATACCCATTTTACCTGCTGGTAAAAAAGAAATAGAAATATCTCTACACGTGACTAATAAATTCGCCATGTGTTGTAAATTTTTGGAAGAGGGTTAACCTTCACTAATGTATGATGACCTCTGTGTACAAAAGAGGAACTCTTGTTGCGCGGAATTTGATATATTTTGAGTTGTGAGAAAAAAAAAGAAATCAAAAATTCAGTGACGTAATTTTTATTCTTTTCCTCATTCTAACCACTGCGTGATTAGTAATTCAATCACACCTTTCCGCACGATGAGACACGATCGACATCAGGGTTTATTGTGATAAAAGTGCGATTCAATTGATTAGCTTCAAAATAAGCCCAGTTCTTTCGGTTCTATTAACTGTTTTTGATGCAATTGATAAATTATGCATTAGAATTTATTAGATGTCGGTTGGTAATTGTTTTGCGTCTAGTTATCATGCACGACTCTGACGTCGCAATTATGTAAATTAAACTAATGAAAGGTAAATCCAGATTGAGAATAATTAGGCTATTCAAAGCATAAAAAAATCACTGAGCGACCGCATGGAATCATTGATAATATCTTTAAAGTTTGTTTTCTATTTTTTATCAAGTAAAGAAAGTAACTTTTTGAAATAAATTTACAGGACAGAGCATTAAATTTCTCTTATTATTACGTTTATAAAGATTAGTTCAGCAATTTCATTCCATCACTGAGAAAAAAACGGGGATGCGATTAACTTTTTTTCCTCATAACTTTAACGCTTTTTAGGTGTATAAATATATCAACATTTTTAATGTTAATTTTACACTTTTTAAGGGTAAAATTAACATGAAAAAGGGTAACTTTAACCCCTAATATACCTAAAAAGCATTTAATATTTACACCGATTTTGGATCAATACAGCAGGGTAAAATAAACATTTCCGGAATGTTATTTTAACTTTTTCGGATTTCTCTCACATGTTATTCTGTGCCGACTTACAATACTTTTATTCCTAATAAATATTTGATGGTTATTAAATATTTAAACACATGCAACGCATATGATGACTCACTTGATATATTTAAATTTTAAGAAAAGAATAAGAGGGAATAGAGTATCGATTTGGTTTAAAAAAAAACATTCTGTCCTACAAGATATCCTAAAAATGTTTTCTATAAAAAAAACATTTTGTTTCTTTTTTCTGAAGGAAAAAAATATCCGAAGCCTCAAATTTTTAACTTAAATAGATCAAAAACCTTCTTAGCCCTTTAAGGACGATTGGGTCACCGGTGACTCAAAAATGAAATTTTTTCTACAGACATTTTAAGTCGTGTCTTGCTTCAAAAAATCACAAAAAAATTAATTTTTTCTGATCCCAAATTTTTGAATCTCTTGTCCTTAAAGGGTTTAGCGTACAAAGTTTTAAAAGATTCGAACAATTGAAGTAGTAAAAAACATTGAAATATGAGCTCTGTTTTTGGAATATTCACCTTCTTTTAATTAATAAATAATTCTCATTAAGATAGGGGAGACCGGGGAAGTTTGGGACACTTTTTCATGTTTTGACTTTGAGACACTATTCCAAAATATCACGATAGCGTATCATAATTTTATGCGTGCTATAGGATACTTATGGGTATTGACTTTATAAAAAGTACTTGATAGAACTTGGAAAAGAAATTAGTTTTCTTGGTGAAGATAAAACATTTAATTTGACGCTTTGTCCCAAACCTCCCCAATGTGGGGCAGTATGGGACGCAAAAGGGGATGTTTGGGACGCGTTTTTTATTGCATAATTTGCATTATTAGAGCACGTTAATCAATTTTAAGTACTAGTTAAAAAATATTTCTAATAGAAATAAAAATATTTAATCTTTTTTTTCATACTTAGAAATTAATATCAATTTAATTTGTACAGTAGAGTCATTTATTATCAATCAATTATTTAAAGTATTTTCGTTTTACTTTCCATCTACAGTGGGTGTCAATAGTTTGTTGCCTAATGCATGTTTGAGAAATCAAGTGAAAAAAATTATAGAAAAAATTACTTTTACAAATTTTGCTTTTTGCAGATGAGTTCCCTGTAATCCGTAGATATTATTTATATTTTTCAAAAAAAAATTATTAATTTTATTTGGCATTGAATAAATGAGCAGTAAAAAGTTAAAATTGATCAGTAACAAAAAATTTTGAAACAGTGATATTATCGTCCAAATTTTGGCAAAGGGAAAATAAAGGGCTTTTCACTCTATATGGAACGATTTTAAATGTTAAATATATAAAATAGACCCATTTTTGTAAAGATTTAAGTTTTTTACTGACCATAATCAGATATTTTACTGCTCATTTTTAATTTTTTACTGCCCATTTTGAATTTTTTACTGCTCGTTTGTTT
The DNA here is from genome assembly GCF_024763615.1 of Phlebotomus papatasi. Taxonomy (NCBI): domain Eukaryota; kingdom Metazoa; phylum Arthropoda; class Insecta; order Diptera; family Psychodidae; genus Phlebotomus; species Phlebotomus papatasi. The sequence goes on from NC_077222.1 coordinate 34,290,325, forward strand.
TTTGCCATTTTATTTCATATCAAAAATAATTGTTTTCCAAAAGTTGGTCATTTTTGAAAAATCAAAAGTTTGTTGCCTCAATGAGTAAAAAAAAATCCAAATGGTCAATAAAAGTATCAATTTTGGCCAGTAAACACTTGACTTTGATTAGTAAAAAAAATAACGTGATTATAAATAAATTACTTTAAATCGCATTGAAAATTCTAAGTTTTCGAAGCCCCATTTTTACTGTCCAATTTTGCCAAAATATTGCCAAATTTGCTGCAGCTTAAAAAAACTATATTTTGCAGTCAGGTACTGAACCTATTTTGTTCCATTCCAAAATAATAATATTAGGCAATCATCTTATAAGTGGACCCTAAATAAAATTAAAAATTTTATTTAGGGTCTATATATATAATGTAATTTTTAATCATAGGGGAGACGACTGGGGCAAAACTTGTCAAAAAACATATTTAATTCTTTCGCGAGCGCTGAGAAAACTTAAACGTTTTATAATGAGCATATTCTTATAGGAAATTTACTGCTCTCGATTCAACATTGCAGAAGACTATTTTCCTTGCTCTCGAAAGGAATGTGATTTTCCAATCATTTTCTAAAGCTCTAAAGCTCTCTCTTCTAAGCTATTCTATAACTATTAAAATTAGTTTTAATACGTTAAAAAATGAATTGATATGTAGAGGTGAATTTGACTCTTATTTTGGACAACTTGGTTATTAATTCGGACAACATGGCTGTAAATTTGGACAGCTAATCCGCCTCAACAGGAGATGTCCATTATTCTTCATTTCATGAACCAATCTTACCAAGTCCTCTTCGTGTTCATGTAAGGGAAACGTAGAATGTCACAAGAAGCCCGGAAACTTTCCATATCATTCATTAAAGTGAGTTGACTTCAGTACTCCAAGTACGTGCGGATTCGCTCATTCCCGGGCCTTTCCGGGAGCCTTTCAATGCATTTCTCGCTACATCTCTTTCGTAGAGATGATGCTCCTTTTTTCTCCAGGCATTTGTCCAACTTAGTCATCACAAAAGCTAAAACTTCACGAAATTTCGTGAGAAAAACACCTGCCCAAAATAAGGAGTATCGTATCACCTCATTGGTAAATGTCTTAAAAAATTCCCATTTTTCACACGAAAAATCTAATTCACAAGGCAAATATCACTTCAGGTCAAATGTACAAATCACCACTAACGTGAATAAACACAATATTTAATAAATATTCAATAATGTCACTCAAAAAAAGCGAAAAAACATTGTTAGTACTTCACCACAGCTAAATAAGACTAAAGTAAACACGAAGTTCTGTCATATTTCTCGTAAGCAATTGCTCACACTGAATTTTCAACAAAGCAATTTTAACTCAAATCATATTCAAAATTTAACGTTTTTAGTATTAAAATCTTCCAAAAAGAACAAATATTTAGATAGAATTCATTATTCATCAAAGTTGGAATAAAAATCCATCATTTTAATAAATTTATATTTAGTGTCCAATTTTATCCTCAAAGTGTCCAAAATAAGAAACTGGACAAAATTATGAGCCTTTCCCCTAATACTTAGGTCAGATTCATTAAATTTATTCATGGTAAAAAAGTATGAAGTGTTCGAAGACATAGTGTGTGCGAAGTCTGAAAGCCTTCCCCTAGATATATTAAAATTGAGGGATTATGTTTTCTTCCAGTGTTTGCCAAGTTGAAGCAAAACAGTGCAAGTTATATAATAATCCAAATACAACTGAAAATTATTTATTTTGTGATTAAAATGAGTCACTGATAAAAATAACCATCAAAATTTATAATTTCTCACTTTTCTTCTAAAGGAATGAAATTATTTTTCAATTACAAATTTGCAAAAATTAAAAATGTCCATTATTAATTCAACTTTTTATTAATCCAAAAACAGAATTTAAAAATAGTTTAGCTCACATGATTCAGTAATGAATGGGAGGTGCGGTGGAGGTAAATATTGCTCGGCGGTGAATTAGAAAGAGTCAGAAGGCTCATTCAAGACCTATTTAACTTCTTGGAGCAAACAAGATACGCTATACTACTGCCTGATATCTCTTTCACTCGCTCAGCTGTGTTTATTGATTTAATTTAAATGACCTTGCGCCAACCGTGTCGTCATTCTTCAAGTCAGAAAAATATGTAACATTTTCAATTGATCCCGTCAGTGAAATGTTCTCGCTCCGTGGTGATCCACTGAAAAACCTCTCCCAGGGAGTTTATCATCTTATCTCGAAGTGTCAATAGTTTACTTTTGCGCCGGGAGATTCTAGTACAGTGATTAGGAGGAGCAAATAGAAGAGACCGGTTGTTCAGTGACTGAGGCAAAATATTAAAAGAGTGTGCGTGAGGGCAGTGAGATAAAATACTCTCTGACTACCAAGTGGAAAAGAAAATGTTGAGTGTCAGTCGTATTGTGAAATTCGTAGTGAAACCAGGGATTGGTACTGCTCTGCAATATTCAAGGAATATGAGTCTTTTGCTGAACAAGGGTTTGATCAATGGCGAGTGGGTGGAGGCAATGAACAAGAAAAAGTTCAATGTGCTCAATCCAGCCAGTGGAGAGACTGTGGGATCAGTTCCTGATATGGGAGTAGAAGACACTAATTCAGCCATTCAGGCAGCCTATGACCGCTTTCAGTCTGCAGAATGGCAAAATTTAACGGCTAAGGAACGCTCTGGACTTTTAAAGGTAAGTTTTTAAATGAATTTTGCATAAAGTGTCCAGACCTTTTAATTTATCAGGACAGACAATTGCAATTTTATAATGCTATACTTTATGGAAAACCGTTGCGTTTTTATTAAGATTTTGGTTTATTATTTTGATTCAATCTTTTTTTTATGACCAGCGCACAATAACTTTTGTTTGCAAATATGTTTTCAAAATTGTCTATGAGACTGAAAGAGATGACTAGACTTAGATCTCACTCACTCTCATTGAAATGTCAAAAACATGTTTACTAAACAAAAGTTATTGTGCGTTGGGTATAATTTTTAAAGTATTTTTAAAAAATATTTATCTTTTAGAAAGTCGCTTTTATAATTTCTCATGAATTTTAACATTTTTTTTTAAAGAAATACCATAGTGATAGGGTCACAAAACTATAAGAGAAAGTACTCTCCCTTCGAACGTTCATGCCTTCGAATAATGTGAATTTTCTTTTGTTTTTCCTAAGAGATTTACACATTTCTATTAAATATTAGTTAGCTTACTATCAATATTATTGATAATCATGTGATAATTTTAATTAAGTCTCTTTGAAAAAATAAAAGAAATTCACTTTATTCGAAGACATGAACGTTCGAAGGGAGAGTATTTTCCCCTAATTGATAACTATATAATTGGTAGATAGCGTAGTTGATGATAATTTTTCGCTCGTGTCATAAAAGAATCTTATCATGAAAAATACTAATATTCACCGAAAACTTCGCGACTAATAGGCAAAACAATTAATAGAAAAAATCAATAGGTTTAGTATATACAAAAACCAGAAAATTGCAAAAATTTAGTTAGTGTAGTGTAGACGTGTAAGGATGGGAATTGTGGACAGAACCGGAACTTCTGTGGAAAATACTCGATCTCATCAACTATCGGCACTAGGGTAATTTAAGCTAATTCAAAACCTGCTTCAAATGGAAATTTTTCGCTACTCCAAATGGAAACGTAATTGTTTTCATGATAAATACTGTATTAAATTACTATATTTTTACTAAAGCGAAAATCCATTCATATTCACAAATTTTAATTTGTTAATTTCTCATAAAAATTAAATGTGTACCTTTTCACCATTGAATTTTTCATCGATCGACCATGCTTTCCAATGAAAAACATAATAAATTTACTGTTGTTCATTCGTTTTACTTAACATTTATGTCATATTTCTGGCTAATTTTAGTTAAATTAAGTGCTAATCTTTATTGTTAATGGTACGTGAAGTTATCAAATGAAATAATTACCTATTTCGTGAACAAAAAGGGTTTTTCTGAAATGTCTGCAAATACTTCAATAGGAAACCTTCGAAATATGATTTTTTTGGAGAGATTTTCTTATTGTTTTAGATGGGAAACAATGTTTCCCATCTTTTACACTGTTTGTCTCCAATTATAAACTTTCTCTTGTCTCCATTTGGATTAATATGTTTCCACACTGAGAAAAATTTTATGGGTAGTTTCAATGTTTTTCTGGGTAAAATCAAATGAAACTATGGGTATTTTGTTCCCAATGGCAGAATACATTTGATTTTAGAGTATTTTTTGATTTAAATACATCATAACATTTATCTTGAAAATTTCTACATTTATTTAAAATATTTCTTGAAAAAATACTTAAACAAATGTTTTGTGGGTAAAATCAAAAATTTCTGGGTAGTTTTGAATACATTTTAGCATAGTATTAACTGTAGAAATTTTAGTTGTAACAACATATACCATTAATTTGAATACAAAAATCATGTGTAAATATTAAAATTTCTGGGTATATTTAAATGTCCTTTACCATAGTTTTAATAGTACACATTTTATTTTTACCAATATTTGCCATTAATTTAAATACAAAAATTATGGATAAATATTAATATTTCTGGGTATATATAAATGTCCTTTACCATAGTTTTAATAGCATATATGCTTGGATTAAATGATACTGATTTTTTAAATATTAATATTACTTACCTTTAAACCAGTTTAAATACACAAGAAAATTAAATGCCGAACAAAATCATCAATAGAAAACTTTTTTTTCTTTATAACTTTTCTCTTTATTTATTAATAAACTTAAAATTCAACAAAGTTAAATCGTAGTGTTTCTTGGTAGGTTTGGGAGTTCTTTTGATGGGTTCTTGGTAGGTATTGAAGGAACTTACTCGTTCAATGGCCTTCATTCAGAAACTTTTTCAGATTTTATCCCATGAGCTCCTTGTTCTCTGCTCTGCTGTTTTTTTTTTTCAAACAAATACTGCACAATTTCACGTGAATATGTATTTCATATTTTTGGAAAATGATTAAAACCACCAAATGGTCAAAATTGTAGACCTAAGTGTTGCCTATCGCCTGGTGTCAATGAATTTTTAATATTTTGTTTAGGGTCGGAGGAACGTCTGTTCGACAGGGAACCCCTATTGACACTTTTGTCAAAATGTTGAAAATTATTTAATGTATCTAGTAAAATATAAGCAATATAACGTTTTTTCTGTAATATATCTTTTACTATGAACAGAGATGTTCAAATTTCATATCCCAAAAGTACAGAGTAGGGTGTCAATAGGTGCTGACACGAGTTCTTAAAGTGTCAATAGACGTTCCTTTCACCCTAGTTTATTTTATACAAATTTTTAAAACCTCACTTTAAGACCATTTTTTTTTGGTAATTCTTTGAGAAACTCCAATTTTACACCCTGAAGGAGTGGTTTTACAAAGTTTTTGTAATTATCAAAATTGAAGTACAACTAATGACCTTTCCAACGGACTCACATATTTTAAGTTCCGTTCACCAGAACCTGAGATATAACGAATAGTGTAACGCAAAGCAGAAAAAATATAAAAGTATTAATTAAAAAAACATTGAGACCTGATTGAGCAAAACCAAAACCATATTCTTAATCAAGGGACTCGACTTTATCAAACGTACCATGTGAGACCTCTGAGACAGAAAAAAAGTAGTCAATTTGTTGCATAGTGTTATTGGATTGGAATTGAGTATATTGATTTGAATCGTTTGAATCCGAATTCTAAATTCTTGCCCTAATTGCTAATTCTAATTCCTAATTCTAAATTCTAAATCTAATTTCTAATTCATCATCATTTTAAACTGCTTATTCTTAATGGGCTCGCGGGGTCATGACATCCAGTTTAGCAGTCCGCGCTTGTCGATTCTCCGTCACTTCAGGAAGATGTTCGAGTTCGATCTCAAGACGCTCCAACGCAAGATGCTGAATTTGATTCAGTCACCTTGTCCTAGGTCTGCCTCGAGGGCGACGTCTGCTTTTTCTGGGGATTTTATTTTTATTTCTAATTGTAATTCTAATTACTAATTCCTAGATCTAAATTATAATTCCAATTTCAATTCTAATTCCAATTTGAAAATAAGAAAATTGGAAATATTTTTATTCATCTTTTTAATGGTTTTAGTAATATTAAGATTGCAGATGACGAAAACATGCAACTAAATAAATTAAAGTTGAAGAATATTAATCAGTAAAAAAATGTCCTGAAAGTTATTGTCTGGTCACTTATCACAATATCTCAAAGATAAATTCAATAATAATTTGTCGATTTATTTGTAGAAATGGTACCAGTTGCTGAATGAAAATAACGAAAAAATCGCCCAGATAATGACCTCTGAATCTGGGAAGCCCCTGATTGAGGCACGTGGAGAGTGTGTCTATGGAAATTCCTTTGTGGAATGGTTTGCTGAGGAAACTCGTCGCATTTATGGAGAAATCATTCCTCCACCTTTTCCCAATCGTCAGATGATGCTGACCAAGCAGCCAATTGGGGTGGCTGCCCTTATAACTCCCTGGAATTTTCCACATGCCATGATTACACGAAAAGCAGCAGCGGCCCTGGCGGCTGGTAAGTTTTGGAGGCTGGGAAGAGTTAGAGAGAAGCCGAGGGGGGATTATAATGAGTGTCAATTGGATGCTTGCAGGGTGTACTGTGGTGATTAAGCCAGCCGAAGATACTCCGTTGACTGCTCTGGCAATTGCAAAATTGGCTGAAGATGCTGGATTCCCAAGGGGAGCGATAAATGTGGTGACTTGCAGTCGACAAAATGCCGCTGCAGTTGGTGAGGTACTCTGCAAGAGTCAAAATGTTGCAGGAGTATCCTTTACGGGGTCCACGGCTGTCGGGAAAATCCTGTACAGTCACTGTGCTCATGGAATTAAGAGGCTTGGACTGGAATTGGGAGGAAATGCTCCATTTATTGTCTTCAACTCTGCGAGTGTTGACAAAGCTGTAGCTGGAGCAATGGCTTGCAAATTCAGAAATTGTGGTCAAACCTGCATTTCTGCCAATAGATTTTTGGTTCAGGAAGGTATTTTCCCTGCCTTTGTGGATAAATTGAAGGCAGTAGTGGAGAAATTGGTGATTGGAGATGGCAAAAAGGATGGTGTAAATTTGGGGCCATTGATCAATGAAGCCCAGTTTAAGAAAGTATCGGAAATTGTGGAGGATGCCAAGAGCAAGGGTGCCACGGTATTACTGGGTGGCAGGGCTAAGAGTGATGTGGGAAAACTCTTTTTTGAGCCCACAATCATAACTGATATTACGCCCAACATGAGAATGTACAATGAAGAGATTTTTGGGCCAGTAGTTTCCCTGATTAAGTTCAATACTGAAGAAGAAGCCCTGACTGTGGCCAATAATACCAACAGTGGGCTTGCAGGATATTTCTACAGTGAAGATGTCAGTCAGATCTTCAGGGTGGCCAAGAAGATTGAGACTGGAATGGTGGGAATCAATGAAAGTGCAATTTCCTGCACTGAAGCCGCCTTTGGGGGCATTAAGGAGTCAGGATTGGGACGTGAGGGGTCTCGACATGGCATTGACGAATTTGTATACACCAAATATCTGTGCCTGGGGAATTTGAATTAATTTCCAGCAACGCTCAGCCTGCTGAAGTCTTCCAAAAATGTTATTATCAGAGTTGTTAGAGGCACAATAAAATACTCTTGAAGAGAGAGATTAGAGTTTCTTTTTATAGCCAAATCATTCCCCTTATCACGATTTAAGCCACAATTCGCAAAACACTAATATTTTTTTCAACCCTATCAATTGACAGAATTCAAGACTTGGACGGTGGCTTCTTTGAGAAATTTGGGTCGCTGCTGCGTCAGAAATCGATTCACGATGAGGAGAAAATGGCCACTCCACTTGCCCCTCTGCCAGAAGTGGCAGAGGAGGCGGTGGCCGAAGAGGCTGTGGCACTGGAGGCCAGATTACTTGGCGAGGAGGGTGAGAATGACAGTGGAAATGAGACACTGCATGACACAGACAGCGAGCCTGAAGACGCCGAAGTGAAGTCACTGGAATTTGTGGAGGATGCCGTGGGATGGAATGTAAGTAGGATTAGTTTATTTTTAGTTCCCCCCCATGAACTTGAGATCCAAATCAAGGTCACTCATTCACATCTCTCGATGGCATATCACAGAAAATTTAAGAGGTTTTTGTACTGATAAGAAGCTTTTTAACCCTTTAACGACGAGACACTTTTTACGGACTGAAAATCAACAAAAAAATAAAAATTAAACTGAGAAACATAATTAATGATAAGTCTTACATATAACCTTGGAAAGTCCAACAGAGTCTGATTCGGTGTATTTTGTGCTTCTATGAACGATAGGGACAAAAATAGCCCAAAAATTTAAATAATTTTTCTGACAATACCAATAAATAATATTTTTCGCTTTAATGAAAAAATATTACGTATGAATATTGTAGTTTTTATTGCCAAAAGGGTTTTGCTTAAAAAAAATTGAAAGTATAAAAAATAAATAAAATCAATTATGAATGTGAGAATTTAAAAATTCGCCATTTTTGAACTTAAATATTTACTACATACCAAATAGCTAGGGACTTGCAAAAAATATTCTAGATTCCTACAACCTTCTACTTTGCAATTATGTACAAACATAAAGAAAAAAATAACTTTAGGTAGTCAGGAAAAATTATTTTCTTTATGGGACACCAGTGTTCCAATCGTCCTTAAAGGGTTAAGGCAGATCTCTGATCAGAAAAGCTTCTGCATTGAGTTTCAAGTTCAAGTTTCAATTATCTAGGAAACTTAAGAAAGCTTTTGTAATGGCTCCGGCACACCTTTTAGATCAGGAAAATTTCATAAAGTCGAAATTCGAAACCCTTTCATTCTCACATGTTTTGCATGACTATCTCATTCTTTCGCATACCAAATTCGATTGAGGTAAATTGAATTTGAAGTGATGTTTAAGAGAAGAAGAAGAGTGCGAGAGAATGAGATAGGCATATGCAAAGCATGTGAGAAAGAAAAGGTTTCGAATTTCGACTTTATGAAATTTTCCTGATCTAAAAGGTGTGCCGGAGCCATAAATAACATTTTGTCAGATTCTGATTAAATTTTTATGTCCTTTGATTGGGCACGGACTTTGGTAATGTTTGCTTTTGAGGCTCCTTGTATACTCTGTAAAGCTAAAGTCTGCTATCTTTAGCACGATAACTCTCAAATGTCCCTTCTAGATCTGAGTTTAAATCGAAAAATGGATTTATGAAAAACTCTTCAATCCTTGAAAAAAAAATATAGTGCAATAAAGTTAGTTGTTTATATATTAAATCTTAAATCTTTAAGAATCTTAAGACGGATTTCAAATTGCTAGAAGTAAAAGCACAAGCATTGTTTTAATAAATTATTCTTTTGCGAAACCTAAGAAACACTCAAAAATAAACATCAGTTATAATCACTTAGGGTAAGTGTGCCAAATTCCGGCTAGCTTGCAATTTCTGTCACCTTTTTTGTTCCTAGAATTTCCATGAACTTTTAGATTTTACATACTCTAGAGATTATACAATGTAAAAAATGTAAATTCGACAAACGAGATGACGTGAAAAAGACATTGGAAGAATTCCCGAAGGGCAAGGAACTATGAGAATGAAGGTGGCCGAAGTAGGGCACCAAAGCTATATCTATGTGGGAATGAATTTGGAATTTGGAATGATTTCACTGGGAACGTAGTACCCGATCAGTAGAACAAATAGTATTATAGAGTTCTGTTCAAGGGAGGAGACGTGATGAAGTTGCATAGTACTGAATTAAACCATTTATTAAATTAAAAGAAGAGTCTTTTCCCCGATATCCCCCTTTCCCAAATCCTACATGGGGGCTCAACCGGGATGGAGGTAGAATATTGCTGGGAAAAATAAAAAAAGACGTGGAATTTTGAGGAGGCCGATGAAAAAAAATGAGTGGAGAAAAACGATGAAAAATTAATGAAAAGACGTGATATGAAGTAGAAGACCTAAAAAGAACAATTATAGGTGAAAAGACGGTGCAAAAGCACAAGAAGTGAGAACGAAGAGTTACAAGAAGACGAAAGACGGCAACTGCTGAAGAGTTACAAGAAGACGAAAGACGGCAACTGCTGAAGAGTTACAAGAAGACGAAAGACGGTAACTGCTAAAGAGTTGCAAGAAGACGAAAGACGGTATCTGCTGAAGAGGTACAAGAAGACGAAGGATAGTAACAGCAAAAGAGTTACAAGAACACGAAAGACGATAATTGTAGAACGAATGACGAAAGATGAGAAGCTTTAAGGAATTGGTTACTTGCCTTACCAAGTGTGGACTTGTGAAAGAATGTGAGAAGAGAAATTTCCCTTGCAATGGGAAGAAAAAAGGATCTTGCACGACGAATTGTGCAATACGACGAATTATTGGACTTTTTGACGAAAAAAGGACTTATCAATCAATGCGTGAAGAGAAATTTGTCTTGTCATGGAAAAGAAGAAGAGCTTGCACTGCGCATTGTGCAACATGATGAAGCTTTAATTGATTTCCAGAAGAGTGAACTAAAGATCAATAAAGAAAAGGGTGTCCCAAGGATGCTTCAAATGTTGGTTCAGGACAAGGATGAAGACGAAACTCCAAATATGGAAAATACGAAGGAAGAAATCTTTGATGATGACAGTTGGATTATGCAGATTCGATGTGACGAATATGTGAACGATAAGGAGAAATTGGTTGATGAAGCTAAAGATGTCTACGACGAGTGTGAAGATGAAACTAATAAGACGGAAATGACGAAAAAAGATGACTCTGAAGATGAGAATTGGATCAAACTGATACCATGCGAAGAGTATGAGTCTGAAGTAGTTGAAAAATTACATGCAGAAGTTGAAAACGAGATCGCCTCATGTTCACCAAAGAAGACGAGATCAAGAAAAAGAAGATGCGAGCGTAAGGATATCTCAAAGAAGATACAGCTGAAGACGAAACAGCGAAAGAATGGAGAAACTTTGAATATTTCAAGAAGGAAGGACACAAGACAAGTAATCTACCGAAAGGACACAAGAATATTAAATATTACCAAAATGGACAGAAGACGAAAGAAGAAGTGGGGAGTGATCTTTTCATGCTTGGGAATTGCTGTAACACCATGCAACGCTGGAGACTCGATGATTGCTCTTGATGATGATAAAAGTTTAATGAGGATTGACTCTGAAGTTGTCCGGGGGTCAACTTATTGTCAGGAAGGGCCGTGTGGGAATGAATTTGGAATTTGGAATGATTTCACTGGGAACGTAGTACCCGATCAGTAGAACAAATAGTATTATAGAGTTCTGTTCAAGGGAGGAGACGTGATGAAGTTGCATAGTACTGAATTAAACCATTTATTAAATTAAAAGAAGAGTCTTTTCCCCGATATCCCCCTTTCCCAAATCCTACATCTATATTTTTATTCATTTTAAAATATATTAAGAATGATTTTAGAGTAAATAAAGACGGTAAACTCTTTACAAGGTTCCAAGCAACACTCATTAAGAAGAAAAAATAAAAAATAAATTAATTTTAAATATTCCACTTCAAACTTGAGACTTTGATGCTTGCATGCAACTATGCCGAAATTTGGCACACTTACCCTATTGGTCAATAAATTATTCTATTGATCAGAAAATAGGGAAAATTGATACGTAATGACTTTATATCAAGCTTGAGATATTTTAGACTGATTTACAACTTTTAAATTTTCGAAATACCAAGCCCCAAGTGCATTAAGCATTACACATTGATAATACCCGTTTTAATTATCTATTTTATATTGTATATTTGACTTTTCATTGACATTTTTTCTAAAATACTGATCGAATTTATGAATTTTGCTAGTCCTTAAAAAACATTATCAATAGCATTAATAAACATATTTTGAAAATATAACACATTTTTCCTGCTCATGCTAAAATTTTTGCTGAATTTTAAGTTTTGTTTTGAGCTTCAATGGAACGGTAATTTATGTTTATTGCCTTACATGCTCCAAAAAAAGTTTCCACTACGTAATATAGCAAAAAAAAGCATCATACATGAATGCTAAAGTATGAATACAAAAAGAAGGATCGGAAGGATATGCGAAATCCTTTTAATGTAAATGTTACTCAGGAAGTGCAAATTTTAGTGGAAGAAGCTCCTTAGTCATGAACAATAGCCTAATACGTGAATTAGTAAAATGTTTTGATTATCAGGAATTGCGAAAAACTCTATTTTTTATATTTAGCCATAGAGTTAAAACTGCAGCGAACACTGATTATTTTTATTTGTCTATGGCAGCCAATATTTTGATTCCTAAAATCCTGAAAGACATAAGCCCAGAAAAGGTCAAAAACCCGAACTGTATTGGGATTAATAAATTTTAGCGAGAGCACTCATGAAAGCTTTTGAAAATGCTATTCAACTAATTATGACAAACGTCATGATTTTCGGAATTATGATTCTTTACCCATTCTGGATTTGGATCCTTTCGGATTTTGACTCGCTATTTCGATTTTGACCCATTCTAGATTTTGACTCTTCAGCATTTCGATCTCGACCCATTCGAGATTTTGATTTTTCAGTATTTCGATTTCGGACCATTTTAGATTTCAACTCTACGCCATTTAGATTTCGAACCAATCGAGATTTTGGTAATTCGAGCTTTTGACCCTTTCGGAATTTCGACCTATTCAGGATTTTAATATTTCGGAATGTTAACCTATTCCAGATTTTGACTCTTCTGTGTTACGATTTTGACCTATTCCAGATTTTTCTTCTTCATTATTTTGACTTTGACACATTCGGGATTTTGATATATTTAGGATTATTCTTCTGTATTTCGATTTTGACCCATTCCGAATTTTAACTCTTCGCTATTTCAATTTTAATCCAATCAGGATTTTGACTCTTCGGGATTTCGATGTCTACCCATTCGGAATTTTGACTGTTCGGTATTTCGATTTCTGTCCATTTTGGATTTTAACTCTCTGGTATATAGATTTCGACCTATTCGGGATTTTTATATTTTGGAATGTTAACCCATTCCATTCTTCTGTATTTCGCTATTAACCTATTTCGGATTTTGTCTCTTCGGTATTTCGGTTTTGGCCCATTTTAGATTTTGACTCTTTGGTATTTCGATTTCAACCCATTCGGGATTTTAATAGTTCGGGTTTTTGACCATTTCAGGATTTCGACCCATTTAGGATCTACGCCTACTGACAATAATTGGTTTTCGACATTTTGACGTGAACCTGATAGGAGTATTTCGACTGAGCACTTTTTCTGCTTAACTCTTAGTACACTTACTTAAAAAAATAAGCCTAAAAACCTGATTTTCTAAAAGTTTAGTATTTTTTGTTGTTATTAATTTTGGAATGTGAAAAAGGTTATTTGTTTAATGAAAGAATAGGAAAGATGAATAGAATTAATTTGTAATATCATTGTTATAACCCAACGTATCACTGGAAAATCTCTTCATATATGTATAAGATCTCGCATATGCAAAATAGCAAAAATTAATAAAGTATTTAAGGTGCGTAGAACCAATGTAGGGGCGCTTTATTCGAACAATCAGGGGTGACATGATAACTTATTTTCGATTCTGTCGATTCTGAAAAAATTAAACGATAGTTACACTTCCTGTAAATAATCCTGTAAATCAACAGTCACATTCTTTTAAGAATATCGTAATGAATGGTCCAATAATGCGTAAAAACTCGACATTCACTTAATCTAACAGATATAGCTTTATCAATACTATCGATTCGATAGTGTCGAAAAGTTATTATTATAGAGAGCATCAATTTTTTATCGTGCAATAATGTTTTTTTTTAAGATGGAAGATTAAAAATAATCCAGAAAGCGTATTTCTCAATCGATAAAAGCAAGTATGGATTTATTTGAAAGGTCTTGGAACCCGAATGTGTTTATGACTCTGAGTTCCCAAAACAAAATATGGCTTTTTCAGGGAAAATCAATTTTTAGATTGTTTGGAATTGGAATCGATAAAAATCCTATTCTTGTGGACGATTACTTTTAGTATAAGGATGTGCAAATGTAGGATATTTTTGTAGGAGTCCGATTATTTTTTCCGATTAGTTTGTAACATCACTCATATTAAGCTGATACACTTTATATTAAAACCCTGGAGTTGGATTGATAAATATCCTTTTAGGAATAGCCAAGAACTAGTGTTAAGCGTTAAAAAAAAATGTGTTAATGACTCCTCGTGCACCCTCCGTTTTCACGGTTTTATTCTGATGATCCTTCTGTTTATTGACTCACGCAATTGCTCACAAACGACCCATTAATTTGTGTTGACGAGAACCTGGCACGGAATCTCACATGTTTTTCGTCGCGTCTCACGCAGAATTTCCCTTTCAACCTCAAAATGGACCAATAAACGGGGTCAAGGGCATATTGGGACATTCATTGGGTGAATTGAACGCATTTCCTCGGTCAAATGCGCACTCCTGGTCCATGTGGGTGGGTGATGACGGTGAGAAAAGGAGTAAGATTCGTCCAAATTGTGCAAGTTGGCTGATATAAGAGACATTTTGAGGGAATTTTTCTCAGCCATTCGTTGGCTCTCTCTGGTTGTGATTATTCTTAGAATAGATTTTTGGCAAAATCCGCACTTCTCTTCGCTCCCAGCTCGATCATCAATCGTATTCACAGTCAGTTGTCCTCCGATAACAGATCATTCTCGATATTCTGCACAATCGCGCGCGCATTTGAGCTCAGTGTTGAGAAGAAAATTGATCCTCGGGAGTGTAATCTTCAGGGTAATCTTCAGTCCATATTGTTTTGGAGGAAGATCCCTTTGTTCTGTTCTGTGTCTCATTTAATATTATAATTCATAATTTTCTGTGACATCTGACTTTTTTTCTTGTCACAAATATCTCTGTGAAAGAGCTCAAAGGTGTTACGGACTATTTTTAAATATACTCAAGAGAATCATCCTAAAAGATCAGTGTACAGTTCACTCCTCCTCATAGATCTTCAATGAAAAATTATGCAACTCGTGATGATTCTATAAGACAGAATTCTTAAGTGTTTCTAATAAGCACTAAAGTTCTTGTGATTTAATTTTTATTCCTCGATAAATTTGAAGAAAAAAATGAGCACATATTCTCTACCTAGAGTTATGAATGGTGCCAATGGGTTCAGTAATAAAAATATCAAATATGCCAGTTTAAATAGAAATGCTGCATTGTCACCAGATATCAATGAGTGTGTGAAGAAAGTGAAGAAGAATCTGCTGAGGAGCAGCAGTGTTGCCAAAAATCAATTCAGGGGCATTAGGAAAGATGCCCTCGAGAGGCAGAATACACTAATAGCTCATTCCATGACGGTGGGTTTGCAAAATCCATTTAAAATGTTCAAATTGTTAAACAAATCTTCAGTGGGATGATCATGAACTCTGTCTTTGATTCTCTCACATCTGTTCCGAGGGATTTTTTTTTTGAGGCAAATATTCGAGAGAAAGTGTGAGAAAAATGCTCTTTAACTAACCAAAAATATAAGTGATCTGCATTCCAAATTTTCCGTCAGACGGATTTGTGAGTTCTCAGCTGGTTTTTCTACAGTTTTAAATCCCAGATTCTGTAATTTGAAGGAGAGGCAGGCCCTATTTTAATTCTTTCCGGACAGTAATTTATCCAGTATAAGCTAATTTCACGATTATTTGATCAAAAATTTCTTAGTTCAGGAATTAATCGTGCTTCTATAAAAGTATCCTAGATTTGGATATCTTTAAAATTTGTAATCATCCACAAGAATCGGAATATCCAATATTTTTCTTTCGGGACTCAGAATCCCAAAGGATGCTAAGCAGTTAAGAGATAGACTTAGTTTTTGAGCCCTTATTCTAGCATTAATAAATCACGAAATCAAAGAATAAAAGACGGTTTTCGTAAAATCGGTCATCCCAGCCAATCACCCTTAATAAAATCGTCAAAATTAAATTGACAAAAAATAATTTTTCCCAGTTATTGCTCTAGTTTTTGGTTAGTTTTCCAAATATATAGGGAGAGGTGGGGCTATTTTGGGCTGTTGGACTATATTGATATATAATTTTTTCGAATATTTCCAAAGGAAACTGGCCTTTAAGGTAATGTAATTGTGGAACTAATTAAAATAATTCTAAGACCCATTTTTTTAAAATATGTAAAAAAAATCATATACTGATGTTGCCCTACAGTTCAAAATAGCTTCACCTCCCCCTACAGGAATGAGGATTATAAATTATTCAAGAATTGAAGAAAGTTGTTGGTGCCTTTCAATTCGTTCCCGATATTTCTTAATAAAATATTCGTACCCGGTGATACAGTTCATTCTCGATAATTTCGTTTATACTTCCTTCCTAACATTTACAACTTAATTTTGTTTTACGAGATTAAATTTTCGCAAATCTTCAAGAACTGATCCATTTTTTACAGTTCAAAACATTTCCATGCTTGTTAGAATGAGCTAGACCGCTTAAAGTTGCACCAATATTTGTTGAGATTCTTAACAATATTACCTTTCAATATTTCTGAATAATTTCCCTATTGACCATTAGTAAAAATAAAAAGTTTATTTTGAGATAGTCCAGCAGATTGTAATTCATCTTTTCTTTTTCGATCATTTTTATTTCAATTCGTCAGAATATAAGTCGAATAAGTAGATTTTTGCAAAATTCGTTTTTTCGCTTTTCGGATACTCCTTGACACCCTCTACCTTCCCTGTGAATATTAAGTATAGGGTAACGTGTGGTATTTCGGGACACTTTTTAGCACTTTCAAGTTTCAAACAACTTAACGACTTCACAAATTTTTTTTTCTTTGTTGATACAAATATTTATGTTCCTTATAATATCCAGAATAAGATACTTATCGAAAAATGTTGAAAAATACATCATTTTTTATACAAAATAGCAAAAAAATATAACGAAGTAAGAGTGGTATATTTCGGGACAGTTTGGTATTTCGGGACAGACAAAAGTCGCTATTATGCAAATAAATTTCACCGAGCCTGATTATTTGCCTTTAAGTAGAAGTTCTAAACTTCACTCTTTCATAATTTTTTTGTTTAAATTTCACTTATAATGTGACTTAAATCGAAAAAAAAACTAAGCACTGTTTGTGTTGACATCTGTAAAATTGATAATACGGATAATACTGAAGGTTTCGTAAAAAATGAAATGTGACACTCAAAATTCACGCGTATATCACGCTTTAAATTAAATAAAATTTCAGAAGTTTTATGTTTATCTGACACGTAAAGGTCTTAATATTTCATATAGAACTTAAAAATAATTAGAAAAGAAATATTTATAGGATTTTTTATGTGTCCCAAAATACCCATATTATGTCCCGAAAACCACCTTGTCCAGAAATACCACACGATAAATTACATTTATTAAATTTCAAGTTTTTCAATTTCCACTTATTGTCACAATATGTCAGAACCTTCACTCAAAAATTCCTTAATTAAGGACTTATTAAGTCTTTATTAAGAACTAATTTTATGCACTTGGACAAATGCCTTATTCAAGAGCATGGACAACGCCTTTAATTATAGCATTGCGCTAATAACAGCTTACCCTGTATTAGCCGGAATATTTAGAAAAAAATGAAAATCGAAATATAAAAAATGAAAATGTGCATTTAGCACCAAGGCTTTTACAGTCTATAAGAAAACTTTCTCTGAAACTTTTAGGATTTAGATCTGAGGCAAGTCTTTTCGTGAAATTTTGACTTACACGGATTTCATACTGGACTAAAGACTGGAGACTAGGTTCAGCCAAAATCCCGAGGGTCTTGAAATTCTAAAAAAACAGACAATTTTGGGAGATTTTTCAATGTTAAAAAAACATTAACCCTTAATATCGAATTGTTTTCCCAAAAAAAGATGTCTAATAAGAAATTAGACAAGTCATATGGCTAAACTTAGCTCTGAAGATTATCTTATATGGGTTTAAAAACTAAGGTTTTTTTTATATTGCTTGTCTGATCTAATTTCTTGATGAAGTTTTTTTTTAAGTTTACGATTAGGATTATAATAACCAATACGATTTTGAAAAATCATTGATATCGATTATCGTTTAGAAATTCAAGAATTTCTAGAACTGAACTAAACTCTAAACTTCTAGTCTCAAGACCGTATTAGTTTAAGTTAAAAAAAAAATTTTTAAACAGTACAAAAAAATATTTTTTTATACTGTTAAAATTCCACGAGCTTGTTCGGTTTTTAGAAATTGTAGATCTTTGCGAACTAGGTTAAAACTCTGAACGGAAGACCTTTCGGAGGAAGACCACTATAGCAGTTTCATAACCGACTTCGAATATGAATTCAGCAAAATTCCTGACCATTTTTAGGGCGTGAATTTTTGAAAAATTCGAGAATTACCATTTCGAGCCTACACTGAGAAAAATCCGAAAATGTTAAAATAACATTCCGGAAATGTTAATTTTACCCTGCAGTATTGATCCAAAATCGGTGTAAATGTTACTCTTTTTAGGTGTATTGGGGGTAAAAGTTACCCTTTTTCATGTTAATTTTACCCTTAAAAAGGTGTAAAATTAACATTAAAAAAATGTTGATATATTTTTACACCTAAAAAGTATTAAAGTTACGAGGAAAAAAAGTTAATTGCACCCCCGTTTTTTCTCAGTGATGAGTCACTGATGAAAATCTGGTCAAAATCCAATTCCTATTAATCCAAGATTCTTTGTTGTAAAGAATCACAGTTATCACAAGCTTATAAAGTGTTTATTGCGGTTTGTTTTCTGGCTCACATCAGAATTTCAGATCGACCAGCCCCTTTTTTGACCCATTGATGACTCAGAGAGTGGCAGTTTACGATCATTTCTGTTTTCTAAGCCCAAACACTCTCTCTAACAAGATCTATTTTGAGACAAATGAGGTGAAAGAGCATTCAATGTCCCTTGCAGATATTTTTCTGTTTTTTTTTTTTTTTTTAATTTTGTTTGTGCTACGCAACAAAATAAACATGCAATGCATGTAACATTTTCCTCGTTAATTTCCCATAAATTTTCTTAATTTGGAATCAATCAATCAAATGCAGAAGTATTTTATCAAACTCTTGAGATCAATTTACGCGTACTCAAGTGCATCAAAATATTGATCAGTTGGTGATATGCATTAAAAAGTTGAGAGAATCCTTGAAAATCCCCAAATTTGTGATCAATGATTTGCATTCAATTTGCAAATTTTCCCAAATTTACTTTGTAGCTGGAAGAGCTGTATGAGGAGATCCTCTATGAAATACTCCACAATATTGGTGCAGAAATTGAAACTAGTCAAACATCGCTATTTTCCTACATTCAAGATGCCTTCAAGGTGAGTTTATTTTCCTTTCCAATAATTAAGAAAAGTTTTGTGGCTTTTATTTTTTTATGGTTCCGGCGCAAAAATGTGGAGAATTTGCTTTTAATTAGATTTCAGAGTCTCGGCATGAAGAACTTTTGGAGGCGGCAAAGACGAAAGAAGCCCCGGAAATCCGCCTCAATGTTGAGGTGATTGAAGCCAAAGATTTAGTTCCAAAGGATCCCAATGGACTTTCTGATCCTTTTGTTACAATGTATCTGGCCGCAGCGCCAACCCATCGGTACAATACTTCTGTGAAATCTGAAACATTGAATCCTCAGTGGGAAGAGCATTTTTCATTGTAAGAATTTTCTGGTATTTTTTTTTGCTCTGAACCTTTTGTTTGATAGGAAAAAAAAATTATTCCAGGCCAATCTCTGATGATGCCAATGAGAATATTTTAGTGGTTGAAGTGTGGGATTTTGATCCTGCTGAAACTGTTCGGGAGAAGATGAATAAAATTTTTGATGTGAAGGGTGTTAAGGGGCTGAGGAAGCTAATGAAGGAGATTGCTGTAACAGCTTCAAGTGGGAAGCATGATAATGAGTTAATTGGCAAGGCTAATATTCCGCTCAAGAGCATCCCAGCTTCGGGTTTGGTGCTGTGGTACAATTTGGACAAGAAAAATCGTTTGAAGAGTCGTGGACTCATCAAAATTCGACTGAGTTTTAGTTCTGAGAAGAATAACAGAGTTGCAGCTCAAGAGCATCGACATCTCCTCAGGATTTTGCTGCTGCATGAGCTGGAAACGTCCAAAGTGGCTCCGTATTGGTGGTCAGGAAAGTTCACGGACAAAGGAGAATCCGTCCTGACGCAACACACTGCCCAAAGTGGACTAACTCTGACAGATGTGTCCCTGGTGGAATGGTCAGTTTATGCTGGAATCCACGTGGAACATCCACTGGCATTTAGTCTATTTGACAAACTCCTGGACAAAGTTATCCGTCCAATTCAGAATGAGACTGCCTCATCTGATGAGATAAAACTCTTCTGGGATGCCACAAAGAAACTCCTGCCTTCCTGCTTTGCAATCATCCGGAAATTGCGCAAGAAAACTGCAGGAGATAAAAATTGTGTAAAGACTCTAATGGATGTTCTCAACATTTTGGCCAAGATTGCCATGCTAGAACCACCGGAAGGTACAGATCTCTTTCCTATTCAGCAATATGGATGGATTAAAGAGAACACTGAGAAGCCCAACTGGGATATTCGAGGAGCACTGAAGGATGCAGTTATTGCTGGAGCTGATGACTGGTTCAACACCATCAATGACGATACAGAGTGTCAGAAGGGAACTGATGAGACCAAATTGCAACACATCATTAAACTGATTCAGCTCATTCGGTCAGATCTTCAGAGAGCTATTGAGTACTACGATAAAATCTTCCAAGAGTAAGTGCTTTACATTCTATACATTTTTTCACGCAATTCTTGAAGTTTAAATATTCTGCTAATGGCTTTTTTTGCTGTTCCCACTTTAAAAATATCTTTGAAAAAGTAATTTCGTTTTTGGGTCTTTTCATTTAAATTTATTAAGCGAAATGTAAGAAGAAAAGAGGATTTTATGTCACATTCAATACAATTTCCTATTTTTCTCTCGCAGTATATTAATAGTTTTTTCCTGCGTTCATTCACTTTATGAATTACGTGTGATTTTTTGGTACACTGAGTGAGAGAAATCCGAAAAAGTCAAAATAACATTCCGGAAATGTTAATTTTATCCTGCAGTATTGATCCGAAATCAGTGTAAATATTACCCTTTTTAGGTGTATTAGGGGTTAAAGTTACCCTTTTTTTAATGTTGATTTTACCCTCAAAAGGTGCAAAATTAACATTAAAATGTTAATATATTTTTGCACCCGAAAAGTGTTAAAGTTATGACGAAAAAAAGTTAATAGTAGCCTCTTTTTTTCTCAGTGTAATAAGAGCTCTTGTAATCGTTCAAACTGGTCAATTACCTGCGATCGGTCTAATATTGACAGGGTAGTAGCAGGCTTTGAGGCTTCGCACACGAGACCAATACCCAAGTTTTGTTATTTTTTCAGATTACCGCAATATTTCCGAATTTCCGAAAAAGCCTGAACCGGTTCAAATCCATGAAGAATCGATAATGAACCGGGTTACAACCGATTACGAATTTTTATCCGAAATTCAATTAAATTACTCCTGAGGTATTTCGGGCCATGTTTTGAGTGATTTATAATAGGTTCAAAACTGATTTATAAATCACTGGTACCGTTGGAACCGGTTATAAAACGATAAGTAATTTTTGTCCCAAAATTAATTTTATTGCTCCTAAAACTATTTTGTGGTATTTTTTGAGTAATTCATGAATCGGTTGGGAACCGGTAAACAGTAATTAGTCGAATAGTTTTAGTAGAAAAAAATTGAGTTATCCGAAGCTTGAGTCGTCTGAAGGTAGCGTGCTTTCCTTTACTTGAGTTGATCAATTTAAAAAGAGATTTCAGAAGGACTTCCAGGACATCTCAGGGCGAAATTTCTCGCGTATTTTTTTAGTCCATGGAATGTTTCGCAAGTTTTTGCTGAATTTTAAATTTTTGAAGGATTTTTATGTCCCACAAAATCTTCACAAATTGTGGCGATACGCTGAGTTTCGCGGTGTGCAGATCTTTTCATGATCCTTTTAATTTTTTCCTGATTTTTGTGGGTCACAGAATTTTTCGCAGCCCATTTATTTTTTCACCTGATTTTCATTACAAGAGGATTTCTTTGCGTATTTTCATGGTAACGGATTTTTCAGAGGATTTTCGCGATACTCGCATTTTCTATTCACGGATTTTCCCGATTCTCGAAGAATTTTGTTCTGATTTTCAGTCTCGCAGGATTTCTCGAAACCTATTATTTTTTCCGGATTTTCATGAGAAAAACGGAATTTTGAATATTCTCGCGATCCGCAGAATTTTTTCGGATTTTGACATCACGCCAAGTGTTTTCGTGGATGTTCGTGTCCCTAAATTTTTTCCGTCGAATCTCACGGCTTGCAGAATTCTTCCTGATTTTTCGAACCCGTCAGAATTTTACACTGATTTTCGGAGACTGCAGAATTTTTCGAAGTCCTTTTAAATTTTTCAGGATTTTTCTGTCAAGCAGTATTTTTCGCGTAGCTTCCTGATCCGCAGAATTTGTCTTGATTTTTGCATCAGATTTTCATGACGAACAGAATTTTTGGAATATTTTCACTGTACACAGATTTTCTCGGATTTTCGTTTTCCACCAATTTTTTTCGTGGATCTTCGTGTCCGCAAAAATTTGCGTGACCTGCAAATTTTTTTTCGTAAATTGGGTAGACAGATAATTTTATTAATCACAACGCTTTGCGAATTCTCGTGGCCCTTAGATTATTCTTTGCAGATTTTCGCAGTCTTGAGAATTTTGCGCTGAATTTCGAATAAAATTCAGCGCTGAATTTAAATTGTTTTCCCGAATTTTCGTAGTAAACGGAAATTTTCGTCTAGTTTCGCGGACCGTTAATTTTTTTTTGGATTTTCGCGGCGTGACAATTTTTTCGTGGATACTCGTGGCTCGCAGAATTTTTCACGGATTTTTTTCGCGGCTTGAAGAATTTTGCCGTGCTTTTCGGAGTTTGCAGAATTTCTCGCGATTTGTTTAATTTTTCCTGCATTTTCGTGACAAATGCAAATTTTCTAGGTCCGCAGGTTTTTCTGGATTTTCGTATCTTGTCCAATTTGTTCGTGGATTTTCGGCAAACCAATATTCTTGTGTGGATTTTCATAGCTCGAAGAATTCTGAACGGATTTTTGTTCGCGGATTCAATGATTTTTTCTGGATTTTCGTTGTAAACGGAAGTTTTCGGATATTTTTTGGGTCTGAAAAATTTTTCACGGATTTCTTTCTAGCTTATAGAATCTTATCCTGATTTTCAAAGACTGTAAATTTCTCGCGGTTTATTTAATTTTTCCCGGATTTTCGTAAATTTTCGCGGTTCGCAGAAATTTACCGGATTTTCGAATCTCAACATTTTTTTTCGTGAATCTTCGTGCCCGCAAATTTTTTTGTGGCCTATCAATTTTTTTTCGTTGATTCTCGTGGCTCGTAGAAGTCTTTGAAAGTTTTCATGGTCCTTAAAATTTACGCTGATTTTCGAAGACCGCTGAATTTTTCGAAGTCCACTTTAAGATTTTCCCGGATATTCGTAGTAAGCGGAATTCTTCGCCTACCTTCGTAGCCTACGGAGTTTCTTTTTGCTCTTTTTCGCTGGCCATCAAAACCTTTTTATGGATCGAATTCCAAGATAATGAACTTTAAAGTTTTAAAAACATACTTTTGTGAATTTATCCCCTAATTTTCTTTAATTTTAAATAAAATTTCGAGTATTTAAACAGGTTTCGAAGGCTCGGAAACTATGCGAAATAGAAGCTGAGATTTGTACGCATCTACTGCCATAACTTTAAGGAGCCTGAATAAGATTATGGCTTAGTAATTTATGAAACCAAACCAACTTCATAATCTGAATTTGCAATGAAAGAATCTTATCTATCATAAACTGATCTAGGTTTTTCATTGACTTTTCTTTACGGTTGCCTTGCAATGAATTTTATAAAACTGCTAAAAGTAATGCCAGTAATGCTTATTTTTAGGATACTTCTTTATTGAAGTATCATTATCTAAGTTTCCCTAAAAGCAATTATTATTTTAGCAAATCACTCAATCGATTTTTCTATTAAAATCTATCTCTGTAGAACAATGAGATTCCACTATGCCAGAACTCTCTACGGCTTCTACGAAGGTAAATTGGCAGAATATGTAGAGCCAATTGTTGAGGAAATCACGAAGAATCTCAAAAGAATTCATATTCCAACGCATGAGAGTGCCAAACTGGAATCTCACCAGGAGATCAACATGGGCACTACGCTCTTTGAGCTGTATTTGGTGCTAAAGCGATTTGCAGTGCTTGGAACAGCCCTTGATCCCGGAGAGACAAATTTCAAGATTTCCAACTATCACAGATGGTTCAATGCAGGAGTTACGCATTGGCTGGATATTTCTGTGCTCAAAGCTCTGATAAGGATTGAAAAGGCCATTGAATTGGATCAACTTATACCAGTTGATGATAGTGTTAAGTACAGTTCATCCGCTGTGGACACATTGGCTATTTTCTATCAGATCAAGATCTTCTGGCAGCAACTCTCTTGGCCAGATGTTGAGGGATCGTACATGTTTGTGGGGAAGATTGTTGATGACATTTGTCGATGCTGTGTCTTCTATGCTGACAAAATGAGCGAAAGGGTTGAAGGATTGGGAGAGATTCAGAGTGTCTATGAGAAAAAGTTCGAGGTTACGAGGGAATGGTGCCTGGCCATCAACAATATCGACTACATTCGTCAGAGTTTGCCGCCATTCGTGAAGGAACTGGGAGTGGATGAAATTGTGACCAAGCTGAGTGATTGTCGAAGCCCAATGGAGGCTGAAAGATGTGCAGAAACCCTGAAGAATGTCATTGACAATGCTGTGGATACGGAGAAGAATAAAATTCTGGAATTGGTTGAGACAGTGGCGAGAAAAATGTCTCCCATGATGAGACGTTTTCTGGCTGAAGGTGCTGAACTTCTTCATCAGGATTGCAATTCCCTCGATCGTTTGATGATGTACTTGGAGGAATCTCTGAAGACTCTCAATATGGAATTGAATGATGTGAATTTTGAGAGAATTCTCGATGCCATCTGGACTGAACTTTCCAATGTTCTCTATGATTTGGTACAGAGCAATCTCGACGTAAGTCCCCTAAGGGAATTTTGATGAGATTCAAATTGGAGATTCCTAACACATTTTTCTTCCAGAAGCGACGGCCACCTTCCTTCTTTTCCAACCTCAGAGATGCCCTGCAAATCATGATTCAGAGCTTCAAGGGCACAAAGAAGTGCGAAGCTTCCGATCGGGCTGTGCTCAATAACATTGAACAGCTCCTTGAGCTGCATGGCTTCGAGACGGCCGATCTCATTCATCAGTATTATCTGGACCGACTGAAGGAGCAGCAAGTGATCAGGGAAACTCCCTACGGACAACTCACAGTCCGATGCTGCTTTAAAAATCTCGTTCTCGAAGTAAGTCTATCAACCTCATCAAATTCTTGTATTCATCACAAAATTTTATGTCCTCAGATCGGGCTCAAACTTTTCTGAAATGTTTCTTGTGACAGGGTGATCTCTTGATTGAAATTAATATTTTTAGTATTTGAAGCTTATTAAATCCCAAATTGAGAGAGATATCGACTAGATGTTTTCGGAAAATGTGTAAATTATCGGGTAAAAATTGCGATTTGGTGCATCGATCATTAATTTCCCACCCTGCGTTTTGAAGTATTTTCATCCCAATTTTTTGTACTTTGGGCTCAAATTTTAGTATGTTATAGATAAGCTTCAGATTAGACTTTAGAAGAGCTTTCGATTAAAATACTTGATCCTCTAGGACACTAATCGTTATAGATAAAAAAAACAATTAAAATGAACATAATTCTGTTTGAAATTTCCAAAATTTGTTAATTCTGAGCTCCGGAATTCCTGCTGCGGAAAAAGATTTCATAAAACGCCATTTTTTCTAACATTAAAGATTCGTAAATACACCGCAGGGGCGCCATTATCAAAAACATTTTTATTTTAATTGTCTAAGTCAAATAGCTCAATCCCTATGCATGGATCGACCCAAAATTTTAGTATGTTAGAGCTGGACTTTATGTCTATAAAAAATATAAATAAATTTAATCATTTGACTTACCTGACTCAAGCTATGAGAGGAAAATGTTTATAAATTGATCGGTATACACAGGTCGAATGAAAAATTACGATTTACGGGATTAAATATGAAAAAGACAATAAATAATTTCACTAGGGGAAAGTACTCTCCCTTCGAACGTTCATACCTTCGAATAATGTACATTTTATTTTATTTTTCCTAAGAGACTTACAGATTTTTATTAAATATTAGTTAGCTTATTATCAATTATTAATATTAATGTGATAATTATGTGTTAACTCTTTCGTCACCTTTGGGACTCTGGGTACCCATTGAAACAACAATTTTTTTAGACTATCTAGAATCGATAAAAATCCGATTCTTCTGGATAAGTACAAACTATTAGGATGTCCAAATCTAGGATATTTTTTGCAGGATCCCAATTAACTCCTGAGCTAAGATATTCTTGGTAAAAAATCGTGAATTTTCGATTTTCTGCTTCCTTGCAGATTTCCTGACTTTTTTAATATTTTTAGACCAGAATAAGGGGAAACCTCTCGGGGCCAATTAGTATGATAACTAACAATTACAGATTACATAAATTCGAAAAACAATTTTTTCTTAAATTTTCAAAAAACTTATTCAAACTTTATGGGTACGCTCGTCCCCAAAAATCTAGAGGTCAAATGTAAGGTTATTCCGCCCATTCCGCCAATACCCGCCATTTGCTTTTTGACACCAATCTTGTAAGAAAATTCCAAGCGGGAGCGACATTTTTGCCAATATGGCCGATAATTTTGACATTTTGACAATTTGGCAGAGCGGGAAGATTTGCTTTCAGGGAAGTTTTTCCTATTCTTCCAGATTTTGGTGAATTCTGATTGTCCAGGAAGTGTCTTTTATGCTTTTGAGAAAGATTAATGTGTCTACAATAACATCGTGTTGAAAGAAATGTGTTTTAAAGTGTTATGTGTTAAATATTATGAGGAATCTGTTTACAATCAGGAGCTGGGTGTCTTTTTTAGCACTTCCTGGACATCCCACAAGATACTGGTCAATAATTCTTCTGGTTTTATGGCCTCTACACACTAGAGAAATTTATGTCCATATTGAAGCAAATTCCCTACGCTCGTGTAGGAAAAACTCTTCAATATGGACATAAATTTCTCTAGTGTGTAGAGGCCATTAGTGATCAACATAAAGGAGTCATTTGACACGTAAAAATAATTCACAAAATTGATATTATTGACTTTTAGAAAATTATTGAAGTTTGTCTCCTTTTCGTTCTTTTGGGGACGAGAGTTCCCATGAGTTTTCCAATTTCCCAGAGGCGGAGAAAATTCTTTCTCTACAAAAGTATCATATTTGACCACTAAGACTTACAATAAAGTGAGTTTTACTGAAATTCGTTCGCTGGATATATTGTGGTCCGGAAAGAGTTAACAAGTTTCTTAAGAATCCCATGTTTTCTCAGTGATTGTTTACCTTGTCGAGAATTTCTTTCAATTAATCAAGTCGAAACAAAATCAAATATGGTTTTCTGATATGTTAGATTAGAGGTCACGAAATAAGACCCATTTTCCTGTTCTAAATAAACTCATAATTGCCTTACAATGTGATTTTATTTTAGGTGGCCAAAAGTGCTTACATGGCCAAAAGGGCTGACTCTACCCTAGATCATGTTAAAATCCAGTTTCCATTAGAAATATGCGAAAAAATCGTATAACAATGTAGCCTCACCTCCCCTTAAATTACTTGACCAAACGCTTCCTACACCACGGCGCATTCAAGAAATTCAAGCTTTTCGTAATTCGTGAACCATTTGAACATTGATTGTCTAAACCGGACGCAGCCAAAATCTCGAAAGCCAAAATCCTGAATGTTCAAAATCCTGATAGGAATGAAATTATATGGAGGAAAATGTTTAGAATAATTTCCTAAGACACAGAAAATTTCCCTTTGCCTCTCCAGCAAGTGCGGATGCAATCGTCGGAGTAGCTATTATACTTTTTAGAATTCGACTTTGACCGGGCCCGTCAAAATCAAAACACCCTTGTGAGTACATTTTTTGTCTTGGAGAAAATGGTGATCCTTTTATTTAATGCTGAAATCCAATTTTTTCTCACGCAGTTTTGGTTTCTATTGTTCCTAAAAGTCACAATATTCATCAAAATTAATTGTCTTACCTTATTCGACCTTATACCTTTTACCTTTATTTTATGAGGATTTTTAGTAGTAATAATCCTTTTATCAAGCCTCACTTTCGTGAAGATATGTACAATTTTTCAACAAAACAAAGCGTTTTTCAGTAGTTTTATGAGAAAGAAATTTAGATTTTGAAAAATTAGTATTTTCTCAGGATTTAAAGGCTATAGAAAACCTAAGGATAATCTTAGCCAAAAAGTTTTAAAAGTGATTTTGGGTTTTAAGAGAATCCCATTAGCGGACGACCAATCCCACCAGTTCTAGAGAGAATAAATTTCAAAAGTTCAAACGGTTCAAACACTAGAGTGGCAGGTATAGGGGGTAGCAAAGAAGCAATGCTGACGGGGCCCCTACTCCGAGATAGGCACCTTTAATATTGCATGTTTTAAAGTTTGAATTTACTATTCGATTCCCATTAAATACTGAACAATGACCTAGGAAGAGAGGGGCAGGGATAGGCCGTTGCCCCTCCTGCACAACATTCAAAAAATAAAAAAAAAGTATAAAATCAAAAATAATTCAAGAGCATTCAGATTTAGTTAACCTTAAGGATCTTAAGGATTAATGGTTCACTTTTACTGTTAATATCTTTTGTTGAATTTATGAGCTTTCCAAAAAGTCCAAAATTATTAAATTTGGATTAAAAATCGATAGAAGACAAAAATGGATGCGAAAAATTTGTGCAAAATCTAATTTTTTAAATTTCTAAAATGGGCTTTTTAAGAGCTAAAAAAAAGAAAAAGCTTTTGTTGTCATAAAGAGCATCTTCCACTGTAACTTTGATAAAATTCTCAAAATTGTCTTCAAAGAAAAATATTTTTGGTGGTTTTGGCAAGTTTTTAGCTTACGAAATACAAAGAAAATTTGAAATTAAAATAAATTTTTAATTTTAAACACATTAAAAAGAACATTTCTCTCATTTATCGGAATTTCCATACAAAAGACCATTTTTGAAATGTTTTAGACATTTTAGAAATTTTTTGTAAAAGTGTGCAAATAATTTGTCATCATAAAAAACGATATATGATGGTTTTAGGAGAATTTTAAATAGAAAGCTTGTTGAAAAGCTGAAGCTACTTTTCTTTTGAACCATTCTTATTTGAATTATTCTTATGAAACTATTTGAACACGGGTTATGAGCTTTTAAAAGTATTTAAAATCATCAAAATTGGATTAAAATAAGATTTTTGTCATTAACCCTTTAAGCACGATTAGAACACTGGTGTCCCATAAAGAAAATAATTTTTCCTGACTACCTAAAGTTATTTTTTCCTTATGTTTGTACGTAATTGCAAAGAAGAAGGTTGAAGGAATCTAGGATATTTTTTGCAATTCTCCACCTATTTGCTATATAGTAAATTTTTAAGCTAAAATATGACGAATTTTTAAATTCTCATAATGAAAATAAATTTTAAATATTATATTTTTTATACTTCCAATTTTTTAAGCAAAACCGTTTTGGGAAAAGAAACTACAATACTCAAACATAATATTTTTTATTAGATTGAAAATTATCATTAGTATTGTCAGAAAAATTACTTACTAAAAACTACTACGAGACCGTTTTCGCGGACCGAAAATCAGCAATACAAATGAAACCAATGAACAAAACCAGTAAAAGGTCTTATATCTGGTCTTCGAAAAACCAACAGAGTCTGATTTGGTGTATTTTTTACCTCTATGAACGATAGGGACAAAAATAGCCTAAAAATTTAAATAATTTTTCTGACAATAACTAATGAATGATAATTTTTAATCTTATGAAAAATATTATGTTTGAGTATTGTGCTTTCTTTTCTCAAAACGGTTTTGCTTAAAAAAATGGAAGTATAAAAAATATTTAAAATTAATTTTCATTATGGGCCAATCCATCTCAAAACGACCGAAAAAATCGCAAATCGAGGGGTCATGGTCTTAGATGTTTTTGAATTTTACATATGGTAAAGTACACGATAAAATAATATACCCCTATTTTTTTTTCGTCCGAAAAAAAATCCTGGCCGGAGATACATGGCGTCAAAGATGGCGCCTCGCGCTTCATTCCTCAATTGTGATTTTTAGCAAATATTTTATAATGCTCTATTTCGGGAACGGGTTGAGATTTCTTCTTACTCTTTTTTTTATTTGAAAGATAATTTTATACTCTTTGAATCGATATACTTGATTTTGCATTATCTGCTTAAGTTTTTTTGTAACGGTCTTTTAAAAAATTTTTGAAAAAATTTAAATATTAATTTTTCTCAAAAACCCCATTCTCAAAAATTTTGATTTTTTTACTGTTGATCAGTAACATTGAGTACTACATTCCCTGAAAAGGCGAGCTTCCACTTTTGCACTTACTTTTTTTTTAAAATATTTGAAAAATTACCATATTTTCAAAATTAAAAATAACCAGTTAAACTCAAAATTTTGAGTTCAACTTTTCAGGGAATATAGTACTCCACAATACTTATAAACAGCCAAAAAATCAAAATTTTTCGAAATCAAGTTTTTGAAAAAAAAAATTTTTTTTGAGTTTTAAATAAAAATGTCTTTTATTGACAAAAATCAAACTTTAAGATACATTTGACACATGTGTCAATATGTAGATTTTTTTAAACGGAATTTCAAAAAAAAATTTTTTTTTAATTTTTTCAAAAATAATCCAAAAAAATTTTCAAAAAATTTTTTTTTTGAAAAACTAAAAGAAAACAAAAAAACATAATTAGTACTTCTGTTTAATATGATTTAAAGGCTTATTTTTGTCAATAAAAGACATTTTTATTTAAAACTCAAAAAAAAATTTTTTTTTCAAAAACTTGATTTCGAAAAATTTTGATTTTTTGGCTGTTTATAAGTATTGTGGAGTACTATATTTCCTGAAAAGTTGAACTCAAAATTTTGAGTTTAACTGGTTATTTTTAATTTTGAAAATATGGTAATTTTTCAAATATTTTAAAAAAAAAGTAAGTGCAAAAGTGGAAGCTCGCCTTTTCAGGGAATGTAGTACTCAATGTTACTGATCAACAGTAAAAAAATCAAAATTTTTGAGAATGGGGTTTTTGAGAAAAATTAATTTTTAAATTTTTTCAAAAATTTTTTAAAAGACCGTTACAAAAAAACTTAAGCAGATAATGCAAAATCAAGTATATCGATTTAAAGAGTATAAAATTATCTTTCAAATAAAAAAAAGAGTAAGAAGAAATCTCAACCCGTTCCCGAAATAGAGCATTTTAAAATATTTGCTAAAAATCACAATTGAGGAATGAAGCGCGAGGCGCCATCTTTGACGCCATGTATCTCCGGCCAGGATTTTTTTTCGGACGAAAAAAAAAATAGGGGTATATTATCGTGTACTTTAACATATGTGAAATTCAAAAACATCTAAGACCATGAAGGGTACCCCTATGGTCGTCTTGAGATGGATTGGCCCTTATGAGAATTTAGAAATTCGTCATTTTTTATCTTAAAAATTTACTATGGTGGAGACTTCCAAAAAATATCCTATATTCCTCCAACCTTCTATTTTGCAATTACGTACAAACATAAGGAAAAAGTAACTTTAGGTAGTCAGGAAAAATTATTTTCTTTATGGGACACCGGTGTTCCAATCGTCCTTAAAGGGTTAACCATTTGCTGACTAGGCCTTTCACCCTGTATCCATCACTGGTCGTCCCCCTCTACATGAATTTGCAGGTCATTCGCATACAAATGATACGAACAGTCATGCAATGCATGTTGTCATTAATAGAGAATGAGAACATTAGAGGACCAAGGATTGAATCCTGACCAATTTCTTTGATGAAAGAAGCAGACGAAGACATTTGGTCACCAAGTCTGACGAATTGCGAACGGTTATTGAATAATTTAAAACACGAAAGATCCTGGGGTAAATTATCGAAAACTTTGGTAAAGTCTACCAACAAAAGTACAACAAACCGATAGCGATTGTTTTTGTATTAACATCTGACGTAAAAATTCCTCCATAAAACTTATCTATTTTGAAATTATAAAATTTAATCCATTGGCTAAACCTCATGTCTGAAGCCCGTATTAACTGATCTAGGCTCATCATTGGCTTTTCAGCTATTTTTATTATTTTATTTTATCAATCAAAGTTATCAAAGTTGTTTTATTCAATTGCAGATTGAGGTAATGAATGCGCGGAATTTACGATCAATGGACAGCAATGGCTCTTGTGATCCTTTTGTCCGGATTCATTTCCTGCCTGAAGAGAAATTTGCTGGAATTGTAAAACCACGCACAAATGCCCAAAGCAAGACACTCTTTCCGCTCTTTGATGAGAAATTTGTCATGTGAGTTTTTAAAAGTCTATAACAGTAATTTAATGATCTTCAATCTAAAAACAAAAACTGTCTTCATTCTCTGTCGCTAGATCACTTTCGCCAGAGCAGAAAGCCAACAAGAATGCCATCATATTGTTCAGTGTAAAGGACAAAGATCTCTTTGGGATGTCCAATCAGTACATTGCTGAGACATATTTGAGCTTCGGAGAGATTCCGGAAGCAGATGGTGGAGGTGCTATTGAGCAAATTCATCTTCCACTCACGCGACCTTACAATTTAGGTGAGTGATTTTACGAGGGATATTACATTTTTCTTTGTTTTATTGCAAGTGAAATTACCATGGAATACTTTTATTTTTGGGAAAAAAACAGATACAGACTGTATTCGTGCCTTGGAGTATCGAATTGGGGATAAACAGGCAAAGGAATTCCTCAAGAAACTCAAGCAGAAGATCAACAATCAAGCCTAAAGAATTTTCATTTCATCAAAATAATCTTCCTCATTAATTTTTTTTCTCTTTTTGTCGCCTCAAGCAAATGCTTTTTTTTATCTGCCAATATAATTTGTTGTAAAATAGTCTCGATGGAAAAAGAACATTTACATTAGAGATCTTCAGCAATTTATTTTATAAATAATCAAAAGAATTTACAAAATTAAAAATCTTAGAATAAAGGAAAAAAAATTGTGTATTTCTCTGCATCATGATGATTTTCCTTGAACTTTGTCTTCTGCATCCAGTTTCATGCGGTACATTTTTAGCAGTTTCGTGAAGGGATACTTGTTGTTGATCATGTTGAACATTCGCAGAAGGCGACACTGAAACTCTTCATCTACGTTCTTGCAATTTGTGGCACGTTGGAAGGTGTCAATTGATGATAAAACGAAAGATGCGAGGTTATTTATCCTCTCATTCCTCGATTCTGCAAGAAATTCTACAATGAGCCAAAGAATTGTCTAAAAAAAAAAGGTAAGAAAGCATACTTTCATAGTTGAACTTCCGGAAGATTGCATCGTCTCTTTTAAATTCGTCTGGTGAGAAAATTGAGAACATTGATGGATTGAAGATTAAGATGAACACCACAACAATAAACTTAATGATCAGTTTGACAAAGAAGAGCTTCAGGAGGATCTTTCCAACTGACAGAAGCATTAGCTTAATTTTCCACAAACTCAGACCGTAGGCTGCTAAGCCCAAGCCCTGTGCAACACCAGGAAAGTGCCCTCCAGGCGACAATCCAAGAAACTTATTAGAGGGATTCCCATAATAGGACGAAGGATAATCTGAAAAGTTATCTTCATCATCTACAGCAGGGATGAACTTAGACGCAGGGGAAGCGAATAAATTATTATCATCAATATTTATTCCTTCCTCAATGCCTCTCTGTCCACTGATAATACTTCTGGCTAAATCCTCTCTTGGTTTACAGTAAATTTCCCTCAGGCAAAAATTTAACACTGAAACACTTATCACTAAAAACTTGAGCAACTTCTCCATGATTGTACCCCTTTTCTCGTCACTTCGATCAGAGGAAAGATCAACATACACTGAAGATTCCTCATTGATCACACAAAATTTAAAACACCTACAGACGATGCAAAAAGTGGGGTAGTCTATAATACTCATCAATGCTTAACGACCAAAATGTATTCTCTTGAATTTCTCCCTTGAATTTATGTGCCTTGAAATTATCCATCATTTGCAAATTGTCCGTCTCTTTTTAAGCACACACTTTAACTACTTTTATTCATTCTCTACCAGTACAGAAGATACAGTTTTTTTTGTCTCAAAATACCTTAATCAATAAATTCAATCATCCTTCAAAATATTGGTTTAAATCACGTGGCAGAACAATCTTCTGCCATTACTTCCATAAAAATCTACTTAAAGTTAGCTTACCATTTCGTATGGCGAGGATCAAGTCATTTTCATCCTCTTAGTCGGTCTTCATTGATCTGAAAAAAAAAACAAAAAAAAATAAAATAAAACATTTTTAGTTGAGATTTGTGGATAAAGGAAACTTCACAGATTTTAGACAAGGTAACTCAAGCAGATCCAGGATCTTGCCTTATGACATAATTAACGTAAATTACAATCTCTCAAAATAGCTTAAAAACAAATACAATTGAATTTCGAATAAAAATTTGTTATCAGTTCTTATCTGATCTATCAAGTCACAATCGATTGGAATTTGTCTAAACATGTTAGCAATTCCAAGACCTTTCCAACAAATGCAAACTGCCTAAATCGGTGGATTAATACGCTTCCTAAAGCCTTTTGAACTCTTGACCTTGAGAAATCGTTTTTAAGAACAAATCAATATTATTAGGTGAGATTCTTAAAATTGTCACACTGAGAAAAAAAGAGGGTGCGATTAACTTTTTTCCTCGTAACTTTAACACTTTTTAGGTGTAAAAATATATCAACACCTTTTAATGTTAATTTTACACCTTTATAAGTGTAAAATTAACATGAAAAATGGTAACTTTAACCCATAATACACCTAAAAAGCATAATATTTACACCGATTTCGGATCAATAATGCAGGGTAAAATTAACATTTCCGGAATATTATTTTACCTTTTTCGGATTTCTCTCAGAGTGCACCTAATAGTCCTCACAAAATCTCATGTCCTTCGATCGGGATCAAACTTTGCCGAAATGTATTTGCCCACTTCCTGATCACGAATATATGGATGAATAAAAAACTTTCCCTTCCACTCAATATCTCCTAAACTAAGAGAGATATCGACTTTGTATAGCGTACGATCTATTTGACACATGTCAACACATTTAACGGTCGTGTCTCACTAATTCTAATTCTTTATTTTTTTGACACACCCATGGCCTACCATCCACAGGCGGATGCTGGTGTTCATGGTAATTAACACCAGTATTTCCAGTACTTCAGTGAGTAAGCATCAGTCGCCGCGGACAGCTCACTCTCAGGAAGTTGGCATAAAAGTAGCAGTTACAGTTTTCCCATTTCCCTCTATAAGTTATAATATTAGGTGGTAATATTACAGGTACATTTACCCCCACCCCCGCACCGTCTTCCGTGATAAAAAAAACCATTGATAAGCCCAGATAATCTTCGATTGTGAATTGAATTTTGGGGTTAAAGAATCGCGTCGAGTAAACTGTTT
The DNA here is from genome assembly GCF_024763615.1 of Phlebotomus papatasi. Taxonomy (NCBI): domain Eukaryota; kingdom Metazoa; phylum Arthropoda; class Insecta; order Diptera; family Psychodidae; genus Phlebotomus; species Phlebotomus papatasi. The sequence continues at coordinate 34,326,045 of NC_077222.1, forward strand.
TTGTCGGCCGAAATAAATAAAATTGGCGCGACGTGATTCTTTACCCCCAAAATTCAACTTACGATCGAATTTTCACGCATTTCGAGTTGCAAGCACTTCGAGTTGCACGCATTTCAATGTCACCTGTAAAGAATCTCAGCTACCATAAGCTTATCTGGGCTTATCATTGGTCATTTTCTATTTTAAATAGTCTGAGTGAGGAAGGCCAATAAAATAAAAAAGTTCATTGAAATCGGTTAAAACTAGAGATAAAGTCCGGTCCATATGGATATAGTAAGGGTCGGGGTACAGTGGGTTTGAGTAGGGACGGGTGGGACCCATCGTTAAAAAGATCTCGATCGCAGATACAATATATACTGAAATTTAATCGAAATCGCATCATAAACACCCAAAATGCAGTCAGGTCAAGACATTTTCAATTAAAGCTCGGGTCAGGGAACATCGAGGGAGGAATGCGACCTATCGTTGGAAAGGTCTCGACCTCAGCTATAACATACTAAAATTTAAAGAAAAAGCATCGTCTAGTTTTTGAAATATTCGAGATCGATTAATCGAATTAATCGATTAATCGATTTTTCGATTAATTGGATCTTCTATTGAATGGGATGAAATTGGGGTGTCACAAAGTTTGTAGTACTCCACGAGAGCTTTCAAAAACACCGAAATTTTTCCAAATCCGATAATTAGAAGCGGATATATGACCATTTGAAAATTGAATTTTTGACCCCTTCTAGCTCAGGTCAAGGGGGTCGCAGGCGGTTAAGTTTGATATCGATCGAAAGCTCTTAGGCCCAGCTATAACATACTAAAATTTGAGAACGATCGATGCCATAGATAGGGGCTGTTAGTGAGAAAACAAAATTTTGGGGTGTTTTAAAATGGCGGAAGGGGGCGGGGGTGGGGGGTGAGTCTAACATCACCAACTTCGAGCCACCTATCGATATTTAACCTTTGCCGAAAACCGCTTGTCGATATCTCTCTCCGTTCTCTCTCCAGAAGCGGTTATACGACGGATGGGACGGGACGTACGTCCACGAAAATCGATTTAAAGCGCATATGATATTCGTGATCTATGAGTGTCCAAACGTGTACATCCAAAATTTGGGCCCGATCTGACGAGATCGGGTTTCACCTAGGACCACAAAAGCTGAGATTGTAAAGAATCTCAGCTAAAACTTAAAGCTGCCCAAACCCCCTGACCGGATATAGAAAGGGTCAATTTTTTTTTCTTAAAATAACTCTAGCTCCGGTTCTAATTATCCAAATTTAATCAATGAGAGCGTTTTGAAAAGCTCTCCTAAAATGCCACAAATCCTTCTATATCGAAAATCCTTAAAACCACTGCTAGAGGCGCTATTATTGAAAAGAAAATTTTCTAATTTTTTAAGTTGAATAGTTCTGGCTCTATGCTATGGATTGAACTGAAGTTTTAGTATAATATATAGCTGTACTTTACATCTGTCGGAATTCTTGTAATTTTTAAAGGAAGAAATTTTAGCAATCAGTATCTTAGCTCTGCTTAATTTATCATTAATTTTTTGAACTCCTGCAATGGATAAGATAGTCTCTGTAAAATTGATATCTCTCGCCGTCTTTTTGACTATAATTTTCAAATTGATTAATGGGCCAGAAAGGATTTTGGCGACACTGAAGGACAAGAAAGTTGGTGACAATTGACAATTTTTATTGATGGAGATTACCAAGAATGTCTCATAATAACATAACCATCTTTCTTAAAATTTCTATTTAACTTTCAAATAGCGTTCCTTCCAGAGTCTTGTGATTTTACGATCACTCTCAGTTGGTTCATCTGCTATTAATTTACCTCCCACTGTGAGACAATTTTTGAGACATCAATTTTACTCATCCAAGCACATTGAGTATTTAAACATGTGTTTATTGAAAATCGTGCCCAGTTTAAATGGTCCTCACGTGCAGCAGAGTTCAGTGATCAATCGAAAATGCATTGGAATTGGAATATTGTTACTATTGTTGGGATATATTCCTTCTCGGGACTAACTAAAGTTTTTTCTTACAAATTCGGTGAGTAGTTTCCCTTTTATTGCAAAAATAAGGAAGACATGAATGTTTGAAAGATTTCTTTATCAAAAGAGAATCCTTTTGAGTACGAATACAATCAACAACATCAACAAACAAGTCATCATGTCGAGCATGAAGAACACAATAATAAGCACTATCCCTCATCAAATGCTGAACATAAAAATCATCCTCATAATCCAGAAGATAAAGAAAAAAATGAAGTATCCTATGAATACAAAGAATTTGCATATCCTCATGAAGAACCACCGAAACATTTAGTTGCAGTACAACCTCAAACAGACTACAGCTGGCTCTTTAAATTGGGGCTCATTGCAATTGGAAAATTCATTATCAAAATCATCATCATCAAGAAAATTCTTAAATTCTTTGCTGTAATTTTCTTCTTGTTCTTCATGCCAGGATTTTTCGCAGCAGTTGCGAAAAATCTTGTATTTGATGAATTTGGAAGAAAATTAAATGCTAAAAGTAAGTGTTATGTTATACTTTGTATCCAATTACAAAATTAAGATACACCTTATTGCTCCAGAATTCAACAATCAGGGAATGGAAAATCTTACCACCTTCGTCTTTACATCAATTGATGGCTTCCAAAATGCACGAAAATGCAAAAACTCTAAAGAAGAATGGAGTTGTCGACTTAATGGGATGTTTGAAAAAGTGGACTCAAAGTATCCTTTCAAAAGGTAAGGCTATAACCATAACCATATACAAATTTCCTTGTTCCGATAGGTATATTAACACAAAACATTCTTCTTTTACTTCACAGATTATTGAAGTACTTCAAAAGAAAATCCGGATTTGACATCACGAAATTCAATCCAAAATTAAAACCCACAAAACTCGAATACAGCTGAAAACAAATCTTGTAGATATTTAACTAGTTTATAGGCAAACTAATAATTTCTTTACCGTAGTAAAATAGTTAAATAAATAAAATTCACTTATAACCTCATAAAAAGTGTGTCATATTAATAATGAAATCTTTAATGTCTTGTGAAAAGCATAATTTGGAAATTGCACGTAAAAGACTTTAGAAATTAAAATCATGAGAGTAATAAAATTATTTCTATAAATCTATTGATGTTTTTCTTTTATTCTAAAATCTAAATGATTAATACTTGATTAATAAAGGAAATTGGTCTGTCTTTGAATGATCCAGTATTTTAATACTTCAATACTACTCTTATTTTTTAAAGGAAAAATTCAATTTTATTCGAATTTGATAGTAAATAGTTAATAGTAGGGGAAAGTACCCATGCTTCGTACGATCCCAAGCTTCGTAATGACTAAATTTTTCCTATGTTTCTCAATAAATGTGACTCATCGCACCCATATTTTAAAAACTAGAGGAAATGCCCAGTGGGCACACTGGGCATTTCCCAATGCCCAGTGGGCACACTGGGCATTTCCCAATGCCCAGTGTGAAATGCCCAGTGTGCCCACTTAAATAGATTTTTTCATAAAACTTTTTTATTGAAATTAGTTGATATAATCTAGAAAATTAATGCTCTGATTTTATTAAAATTTAAAACACTTCTTCTAAAGAGAATTGTATAGTACTTGAACAAAAAATTTTTCTTTCCTTAAACACAACTTTATTTTAGAAGATGAAATAAAATGTAAAAATACAGAAAAGTCAATTCTTTGTAAAAAAAAATTCTTCCAAAAATTTAAATCAGTTTTTTTTTTTTTTTAATCAAAAAATCTGCGTTCAAGTACGAATATATCTTACCAACTATAAGAAAATGTTTGATTCTTTGACTTCAAATATACATTGAGCAAAGTATTTTTTAATGAAAGCAAGAACACATCCCCATATTTCTAGAAATATTTATAAGTCTGATCCTGTTATCCTACAATTTAGAAGCATTTTTATATAATGGGTATAAAATTGTAGTTTTGATGTTACATTTTTTGGCCCAGCATTTGGTTTTCTAAGTTTATAGTCAAAATCTCATAGTTTTACTTTGTTTCTGGTTCAATAAAGTTAATTAAGAGATATTTTTCAATTGGACAATAATTAGGGGAAAGGCTTATAATTTTGTCCAGGTTCTTATTTTGGACACTTTGAGGATAAAATTGGACACTAAAAATAAATTCATTAAAATGATGGATTTTTATTCCAATATTTGATGAATAATGAATTCTATCTAAATATTTGTTCTTTTTAGAAGATTTTAACACTAAATACGTTAAATTTCGAATATGATTTGAGTTGAAATTGCTTTGTTGAAAATTCAGTGTGAGCAATTGCTTACAAGAAATATGACAGAACTTTGTGTTTACTTCAGTCTTATGCCCAACGCACAATAACTTTTGTTTAGTAAACATATTTTTGACATTTCAATGAGAGTGAATGAGATCTAGATCTAGTCATCTCGTTCATTCTCATAGGAAATTTTGAAAACATGTTTACAAACAAAAGTTATTGTGCGCTGGTCATTATTTAGCTGTGGTAAAGTACTAACAATGTTTCTTCGCTTTTTTTGAGTGATATTATTGAATATTCATTGAATATTGTATTGATTCACGTTAGTGGTGATTTGTACATTTGACCTGAAGTGAGATTTGCTTTGTGAATTAGATTTTTCGTGTGAAAAATGGGAAATTGTTTAAGACATTTACCAGTGAGGTGATACTCCTTATTTTGGACAGGTGTTTTTCTCTCGAAATTTCGTGAAGTTTTAGCTTTTGTGATGACTAGGTTGGACAAATGCCTGAAGAAACAAAGGAGCATCATCTCTACGAACGAGTTGTAGCGAGAAATGTCCTGAAAGGCTCCCGGAAAGGTCAGGGAATGAGCGAATCCGCACGTACTTGGAGTGCCGAAATCAACTCACTTTAATAAATGATATGGAAATTTTCCGGGCTTCTTGTGACATTCTACGTTTCCCTTACATGAACAAGAAGAGGACTTGGTAATATTGGTTCATGAAATGAAGAACAATGGGCATCCTGTTGAGGCGGATTAGCTGTCCAAATTTACAACCAAGTTGTCCAAATTAATAAACAAGTTGTCCAAAATAAGAGTCAAATTCACCTCTATACATCAATTTATTTTTTAAACGTATTAAAACTAATTTTAGTAAAAATAGGACGATAAACAGCTTGCTAAGTTTCTAAACAACCCTTCTGAAAGGAGAATAACAAAAAATGTAAATTAATATTGAAAATATCGCACTTCAAACTTGGAACATCGATGCTTATAAGCAGACTGGTCAAAATTATGAGCCCTTACCCTAACTGGATTCCAAATTTTAAATGTTTTTTTTACAGCGATAAGAATTATATAAATTTTCATTTTACAAGAAAAATTTTTTTTTTAAACAAAAGTCGGAAATATGCAAAAAAATATGCAAAAATGCAAATATGCAAATAAACAATATGTCAAAATATGCATTTTCAAATAGGGTTTATTAGAATTGCAAGAGCCTAATTCGCGAAGATAATGGGTCAAATAGGGCTTGAGAACGCTTAATAAAAACATGCAAATACATATTTTAGCCAACTCTAGTCATCACGCTGTTTGTCCGACTGTCCGTTCAGCTGTCGCCAGCTCTGGAGGCCAAGATAGCGACTTGAGACCTCTGGGTGACGGGTGACCTCCCTATAAGTCGACTCAAGGATCGTAAACATACCTCTCTTTTCCCCCCCAAAACCATGTTTTTGGGAATGCTCAAAACTAATTTTTAGATATGTTTTAGAAATCACCCAGGCGGATATTCGACCATATACGAAAATATCGTTGAATCATTTCTAATAACGGTTTTCCAAGATCAAAAAGTTAAAAAAGGCCCTATAGAGCATATTTATCAAGTGAATGAGGTCATGTTAAGGCTCGTTGAAAAGGTCTTGGAATTTCTCATAAAACCGAACCGGTTGCAATCGGTTCTGAACCAGTGATAAACCGGTTTATAACCGATAACTAATTTTTATATGAAATTCAATTATATTGCTCCTGAGGTATATTTTGGGCACTGTTTTGAATGATTTATAAATCAGTCAAAACTGTTCTAAACCGAACAGAATTGATTTCACGGTGCGACAAAATTTACCTTTTTGTGGGTGTCTTTGACGAGAGTGCCAAAACTTGTTAGAGGGTCATTTAAGGACCTCAAATATGCAATCCGTTTGTTCGGGTCACCTCTAGATTTTTTGGAAAAGCTTTTTTTTGTTTTTTGCTGTTTTATAAAATTCAAAAATTCATATCTCCGGTTCTAATTATCCGGTGGTAGTCACATAAAGCTAAACTGACGCGTAATTTCATCCTCTATAACTCTTGTGAACATATCAAGCATCTACGATGAAAATGAAGTATATTTTTTAAAGATTTTTTGAAAAAGGGCACCTAAAATGGTGCATTTTTCTGTGTTTTTTCCATCTTCTAGTAATTTTCCCACTTTAATAGAGCATTTTATATGTCAAATAACTATGCCTAAAAGTTAGAGAATTTAATATTCTTTCATATCTTTTTGGTTTAAATTTTCTATCCTAATTCGTTTATTCACAATAATTTATTGAAAATAAAATGCATTAATATAAAAATAAAATCTCTTATTATATATAATTATTTGGTATCTTTGTCTAACCTACTGAAGAGCATTCTCTTTTGCACTCTCACTCACACATTTCATATAAAAAGAGGCGAAATGAAAAAAAAGAGACGTATATAGAAATAAAGAGGGAAGAATAGTTTTTTCGCACTCATAACAGCTATTCTTCTCTCTCTATTTCTAAATACGTCTCTTTACTTTCATTTCACCTCTTTTTATATGAAATGTGTAAGTGAGAGTGCAAAAGAGAATGCTCTTCAGTAGGTTAGACAAAGATACTAATATAATTATATATAATAAGAGATTTTAATGCACTTTATTTTCAATAAATTATTGTGAATAAACGAATTATGACAGAAAATTCAAACCAAAAGAAAATGAAAGAATATTAAATTCTCTAACTTTTAGGCATAGTTGGTTGACATATAAAATGCTCTATTAAAGTGGGAAAATTACTAGAAGATGGAAAAAACACAGAAAAATGCACCATTTTAGGTGCCCTTTTTCAAAAAATCTTTAAAAAATATACTTCATTTTCATCGTAGATGCTTGATATGTTCACAAGAGTTATAGAGGATGAAATTACGCGTCAGTTTAGCTTTATGTGACTACCACCGGATAATTAGAACCGGAGATATGAATTTTTGAATTTTATAAAACAGCAAAAAACAAAAAATGCTTTTCCAAAAAATCTAGAGGTGACCCGAACAAACGGATTGCAGATTTGAAGTCCTTAAATGACCCTCTAACAAGTTTTGGCACTCTCGTCAAAGACACCCACAACGTGTCGCACAGTGTTTTCACCCGAAAATTAATTTTGTTACTCTTTGGGGATTATTTGGGCAATTTATGAATTGGTTTAGGTTGACAACCGGTAAAGAGTAGATGATGCGATTTGAGGTATAGCTTCCAAGTCACGAGTTCGAGCACTTCGCAAAGCCTGGGACGCTTTGCCACCCTTTTTTTAATGAAAATTTCAGAAAATATTGTTAAATTGCTATACTTTATTATGCTTAAGAGTTTGCATTTATGAGGATTATTGAGCAGGTAAAAATGAGAAAATTATTTTGCTTCTTCGTCTTCAAGAGGAAATCATATTTGCAAAATTCCTATCAGAGTCTATGTTAACTTCACAATTTCTAAGAACTTTTAATAATACAGTTTTCATAATAAATATTCGAAACCATGTATATAAATTCTATGACTCACTGGTAAAAATAAAAGGATCAAATTGATCCAAATTTGATCCTTTTGCAAAGGATGGATCGAATTTCGAACTCTGAATGCACATTTTTTATAATAGAACGTGTTAATTTGATCCATCCTTTGCAAAGGGACCAATTTGATCCTTTTATTTTTACCAGTGCTCTTTAGAAAAAAAATTAAATATTTTGTTGATTCTCTCGGAACCGGAACTGTACAAAATTTTTAAAAACACTACTATTAGATCTTTGGATCGCAAAAATTCTTTCTCAACTTTCTTGTTGAGGACCAAAAATTTTGAAAATAATTTTAATTCAGATTGACTTCTTGGATATCTTACTATCCGAAAGGAGTTAAGAACAAGTAAGGAAGTAAAATCATTTGAAGCATTCGCACGATTAATCCTCTATCGTACTGGATTAATTCTATAATCGTCATCGTTTATAATTCATAAAATTGGAAAAGATTAACAAAGCTCCTTTTTATTTGAACAGGTGAAATTCCCATTTCAATTTCATCCATGAAAAAAACAAGGTGAAATTATGGTCACGAGATCTTCTTGCAGGGCACGAATTCTTGTTTATCACCAAGAGTGAATCTCATAAGTTTTATTGCCCAACAAACCTTTTCATTTTTTCCCGTACATTATTTTACGGACTTTATACAAAATGTGAGTGACATACTGATTAAATTATTTTACTCTCATTTTCCATCAAACTATCAAAAAAAGTACAATAGAAAGAAATCAAGAATAAGAAAATCTGGTCAAACTCGCTGAGGGACTTTCTTTATCAATTTTGCGCAAAAATCACAATTGTTTATGGAGCAAAAGTTCCATCATCAATTATTGTCTCATTGTTTGTCGCGATTTATTGCCCTAAAAAATTCTCTTCTTCCGCATTTTTAGCGCGTGTCAAAGAGTCTTTTGAAGGAGAAAGACTGTTTCTTTTTCGAGTTTTTCTTGTTCTTTTCATTTTCATCAGCAGAGATTTTTCGCGCCAAATTTTACCCTCGCAGCCTAGATAGAGGAAATACCGTGATTGTTTGGGATTTTGCGGTCGTTGGATACTTTCATTGTCAAGAAATAGTCACTCCTCACCTCAGATAACCTCCCCACTCATGATGACCATACTGCCCGCTCCCACTTCAAAATTATTGCACCTGACGCAAAAGAACTCCCGGATCATCGTGTCAGATTGTGTGCATCTTGATGGCACACGTGAGACACTTTTATAAAAAGCGCCTTGACAAAAGGCCTCTGGTCAGTGCCACTGGAATTCATTTCGCGACTGACTCTTGAACTGTCTTTTAGTACTCTTTTAGTGCGGTGAAATAACTTTTTATTTATATTACTATGAGTGCTAAAGTTGTGATTCTCTTCCTCTGTTTTCTGAGGATTGTGCTGTGTGATCAACAGGCACAGGAACAACTCCAAACGGATTCTTATTTAAGTGCTCTGCATGAATCTCACACAACAGGAGCAGGTAAAACTAAATTATTCCCAATTTTGAATAGGGGAAGTGCTCATAATTTTGGACAGTCTACTTATAAGCATCGAAGTTCCAGGTTTGAAGTGCGATATTTTCTATACTAATTGACATTTCTTGTTACTCTCTTTTCAGAAAGGTTCTTTAGAAACTTAGCAAGCCATTTATCGTCTTATTTTTATTAAAATTAGTTTTAATACGTTTAAAAATGAATTGATAAGTAGAGGTGACCTTGGCTCTTATTTTGGACAACTTGTTTATTAATTTGGCCAACTTGGCTGTAAATTTGGACAGCTAATCCGCCTCAATAGGATGCCCATTGTTCTTCATTTGATGAACCAATCTTACCAAGTCCTCTTCCTGTTCATGTAAGGGAAACGTAGAATGTCACAGAAGCCCGGAAACTTTCCATATCATTCATTAAAGTGAGTTGACTTCGATACTCCAAGTACGTGCAGATTCGCTCATTCCCTGACCTTTCCGGGAGCCTTTCAGGACATTTCTCGCTACAACTCGTTCGTAGAGATGATGCTCCTTTGTTTCTCCAGTCATTTGTCCAACCTAGTCATCACAAAAGCTAAAACTTCACGAAATTTCGTGAGAAAAACACCTGTCCAAAATAAGAATCATCACCTCACTGGTGAATGTCTTAAAAAATTTCCCATTTTTCACACGAAAAATATAATTCACAAGGCAAATCTCACTTCAGGTCAAATGTACAAATCATCAGTAACGTGAATCAATACAATATTCAATGAATATTCAATAATATCACTGAAAAACAGCGAACAAACTTTGTTAGTACTTCACCAAAACTAAATAAGACTGAAGTAAGCCACGAAGTTCTGTCATATTTCTCGTAAGCAATTGCTCACACTGAATTTTCAACAAAGTAATTTCAACTCAAATCCTATTCAAATTTTAACGTATTTAATGTTAAAATCTTCCAAAAAGAACAAATATTTAGATAGAATTCATTATTCATCAAATGTTGGAATAAAAATCCATCACTTTAATCAATTTATTTTTAGTGTCCAATTTTATCCTCAAAGTGTCCAAAATAAGAAACTGGACAAAATTATGAGCCTTTCCCCTAATAAGCTTACTTTTTTTTAGTAAACCGTCGCTCATACCAGCAAATATGCTAACTACATACAATTTTTTCAATTTAATCACTTCTTAGTGGGAACTAACTCTTTATGGGATATTTTGGATATTTTAAATAACAAATATTAAGGAAAATATTATTAATCTGTTAGCATGTGCAGTGCAAGAAAATTCCAGAAAAGTGGAATTCTATTCTAAAACAGAAGTTACACAGTTAAAACAGAATGTCTTTCCTTTTCGAATACGTTTTGAAAGTATAGTCAAGGCGAATATTTCGTTCTTAGACACCTATAGATATCAAATTTTCGAAGGTCAAAGTTTAACCAATTTCGATGGCTTATTTTGCAACCGATTTGCTTAAATTTGGATTTTTTTGAAGGATCTTGAAATTTCCAATCCGACTGCATCGAACGTAATCGGCCGCGAGTCGGAAAAGTATCCGTAAATGACATACCTTTCTCGGATTTATTCTTTTATTTATCCATATGCTATTGTATAAATGAATGAAAAAAAAAATTATTTTGTGGTAATAATAAAAGGCAAAAAACAAACGAGCAGTAAAAAATCCAAATTGTGCAGTAAAAAATTAAAAATGAGCAGTAAAATATCTGATTATGGTCAGTAAAAAACTTAAATCTTTACAAAAATGGGTCTATTTTATATATTTAACATTTAAAATAGTTCCATATAGAGTGAAAAGCCCTTTATTTTCCCTTTGCCAAAATTTGGACGATAATATCACTGTTTCAAAATTTTTTGTTACTGATCAATTTTAACTTTTTACTGCTCATTTATTCAATGCCATAATAAAAATCATATTTATGCTTTAGGTTTAGGTCAATTTACACTTGCAGATCAAGTCTACCTTTTTACCAATAAAAACAAACTTAAAAATATTAAGTTACCTAAAAGACACTTTATCACACATTTGAACGTTTGTTAGCGAAAATAAATGAGCATCACTTAAAATTTTAATGTAACATGTGATACACTGAGAAAAAAAACAAAGGGTGCGATTAACTTTTTTCCTCGTAACTTTAACACTTTAGGTGTAAAAATATATCAACATTTTTTTAATATTAATTTTACACCATTTTAAGTGTAAAATTAACATGAAAAATGGTAACTTTAAACCCTAATAAACCTAAAAAGCATAATATTAACACCGATTTCGGATCAATACTGCAGGGTAAAATTAACATTTCCGGAATGTTATTTTAACTTTTTCGGATTTCTCTCAGTGTACAAGGCTGCTTCTGTGAGAAGTTCTGTTTTTTTTTACTACACAGAAAAAAATTTTTGTCAAATTTATATTAAATTTAAATTAATTTATTATTTATTTGTTCGTATAAATATTTGCAAAATTTGTAAAGAGTTTGTAAAAAAAATACAAACTTTTTCGTGGATTAAACGATTCACGAGCATTTCGTAAGTCCACAGTGGAATTCACAAACATTACGAACAATTTTACGAAATATTTTTTTCTGTGTAAGTGAAAGTGGGCAGCTTTGAATTGGGGCAGCTTTAAAATTAAGCTTTTTCCTTCTATTTTTAAATGAACTTATTTTTAGCTAGTTATTACCATGATATAATTTAGCTCCACTAAACCAATTTTGAAGTTAAATTTTATTATAATCAGCCTCAATTTGTTTTAAAAATAGGAGAAAAAAGTCCAATTTTAAAGCTGTCTCAATTCAAAGATGCCCCACTTCCCCCAAACCCAATTCTATTCTAAGGGTATTTCTCTGAATTCTTTTAAAGGTGTTCGATCACCTCGAGATGATCTCAGCCCCGGATATGAACCAGTCAAACCAATTTATGGCCCACCAACTTCCTACGGACCCTCAGCTCCAGTTTATGGTCCACCAAGTGCTTATGGACCTCCCACGGGATACTTCAGACATGGTCCCCCTAAATACTATGCTGTTCAGCATCATCGAACACCGAGAGATTGGCTTCTGGACAAACTCCACTTCAAGCTCGATCTTGTGACGATCGGCAAAATTATTCTGAAGCTGATCATCTTCAAGAAGATCGTTAAGTTCATTGCCATTCTCTGCCTTTTGCTATTCCTGCCTAAATTGAACATGATGGGATCTTCGTCATCTTCCTCAGACCACGATAATAACCATGATCATGATCATGACTATGACATCAGCGTCTTCAGGAAGTTCAATGTGGATGGTGAGGACTATTTCTTTGATTTAGATTTCGAGGATTTTAAGTGATTTTTTTTTGAATGTTTCAGAATCGCGAAATGCCAGGATAAATGAACTGACATCCTTCGTCCTGACATCCATTGATGCCTTTACCAAGAAAGAGGTGAAATGTCCACAGAATAGTGGGGAAATGTTCTGCCGTCTCAACAGAATGCTCTCCACAATCGACACAAAGTATCCGCTAAAGAGAATTTTCAGATACTACAAATCATCAGGTCAGTCAGTAGACACTGACAAACTTCCGCTCTCTAGCACACTCGAGAGTGCCACAGTGGACAGTGGGACAGAAAATTAGTGAATTATGCACGTAGAATATTTTATTGGATCATCGCACGACCAAATCTCATGACACACAACTTTGTACAATTGCGTGCAATTAGCATTCTTATCGTGATTCCGGCCACAATACTCAAATTGACACTGAGCCTATAGAATGCCCAATTCATGGTAGAAAGTTTTTATACACATTCCACAAGTCTCTCACCTATTTATTTATTTATTTTAATTAAAATAAATTTATTTTTCTAAAGAACTTGCCATTGTGTCTTTGATGTCGATCCATTCCCTAAAGGTGTCTATAGACTAGAAAAAATATGGATGAGTGACCCTTCAATAATACTATTGATAAAAAACTTCAATTATTGAAGAGAATTATTGAAGAAAATGCCCCTATAGCCAACGACAGCAGCGATTCCACTGGATTTCCAGCAGCCTTTTCTGCCATGTCCGCTGATTTTGCCGCTAAAAATTCGCGTGGAATTCCCTGGATTTTACCGCTCAAAATCCACGTAAAGCTGGCTATACATTAGACATAATTTATTGAAATATTTTTTGTTTCAATGTCAAATATTGACAAGGATTGCCTCCACATTGCAAAGATTTATTGACATAAATGTTTCAATATTGAAGAAAATTGTCCAGTGTGTAGGCAAATATTGAAATATTTGTTTTAATATGGAACATTTTATTTTATTATTTTGAATGGCTACAAACTAGGCCAAATCTGAACTGAAGGTCAAAAACACTTCAGATTGGAAACAAAAGCCAAATTGAATTAATAACTTGATTTCTCACAGACTTTCAGGATCATGCTTCGTATCATACCGTGTGGCTACAACCACAAGCCTTCGTTCCCTCTGTAGGATTCCAATTCGTATCATAAAATTATACTTATATGAAGTGGGATTTCCTGGTGGAAGCTCAGGGAATCCTCAGACAATAGAAAGTATCTGACTGGTTTTTCACATAATTTTCAAAAAAATCCCAGAAGATCTGGGATTTCTGGAGGAAGATCCAGGAATCCTATTACCACAGAAAGTATCTGAAATCTGAAGTGCTTTGGGCATAATGAACAAGAAAATCCCAGAAGATCTGGGATTTCCTGGAGGAAGCTCCAGGAATCCTCTGACCACAGAATGTATCTGAAGTACTTTGGGCATAATGAAAAAGAAAATCCCAGAAGATCTGGGATTTCCTGGAGGAAGGTGGAGAAATCTTCTGACCAACTTGGTTATTTTTGGGTGTTCTTGACAAAATACGGAAGAAAATCCCAGAAGATCTGTTAATCCCTGACTAGACTGGTGCTTTTAATATTGAAGTTTTAATATTGAAATCAATTTGTTCAGTGTGTAGGCAATTATTGAAATATTGGTTTCAATATTCACTTCAATATTGAAGTTGCTTTTCAATGTCACTTTGAAATGCTATTATTTCAATAATTTGTCTAATGTGTAGACAGCCTAAACTTCCGAGATGGAATTTGACGCTAAATTTCTTCCTACCGTTCCATGGACGTTTGCGGAACTCTTATAGGACCGTCTAATAAGAAATGTCCGCGAGTTTCCATGGACTTTTCTCTGACGAATATTTCCACGGCTTTTCCTTTGGATTATTAGCGTATAATCGGCAGTCAGCCCTTTAAAAATTTCGAAAAATCCTCTTTATTTCCACGAAATTCTCCGTGGAAATTTCCATGCAACGGCCTTAGAGGCTTCCGTGGCTTAATATTACGGAATTCCACGACTTTTCCAGTGGATTTTTTAAATATATTTTTCTTCAAAATAATTCCAAAAATTTATTAAAAATAGCGTGGAATTTTTATGGAGAATTTCCACAAAGAAAAAACATCCACAAATATGGACGATCAGTTCCAATTGGCAGCTTAGAACTTGGAGTGTTCATTTCATCTATCAGACGAACACTCAATTGTTCTACTTTTGAATTGAAAATATTGCTACCATATCGTTCATTTGAGTACGTCTAGCTCGCAAGAATTATAGCGTTAGGGCGAAAAATAATTGCAGAATTTTCGCGCTTACTTCCATGGAGTCTTGGTCGGAAAGATATCACAAAATATACTCAGAGTATTCAAAGGAAATTTTGAATGAATTTCCAGAGAATGCTCTCAGATATGTTGGAAGAAAATTCCTCGGACTTTTTTTCCAGGAAATCCACGCGAAAGCTGATAACTCCGCAGAATTCCAAGCGGAATATTTGCGTTTATTTCCACGGAAACTCTCGCAGAAAAGTAGAAGATAAATTCCAGGGAAATTTCTGTTACTGTGAAACTTTGCGGCCGATCGGCTACAGGGCTGGCAGTAATTTATGTCAAAAATTCTTTTATTTTAAGAAATTGACGGTATTTCCTCCAGGAAGAAATGTACAAAAAATCGGTTAAGAGAACAGCTTTCGATGAAAATTGCTCCTTATTGTACTCTAAACATTTCTTTCCTTAAAAAAATACGATTTTGAAGGAAAGTGTCTGCAGTGCTGTAGATACAGTAGACTTTCTCTCAATTGGGCATTTGGGACAAAATGTCATCCGGTTTATCGATAGATTTGGGCGTCAAAGCCTTCGTAAATTCCACAAAAAGCGCTCAATTAGAAACGTAAAAATTCTGTCAAAAATGCGATTTTTGACGAAAATTGCTCCCAATAATGTGTAGAGGTCTTTACATTTAAAAAAAAAGGCTTTAACCACATAGGCAAATTTGAAAAAGTTTTGTTTTAGATATTTAGATATCTTTTACAAAGGTGCTCTCGAATTCATAAAATTATAATTTTTATTGATACATTGCTTTGAAACTTGAAAAATAGAATATTTTTAAAGATCAATACATGAATAACAAATAACTAGTACGTTTTTCTTAATTTGTCACAAAAATGTGGTAATATTTTACCGAGTTTTGATTTTACAGAAGAACAATGGACAATTTTCGCAAATTTTAAAACAGTTAGGGGGGGGGGGCAATATACCCGTTCTTACGCCCTTGTGTTTTACTAATGAAAAGGCGTTTTTCATCCATAGGGGAAACTGGGGCACCACCAAATACGGGGTAGCACCAAACACTGCGATTTTTTAATAAGATATTCGACTTCTAAGGACAAGACATATAGGAATTTATAGGCACTATAGGGATGCTTGTCTACTGAAGAAATTTTTGAGATAGTCCAAGTATAGTTTAGAAATAAAAATTAGTATTTGGTGCCCCCGTGTTTGGTGGTGCCCCAGTTTCCCCTATTAGATATTGATTGCAAATATTGATAAAAATTTTTTCTAGTGTATAGACAGCTTAACGGTCATTTTATATTCAAATATCATCACGTGCCTCACGTGCGGCGAAATTGGCGAAATCTTGGATAATTTTGCCGAACATGTGTTTTTTGACAAGAAATTATCCAAGTACGTGTTGTTCAATTGTGTGCGGTAGTTTGTTTTGGAAAATTTGCATTTACAATTCAATGGCAATAAAATGAGCAAATAATCCGGTGAAATTGATTAAATTAGATAAAATGGAAATATTAGAGTGTAGATTTGCCACTGAAGCGTCATTTTGTCGATTGTGCTTTGTCCGGGAGGGATCTTTCAGGAAGATAGACAACATCATCGATGGAGTTGCTTCCAACAAAATAATTGCATATTTGGTGGAAAAGCATCTACATGTTAAGGTAAATTCCTCAATATTCGACTAATAGAATACCTTAGGGACCTAATAAATTCAAGAAAGTAATAAATAATTGTATATTGGTGGCAGATTTTTGAGGTTAGCTACTTGGTTTGCGAAGACTGTTCCTTGAGACTTCTTGCATTTGAAGAGTATTACACAAAGGTAAAGAATCTGAAAATTCACTGAAAATTGTATTAAATCTTTTTCTTGTTGAAAACCTGTCCTCAGGTTCATTTGCACATTGACAAATACTACTCAGAAATCCATCAAAATCTGCCGAATTACAAGCATGATCCTCCTTCTGAGATTATTTCTCCCAATCTTCCTGACCTTCCTCCATCTAACAATCTTCCCATTTTTGGGGAGAATGTTGTGGAATCTTTCACTCCAAGTAAAACTGACTTAGAGGAATACATCCCACCATTATCCGAGACTAAAACAGAAATCAAGGAGCAGGTTGAAGAGGCTCCAAAGAGAATAACAAGATCTTCCAGGCTGAAAAAGATCAATTCAGAGCAAAGTACTTCTCAAGTTGCTATTCCAAAGAGCAAAAGGAAGTCTAAAAGAACTCCTAAAGTTAAAAAAGAATATCAAGAAGAGCCCTTAGTGTTAGACAAAATAAAATTAGAGGCAGAGGCAGAGAATCAGGAAGCTCCTGAGCTTCCAGAAAAGCAATTGAGGATCAAGAAAAAATCCCTAAAGAGAAGAAAGAGCATTTCATATGAATCACTAGGAGAATTTGACTTTAGAGATGACGATAGTGATTCAGATGAGAATTCTCAAGCTTCTGACTGGGAAGAGTGGCCAGGAGCTGTTAATCTCAGTGATTTTCCGGCGCAAATAATTGAGAATGGTTTGTTGAAAGTGAAGGGGAAGGAGCTGTTAGGATTGATTTGTAAATTCTACAATCTCGAGTGCAATGTCTGTGGGAAGGATAGCCCTAAATTCCCTAAATTCCCTGATTTGACAGACCTCTTCCAGCACTATTCGACGGTGCATCAGGAAAAGGGATATGTCATGTGCTGTTCGGCCAAATTCCATCGATACCCTGCAATTGTGATGCACATGGTACGTCACATTCAGCCAGATGCATTTAAGTGCAATATTTGTGGCTACATGGTCACCCGGCCGCGTTTCCTGGAGAGTCACAAAAAGACGCATTTACCGGAGGAACAGAAACCCTTCGCTTGTGATCACTGCCCCAGGCGCTTCTGCTGGAAAAGTGCTCTAAAAGTGCACAAGCTCACGCATGAGCCCAAAGATGTCCGGAAGCACTTTATCTGTGACATCTGTGGCAAGATTTACGACACTCCCGGAGGTCTCTGTACCCATCGAAAACTCTCCCATACCAATTACAAGAGTGAACCCCATTTCTGTCATGTCTGTGCCAAGAAATTTGCCACAAGAACCGGTCTCAATGAGCACATGGCCACAATCCATCAGCCGAGGGAGAAGGATCAGGTTCAGTGCCAGAAATGTGGCAAATGGCTAATGAACAATCGCTGCCTCAAATCCCACATGATTCTCCACAGCAGTACATTCCTCCGCTGCGAATCCTGTGACTACACCACCAAGAAAGAATCCCTCCTGCGCCGGCATCAACTAACTCAGCACTCAGATGCCAAACCCTTCAGTTGCACCATCTGCGGACGAGCCTTCAAGCTCAAGAGAGCCCTAACTGTGCACATTGCTCAGCACGAAAACACCAAAAAGCAATACAAATGCAATTTCTGCGATAGATTCTTCAACAGTTCCACCAACTTCTACACTCACCGCAAAACAGTTCACCCTGAAGAACTAAATGCCCTCAACAGAGCAAAGCTCGAGGAACAGCGACAGAAACGCATTGAGGCAGGCATTGAGCATCCCCATTCAATAACACAAATCCCAAATGCCCAAACAGAAGAGAAATTGATTATTGTTCCACAGCCACAAATATCCAATCCAGTAGATTTCAGCAATATCAACCAACCAGTTCAAACTTATCAAATTATCAACGAACAAGGAACAATTACAACAGTAATTTCCGGAGATATTTGTGAATAGAACTCTTTCGATTTTCACAATTCTCCCAGACAACAAAAAAATCCAGCTTAGTCAGTATTAGTGAAGACGGTGAAGACTATCACTTTCACGTAATTAAGAATATTTAACTTTTGAGAATAAAAATGTATTTTAAATGTTAAAAGATTGACTTGAAATTAAAAAATAAAATGCTACAATAAAGTTTACAAGTCGTTTGAAATTTGAATACAAAACACAAGAATATTACACAAACACGTTCTTCGAGGTCAAATGGATGAATGGATAAAAATCCAACAAGTAAAAAAGATCATTCATTTTTGGAGAGTCTAATTAGAATGATTCAGAGAAGATGATGTCCGTCGTCTGTTAACCCATTAATTCCTAATGTCAAATTATTATATTTAATTTTTTTCAGGTTGTAAGAAAGAAATTAATTATCCTGCTCCCTTGACAAACGAAATTTTTGTAATTTTTGTACATCTGTATAGGGTAACTGTACCAAATTTCAACCAGCTCACAATTTCGGACACTTCTTTTGTTCCTCAAATTTCCATGAATTTCTACTTTTTGCATTCTCTAGAGATTATACAATGCAAAGGTGTTGCTTAGAATAACGAAATGATACCAAAAAGACTTTAGAAAAATCCAGAAAAGGCAAGAAACTTTGTGAATCATGGTGTCCGAAATATTACCCAAAGCAATGCCTATATTTTTATCCATTTTAAAATGTATTAAGAATGACTTGCGAAAATAAAGTCGATAAACTATAAATTATCTACGAAGTTTCAAGTGACACTTCTTAAAAATATGTTAAAAAAAACAATCAATTTGTATTAAAAATATTACAATTCAAGCTTAAGATTTTGGCGCTTCCATGCAACTCTCATAATTTTTCTAGTCTTGAGCATTTTAACCCGTTAGCAGACACGTTAATGCGCTCCTCAAATTTGAGATTGAGAGGAAAGGCTCATAATTTTGACCAGTTTCTTATTTTGGACACTTTGAAGATAAAATTGTACACTAAAAATAAATTGATTAAAATTATGGATTTTTATTCCAATATTTGATGAATAATGAATTCTATCTAAATATTTGTTCTTTTTGAAAGATTTTAACACTAAATACGTTAAATTTTGAATATGATTTGAGTTGAAATTGCTTTGTTGAAAATTCTTATTTAGCTCTGTTGAAGTACTAACAATGTTTCTTCACTTTTTTTGAGTGATATTATTAAATATTCATTGAATATTGTGTTGATTCACGTTAGTGGTGATTTGTACATTTGACCTGAAGTGAGATTTGCCTTGTGAATCAGATTTTTCGTGTGAAAAATGGGCAATTTTCTAAGAGGTTCACCAGTAAGGTGATACTCCTTATTGTGGGCAGGTGTTTTTCTCTGGAAATTTCGTGAAGATTTAGCTTTTGTGCTGACTAGGTTGTACAATAGGGCGTTTCAACTAGGAAAAAATTTTTTGGCACTATTCTGAGGGTGCTCTACATGATGAGACAAGAAAGTTTTTCTTCTACGACCATATGATCAGACGCCGTTTAGAGGTGGCTGAACGACCCTCTCTGCAGAGATTGGGAATTGTGACTACATGTAGTGTGAAATCCGGTAAAATCAGAAATTTGTTTTACAGAGAGGGTCGTTCAGCCACCTCTAAACAGCGTCTGATCATATGGTCGTAGAAGAAAAACTTTCTTATCTCATCATGTAGAGCACCCTCAGAATAGTGCCAAAAAAAATTTTTCCTCGTTGAAACGCCCTATTGTACAAATGCCTGGAGAAACAAAGGAGCACCATCTCTACGACCGAGATGTAGTGAGAAAAGCCTTGAAAGGCTCCCGAAAAGGCCAGGGAATGAGCAAATCCGCACGTACTTGGAGTACCGAAGTCAACTCACTTTAATGAATGATATGGAAAGTTTCCAGGCTTCTTGTGACATTCTGCGTTTCCCTTACATGATCAGGAAGAGGTCTTGGTAAGATTGGTTCATGAAATGAAGAACAATGGGCATCCTGTTGAGGCGGATTAGCTGTCCAAATTTACAGCCAAGTTGTCCAAATTAATAACCAAGTTGTCCAAAATAAGAGTCAAATTCACCTTTACACATCTATTCATTTTTAAACGTATTAACTCCTTCGTCTCCTTTGGGACTCTGGGTACCCATGGGAAAAATAATTTTTTTGGACTATTTAGAATCGATAAAAATCCGATTCTTGTGGATGATTACAAACTATAAGGATGTCCAAATCTAGGATATTTTTTGCAGGATCCCAATTAACTCCTGAGCTAAGATATTTTTGGCCAAAAATCGCGAATTTTCGATTTTCTGCTTCCTTGCAGATATTGTGACTTTTTTGATATTTCTAGACCAGAATAAGGGAAAACCTCTCGGGGCCAATAAGTATGATAACTAACAATTACAGATTGCATAAATTCGAAAAATAATTTTTTCTTAAATTTTTCAAAAAACTTGTTCAAACTTTATGGGTACTCTCATCCGCGAAAATCTAGAGGTCAAATATAAGGTTATCCCGCCAATGCCCGCCATTTGCTTTTTGACACCAACCTTGTAAGAAAATTCCAAGCGGGAGCGACATTTTTGCCAATATGGCCGAGAATTTTGATATTTGGCAGCGAGGGAGATGGCTTTCAGGGAAGTTTTTCCTATTCTTCCTGATTTTGGTGAATTCTAATTATCCAGGAAGTGGTTTTTGGCTCTTGAGAAAGCTTAATGTGTCTGCAATAACATCATGTTGAGAGAAATGTGTGTTAAAGTGTTATTGTGTGAAATATTTTGGGGAATCTGTTGGCAAGCAGGAACTTGGTGTTTTCTTGACCACTTCCTGGACATCCCACAAGATACTGGTCAATAATTCTTCTGGTTTTAGTGATCAACATTGTAAAGGAGTCATTTGACACGCAAAAATAATTTCCAAAATTGATATTATTGGCTTTTGGAAAATTGAAGTATGTCTCCTTTTCGTTCTTTTGGGGACAAGAGCACCCATGAGTTTTCCAATTTCCCAGAGGCGGAGAAAATTCTTTCTCTACAAAAGTATCATATTTGACCACTAAGACTTACAATAAAGTGAGTTTTACTGAAATTCGTTGCTGGATATGTTGTGGTCCGGAAAGAGTTAAAATAACATTCCGGAAATGTTAATTTTACCCTGCAGTATTGATCCAAAATCGATGTAAATATTACCCATTTTAGGTGAATTAGGGGTTAAAGATACCCTTTTTCATGTTAATTTTACCCTTAAAAAGGTGTAAAATTAACATAAAAAAATGTTGATATATTTTTACACCTAAAAAGTCTTAAAGTTATGAGGAAAAAAAGTTAATTGCACGCTCTTTTTTTCTCAGTGTTAAAAAGAAGTTATCATGGCACCTTTGGATTCATTTTTTACACCATTGAAGTCCCATAAACTCAATAAAAGTAGACATCTGCACTAAAGCGAGATTATGACATATTTCTGACAAATAGAGTTATTACTTTGCAGTTTTTTTCCCGATTTAAAGCATTTTATAATGAATCGTAAAATATATATTAAGTAATGCAACTTTAAAAGCTACCAATTTTTTGCAGAGGAAAGAAAATATTTAGGAATATAATAAAAAAAATAAAGAAACTTAGAAAAAAAATCCTTGAATTTCCAAAAAGGGCTATGAACACTAATGGGTTAAGGGGTCTTTTGATATTTTTGATTGAGAAAACTTACCGAGGATTACTGAATGGCCAGCTGCTTCTCGTGAATAATCTGTGGTTTTGGTACCTGCTTCTTTTCGGGACTCTGCATCAGAGTGCCCAGGAGGATGCCCACGAAGAGTAGCAATCCCACTTGATGATTCGAGATGAACTTCCTGGCACAGTCCTGAGGATTGTTGATGTTCAACGTGGCTATTTGATGGGCCACATGAGCCGTGACTAGAGCAACTGAGGCAAAGTATGGCCAGGATTGGTTGCACAAAAGGCCACTTATTGTGAGTCCAGAGGTCATGGCCACAGAAAAACCCGCCAACCAGACTTTGGTTTTATCCCCAAAACGAAGTGCTGTGGACTTGATGCCCAGAAGGGCATCGTCCACTTTGTCCTGATGGGCATAGATGGTGTCGTAGATAATTGTCCAACAAATGCCTGCGGCATAGAGGGGAAGGCATGCTGACCAATTTACAACTCCCTGAGTTGCACTCCAGCCCAGCAAGGCGCCCCAATTGAATGTCATTCCCAGGACTAGCTGTGGCCAGTAAGTTACACGTTTTGCGAGAGGGTAGAGCACCACTAATCCCAGGGAACTGGCGCCCAGGACAACAGAGTACCAATTGAGGTTCTGTAGGATCATACATCCTATGCCCAATTGGACTGCCAGACATGCTAGAGCGTCCGTTTGGGAGATTTCTCCACTGACCAGAGGACGACCCTTTGTCCTCTCAACTTTGGCATCAATATCCCTATCCCACATATCGTTTATTGTACACCCGGCACCCCTCATTATAAAAGCTCCTGTGCCAAAAAGAGCCAGAAGCCATGGATCAGCCCAGCATCCGGGAGCTGTTGCTAGGCCAATTCCCCATGCACATGGCCAGAACAGCAACCAAGATCCTACAGACACAACCCAATGACATCAACTGGCAAGGAGTAAGGTATCTTTAAAAAAAAAACTCACCAATTGGACGATCTATCCTCATGAGCCGCACGTACGGAGACATCCTAAACTTCATGTCACTCCAGAATCTCTCCGGGAGTTCTTTTTTCTTTTCTGCCACATTCTGACTCTGACAGCTATTCAGGTGCGGCCGACTGCTAACTATGCGAGACGCAATGCGTGTACAGGAAGTTGATATCACTGTAAACTTCGTAGCTGGTCCAAAAAAGACACTTCCACAGCTACCCAGAAGTTGTCGTCCCGCTACGAAACTTCTCAACATTTTACACCTCCCACATTCACTTGACTTAACGTACCACACTATCCTATGGCAAGAAAGACGTTGGGTATCAATCTTAGAAGCTCCTCGAGACAAAGAGCATTCTTTCTAATTGGTATTTCCTGCAGAAATTGCGCAAAACTTCCTCCATGCAAGAGATAACCTACAAAACACGAACAATCTCATATAACTCCTCAGTTATATAATTGAAAGTGAATTTTATAATATATTTAAGATACTTACAGTTTTACCACTTTATTTTAGCATGAAAAACTTTAAATTGTACAGAATTTAATGAGAAAAACTCAAGTTTTTGCAGAGCTCGATCGAGCGCTTGCAATCAAGGTTAGACCTTGGATAAACATTCTTGCGCGCCATCTTTAGGATATTTCCACACAATTTCAAATTTCCCACAATTTTTAACGGATGTAACCTTGTGTTTTTATCGTTTTTATCTTTATTTCAAAATTTATTGAATTAATAGGATTAATCCTTGTCTTTCCAATCAGTAATCAGAATTAGCTGCCCACTTGTTTTTATTCCCACCCTTGCTACTTTGATCCCTGAGAAATTTCAGTCCTGCCTCAATGGAACGCTCAAGATCGAGCTGTGACATCCCCGGACGAGATTGCTTGCTGGAACTCGGACCATAATACTCATATGTTGCTGGAGGAGCAATTTCAGTCCCCTTTTGTTTGCCGCCATCATCGCTGTCATCACTGAGCTCATTTCGAATGGGCACAGAAGGTGGTTCAGCAATGTAATTTCTCTTCTTGAACTGCTGTGGCTTCTTCTTTGACGTAAAGAACAATTGTTTGCTCTCCTCGACATACTCATCACTCTGATAGTCCGGCTGCGAAGGAACATTTCCATAGCTAGGACCTTCTACGACAATTGGAGCAAATTCCTGCGGTCTTTCCTGTCGCTTCAACTCCACCCATTGCTCCTGACTCATAGGTTCACGTTCTTGCTTGTATTCCCACTCCTTTGGTTCATCTTCTGGAATCTTGTCCTTATCCCACGGTCTGACATATTGCTGTCTCTCTGATTCTTTGATTTTCTCTTCCTCCTCCTTCCTTCGCTTCACTTCCTCCTCCTCTTGCCGCTTCTTGATGATCTCCTCATTTTCCTCTTCAGCTTTCTCCTCCTCTTCCGGATCCAGAGGTGGCAGTCCAAGTCGAGCTCTCTGACGATTCTTTGCAGCTCTCACACGCTCCTTGATTATTTTATCGCGTGCCTTTCGTTGTTCATCTCTCTCTTTCTGGGCAGACAGCGTTGCTAGACGCTGAATCTCGAGTTCCTTCTGCTGCTTCGCTCGCTCCTCTTCATCCGTGGAGAATTGGTAGTAGCCAACACCATGAGTTCTTGCCTCTGAAAAGAAGAGAATACAAATTAAATTGCGTTATAAAATGAGAAAATTAAATCATTCTCAGGTCCAGAGAGATTTCCAATGATTCTTTTGAGGTTCATGTTTTTTAGGAGAAGGCTTTCAGGTTTCGCATACACTCTGACTTCGGAAATTAATTAAGTCACACATTTACTGAAGCTTTGCGGAATGCTCGAACTCACGACGCAGAGCCCTCCGTGAATTATTTTTTCGCATGGTCTTTTGGTACTTAGGGGAAAGTGCTCTCCCTTCGAAGGTTCATGCCTTCGAGAACAATGTGAATTTCTTTTGTTTTTCGTAAGAGATTAACAATAAATTATCACGGAATTATCAACAATTGATGATAAGCCAACTAATATTTAATAGAAATGTGTAATTAAGAAAGCTAAAAGAAAATTCACATTATTCGAAGGCATGAACGTTCGAAGGGTGAGCACTTTCCACTACTGGTCTAGGGGAATGTACTCTCCCTTCGAACGTTCATGCCTTCGAATAATGCAAATTTTCTTTCAGCCTTCCTGAGATACTTACAGATTTCTTTTAAATATTAGTTAGCTTATTATCAATTATTAATAATTTTGTGTAAGTCTGTTAGGAAAAGTGAAAGGTATTCACATTATTGGAAGGCATGAACGTTCGAAGGGAGGGTACTTACTTATGATTAATAAATCAGAAAATGATTTCAAAATCAAAAATTGGTAAACTAATGATCATTCTAGGTTCTAGAGAATATTCTGGCATGATTTACAAGCATACTTACTGATTTCAAAACCTTTCCAAAAACTCCAAATTTAACTAAATCAATTGGAAACTGGGCCCTCTAGATCGTCTCTAGACCTTGGCTTTCAAAAATTCAAGATGGCAATTTTTTTAAAGTCCTACGTATATTTGGACGCATCACCTCCAAAACATCCAAAAGTAAAAGAAATCGTAGTTTTTTTTCGAAAAAAAAACAAAAAAAACATGGATTTGGAGGGGTTGGAGGGGATGCAGGACAAATAAAAATCATAATAATGATCATTGGAGCGACTCATGGGGGGGGGCACCGGAGACCGGAAGTTCGTATCTCTCACCGTTTGGCTTCTAATTAGATTACAAGTTTACGAACAAAAAAAAAGCATTTCCGAAAAAAGATACAGTAGAACCCCGCTATAGACCATCGCTCTATAGTCCACAATTTATTGACCGTTGATTTCAAAACACTGATTTTAAGTTAGGTTAAGTTTTCTAGTACGCGAAATGCAATGTTTTCATAATTATTTTAATATTATTTTTGCAAACTTTATTGAGTATAGGGTAAATGTCCTAATTCAAAACCATTTCCAGACGCTTTAACTTTGACAGAAGATTCAACACATTAAGTTCACATTTTTTCTGAAGAGAATTACATAAATTTGCTCCGTGATTCTTCTAGAATGTTACTGTTTAGTGAAAATTCATCAGATATAATTTCAAAACTTCTTAAATACAAGATAAATACGCGAGTGTAAAATGTTTCTATTGGAAACATATTAATTCAAATGGAGACAAGAGAAACTTTCTAATTGGAGATAAACAGTAAAACTGAAACCGCGACGAAAGATTCCAAAACCTTGTTGAGTTGTTCTAGAGTGCAGGATTTGTTCTTATTCCCGATCTTTTCTCCTTTCCCATCTGAGGCAATAACAAAATCTCTCCAAAAAATTATATTTCCGGGGTTTCCTATTGAAGCAATTGCAGACACTTCAGAAAAACCCTTTTTGTTCACGAAATAGGTAATTATTTCATTTGAAAACCACGTACCGTTAATAATAAAGATTAGTACTTAATTTAACTAAAATTAGCTAGAAATATGACATTAATTTTAAACAAAACGAATAAACAACAGTCACTTTATTGTGTTTTTCATTAGAAAATATGGTCGATCGATGAAAAATTCCATGGTGAAAAGATACATTTTTAATTTTTCTGAGAAATTACCAAATTAAAATTTTTGAATATGATTGGGTTTTCGCTTTATTTGGAGCAAAATTAACTAAGTAATGAAACTGTGGTATAGAAAATATATAAATATAATAATTTAGTGTTGTATTTATCATGAAAATAATGACGTTTCCATTTCGAGTAGCGAAAAATTTCCATTTGGAGTAGGTTTTGAATTGGCTTAATTTACCCTAGTTATGAACATTGTGATCCATAATGAAGAGAGTGAGGACAGTACCACAATCGCAAAGAAAGTGGAAGCCGTCGAGCAATTTCAATACTAAAAGTCGTTGATAATTTAAAAAAATGACATGGACTATAGTGCGACCCAAGTGTCAAATCTGGAACTAAATATGGCCTATAGCGGGGCTCTACTGTAAGACATTTACGGTTACTTTACCGATTCACTACCAATGAAGATTGATTCAGACGAGTTGGAAATTTCAAGACCTTACTAAAAAATCCAAATTAAACCAAATCGGTTGAAAAGTAGACCCTCTAGACTGGTTAAAATTTAATCTTCAAAAATTCAAGATGACGATTCTGTTAAGTAATAGTTGTTTGGACGAAATGCTCACCTGGGCTACCTCCAAAATATATCCAAAGATAAAAGAAATCGTAGGAGTCGTTTCCGAAATAAAGCAAAAAACATGATTTGGAGGGAATGGAGGGTTTTCTTTTTTTACTGGGGATCACCGAAGACCGGAAGTTGATATCTCTTACCATTTAAGCTCCAGAGCGGTGACAAGTTCAGAAAAAAGTCGATTAAATAACTGCTCTTTCTTTGAGTTCGAGCATTAAAATATGAAGGGATCGAAGCCAGAGTATGTGCAAACATGAAAGCCTTCCCCTACCTGAAACCTAGCACAAGATAATCCTCTGATATAATAAGAAATCAATCTCGTAAATCATCATCATCGTAAAATTTATGTTCAACAAATTGTTCTTTTTGTATCAAAATCTCAGCACTGTTCATCACCATTGTTGCTCCATATGCTTCAGCTTTGTAAGTCTTTAACATCATTCAACAGTAAGATTTCAGATAAAGACTCTTTCATCTTTAAACTGAGAAATATATTCCGGTGTGACAAGTCTTTAAAATTTTACAACAAGAATTAATTGCAGTTGAATTTTCATTGTTTGAATTTTGGTAGACAACTCCAACTGGCCTCAAACAAGAAAAAGACATACTAAACTTGACCCTATGGGGCTTACAATTCTGAGTGAAAAATCACATTCTCAATTTTCCCATTTAAACTTTCAAAAGATATAGAAAAATCTCAGCTATTTTGGGATTCAGTTGAGAAAATGGGAATAAGAAGTTAAATTATGGTGGGAAATAGAGAAAGGAGAAATATTAATGGGATGACTGTGAATTCTATTGAGTCTGCA
This sequence comes from Phlebotomus papatasi, assembly GCF_024763615.1. NCBI lineage: Eukaryota > Metazoa > Arthropoda > Insecta > Diptera > Psychodidae > Phlebotomus > Phlebotomus papatasi. The sequence continues at coordinate 34,354,321 of NC_077222.1, forward strand.
CGAAAATCTCTTTTGCCCACTTAAAGATAGAGGAGATAGAGACTATCTGGAGACCAAGGGACTCACTGTGGGTGTTGGCGAAATATACTTTTTTAGAAATGGACCACGCGAAAATGACGTTGAAGTGGAAAAACTTTTGGAAACTGCGCTCAGTTTCTTTTAGTTGTCCTCCCACCTCCAAAAATGGAAAGAATATGAGTTTTTCACAGTATTTTTCTTTCATTCTTTACAACTTCAAAAGAGTGATTTTCCTTCTTGCACAGACATCCTCTCCCTCTACTCTGATTTTAGAGAGAAAACCGTCGCGAACTCTGCTGACAAACTGTAAAAGGGAATATTATAACTCTTTCCACCAATCCCTCCAAATGGGAAAACTCTTCAAGAATTTTAAATAAGAACCATCGTTGCTATCACAGTTACAAAATTCTGATATTTCTCAAGAAAAAAAAGAAAACTATTTCATAAATTGTCCATTACTGAGATACTGAATGCTTTTAGTATTCTCTAAAAATTGTGACTGAAGGAAATTGTGCACGTTGTATGACTCAACAACGATATGTAGAGTAATTCAAAGTTTAATAGCACTTCAAACTTTATTTAAAATATTGTCGTCTCTTTACTTTTTGAAGTAATAAACTACGAACAGTATGGAAGATGAAAAGGTTCGTACTTCGGCGGTACTGTTACCGTGCCTAGAAAGATGAACCTATCTACAAAATATTCAGTTTGTGAAGTTGGGAAAATAGGCTTAAATGGACTTAAGGGGTTATGTGGGTCGTGCAGACTAAAAATATTTATTTTATTTATTTCGATGTAACCGAGCTTTTATTGCCATTTTGTAGATTGTTCAGTTTACAGGTTTCTTATTCAGTTTATAATGTTTCGTGAAAAATGTCCATTCAGACGCTTCAATCATTTGCACCGGGCGGGACTCGAACTCATAACTATGACAGTCGAGCCAGGGGTCACACCGTATAGGAGCCGAGCGCTCTTATCAGTTGCACCACGGACCCCCTCAGACTAAAAATAACTAGAGGAACTGTACCAAAATAAACTAAAACTAAACTAAATATTTCCTGTCAGTTTGAGTTAAACGCCTACTCGAACGGTAGAATTATTTTACTTTGATTACAATTTATTTTACAAGACAAAACGTGATGTGAAATAGCCAAAAGCTGTATTTTTTTATAAAATTTTTCCAAAAATCAAAATTTCATTTAAAAAAATGTACCCTTCGACTACGAGGTTAACTCATCAGCTAACAGGGAATATTAACTTTCAAACCAATTGTGAAGCTGAATTGAAAGATGATAGGGCTCAATTCCATTTAAAAATGGGAGAAAAAATGCTCAATTTTAAAGCTGTCTTAATTCAAATCTGACACACTTTTCCCTCATATCAATTTTGAATTATATAAAATTAAAATTAATTAATTCATCAACACGCTCTCTATAGAGCGTTTTTTAACTTTGACTTTGATAAACCGTTATTAGTATGTTATTAGAAATGATTCAATGTGTTTTTCGTATAAGAACGAAATGGGATTTTGGCTGTCACCGATTTAAACATATCCAAAAATGAAAGAAATTTCGGGATGAAGGATGAAAGGATTTTCGAGCAATCCTAAAAATATGGTTTTGATCGCAGGGCCGACTTATGGGGGGCCCCTTAGGTCCCAATCCCAAGTCTATCTCTTACCGTTTGGCTTCTAAGCGTGGTAACGGCCTGACGGACAGACGGACAAACAGCGTGATGTCACAAAACTCGAAACTTCAGATTTCTAAAATACTACCAAAATACGGCCTCTTTCTGAGCAGTCGAATATTATTAAATAACTCAAAATCGAGGGATTATAATACTGTTCTTCCTCTGGAGTTCGAGCAGTAAAATCGAGCTTTTGATTTGATCCAACAATACGATTTAACAATGCAGCTTTAAAAAAATCAAACAAGTACGTCTAGCTATAGGGGAGACCGGGGAAGATTAGCCACGTATAGTATTGGACAGTGGTATCTTATAGTTTGCCTGCGAAGGAATATTGAGAAAACCACTCTGTGTTTTAAATATATAGGGTAAGGGCTCATAATTTCAGTCTGCTTATAAGCATCGATGTTGCAAGTTTGAAGTGCGATATTTTCAATACCAATTGACTTTTTTTGTTACTCTCTTTTCAGAAGGGCTGTTTAGAAACTTGGCAAGGGTTTATTGTCTTTGTTAAGACTAAAATTAGTCTTAATACGTTTAAAAATGAATTGATATGTAGAGGTGAATTTGACTAGGATTTTGGACAACTTGGCTGTAAATTTGGACAGATAATCCGTCTCAACAGGATGCTCATTGTTCTTCATTTCATGAACCAATCTAACCAAGTCCTCTTCCTGTTCATGTAAGGGTAACGTAGAATGTCACAAGAAGCCCGGAAACTTTCCATATCATTCATTAAAGTGAGTTGACTTCGGTACTCCAAATACGTGCTGATTCGCGCATTCCGTGGCCTTTCCGGGGCCTTTCAAGGCATTTCTCGCTACATCTCGTTCGTAGAGATGATGCTCCTTTGTTTCTCCAGGCATTTGTCCAACCTAGTCATCACAAAAGCTAAAAGTTCACGAAATTTCCAGAGAAAAACACCTGTCCAAAATAAGGAGTATCACCTCACTGGTAAATGTTTTAAAAAATTTCCCATTTTTCACACGAAAAATCTAATTCACAAGGCAAATTTCACTTCAGGTCGAATGTACAAATCACCACTAACGTGAATCAACACAATATATAATGAATACCCAATAATATCACTAGAGAAAAGTGAAGAAACATTGTTAGTACTTCATCACAGCTAAATAAGACTGAAGTAAACACGAAGTTCTGTCATATTTCTCGTAAGCAATTGCTCACACTGAATTTTCAACAAAGCAATTTCAACTCAAATCATATTCAAAATTTAACGTATTTAGTGTTAAAATCTTCCAAAAAGAACAAATATTTAGATAGAATTCATTATTCATCAAATATTGGAATAAAAATCCATCATTTTAATGAATTTATTTTTAGTGTCCAATTATACGCAATTAAAAATCTCATTTGGTGGTTAATCTATCCCGGCCTCCCCTATATAAAAAAATACATTTTTATGTTTTATTATTATTATTTTTCACATTTACTTTTTCTCTATTTCCTTTATCCTTACTTATTAACTACTTTAACTGTTTTAAATCTAGGCTTCCCTTTTTTATCGTTTTTCTCAAGTCTTGTTGCCTTAAATTAACTTTTAATTTGTCGTTTAATGCGTTGACTTGTATGTATTACAGCTTTTAACATTTATGTTTCAGCACGACCTCAGATTGAGCTAATGACACTTAAAAGCCAGTGCTTTGCACATATTGAGAGCCCCATGAAAAAAATGAAATTGTAAAATAAAACAACATTTTATGATGTTTTGTGTGAAGAATTAAAATTGTTTTGTAAGGATCTTGTGGTAAAAGCGTTCTGGGCTATGACACCTGACTACGTACGTGGAGGTCGGGCTAAAATTGAACTGAAGCTGCATTGAAAACATAATTTTTTCGCATGAGGAAGTTCGACTTCCCATAATCCAATTTTGAATCCACAATTGTATTGTCTATCTAAATTAAATTACGTTAAAGCAGAGCTCCTTTAGTAATATGCGAAAAATAGAATTTTCAATGTTGCCCCACTTCTCCTTATCAAAAGTTTTTTACGAATACATTGTAATTATTTTGTTATAACCTTTCGTAGATTAAAATCAATGAGACAAAATTTGTATTTACACCGTATGATATTTGTTGATAGAAGTGACGAATTATTTGACCCTTTATTTCAGAACCCTTATTATTATCATGGAGGCTGCAGAGGAATGTCAGGGCATTAGAAAATGTTAGAAAATGCATTAGAAAGAGTTAAATTGATGCATTAGGTCTTGGAGAGTATGTCAATTTAGCACATTGATTGATTATCACTATTGTCTATTAGAACAGCCCCTGGAATTCCGAAACAGAAGTCATATTTTGGGACGACTCGTACTCCGAAATGCTCAATTTCACTCCAACTGCCTTTTGGGCGGGATGTAAAAGAGAAGTTGCATAGAATTGTATGTGGGAGTGAAAATTAGATGAGGACCTTCACCCAAATCTCTAATCACCACAAACAACACTCGTCAAATTTCATAAATAAATCTCCATAGTTGTCGGATGAAAATGAGGAAAGATGCAATTGATGCTAATGACTCTCTGTCTGTGATCCCATAAACAATAAATTCATCACCAACAGCTTGAAGCATCATTTTTCCAACGTGTTGTTCCACAAATCTCAACTTTTTCTACTATAGCAATTTTTATGACTTTTACATCCCCCTCTCTCTTCACACCATAATTTTCTCTCTAGAATAATTTTTAGTTCATTTTTTTGGTCCATGCAACTATATAGAAGAAAATATGTATTTCATTCTCGACAAATGCCATTTTTTCACGCTTTTATGCATTCATTTGGCACTTTGGAGAAAAAATGTGACAAAATAAAAATTATTAATGCGCGAAAATAGACGAAAAACTCTCTGCATATGGAGAGAAAAATTGTTAAAATATTCAAATACTCGGAAAGAATGGTATGCCCAGAGCTTACTTTTTACAAAATACCAAATTAAATGAGAAAAATTATTATTATTAAAAATTATTTAATGAAGAAGTGCATAAATTTATTGCATAAAAAAGTGAATTAAAAAATCATGAAATAAATTGTTCCAAGTCATTTGTTTTTTCATCTTAATAATCCATAAAATAAATACCAGTCACGATTTTGCAGAAACTGTGCCAATATGAGATTTAGAGACACAAGTAGAGATTTGATCAAGGAGGAAATCCCTATTTCCTCCCTAGAAAATTCACACGAGCAATTGCTTCAATTTCCGCGCTATTCTTTCCTGTAACAATGTGGCTTTAACTTGTGGCGTGGAAAATCCTTTCCTATTTTCCCACAATCCTTTGCGCTCCTTAAATTAATTACATTGGAACAATTCTCAATGAAAATTCTCTCCTGAGCATCTATGGTGCGGATTTTGCATTGTTCTTGGGGGGTGCTAAACAGTATTCCTACCAATTCCCACATGAATGAGATAATATTTTGCAACCCACTCAAAGTGAATAGCATTCTGCACAATACCGAGGAAGGAAAATCGTATGAACTAGAAAAGGATTCCCTTGGTTGAGGAAGTACTAGGTGGATCAAAAAAATCAGGTATAAACGAAACAAGGTAACAAGATTTTTTTCGGTTTTATTTTACTGCTCGAATTCAAAGAGACAGCAATATATAGGAGAACTTGGGACCCTTGAATTTGGAAAGTTTTAACCCTTTAAGGACGATTGGGTCACCGGTGACCCAAAAATTAAATTTTTCCTACGTCCTTCTAAAGTTGTGTTTTGCTGTAAAAAGTCTGAAATTTTTTTTCTAACCCCCAATTTTTGACCTTCTCGTCCTTAAAGAGTTTAATAGTGTTATTCCCTATTGTTTTTTTTTTTTTTTAATGAAACTGGACCTTGCCATGATGATGATATAATTTAGGTCCACAAACCATTTATGAAGTTAAAATACATTATGATAGGGCTTAATTCCCTTTAAAAATAAGAGAAAAAAGCCCAATTTCAAAGTTGCCCCAATTCAAAGGTACCCCACTTCTCCCTATAATCAGTTTTTTTCAACTTGTTACCGGGCTATGGGGCAAACAGTATTAGATATTATCAGGGGCGTAGGAACGAATTTCGCTCATGGGGGGGGGGGCAATTTTTTTTTATTTTCCAAATTTGTCTATATTCATACTGAATTAACAATGCATTAGGGAGGAGCCTAAATTAGGAAACCAAAAAAGGTTCTTTTTTTGGTTTTACGAGATTTTTTTTAAACGAGAAGGACACGATCAAGTCCTTATTTTTTCGAAAAAAAATTACAAAATGGCTGTCTAAAGTACTTCACTAGAGCGCCTCATTGCAGCACTCCCTAATTAGCGAGAAATGTGCATCTTTTAATTTTTCTATGAAGAAAAATTAAAATAATTTTCAATTTTATTTCACATTTAAATTTAGAGAAACTTGAGAAAGTTTTGAAATCAGAACTTCTTTTCACTTGCTTATAAATTTTTGATATTCGCTCAAACGCATGCAAATTTACTTGGCGGTCCTTGCACAGAAAAAAATATTTTGTAAAATTGTTCGTAAATGTTTGTGAAATCGTATGGCAGACTTACGAAATGCTCGCGAATCGTATAACCCATAAACAAGTTTGTAAAATTTTGTACTTTTTCAATAAACATTGTTCGTAAAATAATCATTTGACGAACATTTTTTGTACTTTTACACACATTTGTTCGTAAATGTTCATAAACACACAAAAAATGTTCATACAATTTTGTCATTTGTTGGTATTTGTTCGTAAATTTTTGTTTATCTGGCAAAAATTTAGGAACAAATACAAATGACAAAATTTTGCGAACATTTTTTGTGTGTTTACGAACTTACGAACAAGTGGTTGTAAAAGTACAAAAAATGTTCGTCAAATGATCATTTTACGAACAATGTTTGTGAAAAAGTACAAAATTTTATGGACTTCTTTGTGGGTTATATGATTCACGAGCAATTCGTAGGTTCTCCATAGGATTTCACAAGCATTTACGAACAATTTTACAAAATATTTTTTTCTGTGTGGTCTCTGTATCTTCGAAAACACTCCTAATTGGCTTCTAAAATTTTTGTGATTATATTCTTAGTTATTTTATCTATTGATTTAGCCAATCAAAAAATGATTTTTGCCATTTTAATTCAGGCTCATATCCTCAAAATGGAGTTAAATCAAGCTTTCTTGACAATTCTTAATCTAAAACCGACTATGAACTAATTTAAATAAGTTATGATCCGATAAAGATTTTTCTCAAAATATACTGTAAGCCCAGATGGGGCTCACCTAAATTAAAAAAATACAAACTTAGAGGGAAATTGGAGAACTGAAGGTGCCACCTATTTTTCACTTCATAAAAGTGAAACGTCCACGGCGACTGATGCTCACTCACTGAAGAATGAGGACATTTACCTAACAATAAAAGCCCCAAAGCAACCTTTCAGCACCCATAAGGATGGTAGGGGTTGGGCGTGTCAAAGGAATGTAGGATTAGGATTGGTGGGTTGTGGCCGTCGACTGGGTTGACATGTGTCAAATAGGCCACGCGCTCTATACAATACGATTTCCTTCAAAAAAGCAATTTTTGACAGAAATTCCTCTCAAATTTATTAGAAGTCTTAATGACAGATGAAACTAGCCAAGAATAATAGTTCATATTAGCGTATACTAAAACCACATTTTATAAAATTATTCAACACTATCTGATTGACCTAGTATATATTGGAATAGTGAATGAATGTTGATTCTATATTGCACATGCAAAGAAATGCATATTCTTTTTTTTTCACTGAAATACCATTCAAGCAAAAATAAAAGCGGATCCAAATGTTTTTATCTTCCCAAAAATACGTCGCAGTGTTTGTATGAGAGACAAAATAAAGTCGAAAAGAATTCTATTCCCTCTTCTCTCTTGAGAATTTTTCTACTAGTAGTGAGAATGTACGAATTGTCACAAAAGCTCCCTGAAGGCTAAAGGGACGACTACAAAAAAAATTGACAATGTTGTCCTGAAAGGGAGGATAATCTAGGACAAACTCATAGAAAACAAACAACCCTTTATAATTTCTCAGAGTAAATGCATAACTAGTACATCTTACAAAATATCCTCAGGATATTCACCATCGAATAACAATCTGAGAAAAATATTTTTAAAAAAAACTGACTTGTGGACACTTGCCCTGAAACTTTATTACTCTGTGTTCTGTAATTCAAAAATATCTATTACGTGTCTCAATAAAGAAAAAAAAAACTCCGCTAAAAAGTAATTATTTAAATATTCAAATGAAGCATAAAGTAGCAAACCCGCCTGATGGACACTGAATCACTCAAAAGCATACACGATAAAATTTACTATTTACTTTAAAGATTAAGCAAATAAAAGAAGTCAATATTTTTAATTTGCGCGTCTAACCATAAGTTGATACAGCACATACAGATATTATTCAGGCACATAGTGAATTAATTAATAAATTAAACCCGATATTACAAATTAATGGCTGTCTTCAGTGTGAGTCAGTCTTAATAAACGCTCATTTGCGGTGCTTAAACCCATATATTACAGTTTTATGTCATATAGAGAGAATAAGAAATGAAAACAGTGTTTGTATGATTTTTCGCATTGCATATACGCTTATAGTAGAATTTTCTGTGCTATCGGAAATGTTTAAATAAGATAAGATAAATACATTGATAATTATCATTACCATCAAGAAATTTTTATTAGCTTTACAGGTTTATATGTAAATATTTCAATGTCGCTCACACGAAATTATTATAGTGAAGTCAATATGAAAAAATTATGGTTTTATAGGTTGAAGCAGATGGATCAAACACTTTGTGGGATTTATGAGTTGAAAAATTTTTATTCTGACCATCACAGTTTTTTCAATCAATCAAACCAACTAATCTCAATTTAATTAGATGAACCAATATTTATTTGGTGAGGTCAGGGTTTATTTTATCTACTTATTTCTTTTTGGGATAATTCCAATTTTCAATTATAAATAGTTTTACGGAAATTTGTCTAAATTAAGAAATTTGTAAATTGTAATCCATCGTTGAACTTATTACCTTTGCAACGGGCACTAGGTAATCATATTGTGTCCCCAATGTTGTAAGACAACGAAAGCTTATAGATTGATCTTAAATATTTAATCTCAAAATAAAAGATTTATACCAATTTAAATTAAAGGCTAATAATTCTTTGTCGGATTTGTCTATTAAAATCTTGGCTTAAAATTTTCCTAACTTAAATTAAAAGGTTTAAAAGATCCTCTTAAAGCACTCTTAAAGGAGTTCAATAATTCCGCTTCAGCTTAATTACTGTGAAATTTGTACAACTTTAAGCCTTAAAGAAATTTGATGCTTTAAAATTGCATACCTTTATCAGATACTATATAAACCAGCCTTTAAAGGGCGGGTTCAATATTTAATACTTAAAGCTTATCTCAGAATTGAGGGGTTTGTTTCGTATGTTTGCTAACAACTGGAGGTATGTACGATAAAATTTCACCTCGAACTACAGTAGAACCTCGCTATAGGCCATATTTGGTTCCAGATTTGACACTTGGATCGCACTATAGTCCATGTAATTTTTCAAAATTATCAACGACTTTTAGTGTTGAAATTGCTCGACGGCTTCCACTTTCTTTGCGATTGTGGTACTTGTCCTCGCTCTCTTCATTATGGATCAAAATTATCACAACTACTCAATAAAGTTTGCCAAAAATATTAACATTATTATGACAACATTGCATGTCGCGTACTAAAAAACATAACCTAACTTAAAATCAGTGTTTGAAATCAACGGTCGATAAATTGTGGACTATAGAGCGATGGCCTATAGCGAGGTTCTACTGTACAAAAAGAAAAATGTGAAAAAGGTGACCAAGAACCAAGTTCTTAATGAGAAACTAAATCTAAACAACGAACTATTATAAGACCCTGTTGCGAAAAAAACTGTAAATTTGTTGCGTTGTGGTACACAATCAGCAAATTAACCCAAATAGCATATTAAAGACATACTACCGTCTGATATTCGCATTCTGACACTCTTTGGCACTATCCAAAAGCGCAATAAAAACTAAAATTTATTATTTTTGTCAGTTTAATCCACTCTGGTACTTTTATACAATATTGCACCGAATAATTTTAATAATAGCCACAATTTATATTGCACTTACAATGTCAAGAAATTCAATGATAATTTTAGGTTCGCTAATCCAAAAATTTAAGCTCTAGGGGAAGGTTTTGAAGGTTCGTATTAAAAAAGGAGTCCAAGATTTAAGATTTTTTATTGAATGCCACACACACCGAATCAATTATATCACTGTGTCAAAAAATCTCTTACTTATTGGGTTTATAATTCTGCCTCACAACATTCCTGAAAGTCTTTGAATTTTCCTCTACAGGAAAATTAAAATGTAGCGGCATTTTTTACGAATATTCCCTGGTTAACTCAGTTTCGTACCACTTTTTTCCACCTCTGTAAGCCTCATTTTCCCCGAAAATATTACACCGGACACAAAAATTTGGGCATTACTACTTAAATGGAACTTTCATCAACTTGTTTTCACCATTCGTAGGAGGTATCACGCATTAAAAATCAATTTTAAGCTATTTTTCTAACACATGTTTTTTGACACTCGGAAAACCATTTTTTCCCTGCATTCTGACAGTCAGTTAAAAGCTTGGTTAGGTATGATTCTCTCATAATCACACCTATTGTAATCATCAGATTTTCTCTAATATCTTCAATGGGTCTTACAGAACATATTTCGGACGTAACTGATTTCGAAAATGACCAGCCACCAATTTAAAGTGAAATGTGGGAAGTTCCACTTTAAAACAAGGAAAATTGAATGAGAAATACTCAAAATACATCAAAGTGGCAATTAAAGAATCACATCTTACCATACGCAGTCTAGTTTCATCACTGCACAAATCAAAAAGTAGTTATCACACCTATTGTAATCCTTGTTTTTTCTCCAACGTCTCGAATTTGTCTTACAGAACATTTTTTGAACATCAGTGATTCTTAGAATTACCAGTGATTAATTTAAAGTAAAATATGAAAAATTCCGTTTGAAAATAAAGCAAATTGGAGGAAAAAATTTCAAAACGCACCGCATGGGCAACGAAAGAATCACACCTACCATAAGCAAATTCAGGCTTAATGTTTAATTTGACAGAAGTGAAATAAAAACATCTGATGAAGTCTCATTTTGTTGGGGAAGTGCGTGTTTTCCTTCGAGATTTTAGTGAAAATTGTTTAATATCCCAATTTTCTTGTGAATTTATTCAGTAGTGGATCCTCTGGATGGGTTAAATATCCAGAGCGGCGTGCACAGTGTAGCCCAATTTCAAATTCGGTGGTCAATAATTTTGACAGATGTTTTTACGAAGCTGCAAGGGTGGTAATTTTTATGAATTCTCCTCCACCCACAAAAACGACCCCATTCCAGCAAAAGATTTTCACGGTAAATATTAACCCTAATAAACCCTCTATAACTTAGAATAGTTGCTTTTTCGAAAAGACACTTGTAGTGTGAAAAAATACATAAAACATTACACATCAGAATTACGATTTTAGGCCCATTTTTTATTTTTGCCTTTTGGACCCAGGAAAAAAGGCCTAGGCTTCCAAGTTTGTCAGGAAATGTGAGATTTAGGACTAGCTTTTAGATTATATGTCCATGGATGAAATTCATTTAGTAACTTGGAAAAAAATCAACTTTTACGAAGCTGCAACTTTACGAAGGTGCAAAACCTTCCCCTAATTGGAATATTATAGGTTTCTATACTGTTTTAAATGGCAAAAAAATCCACAAAGGAGTACTCTCTAGTTTAAGGCTTGCACCTCTTCGTGATCTTCTTTTCCTCTTTATCCATCTAAAAGAATCTTATATTTCAAAACTCTAATTTCGGTCAAATTCTAATATCCTTCCCAATGACCTCAAATTATTCACTTTAATGATTTTCACAAAGTTAAAGGTCCAAAAACACTTGAAAGAAGACAATTGAAATGTGTTTAAGTGCCTGAGAATTTTGAACTGATCTCAACCAGTTTTGGCCCTCTAATTAGCCTATTCAATTTAGGGTCTATAAGAGTTTACTTGATGTCGATTATTCTTTGTAAATAATATTTTTTAAGGAAGTCAAGTTCAATGTACATTAAAAAATTAAAGAAATATTGTCAGTATTGTTTATTCATATTCTAAATGTTTTATACTAAATTATTGTGTTTTAGACGTTTGAGAGATAATAAAAATTTACATAGAGAATACTATATACAAAAAAAAAGGTTCCTTAGAACAGCTATGCATGGTTTTGTGAAGGAACCTTGACCACGGGGCAGACCCATAATGGAACAATGTAACTGAAACAAATTCAGGATCTTGTTTTGGTCCGCCTTGGGATCGACCACGGAGATATTCCTAGAGGCGGAGGATCGACAAGCGTGGGCGCTAACCTTAAGGTCTTGGGCCCGCGACCCCGATTATTAAATAATATTTTAAGTTGTTTATTTTTATACAATAAATATATCTTAAATATATAATTCAATTGCTGAAACGAAATGAAGTGTATTAAAAACAGGTTTTTAATTGAATAAAGCGATAGAACGCCGGTTTAAATGCTATTAGAAATCGTGCACGCAATTCAATAATCACCTGTTTCAGAAACTTTGTGCAGAATGCAATAAAAGATCGATTGAAAAAATTCAAATAAATAAAGTTCTCATCGTTAGTTGCACGATGAACGCATTCTGCACAGATAGGTACGATAGGTAACATTCCATTAGGTATCACTTGCTCGTAAATTAATATGGATGAATGCATCATAATTGGAGTTAAAATGATATGCAGGTATACATGCCCAAAAGTCAATTATTAATTTGTTGACGAAGTATTTGCTCACAAATTAGGTTCAAAACAGTGCGAAAACCCAACCGTTTGCCAGTTTCTGATGGTTATGTAATTAAATGGGGGAAAGGTAAACATTCACTATCTGTTATTTGCTAAAGATAAATATGCGTGGATAGTATTTATAAATTGATGGGGTGTTTTATCAGATGACTATCTTAGAGAATAGCTGATTGTGATTTTGGGATTTCCCTAATGCCTTACGAAAATTTCTCTCATGTCGTATACAGGGAAAAGTCACATCAAAAATTCAAGTCAGGAAGCCCCATTTCCCAATCCCTTATATAGGCCTTATAGAAAATTGAGAAACAGATTGGGGGGCTTTTGAGAACGATTCTCTATATGAGATGTTGAGGAGTTATGGGATTGTACACCGGTATAATAAATTGATTTTCTCGTTGAAGAGACATATGTGTCTCTGGGACACATCTTAAGGTGGGTATCGGTTTGGAATCCCCAATTTGTGGTTTTACCCAATCCAGAATTCAGTCAGTCAGGTAAAGTGTTGTCTGTCGGGACTAAATATGTATATATAGATAGTTTTGGATTTCTAGGAGAGTTTAGGTAAACCACAAATTTATATGTTCATCTCTCACTTTGTCCCTCCTGCGCATTTCAACATCCCAATAATATCCGATAAGCATCGGTGTTTATTTGATGCACAAATCATCAAATCAATGGGACTATCTCATCTCCATACCTTTCCTCAACCATCCACCTCTTGTGGCCCACGTCACGGAGTGTATTAAGCCGTAATCAACCAGTGGAACGCGGCGTCTCTCTGTGGCTCGTTTGAACTGAAAATGAATTGTGGTGTGTCTGGTCGGAGTTCTCCACCAAGCACAACACTAGTCGCTTTCTGAACGTACATGAGAACGGACCTACGAGGAGGAGTTCCAAACTCTCGCACGCGATTATCACACCGTCAGACGGGCGGACGTGAATTGTGATGTGTGGTGAATTGATTTTCCAACAATTTTAACATGAATAAAATATTAATCTAGAGAGAGGCAAAAATATATAAAGCAATTCTCAATCCCATATAAAATTTCGCAAGCCAACGTCCTCTTCCTTACAGGATGGATATAGGGAAAAAGTAAAATAAAATCGAAATTCTATTCAGGAAGAGTATTAAAAAAAACATCTTAAGTGTATGCTGAAGAACATCTATAAAAAGTTCATTCACAGAAAAGTGTAGAAAACACGCGAAAAGTGCTTGTAGTGATATCAAGTGTCTAGCTATAAGTAAAAGTCCAAGAGACTCTACCCATTTCTGTGGAAGTTAATTACTTCCAGAGCAAAATTATCAAGTGGACTCAAGCACTGATAGCAGAAATTATTGGTGTGATGGAAATTAAGAGTGCGATAGTTTAATTTTAATTGATGAGTGGTAGTAGTTATGTGAGGCAAGTGTTACGTGATCCTAAGCAATTAACTATTAAAAAGATTTTGTGTGTTACTTTCGTTGAGATTTGAAAGAGAAAGATCTCAAAACATCCCCTTCTTGGAAAAAAAAAGAAACCTCTCTATACTGAAAGCATTAATAAATTTCACCAAGTGGCAGAAGCTAACACACAAAAGTGAGAAAGTGATTTGTAAATTGATTTTTTTCCGCAGATTCACGCGAAAAAAATTCACACGGTGTATTTGAAGTGTTTGGTTGAAGAGTGAGAACACCAATATAAATATAACTTGCACAATAAAGTTCCGGAACACGACACCACCAGAGAAAATAAAGCATAGATTACCTGAGAGAGCATATATATATTTTTTTCTCTATAATTTGAAAACATTCCAAATTGTGACTTGGAACGGAGGATTAGTCCAGATTGCCAGAGGAATCAGCACAGAAAATAAAACATCCAAAATGAAGCATTTGATTCCGGTGCTTTTTGTCTTAACCGGTAAATTTAAAATTGCTTTATTAAATTTACCTATTGATTTTGCAACTCATGAAAATTCTGAACACTTTTTTTCCTCAACAATGCAATTGTGAAGTTTTCATTTAGTTTTCAATTCTATTCTCGAAATATCGTTCAAGCAATTGGGCATGATTTGCAAGTGAGAGGAATGTGCATAACAAGGGGTTAACTACTCATTGAAAATGTGAAAGCACTGAAAGTACAAACTAATATAAACTCTCTGAAACTTCAGACTATAATGAGTATGAATAAATTTGATCCTGAACAGAAATTTTAAACTCTAATTTATTTATTGGGTAAATATCCAAAAAGTTGGAAAATTTAAAAGACTTGAAGCTGTGTTCAACCATTATAGTACAATACCATGTAATATTTATGACATATTTTGATTGAATTTGTACATTCAAATAAAATAAACTTTTACTAGATGAAATAGAATGAATAATTTTTGTTTTAACGACAATGATTATGGGAAACCACCAGATGAATTTTCTCTATTTCCTACTATTTACGACCAAAATGTACCACGATAACCAAACATTTTTATTTGCTCTAAAAGTAATATATTATATAATATCTAAAAACACTCCTATTTTTTTTTTTGAAAGAAATTACATACAATTTTTCATTTCTATTTTAGAGAAAAATTTTTGAAATAGATATTAAAATCCAAAAAACCACACTATTCTATAGAAGAACAGTCGCATAGAGGAATAAAACTTTTTTCTTGAACAGAGATTATAGGTACTTTTAGGGAATAGCGGGGATGATTATGACGGGTTCCGGTCAAGATCCCGAAAACTAAAATCCCGAAAGTCAAAATTCCGAATCGAATGGGCCATCCCGAAAACCAAAATACCGAATTCTTAAAAATGTCATATTTTTTGTGTGTTGGGAAATTATCCCACACATTATCCTCCGTATTTATAATTTTATCCCTTTCAGGATTTTGAACATTTGCGATTTTGGCTTTCGGAATTTTGGTCCTTTGAGGATTTTAGCGTTCGGGATTTTGGCTGTCTCCGGATTATGACATTATATGTACTTTACCCTTGAGGACGTGTTTCAAGAGATTAAGAAATTGTGTAAGAGTCATAGACGAACAAATTACGGTCAACAAGTCAACTGCGTAGGTAACAGATCAGCTGATCGGCAATGATCAATCCCACAAATTGGCAGATTACTGACGATTAATCTCATTGATCGGCTAATTGGCATGTATAGTGAACCATACGAGTGGCCGACTCATTTATCCAGAATCTATCCAGAATCCAAAAGGTTCCAAGCAACACTCTTTCAGAAGAAAGAATAAAAAAAATCAATTTGTATTTAAAATATTACATATCTAACTTGAGGCTTTGACGCTTGCATGCAACTATGCCGGAATTTGGCACACTTACCCTATATGACATTTAATAAGAAACTAATTGAAATAATCCGTTTTACTGTTCGAACTCAAAGAGAGAGCAGTTATATAAATCACTTTTTTTCAACTTGTGACACGGCTAGAGGCGAAACGGCAAAAGATGTCGACTTTTGGTGTTTGACGACCCCCCCCCCCCCCCGTAAGTCAACATTATCTAGGACAGTCTCTTACCCTAAAATCAATGTAATTTGGTTTATTTCGAAAACGACTCCTTCTGTTTTTTTTCATTTTCGAATATATTTTAGAGGTAGTCAAGGCGAATATTTCGTCCTTGGACACTTATGTTTGAATACCCTTTCGATATCGAATTTTCGAAGATCAAAGTTTAACCACTTTGAAAGGCCTATTTTCAACCGGTTTACTTAAATATAGATTTTTTGAAAGATCTTGAAATTTTCAATTCGACTTCAATCGGTCAAAAGTCAATACAGTATCCGTAATTAATGTATCTTTCTAAAAAAAAAATCAAAAATATTTTTTATTTGTTCGAAAGTTTGTGACACGGTTAGTGGGTCAAGCGGTAAGAGATATCAACTTCCGGTCTTCGACGACCTCACCAAAAGTGGATATTATCTAGGAGAGTCTTTTTTCTTTTTTTTATTGAATACCAAAAAAATTTTATAATGGAAATCAAAATAAATTATACTTAGTTCAGAATCTTCTTTTTCCAAATGAAAGGGTTTTTCTTGTTGAATTTACACTTTTTCCACTAAATTCTTATGGTGCTGACACAATTTTACGATTTAATGAAATTCAGTCGATTGAAATATTATCTCTTACTTTTTCAAACTGAAATCAGACAAAAATGTCTCTTTTCATAAAAAAAAAATTGAAATTACAATTTCGATTCGAATTTCAATTCCAATTTTCGTTTTACGGATTTCGATTTAAAAGAATAAGAGGTAAAATTGCGATCGATTGAATTTCACTAAATTGAAAAAATGTGCCAGAACTATTAAATTTAAAAGAAAACGTTTTTTTTCCTAAAACTTTAAAGCAACTTTAAATGGAAAATAATAAATATATATATTTATTATGAAAATATTTATATTTTTATAATATTTTTCCTAGAATTATGCCCAGCGCACAATAATTCTTGTTTGTAAATATGTTTTCACAATTTCCTATGAGAGTGAACGAAATGACTAGATCTAGATCTCACTCACTCTCTTTCAAATGTCAAAAACATGTTTACAAAACAAAAGGTATTGTGCGTTGGACATTATGCAAAACGCACAATAACTTTTGTTTAGTAAACATGTTTTTGACATTTCAATGAGAGTGAATGAAACATAGATCTATAGTCATCTCGCTCATACTCATGGGAAATTTTGAAAACATGTTTACAAACAAGAGTTATTGTGCGCTGGTCATTATCTCTTCCTATTCCTATACTAGTTTATTTTTGTGTGGAAAAAATTAAACCTTTACAAATAATGCGAAAAATAAATTATAGTATAACTACTCAGTTGTTGGAAAAATTAAGAGATTATCTCATATAACTCCAACCCCTCAACTTTTCAATGTGCGTGATTACGATGTGTTAAAAGCCCCCCGTTGAGTAGGTATCTTCTGTGAAATTAGTGGGTGTCTTTTGATGTTCAAGACCACGAAAAATCGCTCTTATTGTTCAATTAGAACGCTGCAGCGGAAATAATTCAAGTGATGGACAGCCGCGACGAAATCTTTATAGGATCACGCACCGAAAGACAGAGATTGACTAAATTAGAAGCCACTGAGGAAGACAATTTTCTGATAAAAAATTCTCACCATCAATTGGTTCCTTGTTTCAAATATTTGTTGATTTGATTAACAGATGGAAAAGATCTGGCTCTAGAGCCCTGTCACTTCGTTTTCACTTTTTGCCCCAATCAACTTAAATTGCTTAATAACATCAACATGCATCAAATATTTGGGAGAAAAGAAAGTAATTATAGGTAAATTGTTATGTCCTTCAACTCTACTGTTAGGCAGTTTATTTTTACAGAAAGAATATACAAGTCTTTAGTGCACAATTAGCAGCATTTCTTTGAGCATTATAAGACAGAAGACAACTGTGTTAGATTGTAAACTCTTACATTGCCCCAAGATAGAGAACAAATTAGCCCGAAGTCGCAACTATATAAGAGGTATTAGAGAAAACACTTTAGAAAAAAAATCTAAAACGATCCAAAGTGGTTTAACATGATTCTTCGGCATTTTTCGCCCCAAGACTCAACAGCAATTATTTAAATTATGCGGTATTACTGCAGAATTATCCACTGAAGACAATCTAATTGAAATTATACGAAAAGTATAGTATCACAACGTTAAACACCCATCTCACCCAGATGGGTAAACATTAAAATGACATTAAATTGAATAATCACGATGTATAAAGTAGCAGTTTGTGTGCCCCCCCCCCCCCTTACGCTTTATACAACCTTTAATTACATCATCTGAACCTCATACTCCCGTACCATTCTTCCTCTCGAGACAACATTCAATTGACTCATCAGTGAATTCCCCTGTAGGACCACTAAAATTGAGGATTACAATTTGGTCTTTTGTTAATGCTCCTCAGGCTTCAATAAAAAGGAAAATTTTCAGTATATATGAATTCCTTCTGATGAATAAACTTCATCATTATCGCATAAAATTCTAATGTCATCGTCACATCCCTCCGTTGGAAAATCACTTTCTCTTGAAAACTCATGCCAAATAAAGCGAATTGTTTGTCTGTGATTTTGGCCAAAATTTGTCCATAAACTTCATCATGAGTCATCATGCCTTTCTGCCCTTTTCTCACAGTCTCCCAAAATTCTGATTCAGAATCTTTCACAATAGAATTCTTGTTAGTCACTCAACACACCACCCCCTCACATTGATTTATGCGTGAGAACAGAGTTGAAGGAAAAATAAATCAAAATTGTCAAGATAGAACGGATGAGATGGAATGTTTTCTTATTTTCTCTTTTTTTTTATAAATGAAGAAAATACCTAAAATATTTAGCTGTTAAAATGATAGTTAATTTAAAATGGAAATGAAAGAGTAAGGAAGTGAAGTCTATCGTCATTGTGTTTGATAAAATCTTACGATAAAGTCTTGTATATATACGATGATGTTGCTACATAAAAGGATAAAATAGAAAATCATCAGACAAACTGTCTCCGGTGCCTTCTGGCGTAGAACCTGAGAGAATAGAATTCTCTGCTCAAATTTATATTTGTGAGGGAGGAGCATATGTCTATATTCAGAGTAATATAATCCAAAACAGAACAAGTAATTTCAAATGCATCATGAACATTCAAACACCAATTAATTCAAATTGTTCAGTTCATTTGTTTATTAGCTAAACCTCTGAGAACATTGACTTGGTAAATTAATGCCACTGCCACAAGTAATTAACCATATGAGCAAAAATTAAATGCAACTCTGAATGTGTCATTTGCACATTCACCAGAATAAATTTATATGTCAATTTATTTATTGATCTTCCTGAGAAATTGCTTAATACATTTCTGTTTCTGTTGATTGTTATTATGAGAAATTTGGTAAACTTTATACTTGACACTTTCAATCAATATTTCAGTAACATATGGAAATTTGAATAAAGGAGAAATCCGGGTAATACCGAACAAGGGCAGTTCCGAACACTGCAATTTTCTTTTATAAGATAAGGCACCAAATAGACTCATGTGGAACCTCCAGAATATTTAGTCAGCAAAATTGAGCGGTAAAATATGAGTCCAAACGATCCAAACTATCGTACATTGAGAGTTTAAGGCCGGCTTCAGACTTCAGGCTCATGCTAGTTCCTCACTAAAGACTTAAAGAGGTTCAGGCTGATCCTTGAGAATGTTTAGCCTGTTAAATTTTCCGGTAAAAATTTATTCCATATTATAATCCACTGAGCATTTAAAATCATTAATTAGAGTTCCTTTGCATAAATTTTATTTACCTAATACTTTACTACCGAATTTTACAGGCTAAATATTCTCGAGGATCAGACTGAGTCTGTCTTAGTCCTAAGATGGCTTTGTTGATAACTGAGGTTGAGACAGAAACCCTTTCAGAACTATAGTGCTTAGATTCTGACAACATTGAAATTTGGCAGGCTGTCAAATGACATCTTACGAAAACAGAAACAAAGTGCGTTTTAAACATTTATGCACAAAATTATTTCTCTCGCGAGAATTGTGGATAAATTTTATTTATTCCTTTGTGGTATCTCAGTTTTTCGTTCAAAACATAAAACACTACCTGAATACACGTATAATTCCTTTTTCGTCTTTGTAATGACCGGTCTTGTGTTTCACTGTGTCACTGCAAGGCTGTGTTATTATAAATAAGCCACTAACAAAGAACTAAACCTTCATTTCAAGGAGGACTTAGCTAATACCAGATTCAGACTGGAGGTTTAGCTCGATTCCCGAAGGCCTCAAAAATTCTGTTGAGTTTTCAAAATCTAATAGATAATTTGCCCATAATATCCAATCCGAAGCTACAATTTCCTCAAAAATCTTACCTGAAATGGAATTAGAGGATTTAAGCCATATGGCTAAGCAAGTCTGAAGCCCGTATAAGGGCCTTGACAGACCTGAGGATTAGCCGAGAGACGGCTTAGCGTAATTATATTAGAAATAATGGTTAAACTACATTTCCATCATTTTCCACTAAGTCGTCTCTCGGCTTAAGTCGTAAGTGTGCCTAGGGCATAAGTCTCCACATTTTTGGGCTTAGCCACAACCTGATCTTTTCAGATTTAAGCCCTAACTCTCAGCAATAAGTCTCTAGTCTGAAGCCCGTATAGATCAGGGATTACACGATCTTTGGATAAAATTTCCTTATGTAAACGTCTACACTAAATTTTATGGGCTAAATATTCTCGAATATCAGTCTGAATCTATTTGGGTTTCAAAATTCAAGGAGGCGAGGCAAGAAAGTTGTTTAGTGGTCTAATTCATTAGGCGCTTCGTACTCGATTTAGTGTGTTTACTGGTTCACAATCAATTTAGGCCTAATTACAACATTGAGTTGATTATTTTAATTAAAAAAAATGTTAGTTAGAATCCACTCGAAAATTTACGAAGAAATAACAAATTTTTACGAAAATTTACGAACAAATGTTTGTAAAAGGACAAAGAATGATCAAATGATCATGTTACGAACATTGTTTGTTAAAAAGCGCAAACTTCTACGAACTTTGCTGTGGGTTATACAATTTACGATCATTTCGTAAGTCTCCAATAGGAAATCACAAATATTTACGAACAATTTTGCGAAATATTTTTTTCTGTGTATATTCTTGGAAAAACAAGTACAATTCGTACCTTACAAAATTATTTGGTACTACCCCAATATCCCCTATTGATCATTTCTGTAAGGTTAAACTCTAAAAACTGTTCCATTCTTTCCCGTGAAATATCGATAGAACTCCGTTCTTAGTTGGAGTAGATTACACACAGATGGAGGAGACAATAAGGTTATAAAAAGGCGGCATTATACCACTTTTATTAGACATTTATTCTATGAATCCCTCACCCCATGAAGGTGTATATCCTTTTGTGTTCAGTAAAATCATTCGTCAATATTCTCACTCTCTTTTGATTATACTATTTACAAACCATTTTTACGATTAATGACTTCGACAGATGGACAGTTTTGTTAAATTTCTTCTAGGGAGTCAATACAAAAAGATTTTATTGTGAAGTGTATTTGAGAATTTTTGTATAAGGCAATATTTCTCATTAAAAAGTTATAGTTTATTATTATTACTATTAGTAATATAGTGAGTACGATGAAGTGGGTGATAATTCTGAATGTAAAAATTAAATTGTCTTAATTTATTCATAATAATCAAACTTGTATGGCTTTTAAAGAGAAAACTCGTAAAAATAAAAGGAAAAAACCGAAAATGGATTGGCTAAAATCCCTGTAAATTTTCGGTGGCTTTCATCGTTAATTAGTGAGCTATTTGCAGCAAAAAGCCAATGAAAATTCATTGATTCCTACGGCGTAGAATGGAAAATTATACACATTAAATGCATTAATTATAATAACGGTGTGGAAAGATTTGTCGGTGCGTTGACAAACAGAAAGAGCATCTTCAGAATGCCATCAGCGCCAACAGAAGAATTACAAGAATTCTTCTCAAAAGACATTCTCCCAGAATGTCATTTTCTTTTTTAACTCTTTCAGATTATATCATGGGATTATGACTTAATTCTGTCTCTCAAACTCGCGCAGCGATAGTACCAAAGCTCAAAGTATAGAGATAAACTCTGATATAATCATTGATTTTTCCCTGTGAACATTAATGTGTTGAGGATTTCTTGTTCAGCACCATCCCATTTAGACTTGGTATTATTTTGATAACGAGTGGCAAAATAAAAAAATTCAGACACACAGAAACAGGTATAACTAATGATTATTGCTACATTTTCATTGAGAATTACGAGTAGGGAAGAGAAAATCTTGCGTGCAAATGATTATTGTGTCTCACCTCCTGGGAGATGCAGGAAGCAGAAAAAGGAGATTAAACTTAACAGAAATACAAGAATTCTTCATTCAAAAATTACATAGTGCGTTACGTTATTATTTTTCTCTTATTGCTCACAGTCTTGTCACTGTTTGGCAAGAAATGTAAAACAAGTCAAAAGAGTTATGCAGCAAAAGAAAAAGATGCTGAAACATTGTGTTTCTGTTCTTATTAATCTCCTCTTGATTTATTATTTTTTAAACATGTTGACAATTTTTTAAAACTTTATATCTCTTTAATACTTGTAAATTCTTTTCTATGAACTGGTAGTTTTATTAATATTTCAAAGTTTTTAAAATCAAACATTCAACAATATTGCATGGTTTTGTTATGGAACTTTGTGTTATTGTGGAAACTCAAAGATTATAATAACTATTTATTGATAATTTTTCATATCTACTGTACCCCTCCTTCCCAAGTCAATAAGTCAAAATTTGTTACCATCTTTAAAAGTGCTAAGTTTTAGGAAAATAATGTGGAACTGCTATACTGTAAATCCATTCTAGATGCTAAACTGTAAGAGATAGGGTCGAAGGAACACCTCTTCGACAGGGAACCCTAATTGACACTTTCAAAACCTTGAAATTTATTTAAAATATCTAATAAAATGTAAATAATAGGGTGGAGTCACCACTTCTCGCCAGTGTCCCACTTTTCGCCACTTATATTGAAATCGCAATTTTTCCATTGTTTGTGAAATAAATTAGCCGTAAAATTATTTGTATCTCTACTGCTGTTATTTATAAAGTCAAAAAACACTAATTTTTTGTTTTGAATTTAAATGTTTGAGCATTTTTTAGAGGAATATTTTAAGCAAGTGCATCGAATCCAATATTTCTTACCAAATATAGTAAGTGTCATGATGTCATGAAACTTTTATCGAACAAAACTTACGATTTTGAATAAATAATTTATCTATTGAACAATTAATTACATTCGGCGAATACATAAAATTTGTATTTAGTTAGTTAATGTTTCATTTTATATTATTTTTGAGTAAAAATGAGCCATGGCGGAAAGTGGTAAATATCATAAAATTGATTCACCACCTGTCGCCATTGCTTTTCTAGGCGACGCTAACTTCACTTCATAGATTCTCAGTTGTCAAATCTGCTTTGTTTACTTTATGCAATAGTCTTAATAATTTGATTTCTCAAATAAAAGTGAAGAAAAATCATTTAATGAGAATAATAATAAGGTGATCATGAGGAAAAAGAAATGCTGAATGTGTATTTTTCGTAACATTGCTGAAAATAATCGAGTTTGAACCTTTTAAAGTGGGTGGAAAGAAGTGGTTACAGAACTGGCGAAAAGTGGTAAAAAGTGGCGACGAAGTGGTTATTTTTGCATTGTTAATAAAAATTGGTTTTTTATGTACTCCCGCGTTGTAATGTCGGACTTTTGTTTTGACGAATGTAGAGCAAATATATCTAAGTAACTTTGTGTCAAATTTGAGTTATCTGATAATAAGGGGTCAAAAGTTATAATACAGTTAATTTAACTTTTTCCTAAAAATGGTGATAAGTGATTACTCCACCCTGTGACGCTTTTTTCCTTAGTCTACGTTTTCTGATATGGATAGATGTTCAAACGAAACTTCGCATTCCAAATGGTACAGAGTACAGAGTAGGGTGTCAATAAGTCCTGACACAACTTCTTAAAGTATCAATAGGTGTTCCTTTCACCCTATCTTATTATGGCACCCCTATGCCCTAGACATACTTACGACTTAGGCAGAGACGGCTTAACGTAATTATAATCAAAATAAAGCTTTGACTAAATTTTTATCAGTTTTCCACTATTAAGCCATTTATTGGCTTGAGCTCAGAGGCGGATTAGTCAAAAACTGATGGAAATGTAATCTGATTATTATTTTGATTACAACTTTGTTAAGCCGTCTATAGGCTTAACTCGTAAGTGTGTCTAGAGTATTAGCTAACTCGATAATTGATTTTGAGATCGTTATCATTCTTATTTTTTCGTCTATACGCTCGTGATCTTGATACATGGCCTATGACGATTTTTCAAGACTAATTCGAATATGAAAAGTGGATTAAAAATAATCAGTAAAAAAAAGTAATATTCTTAGAAAGTTTGCCTATCGATTTAAGCAATAATAAATTGCTTAAACCGTTAAGAATCGAAGAAGTGACAAAGTTTTTCAGATTTGGCGAGATGTTCAAATCAAACTCATAGATATAGGACGTTCTAAATCATTTTCTCAGCATGATTTTATAGGTTTATCGAGCTAAAGAATAAAAAAAACTCATCAG
This sequence comes from Phlebotomus papatasi, assembly GCF_024763615.1. Lineage (NCBI taxonomy): Eukaryota > Metazoa > Arthropoda > Insecta > Diptera > Psychodidae > Phlebotomus > Phlebotomus papatasi. The sequence goes on from NC_077222.1 coordinate 34,379,063, forward strand.
GCAGACACTTTTCAAGTTCGATCATTTCACAAAATGTTATTACCATATTCCCCATAATTTCCCACACTCAAATTTAGGAACATAGGGGAAAGAGCCAATGATTTGTACAATCGCAAGCTTCGTAATGAATATTTGTTTTCTATGTTTCTCAATAAATGTGATTCATCGTATCCATATTTTAAAAACTAGGAGGAAATTGCTAAGCTTTTAAAATATATTACGGAGTCCCACTTATTGGGTAACATACTCTGAAAAAAATGTTTTGTAAAATTAACAAGACAAGTTTGTAAAAAGGATGTTCTTCCATACAGAATATGGAAAAGTTTTGTCAAATCGGCGGCCAACTGGATCTTGTTAAAAGTTTGTCAAAAGGGTGTTTTTTCATACAAAATGCAAGAAAAAGTTTTGTCAAATTGGTAAATAACATCCTTTTGACAAAATTTCAACAAAATCTATTTGTTTGTTTAACAAGACATTTTTTTCAGAGTAGGAAAAATATAATCATTGCGAAGCATGGGATCGTACGAAGCATGGACACTTTCTCGTATCGTGAAATCTTCCTTTTATACCAAACTTTAAATTTTTGGCACTAAACTACACCATCCATTTCGTCATGTAGATAATATACCATAACATAACGCATAATGAGTTCTCTACACTCTGTACATATATCCCGAAAAATTCACCCCCAAAACTAATTTTAATTTGACCATATGATGCATCTGTACCAGAATAAATGGATATTTTAAGTATATAGCGCTTTTCTCTATGGGAAAACTTTGGAGAAGTTTGCCAATTCAATAAATTTCATTCTACTTTTCTCATTTTATTTTTTTTTGCTCATTCTCTTGAAAATCTTGGCTTGGTTCTTCGTCTCTCAATTGTGCTCATAGCCTTTCATGAACGGCCAATCAATCAATTAAAAGTGCAACATGGGAAAACTTTTAGGGTTTCACACTTTCAATTTTGTTTGTTTAATCGAGGTTCTTCGTGAATGTTTAGATATCGAAAGAAAGATATATACGTAAAAGATTTACTTCAAATTGTGTCGAATTAATTGGGTTATATAGAGAATTAAATGAAACGAAATTTTCTGTGAATTGGAAAGATATAGAATTAGTAATTTGGAGAATTAATATATCTATAGAGAGCTTTTAAGCTACGTGCCAATAATTACAATGGATTTACATAGAAGATTAAACTCAAATCTCAATGTGATTATGAGAGCATGAATAGTTCAATAAATCATGCAGAAAATCTCTTGGTAAATGCAATTTGCAAATGTCATTGAAAATTAGTTAAATTTATTGAAAATTATATTTATTGAATCTGTTTCTAAACTATGACGGGGTTCAAAAGGAACAAATTAACTCTCACGTGTGACTGGCAGGTTAATTTAAGGGAAGTGAAGTGGTCAGGAATTGATTGGAAAAGCTCGAATAGAAATAACCACTTTAGCATGCCAAACATCACCAAATGAAAATATTAACTTCCAAACAAGTAGAAAATGTAGGTTAACTTGAAATAGAACATTGCAAATTTCATTTATGGTGGAAGTTGCTCACTTTTCCCACCAAGCACAAAGACATACTACACAGAAGTAGATTAATTTTAAAAGCATCCCCATCAAACAAGAGAGAGCTTCTCGACAAATTTCCCTGAGAATTTGAGACACTTTTAGGTCCCTCCGTTGTATAAAATTTGTCTAACAACTCATGGACAGTGTCACTCTAAGCTACAAGCACTTCATGTTCCTTGTCAACTTCGTTCAAGTATCACCATGAAAATGACAAAAATTGTGATTAATTTTGCCATAATTGTGAATTAAGTGAAAAATTGTTCCCCAACACTTAAACAACTCTTGAGAGACAGCAGACAGCGCCCAAAGGCTTAAAAATTGCCCAAAAATACCCTTTTGAGATATAAACCAGTAGCAAAAAAAAATGACGGTTGACATGAAACAGTTATTAAAAGGTTCATTTTATGTTGCGTCCTTAAATTATCGCACAAATTTTTAATGTGATAATTGTGCAAAATTGCCAAAGAGAATGGCTGTCTGTTTGAAGAGGAAGAAGTCAAAAACTTGACTGAAGTTAGGTGAATCTTCAGAGAAATAATTTAATTGATGGTGATTCTTCTTGACATTTTATTTATTAACCAACTCAACTGGTCTCCTAATTAAATTTCATCCGGCACACTTCACAATTCTACCTCTACCTGAGTGTTTTAGTTTACCATTTTCCCTGATCATCACTTTTGCCGAATGTCAATCAACCAATTAAAATAGTTCCAATACCATGAGCAATATTTTCGTAAACTCCATTAGATAGTCCAGCATAGTATGTACATTTTAAATTAAAAACTCATAAGGAGTGTTTTAAAAAAAAATCCCATCTTATCCGATAAACGCAACACTTTAATGCATTACTAAATGGGATTTTTGTAGCTTTTGCAAAAATTTATATTAGTTGACTGACTGAAGGTTAAAACAACATCATATTTTATAAGTGTGTGGTATTGTGTGGTTTAATCATTTTAGCATATCCTGTAGCTAAAGATGTTTTACATAAAATACCGAATAAATTAATGATTAAAGAAGGAACATAACTATTTTTGTTTCTACTTCTTGGAAATATCAAAAAGAAGATTAAATTTGAATAGATTTTAAATTACTTTTAAAAAATGGATTTGTTTTAAACCCATATTAATCACTGGCAAATCGTATAAGAATCAGTTACTAGAGGACACTGGGACAAATTTTTCAATGTGAAAATTTCAAATTTCGGCAAGATAAAAGAAACTGAAGTTTCAAAATTTTAGACAGTTTTTATTTATTTTTTTATTTACGAGAGCAAAATATTGTAAATTACCCTAAGCCTACAATATTCGTCACAATATCAACTTTTAGAAAATAGCTCGAGAAACACATTTTCTTTCAAGGCACAGAAAAGTGATCTTCAAAAGAGTTGTATGTAAAACGGTAAATTTCATATTTCAGAATATGTTCTTCATAAATCTATAAAGTTTTTGGAGATCTCATAATAAATTAAAAAATCCATTTTGACAAATATTGCCCCAGTCTCCCCTAGTTGTAACGCTTAGAAAGCAACTGTTCCAAAATTGGATTTCGGATAATAAAATCTCAATCTAAGGCCGCAATCTAAGCGGTTTCATTGAGATCATTTAAACTGCCGCATTAGATTCAGACTGAATTGTCCCAAAATTCGATTTTGGGACAATACAATCTCAATCCAATGCGGCGGTGTATATGGCCTCAATGACTGTTAGGGTAGTTTCATACGCAAATTATAAGTTTTCGAAATTTTTGTTTTCGAAACACAAGTAAATATAATAAGAATTCGCCCTACATAAAATATTAGTCCAAAAACTTCTTGTTTCTTGAATAGTGTTCTATTTCTTCAATAGAATTTTGATATTTTTGGTTCGGAAATTTTTGTTTTCGAAACACAAGTAAATATAATAAGAATTCGTCTTAAATAAAATATTAGTCCAAAAACTTCTTCTTTGAATAGAATTTTGATACGATAAAAGAGACCGATCTATCAAATTTTTACCACAAATATACCCTTTATTGAACTCGTTAAACATCCACGACTTTGAGAGATTCGAACGAAGCATTAGAAATTTGAAGCTATTACAGGCGATCTACTTTCTACTGTATCTACTGAGATCAAGTTGTTTTCGAAAAACTTATGTATTGATAAGTTAATCCAGAATAATTTAGAACAGCTAAAGACGAACCCGTTAGTCCTTTTAGAATTTTCGGAAGAGTTTTATCTTTAGAAATACCGTAGATGCGGGTGCCTTTGGTCTCTGGGGTTGACTTTACCCCCTGTTGTTTGTTACCTATTTCTTAATTACGAGTACCGTGTACTAGGTCTACTTGTCTCCAGTTTGCCTTTTCCGCCTTTTCTAAATCAGCTTTAAGAGTTTTCTCACAATAAATACCTTTCGCGAAAGGTTAATTTAAAAAGTTAATTTAGATAGAACAGATTGCAGCAATAATACTTCATCGCAATCTCCCGGAATAGAGCCTCCATTGCTCTTCCTCGAGAGCTCACGAATCTGGTTTCCTCTCAGCTTCACTGGTGAAGGCCGACTGAGGAAAGTAGATTCGTATACGCCTTCGAGATATATCCGTCGACCGCTCTTACTCCATCTATCCGTGGAGACTAGCAATACAGTGCCTCTGAAGTAAACCATTACAGCACCCCTCAGAGTTACCACCCCAACTGAACATTGATCGGTACCATTGGCTTAAAAGTGTCTTCGTCAGGGGTTTCTCCCTTTAACTCCTCTAGGCTCAACAGTCCTACTACAAGATATATATTTTTTCTACTGTGAAAAAATTAAGAAAAATAGATGCAAATGAAAAGAATAGCACAAAATTAAAATTCTTCAATTCAAAAAAGGCTTATTTAGAGTTGTCTCCCTACAATATATAATTCGCGATGTGAAATACTGTCCGAAAGGGTTGCATTTTAATACTCTAAAAGTCTAAAGTTTTATTGTAGTTTTGATGTCAAGAAGTCTGCAATAGTTTTAAAATGGACCAGACGGTTTTGTCAATGCCTTAAACTGAATGGATAAAATTCAATGAACATTTTGCCAGACTTTTTTCAACCAAATTCTTTTGTGATCTCATTAGTCCATCCAAAATTCTCTGTCATTATTCCACGCAAGCTTCTTGTCCCCTTCACACATTCTTCCCAATTGTAAATTCAAAAGAATCATCTCGTATCTTGTAGCATTCACCCCAGAAGAGATGTAATTGCAGAAAATTTATTGACATCCCAGTCAAAATGTATCACTTAAGTGTCATCGTAAATTCCTATCCTGTCCACAAAGTTTTCTCTTGTACTTCAATAGAAAATTTCTTATACAGAAGTCTCCACTCCACATCGGATAGATATTGTTCTTATGCTGTATGTATCCTCCATCCCAGAACCATATGAATATTTTGCGCTTTTTATCGATATTCAACTCCTTGAGAGAGCAAACTAAAATTTCACAGTTCACAGAACTTGTTTTACAGCATTTTGGCATGTGTTTTATTTCACTGAAACTTCTTTAACCCCATGATACATCTCACACTCGGTATCATTTCAATAATTCACTCATGAGACTTGACCACATGAGTCCAATTTTTTGCTGTTCTCTTAGCCAAATCATCACCACAGATTCCGAGATGAACACAAAAAAAAAACACACACTCAGTTCATTCAAATAAACGAAGAAGCTTCCAGTTAATTAGCATATTTGTGATCAGTGAGATATTAAAGGTGTGTCTTGATTTCACATTGAGATGATCTCGCGACTTAATGGCCTGATTAAAAGTTCATTCAGTTGATACTAAATGCAGGTGTATACTCCCAACGGACTCATCTAAATATATATTTTTTTATGGTCAAAACATACGCAAAAATGTGATATGATATTAAAATATATCATTTGGAGAAAATAGAACTCTGTGGTGCGCTATGGGTCTTTGGTATATTATAAAAATCATGTCATTCTCTCTCACCACCCAACAAACTCCCGTGAGAAGTAAGCTTTGTGTCCATTATCTTTATTATTTATTAACTCCCACTTGAAATCATCATCTTACAACACATGCTTCATCTTTTAAAGCATAGCAGATCCTCCCTCTCTATTCGTTATTTATTAACATACGTCCCGTTGATTGCTAGCAATATAGAGATCATTTTACATGCATTTTTGATACAACGGAAAACTTTTTAACACCCATGAGAATCGTACGGCTTTCATAGCAAAATATTTTCTTTGTGGCTTTTCTTACACCCCCAGAATTTTATTTCAAAACGAGATCAATGAAAGAATACAAAGGGATAAGATTGCTTTAGCCTATAGTAGCTGTGATTCTAGTTTTCGAGATTCAGTATTAAGCAGACACAAGTGCAATTGCACTCATACCACGAATATTACGCGATATATTCTTAACTTAAAGCAAATTTTGGAAAATTGTAAAACAAGATCACAATATGTAAGTATTCTCCTGTACAAAACAATTTCAAAATTGATTTCATGAGTTACTACTAGCTGACTACTGCAAGTACCATTCAGATGTATCAGATGAGGAGTAGAAATAGGCTTTCAGGCTTCGCACATAGTCTAGCTATGAACGCTGGAACACTTCATATTTTTTCCCATATTCCTCAGATTCGTCAAAAAAACATATATATGGTAAAAAGGGTGACAAAGCGTTGCAGGCTTTGTGTAATGCTCTAACTCGTAACTTAGATTCTATACCTCAAAAGTACTTTCGATTAATTTACCGTTTACCGATTCACAACCAATGTATTAAACACACCGAGAAAAATGTGGATGGTAAAATTTACCATCCTCCATACAAAATTCTAATGGCCGGATAGTAAAAAAGTCACCCAGCAAACGCGATATTAAATTGGACTGTCAAAAATTGTAGAATCTATTGCATGGATAGTAAATTCTAATAGCCGGATGGTAAATTCTAATATCCCCGGATATTAGATTTTACTATCCGGATGGTAAATTTTACTGGCAGGATAGTAAATTTTACTAGCCGGATATTAGAATGAAAAATGTCGGAAAAATTTATTTTTCCTTATTTTCATTGATTTTTGGCCATTGTTTGAGGGCTTGGGGCCCTTCCTGGATGACATTCTCTGTATTTCAAGCCATTTTGATGCGTGAAAATCTTTTTCCAACATTGACGACTCAGCCGAGATTTGAACACGCGACCTTTGTGATGACAGTCCAGCATCTTCCAGCTGCGCCACGAATTGCTATAATGTATTCAAAGCATATCGGGAACCGTTGCATCAGCACCCACGATATTCCAAAATGACATTCTAACAGCAGGATGGCAAATTTTATTGGCTTGGATAGTAATTCCAATCCAAATTACTATCCTCCGTTAAAATTTACTGTCTTCCAGTTGAATTTTAACATCAAATATGAGGCCAGTAAAATTTACTTCCCGGATATTAGAATCTAAGAGAGGTCAATGTAAAATCTAAAGGAGGATAGTAGATTTTACCATCCGGCTGTTAGAATTTACTATCCATAGGATAGTAAATTTTAAAATGTCAAGATGGTAGATTCTAAAGGAAAGTATCTATGGAGGATGGTATTTTCTACTATCTTTTGAGGCAGTAGAATTTAAAGACACGATTTGTAGAAAATACCATCCAAATTTTTCTCGGTGCAGATTGAATCACTTAAAAGATGGCCAAAAATGGCTTAGGAGTAATACAATTTATCTTTTGATAAGAATTATCCAATTCATGCTTGTCAGAAAATCCAAGACCTTTCCAACGAACCCAAACATAATACCTTTCGGTTAAGAAATACGCTCTCTAGAGCCTTTTAAACTTTTGACCTTGAAAACCCGTTATTAGAAAAGATTTACCGGTATTTTCGTATAAAAACGAAATCTCCACTTCGGTAATCTCTAAAATATATCCAAAAATGAAAAAAATTGTACAACGCGTTTTCGAGCAAACCCAAAAACATGATTTTGGAGGAGAAGGGGAGAAGTGGAGGGAAAATGAGGGTCATATTAATGGTCCCCAGGCCGACTTATGGGGGGTCCCTCGAAAAATCCAAGTCTCTATATTTAACCGTTTGGCCTCTAGGTGTGGTAACGGCCGGACGGATAGTGTGTCAGAGGAATCACATATACTGCTCTCTGTAGAGTTCGTGCAGTAGAAATGGGCTCATGATGTCCAGTTTAGCAGTACTCGCTTGTGCTTCCGAAATCTCATAGAAAATATGAAACTGATAGACATTATCAGGCCAATTTGCTAAAAGTCGCACAGCACAGAAAGTCGGGCTATATGAAAGCGTCTTCAGGACAAATGAAGATGAGCTGTTTCTTGCGAGTTTAACTTTTAAGAGTTTACCTTACTGAACCTGCCCGGGTGTTAAAAGGCAACGTAATTTAAGTACAAACAGCAAACTCTTATGTTTAAGCAAAAAAAAAAAGTTCCCCATTCAAGAACGTAAACGTAAAGAATCCTAATTCCAGAACTTAAAGTAGGTACTATACGGCCGAATTGGAGTACTCGGTTTTATCAGGCCCTATTACTCGAAGTCAAGTATATTCTAGTACTCTGCAAGTAAATACAAGCTCGATCCGATATAGTTAATTGAACTCTAGTAATGATAGTAGCTGTGATAATAAAATAATCATTACCAGAAACCAAACACAACACCTACGATCTCTTCTATCACTCTCCTTGACTTGAATTTGTGTGATAAACAGCACCGAACTTTCTTTAATACAAAGAAAAAAAAAGAATCCCATCTAACCACATCCGAATTCCAATGGAAATTCCCAAACATTCAACAGAAATTATTTCAAAGCACAAAAACAACAACGAAATTTCTAGTTAGTTCAATTGCAAATTACCATTAGACTTCTTCTTTCACGGAATTCAATTGGCTCAAATGGGTAAAGTCGCAAAAAAAAACCCACCAGAGAAATTTATGTTTTTTCTGTGTTTTACTTGTGGATCATCCAAGTCAAAGAAGAGAGGCTCAGTATGATCTGTTTTTTTCCTGACTCACTCGTGCTGACAAAAATTGACTTTGGACTTTACAGATGAAAGACACAAATAAAGAGTAGAAATCCAAATAAAATTATAATTACCCTAAATCATGGGTGTGAGAGAGACACCATACATTTGGTCGACAAAAAAAAAATGCTCCAACTTCCGTCCCGCGAAAAAGCACCGTGTTTCAGATACTGATCTGTGTGTTAATTCCCGCGCAAGCGAATTGTCGCTGGTGTTTTCCACTGATTTACGACACTTTATTAATCTTACAGGCGAGTTAAGTGCTAAGAGACTCCAAGAATTGACTTTCTGATTATATTTCTATTCGTTCTACTCTATTTTAGCCATCCCCTACTTCTCCCGGTTAACATCAGACACTATAATTCATAAAATAAACACTTGGTGAAACCATTAAGTCTCAGCGCATCATTCACATTTCAATAGCAGAAATCGCACTAATCGATTGAAAACCTTTAGTCAAGTGATATAATATTTTATTGCACGAACTCTATAGAGAAAATAAGAACGCTTATGACCTATCAATAATTAGTTTCAAAGATATTTGGACTTTGCACTAATTTTTGTAGTTTCGTAATTCTAAAAATTTTCAAAATCTCTAAAATTTTGAAAAGAATGACATCCTTTCGTTTGCCGTTCTTTTCATAGGGTCTAGTGCAGAGGTGCGCAAGAAACCGTTGAAACCGAATTAACGTCAAATGAAACATGTACGTCAATGATCAAAACGCTACTATAACAAACTTATTTTGACGTTAATTCGGTTTCAACGGTTTCTTGCACACCTCTGGTCTAGTGATGAAAGATAGCGACTTAGGGTCATCAGGGGGATTCTGCGTATAAGTTGCAAGAAAATCCTTACAGCATGTTCGGGACCATTGAAAGCGGTCCTTACCTCCGCTACCGCTAGGTGGTCCGCTTCTTCATTTCCCGCAATACCCTTGTGTTTAGTTTAGATACCCAATGGAAACCGAGACGTCACATTTATATGAGATCGCTTCTAACATTTTTCTGCACTCAGCTATGAGAGTAGAACGCGACTCATAACCTGTTATAGACAAAATCGCAGCTCTGTTATATGAGAAGATTTGAACTTTCCTATCCTCAATGCCAGATTCCACTAGACTCCGAGTACCAAGCAGGATTGCGACGACCTCAGCCTGAAACACAGTCGTGTACTGACTGAGGGGCGTTGATCCCCTAATTTGAAGCTTCCAGCCATTGTAAACGGCGCCTAAGAATCTTTGAATCCGTAAATCGTCAGTGAATTAAGTGATCGCATCGGATTCGATGATCTAATCCGAACGTTCAACCTAGTCAGCCCTCGTTTAAAGTATTACTTTAATTATTTTCTTGGGAAGCCTTCCCCCAATGTGGAAGTCATCGGTCTGGATGTCTGACAACAGGCTTATCGAGTATTCTCGTTATGAATGGGTTCGAATCGATTGTGTACCGAAATACAAAAATGACTGGTAAAGAAAAATTTTGCAGAATTAGCGCACTCATGAATAGGAGAAGTTCTTTAAGTATCCCAAAAACTTTGAAATGAATATGGGAAAAATATGAGGTGTTTGAAGCCAGAGAATATGTGCGAGGCCTGTAAGACTTCCCCTACTATATCACTGAGAGAAATCCAAAAGTTAAAATAACATTCCGGAAATGTTAATTTTACCCTGCAGTATTGATCCGAAAACGGTGTAAATATTACCCTTTTAAGGTGTATTATGGGTTAAAGTTACCCTTCTTTCATGTTGATTTTACCCTTAAAAGGTGTAAAATTAACAATAAAAAATGTTGATATATTTTTACACCAAAAAAGTGTTAAAGTTATGACGAAAAAAAGTTAATCGGAGCCTCTCTTTTTTTCTAAGTGATGCTTACCACGATCCAAACAAATATTGCAAAATCAAATTAAATGAGATAGTGTCTATGCCCCAAGTTCAAGCATTGTGCAAAGTATCAGGGGCTTTACCATCCCACTTTCATGTTTGGTAAAATTAGAGTACTTTGTGCAATTATAACTTTGGTGTGAATTGAGTAACATAGCTTTAGAAGCAGAAAACTAATTTCCCGGTTGTCTGATTTTTCATATTTAATTGTTATAATTTATTATCCACTAAAATCTGCTCAATTGCCAAAATGAGCACTTAGTAATTATACTGTACTGGAAGAGCTTTGCATGTTTAAGCTTAAATGAAAGTTCACTTCCAAGACAAGAAGGATTATCCAAAATAAATTCACAGTAAATCTTATAACGACCTAATAATCATCACGCCAGGATTAAGTTATTTGTAGAATCATAATGTGAATTTTCGAGCATGAAATTTTCCACCAATTGAAATTATCAAAAATTTAAAATCTTATCTTATGTTGTCACACACAGTAAGGAAAGCTTAATGAGATTAGTCACTTTATCTGTCAGACAGAGGAGACGAAAATGGGAGAAGAATGGTGTTGAAGAAAAATTAATTGATGAAGTTCATGTGTTTGTCTTTAATCTAAAATTAAAGTTTTTATTTACATTTGAGGTTTCGCAAAATATTCGCGATGCGTGAAACATAATTCTGGCAATTTAACCAGACAGCTTGTCATTTTAACATGTGTATTTATAGAACATTTTTTTTTCATCTATATAACAATTTTTTTGCGGATTTATTGGCTGATAAGGTGGCACATCTTTAGTATTTTAGACTAATTGCCCCTTCTAATTTTCACCAAGGCAATTAGTGGCGTCTATAAGGAGGCTCATATACTGCAATTTGCGGGTAATTATTTTAATAGTGAAAATTCGAGGAGATTCTTGAGGATAAACCATGCCATTGACCTAAAGACCACCTACAGAATGAGAGGCAAAAAATACTAGGGGAAAGTGCCTATGTTTCGTACGATCCCAGGCTTTGTAAAGACTAAATTTTTCCTATATGTTTCTCAATAAATGTGACTCATCGCACAGGGTAAGGGCTCATAATTTTGACCAGTCTGCTTCTAAGCATCGATGTTCCAAGTTTGAAGTGCGATATTTTCAATACTATTTTAGGGTGAAAGGAACGTCTATTGACACTTTAAGAACTCGTGTCAGCACTTATTGACACCCTACTTTGTACTATTTGGGATATGAAATTTGAACATCTCTGTTTTTAGTAAAAGGTATATTACAGAAAAAACGTTATATTACTTATATTTTACTAGATACATTAAATAATTTTCAACATTTTGACAAAAGTGCCAATAGGGGTTCCCTGTCGAACAGACGTTCCTCCGACCCTACTTTTCTTGTTACTCTCTTTTCAGAAAGGTTCTTTAGAAACTTGGCAAGCTATTTATCGTATTATTTTTACTAAAATTAGTCTTAATACGTTTAAAAATGAATTGATATGTAGAGGTGAATTTGAGTCTTATTTTGGACAACTTGATTATTAATTTGGACAACTTGGCTGTAAATATGGACAGCTAGTCCGCCTCAACAGGATGCCCATTGTTCTTCATTTCATGAACCAATTTTACCAAGTCCTCTTCCTGTTCATGTAAGGGAAACGTAGAATGTCACAAGAAGCCCGAAAACTTTCCATATCATTCATTAAAGTGAGTTGACTTCGGTACTCCAAGTACGTGCGGATTCGCTCATTTCCTGGCCTTTCCGGGAGCCTTTCAAGGCTTTTCGCGCTACATCTCTTTCGTAGAGATGATGCTCCTTAGTTTCTCCAGGAATTTGTGCAACCTAGTCATCACAAAAGCTAAAACTTCATGAAATTTCGTGAGAACAACACCTGTCCAAAATAAGAAGTATCACCTCACTGGTTAATGTCTTAGAAAATTTCCCATTTTTTACACGAAAAACGTAATTCACAGGGCAAATCTCACTTCAGGTTAAATATACAAATCACCACTAACATGAATCAACACAATATTCAATGAATATTTAATAATATCACTCAAAAAAACGAAGAAACATTGTTAGTACTTCACCACAGCTAAATAAAACTGAAGTAAACACGAAGTTCTGTCATATTTCTCGTAAGTAATTGTTCACACTGAATTTTCGACAAAGCCATTTTAACTCAAATCATATTCAAAATTTAACGTTTTTAGTGTTAAAATCTTCCAAAAAGAACAAATATTTAGATAGAATTCATTATTCATCAAATATTGGAGTAAAAATCTATGATTTCAATCAATTTATTTTTAGTGTCCAATTTTATCCTCAAAGTGTCCAAAATAAGAAACTGGACAAAATTATGAGCTTTTCCCCTACGTATTTTAGAAACTAGAGTGCCCAGTTTTTAAAATATATTGCGGACTCACATTTATTGAGAAATATAGGAAAAATTTAGTCATTGCGATGCTTGGGGATCGTACAAAGCATGGACCCTCTCCCCTATGCGAATTCTATATTCTAATCTGTCTCAATGAGAAGGTAGCAATAGCGCCGTCATTAGTAAGAAGTATATAATTTAAATCCATTTTGAGCCCATTGAGTCAATTCAGAGAAGGTCAAAACATTTTGCTTACTCTTGAAATTATTGCCTTTTCTTCGCTTTTAATTCATTGATTTATTCTTTTCAATAGACCCCAGTGCAAAAAACCATTATCCGATTATCGATTTTGTATAGTGTTGAAAATGATCTAATTGTTCAACCATATAGAAAGAGCGAGAAGGAATAGTATTTTTTTTGAACAACTCTTTTAGAAGATGATGTAAGATTCTCAACAAAAAGAGAAATATTGAGACACGCGTAATTTTTATGCCCATAGAAACACGAGGATTCTCCATGAACCATTAATCACTAAATAGTTCCTAGTATGTTAAATCATGTGGTTAAGTATTTCACGGTTCATCTTTCTACAGAGTGATTGTGCCTTGGAAAATGACCACTATAATGCTTTGTGAGCATATGCCTTTTGATGACGATACCGTCCCCTCGATGTCTAGCAAATCCATTCTGAATATTCCGTGTGACTTTGTTTACTTCCCACACAGACAATTGACCAATTTTAATTGCTGACTCCTCAAATAGATCCCTCTGAGAAACTTTTGTATGCTCACAGACAAATTGGTGGATGGCAAATGAAAGTGGAAATCCTCATTAACGACCTCAGACCATCGTCTAAACAAAGATATCAACTGCTATATAGCCAAAACATGAGATTCACAAAATATTTTAACATACTCATTTGGCCAAAAAACTCCCAAAGAATCTCTTAACATATGGCACAAGTTTGGTTTTTTTTTGTTCCTAAATCTTTTGTGACTTCAAGAGCAGAACTTTTTTGTCGTTATGTTAAAAAAAATTCTCTCTTTCTTCATTAATTCTCTAACACACTTCTTCAAACACTCCCAGAAAAACTGTCATTTTTTTCGCATAAGTTTATATAAAAATGACACATCAAATGGCATATGAAATATAATTCTTTGTGATATTTGAATTGAAACCAAAAAGCAATCAAAAATACCCACAAAAGTCAAAATGGAATTTTTATTGTTTTCTGAAGAGATTCTTGCAAATTTGTGGTTTATTAATTTTTGCACAAAAAAACTATGATAATTTGCTACTTGTGTTTGGGTAAATCGTATTTTTTTTGCTAATTTAAAATGGACAAAAAATGTCATGTATCATTGGATATAATGGACCGAATGAAAAAGTGAAGATGTAAATGATTTTCTACAAATATTCTTGACATGATTTTTTTTTTCGAATATGACCATTGGTATTGAAGAAGGATGAAGGTCATAGTTGTTGAAAAATAACCGTAAAATTGATTACATACATAATGTACAAGGGTTATGACCATTTTCTGTAGGTAAAAAAAAAACTTTTTACCGCTCAAAGGAGACAAAATCAACAAAAAACACCAATAAAGGAATAAAATTTAAGAATAAAGTGATGATCCGTTAGATGTTGGATCAGAAAAAAAAGAATTCCAAAACATGAATACTATTCTTATATTTCATTCAATAAAATCCAATTACGTCCATATATATAAATCACAATTGAAATACACGATGGTATCACACCATTAGCAATGAAATTACAATCAAATTGTCAAATGAACTTTATTAAAGAAGGCACTAAACAACAAATTACTCAATCAACTGTTGGACAACATCTGATTGTCTTAAATCACTTCGCGCTGAAGCAATTGTGGGAAATATTATTTTTATGCTAAACCAGTGAAACATCTCAAAAAGGCCTTATTATAATACAAATGACCAATCAAATTAGACCTAACATGTCGACCAGTGAATATTTTAGCAATGGAATAGAGGCATGTGGGCCCTTCATCAATACCTATTTCTTTTCCATTTTATTTTGAAGGTTTATTTTAGTATTATTAATAAAATTCAACATACTTTTTTACATAAGTCGATAAATTATGTTGCACTCCCTATTAAGCACGTCTTTGACAATAGTACAAATATTGACCTAATCATCGGATTACAATTTATAAATAAATCACAATGTCTATGTTAATCGAGTGGGGTGTTTGCTATAGTTTACCATATACTATAGATTTTATATCGATAATTCAATTAACACAAGAAGAGGGGTATAAAAGGCAATACCGCCTTAATTAAAAATAATATCCAACTAGAAAAAAAACTTTAATCAATAATTCTTTCATTCATCCAAATAATTATAGGGGATATCTGATTAAGTGGATTATACTTCTTCTGCTTGATGGGGAATATGAAGAAGAAAAGCAAACATAAATACTTCTTCCGAAAATACTCTCTCGATTAATAACAATTTGAGATAACTTACTTAAGATAAATGATTTATTGATCAGTGATATTTTTATTCAACCGATTTTTCTCAACTTATTCGCCCCGTCCGTCGATTGAAATTAATGAGTATTCTCTTAATGCATCTTAGTCTTTAACACTGAAGATTTATGCCGTCTCTACATTATAATACACTTGATAAGTCTTATTAAAAACCCCATGATAACTTCTGTTGAATTATAATATGCAAAAGAGAAAATTGTCTCAGCTTCTCCCATTTGATGAATGTTTTCGGAATTTCAACTATGCTTTTGAAGCATAAATTAACTAGAGTGGTTTTTTTTAGCTTTTCTTGAACATACTTTTTAAATTGATTTTTTTTTCACTGAGCTTGGCAATAGTTTGCAATAGATTTCCAATAAGAAACAATTTAAAAGACTTATTTTATTTTCAATATATTTCACAACTGCAAAATTAAGAGATTATATACATTGCCAACGGCTACATTATGTGCAAACTAATGCATATTTGCATTTTGAATCCCTGAAGCTTTAGCATAAGTGCCCCTGGCGATAAGAGATTTTATAGCCACTTTATAAAATCCACTCAATTTGAAGTCAAGAAGAGATCCATAAAACTTGACTGAATATTTCACATTAAAATAGTCAATAGATGATACAGATTAATATACTTAATAAGTTATAATCAATATGCTAATTTAAATAATTAATAGGCTTCTCGTAAATTGAAAACGCTTTTGAACCTCAAAACAGAAATTCTTTTGTTAAACCCTAATGATCCATTTTAAAGGCCCCTTGCATCTTGTACAATAAGCGTGACGATAATTTGCAATTCATAATTTCCTACAGATTTAGATAACAAAAACTTGCACACGAAAGGTATATAATTTATAATTGGTGGCAAGATTGTATAAATGAAATGGGCATAATAACATAAAATCCAATTGAGAAAGAGATTAATCAATTTGAGGAGTGTTCTCTGCCCTCAAAGATCATTTCGAGATCTCTGGGGTGTAGTTAAATTGTAACGTATCAATTTAGTAAATGTTTCTTTTTCTCTCACTCTACACAAACCATTAAATATTTTGTATATGATTGATTAGAATAGATATTAAAAGGGCCACAAAAAAGGGCAATAAAAATAGTAGAGGAAGGCTTTCAGGCTTTGTACATACTCTGGTTTCGAACGTCGAATACTTCATATTTTTCCCATATTACTTTAATGAATCTGAGCTAAGTTTCTCAGAAAATGTGGGACTTAATAACCTTTACCATCATCATTTACAACCGCTTATCCTTATTGGGGTCAGAGACCCGTGACATCAAGGTTAATAGAACACGCCTATCGATTTTCCGTTTTCTTCAGGAACATCTTCAGGAAGATATTCGTATTCGATCCCAAGGCGCCCCAAGGCAATATCCTGAATTTGATTAAGCTACCTTGACTAGGTCTGCCTCGAGATCGAGGTCTCCTCACAAGCATAGCTTTTCTGGGAAATCTTCATTCATGCGTTGAATATGATTACACCATCGACGTTGTGATCTCTCAACTCGAAGAAGCAACTCCTCAATTTTTCGCTCCTCACGAACGACTACGTTCTTCACTCGATCTCGGCGAGTGATTCCCTTAACTCTTTCGCGTCCATAGGGTAATGTCATGACTCGGGGAAAAAAGTTTTTTTTGGGTATTTACATTAATTGAAATCTATCTGTTCGTGCACGACATCATAATAGAAGGATGTAAGATTCTTGGCTCATTTTCTCAAGACTCCAGTTAGATTTCAATTAATGTAAATAGCCAAAAAGAAACTTTTTTCCCCGGGTCATATATGACCCTATGGACGCGAAAGAGTTAACCGCCCGGAGGTACCTCATCTTGGTATGACTTAATACTAGCTAGCTAATAAAACAAAATCGGACAACTAATTTTTTCTATGTAGGGGAATGTAGGCAGGCTTCGCACGTGTGGGCTTTCGAACGTTTCGAACGATACGAATTTTCTCTTTATTTCCAAAGAGCTGGTTTCGCATTTCTTAGCCATAAGTTAAGTATTTATGAACCTTATCTTCATTGTAAAAATAGGCAGAAAAGCCCTTCTTTCCTCTAATATCACAAATAGAAAATTGGCCCAAAATGGGTAATTTTGATGGCACACATTTCATTTGATTTCTCATAGTTAAACCCATTTCTAAAAAATCATTTACACAGTGGATGAATAGTATACTTGAGATGATATTTGCGTAATAATTTTTTGCATCGAAGAGAAATTATTTTCACGGTGGCGGAAAATTCGCAAGTAGTACACTGTGTGTGATTTCAAACACTGAATGTGTGAGCGTTCGCACATCCATCAGACAACTCCAGCTTCAAAATCATAACCTCACTTAAGCCTCATAAGCCACAGTGAGACATTCGTGGTCATTTCCTCTTCCCGTCTCCATGAGACGACGGTTATTGACAATGTGAACCGTGTGAACATGTTCATAGTCGATTTTTCGATATTCATTTGGAAGAAAAAACAGTGCTCCAGAAAATGTGAACAAGGTGTTTTAAAGATCTTCTTTTAGTGCAGTGATAGTTACCGCGAGTTCACGGGGATACAGTATAACAATCGGAAAATAATTTTTATTTGTAAATAAAATTTATTTCAAGAAAAAATCAATGACGAACCCAAACCCCCATCGTGTGAACGCTGTCCCTGGGGGCAAGAATCGCACAAATCGTCATATTTTTTTTCATTTTCCTGTTCAGGAAAAACCAACAATTCTGTGATAGTGAACTAGGCATGCATAGAAACCTAAAAGATCAGAAAACTTTTTGGTGGGGTGCAATTCACTGCCCATTTTACAGTTTAGTCAGAAAAAGGTCCTGAATATGAAGTACGAAAAAATGTGCGAAGGCTGCCTACATTCCCCTATATTTAGTGAATTTGATCCATGGCTCTTTTCTGGAAATTCGAGGCATTGGACTAATTATAAAAATGTAACATTATAATGGGTGAAATTCATTGAAAACATATTGAAAAAATGAGTTGTTCGAAGCTTCAGTCGTCCGAAGGTAGCGCGCTTTCCCCTATTGCTATTGGTCAGATTCACTGACGGAATATGGTAAAAAAAATTGAAGTGTTCGAAGTCACAGTGTGTACGAAGCCTGAAAGCCTTCCCCTACCACAGTTTCTTTTAATTTCAATTGGAAGCAGTTTTGTTACACATCTCTTAAGATGCACCATTATTAAAGATAGTTCCCGAAATAATGTCATATGGAAATTGTTTCATCATCCCAAGTGATGTAGGTGAAATTCTTTTAAATATATATATAATAGCTCTGTCCACCGTTTAACATGATACAACGTTGGAAATTGGGGGAAAAACAGCAAGAGATGAGGAAGTTTGAAGAAAAATTGAGTGAAGCACCTTCACCTAAAATATGCGATTTGAACGTGAATGGAAAAAAGGTGAAAAAAGTAAACCTGTTCCAATATACTCATTCCCCATACAATTAAAACCATTCAGCATTGAGTAAAATACTTGCGTTGAAAGAATGGAAGAAACGTAATTTTTTATTCGTTCTTCTCCTTTCGCTCTTCTTTTCCAGGCGATTGTTAAATTGAATATCCAGAAAGTTTAAATTAATGATGAAAATGCAACCAAACTGAATACAAAACGTATTGAACAATCGAATGAATGCCCAGCAAACATCGTGTTTAGAAAAAGTTAACTAACAATTATCCCTGTTTGCACAAGAAGCAATCAAAAATGGATTCAACGCAGATGTAACTGACAATTTCTTGTTGAAAAAGATGGGAGTTATTATTTATTTTCAATTTCCCTCATTTACTCTCTTCTTTTTCACGTGCTTATCCCCTTTCTCCGTATAGCACTTTTTTTTAGATTGGAGACAGACCCAAGAGCAACCACCCAAATAATCATCAGAGTCCAAAAGTGATGCAGATGTTGGTGATTCAGTGAAAATTGTACATACGATGCATTTGATATTTGTTTGAGACAAACAATTAGGCTTTTTTTTATCTCTGCCATATTACACGACCACAATAAAGAGAGATTTTACGATGAAAAATGTTTATTTTGTTTAGTTCAATTTCATTTGCTTTAGCATTATTTAGATTTTTATATCAATCGCCCCGTGTTGAGTATTTGTTGTTCTACTTCTTTTTTTCTCAATACCTACTACTAAAAGTGCATATCGCCGCTTTCATTAAACATTATCGTATTTTTCTTCAGTAGACAAATTCTTAGGATAACTGCCAGAAAAATCGATTTTATGGAATAGAATTTTCTTAATTTATGAACGTGAACATGTTTTATTTAAAAGAAAAATTATTACAAAAAGCAGGACTAGTAAAAATATTGGCAAATTGAACGAACGGTGGTCAATGTTAAATTGTGGTAACTTTTGCTTACAAAAAAAATGTAATTTAAAAAAAATATATGGGAACTTTCGGAGCTACAAATTGTTTAATAAAAAATAAAATAAAATCATGGGAAAATGTTTGCTTCTCATTGCTTTTGTTAGTAGAAGAGACCAGTATAAAAAGTCACAAATTGGAAACAAGAGACCGTAGTACCAAATTTTTAACATAGATCTTCATGAATCTCCTCAAAAATTGTAGCTTCATGACAATATGAAAATACGTAGACTTTATAATCATTTTTAATTAGCCCATGAAAAAGTTATGACAATTGCTGATCCAAACAACAATATGGAAAATTAAAAATATTGAAAGTTTGACCCTTCTTAAAATATTCTCCAATGACCTCTACACACTAGAGCAATTTATGTCCATATTGAAGAGTTTTTCCTACACAAGCGTAGGGAATTTGCTTCAATATGGACATAAATTTCTCTAGTATGTAGATGCCATAATGGCCCCTATATACTAGAAAAACTTATGTCCATATTGCCGCAAATTGCCTATGCTAGTTTAGGGAAAACTGTCAAATGTGGACATAAATTTCTCTAGTTTTTAGAGGCCATAAGGCCTCCACCGAGTGTAAGAAGTTAAAATATAGAGTTTTGAAGTAGTTCGCATGAAAACGTTGCAAATTTTACGAAAATATCATTTAAACTGTATAAGTTATTAAATTACATATTAATATTGATCAACTTAAAGGATATCTCTCATTAATGATCTCTACACACTAGAGAAATTTATGTCCATATTGAAGTAAATTCTCTACGCTTATGTACGAAAAACTCTTCAATATGGACATAAATTTCTCTAGTGTGTAGAGGTCATAAGATAGAGAAAAATTATCTGAGACAAAATTGTAGAGGAATAGATTTCCCATCAAAATATATCAACGAGATAATGTTTTTCATTTTCTAGAACAAAATGTTTCAACTTATCCCAGGCTGTGATATTATATATTTGCCAAAGAAGTTTTGAGTATCTTCGCAAAATCAATTTTAAGAATATGGCGCGAAGAGCTCATTGTCTTCCAAGATAGAGAAAAATTGCCTTTTAATGTTATAAAATAGTAAATTTTCTGCAAGAATTTTCTTGTTACAAATATCTTAGATCTTATAAGAGCAACTGAAAAAAAAATCCGTTTTGTGACATTTTGCCCCACAGAGTAAAAAATTTTTAGCTGCTTTACGATAATTTTCTTTGTTAATTTTAAATTAAACATGTAATCGTGTGTACTAATACACATTTGTGTAATTTGTACACATTTTGTCTGAAAACTGTGTAATTTTACACGAAATATGTAAGAAAATATACAAAACTGTTTAATCATTCCCAGTTGATTACACGGTTTTCAATAACACAAAATTTAAATTACACATTTTCAGATTACACGTTTTGTTGAAATACATAATTTGTGTAACTTTGCAAGAATAATCGTGGTAAAAAGGCAAACCAACGATTATCCTTGTAATTTTTTTTACTGTGCAATCTCCACTAAAATAAATATTAAGAAAATCCGTTCTTTACAGAAAATATTCCAATTTTTTAATAAATATATTTGTGGAGGACGTACCTTAAAATAAAATATCACTCCTATGAAAACTCCTGCAAGTCAAATGGACTCACTCTCCCTTGTTGGTTACCTTTAATTAAAATAAAACACGAAGGTTTAGAACCCCTGCCCTGGCTATGGCTTCTTCCTCCTCGTGAATTACCTTTAAAATGATAAAATAGCAATTACAATCCGTCGCGAACGACCGGATAAACGCCACAGGATCCAGATGCTGACCACCGCTCCTGAGAAAAACTTTTTATTACAACAAACTAATTTATTTCACCAAATTCTCCAAAATATTTCACACACGCTGTTCTTCACTCCTTCTTCTTCTTTGACAAATTTTCTCAAGACTTTTGTTTTTCAAATTTTCCACTAGGGGGCAACTTCTCCAACTTTCCAGTCACCCCTTCAACCAAAGTGCCGTGGATACTTCCGCGGAATAGTCGACATTCTCCCCCTCGAAATTACTCAATTGGTAATTTCGCCAATTTGTTTGCAGCTCTTTTGACTATTCCGTCTGCTGTCTTCAGAGTCACCACTCGGGTGACGTTGTCCTTTCCTGGATGACATTCCATCACTCTGCCTCGAGCCCACTCTCCTGGTTTGACGTTGTCTTCTTTGATTAGGACCAAATCTCCAATCTCCAACGAACTCTTGTCCTTGGTCCACTTTGGTCTTTGCTGTAGGCTCGTCAGGTACTCATTCTTCCATCGTTTCCAGAAGCTCTGGACTACTCGTTGAATCAGCTCGTACCTCTGCAGACGGTTGATTGGAATGTCCGTCTTGTCTTCACTTGGTAATAACTTCAGCGAATGGCCAATTAGAAAATGACCCGGAGTCAAAATCTCTTCATTTTCTGGTTCCACTGACATTGCACATAGAGGTCTCGAGTTTAGGCAAGCCTCTATCTCACAAAGGATAGTGGTGAAGGCCTCGAATGTGAGCTTCATATCACCCATCACACGCCTAAGATGATACTTTGTAGACCCGATTGCTCGTTCCCACAAACCTCCAAAGGTTGGTGCATATGGTGGGTTGAAGTGGAACTGGATATTTGCTTCTGCCATAATTCTGCTGACTTTTCCTCGCATTCGCACTTCATCATCCTTGGTGGCAGCACTGGCTCCGACGAAATTTCGACCATTGTCGCAATAAATATTTTGACAATACCCTCGTCGAGCAACAAATCGCTTCAGAGCGTTGATGAATCCATCAGAAGACAGGTCACCAACAGCTTCAAGGTGAACTGCCTTAGTCGTCATACATATGAAAAGACATATGTATCCCTTCACGTAACGGCTGTTTCGAAGATTTGAAGCCTTGATCTCAAACGGCCCAGCATAATCACATCCTGTGTTCACGAAGGGGCGAATCTGATTGACTCTAACTGCTGGGAGATTCGCCATCACTGGTGATTGGAGCGTTGGTCGATGCTGGAAACATCTGATGCATTTGTTCAATACTTTCCTGGTCGCATTTCTCCCTCCCACAATCCAGTATTCACTGCGTAGGATACTGGTCAGCAGATTGAAACCAGCATGTAGATGTATCTTGTGAGAGTACTCTATCAGCAACTCAGTAAAGCGATGACCTCCAGGGAGAATTATTGGGTGGCGAGCGTCGTACATCAAATTTGCAAATCTCAATCGTCCTCGCACCCTCAGAATTTGGTCATCGTCTAAGAAAGGCACCAGCTTCACAAGTCGACTTCCCTTCTGGACTGGCTCCCCCTGTCTACATCGGGAAATTTCCTCACTGAAACATTCTTCTTGGATGTCTCGGATGAGACGTTTCAGAGAGTTTCTGCGTTCTTGAACAGTCAGGGGACCCTTTTGATGCTCCTCTTTCTTCGTACTTAACCGGATGAGATGAGCTCCAATGCTCACCATCTTACTGAAACTTGATATATCTTGTAAGAACTCATAAAGTGAAAACTTACATTTCCTTGTGGTGTGGGCAAGCATCTTCTTGACTATCTTCTCCTCGCCAGTATCAGCAGGAACAATCACTTTGTTTTCTGGCCAGGCACTGGAATCTTGGGACAACCACTTCGGACCCGTCCACCAAAGAGGATGACTAACTAATTCACTGGGCTTGACTCCTCGTGACAAACAATCCGCCGGGTTTTGCTTGCTTGGTACATATCGCCAATGATGTGGAGGAAGTACCTCTAGAATCTGCGCAGTTCTCTGAGCCACATACTTCTGCCACTTTCGGGGATGGGATTGTAGCCACTGAAGCACAGTGGTTGAGTCACTCCATGCTGTCACATTCACTTCCAAGTGGATGAATGAGTCCTTGATCTTTTTGACTACTTCACTAAGCAGCAAAGCAGCTTTGAGTTCCATTCGGGGTATTGATGTTGGCTTCAACGGAGCAACTTTGGATTTTGCTATGAACAAACACACGTGATAATCACCATGAATCAACATTCGTGCGTAAATCACAACACCAAACGCCTTTTCTGATGCATCCGCAAATGCATGTAACTCCACAAAAGCTCCATTGTGAGGAAGACATCTTTCAACATGGGCTGATTTCAGCAGTTCAAATTCCTTTCTTATAACATCATACTCCTTCTGATCTTCCTCAGAAAGATCATCGTCCCAGTTCTTTGTTGTTGTCCACACCTTCTGGAAGAGCATCTTGAACGTAATTGTAACTGGTGCTATAATTCCCATGGGATCATAGACTTTTGCTGCTTCCGAAAGAAATGCTCTACGAGTTCTGACTTCTTGAGGAAGGTGAAGCTCTAGCTTCATCACGTCTTCCGTTGGGAGCCACCTCATACCTAGAGTAGCGACTCCATTTTCTTCATCTTGGCCAACGGTAGCTAGTTCATCCTGAGCTTTTGTCTGCAAGACCTCTTTAGCATTGGACGTCCATTTTCGTAGCATGAATCCTCCCCTTGCAGAATATTCTTAATTTTGTCACTGACACAAACACTTTCTTGCACTGTTTCGGTTCCGTAAAGCAAATCATCCATATAGAACCCACTTTCTATCCCTGCACTTGCTTCCGGATAAGTCTCCTTGGAATCAATTGCCATTTGCTGCAAGGTTCTTGTGGCAAGATACGGTGCACTTGCAGTGCCGTAGGTGACAGTCTTCAGCCGATACAACTTCATAGGCTCTTGGGGATTCGGACGCCAAAGCACTCTTTGGAAATCTTGGTCTTCTGCAGCTATTTGTACCTGCCGGTACATCTTCTCAACATCGGCTTGGAAAGCAATCTTGTACGTTCTGAACCTCATCATAATTGACAGAAGATCATCTTGGACTTGAGGTCCAATAGCCAATGCATCATTCAAAGAAACACCGCTAGAGGACTTACTTGAGGCATCGAAGACCACTCTCAATTTTGTGGTTGTGCTTGAGGGTCGAACAACGGCCTGATGTGGAATGATGTAAGACTCTTCTTTGATTCTCTCGTCTTCTGGAACCTCCTCCATGTGTCCGAGAGAGATATATTCGTCCATGAAGTCTGCGTATTGTTTGTGGAACTCTGGATACTTCTTGAACTTGCGTTCCATCACAGACAATCGTGCTTGAGCTGCCGGCAGAAAGTTACCAAACTTCCCACGATCAGTTTTGAAGCATAATTTGACCGTGAATCTTCCTGACTCATCTCGCTTGTGTGTTGCAACGAAATCATCTTCACAAAGCTGCTCTTCTTTTGTCAGGATTTTCCTTTCCGGTAACTCCTCCTCAGCTTCCCAGAATCTTTTAAGCGAATTCTCAATGTCACAATGTGTATGAAGCACCTGTACTGAAGTCTCCTCAGCATTTTGAGTCACAACTCCCCCTAAGACCCAGCCAAAAATGGTCAGCTGCGCGATAGGGTATCCTGGTGCTGATCTCTTGTCCGGAAGGTTGATTTCCCATGCATACTCCATGCCAAGAATTATGTCAATCTTCGCAGGATGGTTGAATTGTGGATCAGCCAACGTAAGTCCCTCAATATGCTTCATTTCATCCAGTGTAATGGTTCGTCCAGGCAACTTGCTGGTCAATTTGTCCAGAATGTAGGCCTTGACTGCGATCTTCTGGTGCTTATCGTATCGTGACGAGACATTGAGATCAATTGCACCTTTCGTATAGCCAACATTTGCTTGTCCTGTCCCCTTGATGGCAAGTCTTGCGTTGTGGCGTCTCAAATTCAATCTTTGAGCGCATGCTTCTGAGATCAAGGTACACTCCGAACCCTGATCAATTAAGACTCGACATGTCTGCTGGTCTCCACTGGCATCTTCAACATTCACCAATGCCGTTGGTAGTAAAATCATCTTCGTGGTGGAGGCAACATGATGTACTGAGACAGGAGTGTCTTTAGGCGCATCCTTCTTGGTTGACTCTGCTTCGGAGTCTGAAATCTTCTTGTGTGTATCTACTGCAGGACTCATTGTGGAATTCGAGCTTGAAGTTTCTTCGTGCAGCAGCGTGTTATGCCTCTTATGACATTTTTGACATCTTCCCTTGCTGCGACAATCCTTGGCACGGTGACCTTCCTTCAAGCAATTAAAGCACACGTTCTTGTCAGCCACGAAACTACGCTTGTTCTCCACAGACAACTTCGCGAATTTCTCACATTGAAACAATAGATGAGCTTGGCTACATTTCAAACACTTGGCTTTCTCTGTATGATGAGCTTTAATGGTGCCATCGTTCCTATCTTTCTTGGAATAGGAACCCTTGTTCTCCTTGCTAGCTTGGCTTTCCTGTGTTTCTCCATAGACTTCAAGAAAATCCATCCTCCTTCTCAGGAAATCGAACCATTTAGCAATGGATGGAACATCTCCACGCTTAACTTCTTGTGACCAGAGTCTACGAGTCTCGGAATCCATTGATGATTGCATCAAATGCACAAGCCAGACATCCTTGCCGGAGTATCCTTCGCCCATTTTTTCCAGTGCTTCGATGCTATCCTTGTAGACATTGTAAGACTGCTTGATCAGAGAAATCTTTGCTTCTTTCACCGGCTGCTGCTTCAGGAAGCGCTCAATGTGGGCTGTTGCTATTTGTGGTTTCTTGTCGAATTGTTCCTTGAGTTTGTTCCACGCTGTTTCATAGTTGTCACTTGTGGTAGCCATATTCTTAATCTCAGATACAGCATCCCCCTTCAAGGACGACCTAAGGTATTGTAGCTTCTCTACATTGGACAGGGACTTGTTATTGTGTATTGTAACTTCAAACATATCCTTGAAGCCCTGCCAATCTGTGTAATTCCCAGAGAAGGTCATCAAATCCAGCTGTGGTAGCTTAGTCCTACTAGCCTGCAGAGATCGTTCTTGTTGAGTGAAGACTCTCTTCATGATTTCTTCAAGAGAATTGGCACTGTCATTTGTCGATACGTTAGGAACATCTTGAGAGTTATTTGGCTGCAATTCTGTCAACGCGACATGCGCTTCACACCTCAACTCAGAAATTCTGACCCAGAGGGCTTCTCCATCCTTGTATTCTTTCTCCTGAATCTCAGGAGATTCCTTGGCAGCCTCAGTTTCTATTTGCACCAGAATCTTTTCACAAGCTGCGGCCTGCACATCGATCTCGTTCAGAATCGCCTTAACTCTTGCATACGACAAATTTTCCCTTTGCTTGATAGTTTGCTCAATTCGTGTCAGAGCGGACTTGACTCTCCCACGGGACCTGTGTAGGATCTTGAGTTGTTCCATGATGTCTTCTGATCGTTGTCTTACTTCTTGGGAGATCAAAATTCACCGTGTTTTGCTTCCCTGTCGAGACAGCTGAAGCCCTTGGGAACACTTCCTTCTTCGATGGGAGAGTACAATCTTTTTCCTGTGGACTTGCTTCTTGGGGCCTTAAGGTAACCTCTTCGGTGCTGATTGTACTCTCGAAGGACCAGATTATGTGGAGGACGTACCTTAAAATAAAATATCACTCCTATGAAAACTCCTGCAAGTCAAATGGACTCACTCTCCCTTGTTGGTTACCTTTAATTAAAATAAAACACGAAGGTTTAGAACCCCTGCCCTGGCTATGGCTTCTTCCTCCTCGTGAATTACCTTTAAAATGATAAAATAGCAATTACAATCCGTCGCGAACGACCAGATTATGTGGAGGACGTACCTTAAAATAAAATATCACTCCTATGAAAACTCCTGCAAGTCAAATGGACTCACTCTCCCTTGTTGGTTACCTTTAATTAAAATAAAACACGAAGGTTTAGAACCCCTGCCCTGGCTATGGCTTCTTCCTCCTCGTGAATTACCTTTAAAATGATAAAATAGCAATTACAATCCGTCGCGAACGACCGGATAAACGCCACAGGATCCAGATGCTGACCACCGCTCCTGAGAAAAACTTTTTATTACAACAAACTAATTTATTTCACCAAATTCTCCAAAATATTTCACACACGCTGTTCTTCACTCCTTCTTCTTCTTTGACAAATTTTCTCAAGACTTTTGTTTTTCAAATTTTCCACTAGGGGGCAACTTCTCCAACTTTCCAGTCACCCCTTCAACCAAAGTGCCGTGGATACTTCCGCGGAATAGTCGACAATATTGTTTAAAATACGAATGCATAAAATAAATACTTTCAATTTTGAATATATATAACAAAATCATAAATTCACGAAAATGAAGGTATGGCATTAGTTGACGGAAGCTTCTATATGACTGCATGGTATGTACCAAAATACACACGGAATAAGTACTTCAATGGACCCCCTTTGAAGCAATGTGCACAAAAAATTCAATTCTATGCTTAATTAATATATTGTTTAATAAATACAATAAATATATGCAATGCATAGTGTAATATTAAAAAATGTCATGGAAAAAATTAATAAAATCCCCATTTTCGTTATATTTCAAATTTCTACGTCCCAATTTATTTAATTATTTTCATTTGCCCACCCAGAACTCCATCGCAGTTTTAATTACCCCAGAAAAAAAATCATGTAAACCACGAAGATAAAATGATATTAGGGTATGAGTCTTAATTAAAAAGTAATCTCTGGTAGTTATTTGATAATTTGAGCATGATTAAATGACAATTTTGTGGTCAATTTAATTTTTACGATAACACATATGCGTCTTACAATCAATGGGTTTGGTGGAAGAAAAGACTTTGCGTGATTGAAGATGCCGCATTCTTTTCAACATTTCACTTGGTATATTCTTGTTTATATCTCAAATTCCCACAACAGGCACATGAATGTTGAAGAAAAAAATATTGAGGAAACTTATAGCAGTGATACTATTCTTGAGATAATTTGTCAAACAAACTGGTAATTTATTGGGTGCAATTAACATCACAATTGACTACTATTGCTCTCACATTACAAGATCTTCCTACGTGATACATTTCAACGGGGTTTTTATTTTGAGGCAGTCACATATGTTTATTTAATTACGTGCCTAACCTTTTCTACAGTCTATAAATAATGTGTATTTTTAGCCATCGCATATGAATAAATTGTCCTATTGATATTGCCTGTCATAGAGAACAATGGATTGGAAATTTTTCCAAAAAAAAAAACATTTATTCCTCCTTACATTCATGCATTTAACTCCTCCAATAAAAATTGTGTTGTATCAGGTGAAAAGTGTGTTTTTTGTATTACAATAATTAAATTAATTACAGGATCAACATATTTTTACTATTAAATTTTCCTGCAGTCGTCAATTAATGGTGATTAATGATGGTAATTATGATTAATTGTTAGAGAGAAGCGTGTTTAAGCTAAAATTCGTTACAATCTGAGCTTCTATAGGGGAAAGTGTTCATGCTTCGTACTATCCCAAGCTTCGTAATGATTTTTTCTATGTTACTGAATATATGTGACTTGGCAATTTCTTCTAGTTTTCAAAATATGGTTATGACGAATCACATTTATTGAGAAACACAGGAAAAATTTAGTGATTACGAAGCTTGGAATTGTACGAAGCATGGGTACTTTCCCCTACTCATTAATAAAATTCGATTACAGTATACTCTCGCTAATTCGTCTCTTTCAATATCGGACTGATTGGACTACTCTTTAATTCATATGACCATTAAATTTTTAAATTAATTTTTGGTTATGATTATCGAATGAAAAAAATATGCTCAAATTTGCCGTGATTTTCATTATTGACGGTTCTTCATGGAGTTTGCAATAAATACGAGTATGTAAATATGGGAATATAAATGAATAACAAATCGTCGGATTTCAAACAGTTTCAAGCTCGAATTTCTCTTTAATTCGGGTGATATTTCCGTCCCAAATACTTACAAAATTACTTACTTACTTACTTACTTACTTACTTACTTACTTAAGGTAAAGTGCCCTCAATTCGACCGGTAGAGTTATTTATTCAATTTATTTATATTTGCACTAATATTTGGCGTATGATCTAACATTAATAGGTCAATTATTCCATAAATAAATACGAATCAGTGACAATTTTATAGAAATTCACTATCAAACATTCAAATATTGACCACCGGTCGAGTCGAGGAACCGGTCGACTCGAGGGCACTTTACCTTACTTACAAAATTTTAGAAAACTGTGAGGCAGATTTTGCCCATAGAATATTTTCTCTCACTGACTGAGAGAAATCCGAAAAATTTAAAATTAACATTCCGGAAATGTTAATTTTACCCTGCAGTATTGATCCAAAATCGGTGTAAATTAGGTGTATTAAGGATTAAAGGTAGCCTTCTTCATTTAAATTTTACCCTTAATAAGGTGTAAAATTAACATTAAAAAATGTTGATATATTTTTACACCTAAAAAGTGTTAAATTTCTGAGGAAAAAATGTTAATCGTACCCTTTTTTTTCTCAGTGCTTAGTTTTCTCTCTATTGGGCTCTACACACTAGAGAAATTTATGTCCATATTAAAGCAAATTCCCTACGCTTTTATAGGAAAAACTCTTCAATATGGACATAAATTTATCTAGTGTGTAGAGGCCATATGCCGAACACGGTAGAAAAATTAAATTATTCATCTCACTCTCAACACTAAGCCTTCATGCATTTTAAGTTGATTCAACACAAAAATCTCACCGTATATAAACTAAAACAGGCTTTTCAACGATTTTAAAATTCATCCAACCGAAAAGTTGTGCCAAAAATTAATATGCAATAACAAAAAAGTAGCAAAATTGTTGCTTTTCAATTTCAATCACACTAATTTAATTATGGCATTATCCTTTGCAGAGGATTTTCATTAAAATTTATATTTAATTTGTGATTTTAAATCCAAATAAATGGTATATAGCACTATACAAAACAAACCGTATCAAATTAGTTCAAATTAACCAAT
This sequence comes from Phlebotomus papatasi, assembly GCF_024763615.1. Classification (NCBI taxonomy): domain Eukaryota; kingdom Metazoa; phylum Arthropoda; class Insecta; order Diptera; family Psychodidae; genus Phlebotomus; species Phlebotomus papatasi. Next base: position 34,409,659 of record NC_077222.1, read on the forward strand.
TTGAGTAAAAGCTCAACACTTTTTATCATATTGCAACAATTTTGGATAGTAGTAATTAAATGACACAAAAATCCCCTTTTCCACATTTAAAAACACTACGCAAGTGATTTTTCTGCACATTCATCCCACTTTTTTTCAATTTCCATTAACAACCAATTTGTTCCTGACCACAGACACTTTGGAATCTTCTTCTCGTTTTTCTACCTTATTTCCAAAGTAATTTTCAAACAATCGTCAGTGTGGGTGGTATTTTTCTCTAATTGCTGAATTATTCATTGTTTGGCTTGAGATCATTCAATAATCATTACAATTCCATGAAATAAATAAAAAGGAAATCCAATTTGAGGGAGTGGAAAAAGAAACCTTGAAGATGAAGCGCATATCGAAATGGGGTTGAAGAACTTAGTTCATCCGTATTTTTTGTACTTAAAAAAAACTGTAATAAATATAACCATTGCCTCTTGGAAATTACAAGGGGCTAACTCACTTTTACGATTTTGAAATTTTAAAGCACTTAGAAAGAGAATTTAATAAATTTTCAGATAAGTCCACTATATTTCATTATTAGTAATATTTATCAAAATTTAACTCTCTCCTGATTGCCTGTGGTATTTTTTTTTAAAGCAAAGGGATACAAAACAGATTTATTGTTTATATTTTTGTGAAACAGGAGACTAACTCAAACACTGAGAAAAAAAGAGGTTGCGATTAACTCTTTTTCCTCGTAACTTTAACATTTTTAGGTGTAAAAATATATTAACATTTTTTAATGTTAATTTTACACCTTTTAAAGTGTAGAATTAATATGAAAAAGGGTAACTTTAAACCATAATATACCTAAAAAGCTTAATATTTACACTGATTTCGGATCAATAATGCAGGGTAAAATTAACATTTCCGGAATGTTATTTTAACTTTTTCGGATTTCTCTCAGTGAACAAGTTGATCCCTTGTCATTCTTATTCCAGGAAAATTTGCTCATTATTTAGAATGACAGTAAGCAAACTTAGAAAAAAAAACGGATTTTAAAAGGTAAAAATATGAGTTTAGATGTATAAATTACTGGTCAGATGAAGAGAAAAGAAATAAATCGGTTTGGTTAAATTGAGATAATTATTTACACAAAATTGAATCTTTCAAGCTGTGTCCTGACAAATAGCTTGAAATGAGTTAGCCTCTTGTAATTTCCAAAGACCAACATATACTAGAGTTCGAAGACTTAACACTAACACGTCGACGAAACCAAATACAGCAAGGGATTAAAAATATATAGCTTTATCAAATATATAACATCCATTCCTTCTATTACACATAAAATGTAACCTACATTTCGCCATCTATTTGAGAAAATTGGTAAAATAATGTATATTCTGATCAGTCCGTACAAACGTATTCTAAGTCTAAGAGGATATTTGATATGTTGTTCTTGTTTCCCTTTGATGTCCTTCAGAATGAGTTAGTCATGATCTAAAAAAACATTTTCCCCTATGTCTAATCCAAAAAAAGGCCTATCTGTAAGAGCCTCAACATACACTCAGGCGGATCTCAGAAAATATCTAGCCTGTAAAATTTGACAGTAAAGATTTATCTTAAACTGTCATACACTGAGGATTCAGGATCATCGATTGACCTGTATTTAGGTGGCTCAAAGAGAAAAAAGAATCTTTTGGCACTAATCTCACGATGTTCTACATGATGAGACCAGAAAGTTTTTTTCAACGATCATGATCGGATGCTGTTTAGAGGTCTCAATAACCAGGGGGTCATTGAGACCTAGGTAGAGACAGAACAGTTTTCTGGTTTTACACTACAAAGAGAGTCGTTGAGCTACCTCTAAACAACCAGCGTCGTATCATATCGACGGCTCCATTGCATACTATTCCAAGTCAACTTAGAATTAATATTACTCCGAAAAATATGTTGTTCCTGTTACCGAGATCTAGAACTGGTGAAAATTTGATGGTCATTCGGCATTCGGGTAATGAGATATTCATTTTTGTGGAAAAAAAATTACACGGGCAGCATAGGAAATCGCCAACTTCAAATGGGTCTCCTGAAAAGTTGTCACTTTGAGATAGCATAGTATGGAATGGCACCATCGTCGATATGATCGTCGAAGACAAACTTACTAGTCTCATTATATAGAACATCCTGAAATGAGTGCCAAGATTCTTTTCTCTTTAAGCTACCCTAGGTTAAGATAGGGTATATCGGAATCATGTCTATTTTAGAATTTTGAGATTATCTCACTGTTTCAAATGGTCAAAGAGAAAAAGAAAACCACAAAGAAGAACAAAACTTTACAAGAGTACTTCTTCGTTGTTTTTTTCCATTAGCCATCAAAAACTGTTAGAAAATCTTAAAGTTCCAAATTAGACATGATTCCAAATTACCCCATCTTACCCTACTGCATATGTACGCAAACATTTCAGTGAGAGGGACTGGACGTTTGAACAAAATTCGGCATGGTATCACAAATCCTGGGCACAAGATACAATTAGCTCGACTCCTCCTTTTCGGATATTTTGCAATCTAAGCCAAGGATTAAAAAAATACAAATGTCGATGCGTTGAAAAGGGTTTAGACGGGAGTGAAATCACATTTCGGAACATTACTTTCTGGAAACATGCGGAGCGTTTATCGATGAACGTTAGTCATACGAAAAACTTCAAATAACAATCTCAAATTTTAAATATTGTTTTACGATTTTTTACGTTTTGTCTACTGTGCAAAAAAAATATTAGGACAAAACCAACGGTTTAAATCACTTAAACTACTACGCAATAAAATGTAAAAACCTTTCTAAATTTTTTCCACTATATCACGAAATATCGTATATAAATAATATTTATAACTTAGAATACCAACATTGGGAATGAACAATGTGTTTTGTTTATTTGATGAGCATTGAAGAGAAACAAGTGAATTATTCTCAGAAATGTTTAATGCAAAACTCCTTATTCTTTCATCTTTCGCCCCATTTTGAGACTCACCGTCGTTTTCAACAAGGAAAGCAAGTTGAGAATTTTGCTCCACCCCAAAGCGTAGCAATAGAATATCACATTATATGCAATTTACGATGCAAAAGCTCTTCTTTTGGGCTCAGAACATACCGCCAAAGACCTCATTTTCCATCCCTCTTTCCATTACATATATATATACGAAATATATACAAGAAAATAATGGTTTTATGGGCTATTTTGTATATTACTCGGCTTTCGCAGCACATGGAGATCACACATTGTGTAAATTCTTTTTCTTTCTTTCGCTCTAGACAACATTGCGACATGGAATCTACCAAGAGAATATTGTATTTTGTTGATAAGACACAATGTGCGAACTCCTCTGTGTTATTAAGCCAAGAATATATAAGAAAATGTGCTTCACTTCATCTCTCTCTTCAGGTGAAATAGGTGAAAGATACATTTTCCGCACATTTGCATAGTGTGCATGAATAGAAAGTGGAAACCCTGGAAACACTTTAAAGTAAAAAAAAAAAAGGAAGTAAAATTTAACCATCTCATATTATTCGAGCAAATTTCCTCATAACATCCCTTTTACCAGAAAACTTAAATACAAACTTGCACTATTTCCATGCTGTATACTTCAGTGTGTTTCACTTAATGAAAATACCATGCAATTTCTCTATGGGCATCTACTTCAGCATATGTGAACACACAATAAATGGAACAATAAATAAAACTAATAGGGAAAATGTGGGGTAAAACGCAAAAGTGCATTGTTGTTGTGTAAAAAAAAGGAGAGACCAAAAAGAGGTGAAAAGGGGCAATAAAAGTTAAAAAGCATGAAATTACAATTTTGGCATTCGATCCAGAGATGGAAAATGTTAACAAAAATGCCCAGGCCAAGAGGCGTGAAATTGGCCAAAAAAATCACGAAAAATGCTGGAAAAGCCCAAAATGTATTTTGAGTCAGGAAAATATAACCACAATCTGTACAAATGATTAATTAATAATTCCTTCCACTATTTATATACCTCTTCATTGTGCAACTTTCCAACAGTTCCAAACTACCTTTTTTATAGTGCCCAAGTATAAAAAAAAAAAAAAAATTAATGTATGTACCCAAAATCTACTACTTATATAAAAAGTTAGATAAATTAGCTCTTTCTTCTCCCAAAAAAGTCACAAATATTTTCGCTATATAGAGGAGAGCGAGGAAATTTGAAAAACCAAATTGTTCAGCCATATAGGAAATATTATTTAAATCACAAAATTTAACTAAGGAGATATTTCAATTAACAATTTTCTATGTAGCGGTTTTCTTTTAAGAAAATGTGAGATTTAAATGAGACTTCTTCAAAGTTCGTTTGAACACTGAGAGAAATCCGAAAAAGTTAAAATAACATTCCGGAAATGTTAATTTTACCCTGCATTATTGATCCGAAAACGGTGTAAATATTACCCTTTTTAGGTGTATTGGGGGTTAAAGTTACCCTTCTTTCGTGTTGATTTGACCCTTAAAAGGTGTAGAATTAACATTTAAAAATGTTTTATTTATACCCAATTTATATTATATTTATATTTTTTTTATACCCAAAAAATGTTAAAGTTATGACGAAAAAAAAGTAAATCGCAGCCTCTTTTTTTTTCTCTGTGAAGTAGCTCTAGAGTAAGAATAATGATGGCCCAAGTTTACCCATATGGCTTGACTGCTATATTTTCTGAACAGGTGATTTTTTGCATTTTTTCTTAGGATTATATAAATAATCCAATCACAGCTACTCCCACGAATGTACCCGCGCTTGCTGGAGGCAAAGGGAAATCTTCTGTGTCTTGGGAAATTATTCTAAACATTTTCCACCATATAATTTCATCCCTTTCAGGATTTTGAAAATTCGGGATTTTGGCTTTCAGGATTTTGGCGTTCGCGATTTTGGCTTTCCAGATTTTGGCTTTCGAGATTATGACTGCACCGATTTTTCCCATATTCCCTTTAATTACGGGTGTTTTATCGATTAATTACCAATTAAGTTCGATGTATCCCGGTTGGAAATTTTAGGATCTCTCGCAAAAATCCAAATTTAAATAAATCAATTGAAAAATAGGCCCTTCAAAGTGGTTAAACTTTCGAAAATTCTATATCGAAATGTTTTTAGAACATAGGTGTCTAAGGACGAAATATTCACTTACATAACTCCAAAATATATTCGAAAATGAAAAAAAAATCTAGAAACCGACTTCGAAATTAAGACCAAAACGAATGTTTTTGAAAGAGAAGGAGGAAAGTGGGGGGAAAAGGAAGAAAGATTGTCCTAGATAATGTGGAGAGGTCGTCTAAAAAACGGGACTTCTACCCGTGTCACAAGTTAAAAAAAGTGGATTATATAACTGTTCTCTCTCTTAGGCTGTCTACACACTATGAGCATTTTTTAAAAAAATTCTTTAAAAAATAACCCTAAAAAGGTTTTTAAAAAGAATCGGCTCTACACTAGTGAAAATTTTTGTAAAAAAGTGGATTTTTTACAGAAATTTGCCTAGTATGTAAGCAATTTTGTAAAAAAAACCGACCCATTCTTATTTTTTAAAAATTTTTTTAAAGAATTTTTTTAAAAAATGCTCATATGTGTAGACAGCTTTAGTTCAAGCATTAAAAGATTGCAATGTCTAAAACATATCAGCTCTTCCCTATATTATACCAAAATCATCAATTAAGGGCTTGTAGGAAATGGTAAAAATATGCGTATGTTAACAAAACTCAAGTTTGAATATAGTCTCATGAATTAATGTCTTTGAGGAATGAGCGGCAAAAATACTCTATTATTAAAAGAAGGTAAACAACTTTAATTCATTGGCAGAAAGATCACGAGGTCACAATTTTGCTATCGATCATTCTGCCATCACATCTTGGGGTCAGTCCCTCGTCCCTCTTGAAGTTGCAGCTAGAAATGGTGTTGAAGCAGAACAATAAATGCTCAATTGACAAATCAATTTATCTCGCCTCGTCACCCATTTAGTAGCAGAGTTGCAAAATAAGATAAATTAAAAATTGAAAATACCGGAATAAAATTTAAAAAAAAAACTTTCGAAAATATAATGAATATTAATTTCAATGATTTTTTTCTGGTTGTAAAGTAACAATAAAAGATATTATACCTACTTACAGAAATTAGTGGTAAAAAATACTGTGAATTTTATAAAGATAGGGACGATAGGGTGGAATCACCAGTTCTCGCCAGTGCCCCACTTCTCGCCACTTACATTGAAATCGCTATTTTTCGCAATTTATGAAATAAATGAGTTGCAATTTTTTTGTATGGTTTCTGCTTCTACGCATAGAATCGAAAAATAATAATTATTCGTTTTGGATTCACGATTTTGATCACTTTTTAGAGCAATATTTTAAGCAAGTGCATCGAATCCAACATCTCTTACCAAATGTACTAAGTGTCGTCAAATTTTCATCAGGCCAAAAATACCTATTTGGGTAAATAATTTGTCTATTGAATATTTAATTGCACTTGTGGAATACATAAAATTTGTATTTAGTCAATTAATATTTCATTTTATATTATTTTTGTATAAAAATGAGGCATGGCGAGAAGTGGTAATATTCTGGAATTGATTTTACCACCTGTCGCCATATCTTTTCAATAGGCGACGCTAACTTCACTTCGTACATTCTCAGTTGTCAAATCTGCATTGTTTACTTTCTGCAAAAGCCCCATAATTTGATTTCTCAAATAAAAGTGAAGAAAAATCATTTAAAGAGAGTAATAATAAAGTGATCACAAGGAAAGAGAAATGGTGAATGTATTTTTTTCATAGCATTGCCTTAAATAACCGAGTGTGGTTCTTTTCAAGTGGGTGGCGAGAAGTGGTTACAAATTTTACAAAACTGGCGAAAAGTGGTAAAAAGTGGCGACGAAATGGTTATTTTTGCATTATTAATAAAAATCAGTTTTTTAAGTAGTCCAGCTTTATACTCTAGGATTATTGTTTTCTCGTATCTAGAGCCAATACATCTAAGTAACTTTGTGTCAAATTTGACTTATCTTGTAACAAGGATACAAAAGTTATGATTAAATGAATTTAATTTTTTCCTAAACATGGCGATAGCCGGTTATTCCACCCTAAGCCAATTTCACGCAATGCAACATTTTTCAAAACAATTTCGTTTAGATACATGTAAACTGAACTTTAAAGAAATAGGGTAAATGTCCTAATTCCTAATCATTTCCAGACGCTCTAACTTTGACAGAAGATTCAACACATTAAGTTCATATTTTTTTCTGAAGAGAATTACATAAATTTGCTCCTTGACTCTTCTAGAATGTTACTGTTTAGTGAAAATTCTTTAGATATAATTTGAAAACTTCTTAAATACAAGAAAAATACGCAAGCATGAAATGCTTCAATTGAAAACAAATTAATCCAAATGGAGACAAGGGAAAGTTTCTAAATGGAGACAAACAGTGTAAATGAAACCGCGACGAAAGGCTTCCAAAACCTTATTGAGTTGCTCTTGAGTGCACGATTTGTTCTTATTCCTGGGTATGAATTCTGAGAGGCGTGAGTTTTTCACGTGAGAAACTCATGACTTTTGGATCGTCTTTTGTAAGAGTTTTGTTAAGTTTTCATGCTAAGTGTCGTGTGAAACGCTTAATGAACCTAAGAATTCGCAGTATACTTTTTACGAAAGCTTTACAAAACTCTAACTAAAGGTGATCTCAGAGCCGTGAATTTCTCACGTGAGTAACTCACGCATCTCAGAATTCACACCCTGGTCTTATCTTCTTTCCCATCCCAAACAATAAGAAAATCTCTCCAAAAAAATTATATTTCCGGGGTTTCCTATTGAAGCATTTGCAGACACTTCAGAAAAACCCTTTTTGTTCACGAAATAGGTAATTATTTCATTTGAAAACTTTACGTAAGGTAAAGTACCCTTTATTCGACCGGTTCCTCTATTCGACCGGTAGATTTATTTATTCAATTTAATTATATTTGCTATAATATTTTGTGTATGATCTAACATTAATAGGTCAATTATTCTTTAAATAATACGAATCAGTGACAAATTCATAGAAATTGATGAAATTCACCATCAAATATTCAAAAATTGACCCACCGGTCGAATAGAGGAACCCGGTCGAGTAAGGGTACTTTACCTTACCGTTAACAATAAAGATTAGCACTTATAATTTAACTAAAATTAGCCAGAAATATGACATAAATGTTAAACGAAACGAATAAACAACAGTCACATTATTGTGTTTTTCATTGGAAAACATGGTCGATCGATGAAAATTCCATGGTGAAAGGTCCGATTCCAATTTACCCCCTTGCACCCTATGTCTTTTTTGAGTTCAATACAATTCTTACACAATTTTTAGACATAAATCGATCATCTAAAAAAATATTCCTTAAAAAATATACATGCTAGAAATTGCGTCACCCTCCAATTTGTTCGTGATTACTCTGCTTCACACCGCTTATACAAACTTTTAAGATATCAACTCCGAATCCTTGAGGAACACCCATTGAAAACTATTAATTTTCTGCCACATTGCAGCAACTCTGTTTCAATTCTACCATTTCTACTTATCAATTTTCATCAGTGTGCATTTGCAATTAAATGGCGAAAGGTTCATCCACCGGCAAATAGAAAAGACATCTTAATTGCTACAATTTCACAACATACATCAGTTAAGTCATCAATCAGCGTGAAGATCGTGTCGCGACAATCATCAATAGGCATAAATGAAGACTGTAATTAATAAAAAGTGATTTCAAACTGTTTCACCAATTGACACGGTGTCGTCAAGTCTTGCGTCGCCTTTTCTGCTACTCATCTCATAGAAACATGTTTTCTTTTAATAATTCTTCATGATTTACAAACAAAAGAGAGAATATCTAAAGTGGGCGAAGAGATAGTCCCTTAACACCAATAAAAAAGTATTAATTTTCAACCTGAACAAGAGCTTGATTACAAAAGAAGCATATATATGATCAAGTTGCAACATAAGATCATACAAGAAACATGACATTTACGATGGTGTTTTTAGATTCAATCTTGTAGATGAATTCGATCTTGTATGTGAATCATGTCGCTGTCAATAGGAAACCCATATTCAATAAATATTTCCCATGCAGATTCAGCATCTCAATATATAATAACACCATTTGGATCTCAGGGTATTATTGCTGAGAAGTGTGAATGAGCAAAATCCAAACATACCAAATTGATATTTCATAATGGCAACACACTCTTCATTAAAGTTGCGTGAAAATTGAATATATCGATAAAAAAAATCTATTAATGTAGTCTCTAATATAAGTTTAATTACTTTATAACATTCACGTGAAGAGTTTGCTGAAACCTGTATAAAAAGTGACATTATGCTTTTTCTAACATGCAGCATCTTTCAAATTGAGACTTCAAGTATAAAAATATATGGACTTTTAGTAAAAAAAAAATACCCATCATCAGTTTCAAAATGAAAAAAAGATGCATTAAAAGGGTCAGGAAGAGACGTAAGATCGTGTTAATAACCATTATAAAATGCTAATCAAAAGAGAAAAAATTAATTGAATGTCACATTTGTGAAGACGATAAAATCTCGATAATCCGGTTAGACGATGAAGATGAGTCCACTTCTTTTGCATAACAAATAATATGATATTATATGGTCCATTATCAACGGGAGAGAAATCTGGAAGAGATGAAAGTCAATCACACTAATTCAATATTTCATGCTCGATCTCTAATGGCCTTAGGGAAACTTACGTACATATTGGAGCAAATATCCTACACTTGTAGGGAAAACGGGGAAAACTGTCAAATATGGACATAAATAGTAGTGTGTAGAGGTCATAAGAGAGAGAGAGAGAGCAATTATGTATAACCTCTCGAATTTTCAATGGCTAAATTAACTCTATTTTACCCCTTAAATTGGTCAAGTAGTAACATGATATTAAGAAATTGAGATTTTTTAAAAATATTCAACATATGTTTAATTGTAAAAGCTCAAATTGACTCAGAATGATCCTCGTGAATACCGTAAAAGTTGGCGATAAAGGAACACCCAAATTATATCTTACACTAAGAGTTTGGGATCAGGGATCACAAGTTTTTTTGCATTTATTTCCTTTACCAGATCCTTTACCGCCAGATTTTATGGACTAAATATTCTCGAGGATCAGCTTGAGTGGCCTGAGTTTATTGTAACTTTTATACACACCTAGAGGCTAAACAGTAAGAGATATCACACCGATCTTCGGAAATCCACTAAATATCTAAAGTTTTTCTTTAACCTCTCGGCTAACACAAGGTAAGCTGTTACTAGCACAATGCTATAATTAAAGGCATTGTCGATGCTCTTAAATAATAACACTATGCAACAAATTCACAACTTTTTTTGTTAACGGAGATCTCACATGGTACGTTTGATAGAGTCAAGTCCCCTGATTAAGAATCTGGTCTTGGTTTTGCTCCTATACGTAACAATTTTTTTTTATTAATACTTTTATATTTTTTCTGCTTTGCCTTACATTATCCGTTATATCTCAGGTTCTAGTGAACGGAACTTGAAAAGTGTGGGTGCGTTGGAAAGCTCATTAGTCGAGCTTCAATTTTGAAAATTACAAAAAACCTTGTAAAACCACTCCTTCGGGGTGTAAAATTGAAGTTTCTCTAAAAATTACCAAAAAAATGGTCCTAAAGTGAGGTTTTAAAAATTTGTATAAAATAAACTAAACAAAATATTAAAAATCCAATGATACCAGGTGATAGGCCACACTCAGAACTACAATTTTGTTCATCTGAGACATCACGCTCCGATCACTTTAAATGCCTCATTTGTTGATTTTTGTCATTTTCCAAAAATATGAAGTACATATTTTAAAGCAAATTTCCTAAAGATTTCTGAGAAAACATCTTTTAAAACTTGTGTGAAACATACATAAATGTGGAGATTCTTCTTTAAATTAATCGGGGGACTATCAACATGATTTTCATTTACATTTCCAATCAACCCTCATTAAAAAGCTCTCAATTTTCCTTTAAGTATATTCAATTTTTGTTTTTATTTATTGCCATCCATCCATCTAATACTATTTCTAGTAGAGGTTAATTTTAAATGAAAGTATGATCTAAAGTCATTGAAATGCATTTACGAAATGTTTGCTGATGCGTTTTCTACCAATCATAAAAAAGCATTCCAAAAGAAGTTTAGGGATTTCTTCACGTGGCTCAATGTTGATTAGGGATGTTAAAGAAAATCATGTTGATGGTCCATCGATCGAATTAAAGAAGAATCTCAACAGTTATGTATGTTTCACACAAGTTTTAAGAGATGTTTTCTCAGAAATTTTTAAGAAATTTGCTCTAAAATAGCTACTTCATATTTTTGGAAAATGACAAAAACCAACAAATGAGGCATTTAGAGTGATCACAGCGCGATGTCTCAGATGAACAAAATTGTAGTCCTAAGTGTGGCCTATCACCTGGTATCATTGGATTTTTAATATTTTGTTTAGTTTATTTTATACAAATTTTTAAAACCTCACTTTAGGACCATTTTTTTGGTAATTTTTAGAGAAACTTCAATTTTACACCCCGAAGGAGTAGTTTTACAAGGTTTTTTGTAATTTTCAAAATTGAAGCTCGACTAATGAGCTTTCCAACGCACCCACACTTTTCAAGTTCCGTTCACTAGAACCTGAGATACGGATAATGTAAGGCAAAGCAGAAAAAATATAAAAGTATTAATAAAAAAAAATTGTTACGTATAGAAGCAAAACCAAGACCAGATTCTTAATCAGGGGACTTGACTCTATCAATCGTACCATGTGAGATCTCCGTTAACAAAACCGTGTTGCATAGTGTAACTTAAGCCAAGTTCATAAATTAAGTTCTTAATAAGTACTTATTAAGTAATTAATTAAGGATTTTTTTGAGCGAAAGTAGCGGCATCTGGTGGAATAAAGTGGAAACTGGAATAGAGAATGCGATAGATACATGTTAACCATTGGTTAGAAAGAGATGAGAAAAATGACATTTCAGAAAATATAACCACAAAATGTTAGTAAGCACAAAGTATCTATAAAGTTTTCCTTCTTTTAGTCGCAAATTTATAAATAGTGAATTTCCGTGAAATTAATTAACTTAACATCCTTCTTTGCATTTTCATGTGGTAAGTACATATAACTCAAGGTTCTCCCCGTAGTCCCTATACCTTAGTTCTATTCCTACTACTAGGGGAAAGTACTCTAGGTTGGACCACAATAAAGTTCAAACTTGATGAATTTTTTTCTGGGAAAATCGAAAATGAATCCCAATTTTTATTACACCAAAAAAATCTCTAGTTAATTGAGATCCCATGCTTATCTCATTTACCATTCAAAATTCCTTAGTTTCTTTTTATGAGGTAAATAAAAATACTACGTCGATTTGGTCCAAAGTATGGTATAATTTTTGCCTTCGAATGTGACGGTACATGCCTTTGAATCTAGAATTTTCTCGGAAAATATTTCTGTCGAAACACTAAACAATCTATTATTGATTAGCCTGAGGTCTAATACACTCACTGAAACTATTACTACAGAGAAAAACGCTAACAAAAATAATCTTTTCCAATTTTTCTGAAATACTGCTATTCCAATAGGAATAAATTGTTGGAAAAGCCATATTATCGATATGACAACCCTAAAATACGACTATAAAAAGAGAAGGGTGATACTTCATGCCATTTTGAAGTCAATAAACTGAGGTTATTTTGTTTCCGGAAACAAATAAAAACAAAATTTTGGAAATTGTTTCTTAAATGATATCAATCAAATGTCTTGCCTTTTTGTGATCCTGCAAGATCACCATGGTGAGCAGTGAAATAACTCTAGCCACGTACCGATTTGAAGACTTTTAAACATCTTCATCGGACCATCATTTCCAGACTCTCAAAAAGACAACCCATTACACTATCAGCATTCCGATTGGGGTGAAATGAAAATAAAGCTACAAAATTTGCTATTTTCCTCACGCAGCGACGGTGAATTTATTTTCTTTACTTACTAGAATCCTTGAGGATTTTTCGAGCACAATGTGAAGCAAAACATACAAGAATGTGAGGTTGTGCAATAACATATGACATATTAAATGGCGGTAATGTTGCTAGATAAGCATTCGAAGGCATGAAATTCTTAAATTCGAAGGCAAGATATGGGTGGTTTTGCAAGTTATCCACCACCCACAAAAATGGTAACCTTCTCAAGAAAAACTATGTTGACGATAATCAACCTTAATTAACCCTTTATCATTCACACTAGTCACGTTTTTCCAAAAATCATATCAAATAGGAAGAAACACATGTAAAATTCAATATTAAAATGAAGCTTTGAGTCCATTTTCAATTTTTTTCTTATAAAAGCATAAAAACGAATTACTAAGCCCTCTATTTTTGGAGGAGACTCGTAATTGATAATAAGCTAACTAATATTTGATAGAAATGTGTAAGTTTTTAGAAAAACCAAAAGAAATTCACAATATTCGAAGGCATGAACGTTCGAAGGGAGAGTACTTTCCCCTAGTAGTTGTAATCCTGAAATGTTATTAAGTCCACAAGTATCCCAAAATCTATTAAATTTTTCCTTTTATGCTTTCAACTTGCAATACGGAAGCTTAAATTTCCAATAACTGACCCATTTTTTGTTAAATCCTCTCTTCAGTGCGTGATCCGGGAGTGTAAATTACCCACAAAATTACCAAATTTTGACGAATCCTCTCTCCAGTCCCACTCGCGTAATCCGAGAGCCAGAAGTGCATAACTTCACGGAGTCCCATAAACTCACGTTTCGGGAGTCTACTTTTTCAAAAGTTTTGAATATTATTAATTTTTTATTTGATCGTTCCTTTGATTTTTTGTTCCAGATGCATCTTAAACATTTCTCAGGAGAAATTTGAGGACAATAAGAGTTCCATCCAGCAATACAGCAATAAACTGGGGAAAAAGTGTTGTGCCGGACAATATAACAAAGCTGCGATAGAAACATGTTCATCTTGCCAATTAGGCCAATTAAGCAAAAATGTAATTTTGACTTTTATTTCAGAAATAAACAATATAAAGAATTAAAAATAAATGTTTTATATGCATTAGGGTAATTCCTTGAAAAGCGCTTAGTTGAAAGTACTTAATTAAGTACTTCGTTAAAATACTTTTCGTGTCCTTAATACAAACTACTTAATTAAGGACCTTAGCAAAGACCTTAATTAAGTACTTAGTCTTAATGCTGAGTCATGACATATTAGTTTCACTACTCACCACAAAGCGCTTACGTTTGTCTCATTTTCATATATTTTTTAAGGTGTTGTATGTTCTACAACTCCTTAAAATTAAGTCATTGAGTTAAGAACTTTATTAAGTACTTAATAAGAAATTAATGTGTTAGCCGGGCTACTTGCGATCACTGTGTAATAAAAAAAATAATACCTGTTTTACAATGATTTTTTGATACTGAAAGAATCATTTTGACAAGTAAAAATAACAAAAAAATTAAACATCTTATTGATAAATTTATTATGAGAATTTTTCCACAAAAATTCTCTTAGAACCATTCTGCATTTTTAAAGCTACTTTTAAAGTAAATAATGTAAAGTCGTTTAAAGAGAAGTTGCTCGAGATAATAAGGATTTCACCAGAATTTCAAAAGTATCAAAACACAATGTGCAGTGAAACATTAAAAGCACCTGCATTATTTAATTTAGTGTTAAAGTGAAAGATAAAAATTACCCACCAGATGCTATTCTCTCAATAGACAACTACTTTAACTATTTTTCACTAACTCACCCCAGCAAATTCCAGACACTTATTACAATGAACACATTTTTTTTTAGATAACATTTTTTCGTGACCAAAAAAAGGTGCAACAAAAGAGACAACATTAAAGGAAAAAAAAGGTCATTAGCCATGTTAATCGAGACAGAAAATCATGCTTACACGTTTCGGTCTTTTCCACATTTTCTTCTCCCCACCAGTCAAAGTTAAAAAAGAAAAGAAAAACGAGAGTACGATTAAAATTAGATTACATACCTAATTAAATAAACACTGACACACAGTGAAAATCTTTGTACCACCCTCGGTTTCATTTCTCAACTGCATTCAAACTCAATCAAAATCATTTGGGAAAGTAACACAGTTTTGAAATGTGCACCAAGAGGAGCGCCATTTTATAAACATGCCCCAAAACATAATGCATCGCAAACGAATGTAATTCAGAATTAGTGTTTAGACATGTCTACAAAATAATATAAACAGCAGAGATACAGAGAGAATTTGGAGTCAGAGAAACACATACAAATTTTCACCAAGTTTTACCACTAACATTTCCAATTATAAATCCACCAACTTCTACCATGCCATTTTCGTATGCATTTACATTAAATGCCACTTAAATTGACATTTACCTAAATCTCACGAAGTACCCAATATACCTAATTAATTATTTAATACTCACCCCCAAGTATAATGAAAGATCGTTATTCATGAGTTTATGCTTAACATGGCTTAACTTATAGAAGTTGTGATTCTTTAACTGAAAATTCGGTTTGTATGCCAAATTCGTTAAAATATTTCGGCGCCAAAATTGTAAAAATAGCTATTAAATTGTTGTTCACAACTTTAGGACTTTAAAGATAAAAGATAATTAAAATCAAAAAAGGTTTAAAGTCAAATAAGTTAAGAAAGGTTTTAAGAATGGAAGTCGATATCTCTTATTATTTGGGCTCTAAGCCGTTATTTAAACGAAAAATTTTTAGATTAAACAAATCCAACGCATGAGTCATACTGTGTTATCACACTTACACATTAAAATTTTAATATGATTCACATTAATTGTCGCTGGTGAGAGTCCAAATGTGTAATTTGTGTCTTTGAATCATTTTATATTCAAAATTTGATCTATTTGTTGATAAAAAGGTAGACTTGGCCCGCAAAATTTGATATAAATTGATTTATAGCATTAATGCGAAAAATTAATGCGATTTTCTCTTTAATTTTTTAATGTGAAAAATATTTATGCTTTAGGTAAATTTAAACTTATTTTTGCAGTCCAAGTCCACTTCTTTATCAATAAATAGAAAAACCCCAAATATTAAGTGACTCAAAGACACAAATAACATATTTGGACGCTCACAAGAGACAATTATTGTGAATCACATTAAAATTTTAATGTGCAAGTGTGATAACGCCGATACGGTTCTCTCTTTTAATTCTAATTGGCATCCAGGAAACGTTAAAAAAATCTTTAAGACGTTATAATTCAAATACAGTTTGAAAAATTTTCAAATAAAAAAAATGAATGGTCATGATCACAGTGGGGCAGTTTTAATTATTGAAATGCATTTGCCAAGCGACTATAACCTCGATTCAAGTTAACTAATTCTACATAGTTCCTTTTGAGCCAAAACCCCAAAAGCCAAACATCGAAAGCCAAAATCCTAAACACCAAAATACCGAAAAGCCAAAATCTCAAACGGGTCATAATCCTGAATATGTTAAAATCCCAAAAAACCAAAATCCCGAATAGCCAAATCTCGAAAGCCAAAATACCGAACGCCAATATTCCGAATAGACAAAATCCTGAATGGAGTAAAATCCCCAATAGATACAATTCCGAAAAGTCAAAATCCCAAATGAGTCGAAATCCCGAATAAATGGGTCAAAATCCCGAAAAGTCAAGATCCCAAATGGGCCAAATAAAAATTACTTTAAGGAACAATGTGAAGAGCACTGCAAGGAACAAAATGTGAAGATTAGCTTGATTGATTGAGTTAAATGATTACACAATCTGTGATTTGAAAAGAAAACACAATTATACAAACACCAATATGAAATATTTTATGCAAAAGTAATTTCACGCAATTTCTTCTTGAAACTTATTTACACATTTAGATAATTTTAAATGCACCAGCACGGACCTTTTCATTCTTAAACATGAATAGCATTACTCTGTATACAATATGTATTATTATGCTCTGGCAGTCAAGAATTTCATAAATTTTGTTAATTTCGCAATGGAAAACCAACTAATAATGTGACAGAATGTGACTCTAAATGGTGCAAAAACACACAAACGCATTCTCAACTCAAGAAAGGCACTTTGGTGTACTAATTGCAAGACATACCATAAAAATCAGTGGGAAAGATCCTAGAAAAACCCGACAAGAATAGAAAAGAGGGATGTTTGGAAAATTGCATTCTTTGCATTCTGAAAACACACTCGCTCTCTGGGCGAATGACTTTCTAGGCCAATACACTTGAGAATCTAGGGACGCAGAAGGTTTTTAGATCGATTGCATGCCACAGAAAAATGGACAGAGAAAACTCCATGGGGAAGAAGTGCTATAAAAAAAATTCACAATGCAATTAGAAAATTCCACGTCAGTAACGTCGTTTTTGCTGGACTCCTTTGGAGTACATTCCCCAAGGTTTATTTCTCTCTTACGTATTCCCTATTTGAACTCCACACAGGATTGAATTATGAAAGGCAGAGGTCAACTGGAAAGCCGTTAACCCAATAAAAGGACATTAGTCACGTACTAAAACCAAATTTATTCTTTTGAAAAGAGGATTAATTTATAAATCATTACTGTATAATTCTTTCATATGGATTGGATCTTTTTAAATGAATAATTAAAAAAAATTTAAGACTACTTGACTAAAAAAAATCTTTTTAATGCCATATTTTTCTTCGAATCGGTATTTGACCTCTTAAATACACTTCATCAATAAGTACTTAGATCATGCACCCTTTAAGAGGTACCATCACATAAAACTAGGAATTAATCATTTTAAATATATTATTTTTGATTTTGAAATGCCTTTATGATTTATGTATCAATTTGATCTCTAGTAATTTGGAATACTTAGGATGATCTACTAAGTCGGACAGCGCTGAAAGTCGAACACATTGTAACCATTGTAAGTTCAGGCTGAAAGGCGGTGTTTTAGCACACGAGGACATACAGTAAAACGGGTTGATAACCCTTTAAGGACAATTGGGTCACCGCTGACCTAAAACTAAAATTTTTCCTGCGGCCATCTAACGTTATGTCTAGCTCTAAAAATTCAGAAAAAAATTATTTTTTCTGACCCTCAATTTTTGACCATCTCGTCCTTAAAGGGTTAAGCGTCTGTCTTTCCAAATTTCATTCTACGACACTTTCTCAAATCAACTCCTACAGTTTTATTTGAAGTTTTGTACCCAATTGACCCCACACCACCCACATGTAAAAGAGTTAAGCCTCTGAAAAAATTTTAAATAAACTTACTTTGAGTGATATCAAAAATTTACTTATGCATTACACTAAAATAGGTCCATCGGTCCACCCAAAGCACTATTTTTTATGTTTTATTTTATTTATTTATTTTATTATTCAAAATATTACCAGAAGTGCTAAGAAAGTGGTACACCTTTCTACAGGGGTATAATTTGGATATCTTTTGAAAGTTAGTTAAGAGGACATTTCATCAACCTAGCGAGTACAGTTAGCTAAATTAGGCAGCGTTTTCAGGAAAAATGTGCTGAGAACGGTAAGGCATAAACGATAAGTACCGTTAAATCGGTTATATCATTTCTAATAACGGTTTTTTCAAGGTCGAAATTTAAAAAGGCTTTAGAAACTCTATTTCTCAATCGATTTGAACAAATCTGGCGCCGTAGGAAAGGTGTAGAAATTTGTGATAAGTGTGAACAATGTTTCAAACAGTTATAAGCTCATATTTAATTTTTATGCGAAATTCAATTAGGGTAAGTGTGCCAAATTTTGGCATAGTTGCATGCAAGCGTCAAAGTCTCAAGTTTGAAATGTAATATTTTATTTAAATACAAATTATTTTTTTATTCTTTCTTCTGAAATAGTGTTGCTTGGAACCTTGTAAAGAGTTTACCGTCTTTATTAACTCTAAAATCATTCTTAATACATTTTAAAATGAATAAAAATATAGACATAGCTTTGGTGCCCTATTTCGGCCACCTTCTTCTCATACATAGTTCCTTGCCCTTCGGGAATTCATCCAATATCTTTTTCACGTCATCTCGTTTGTCGAAGCTACATTTTTTGTTATTCTTTTGCATTGTATAATCTCTAGAGTACGTAAAATCTAAAAGTTCATGGAAATTCGAGGAACAAAAAAGGTGGCCGAAATTGCAAGCTGGCCAGAATTTGGCACACTTACCTTATATAATATTATTTCCAAACCATTTTTATCAATTTTTGTGAAGGTCTACGAATTGGTAGTTGATCATTTAACATTAAAAACGATCCAGAAAATATAAACATTGCGAATTGCTTAATTTAAAAATACATTGCTTTATCTTACGAATTGAACATCTAGAGAACTTTAGGGGAGACTGGGGCACATGTAACCATTTTCGTTAGATGCGTATTTGAGGCGATTTTCCAAGCACACAGTGGTTTTTTGGAAAATTTTTCTTATCTCATGTTTTACCCTTGGGTATAGGCAATACATCGAGGGTAATGCGGATGCTGGAAAACTTTTGAGTTTTCCATAAAAATAAAATTTGTGTCACTATGCATTTTTCTCTTTTCACAAAATACCTGGGGTAGAAGTAAACACTTTCTGGGGAGGATGTAAACACCCTTTTTTCCACCCTTCAAATTAACTTTGCACCACTTTCAATTATTTTAATTACTTCAGAGATATATAAAGACTGTATATTTTCAAAAAATCACTACACTTTTAACAAAGAATAATTAAAATAGCAAAAAAAACTAAAAGCATCCAAATCAAAGACATTTTTCAATGGATTTTCCCTATATTTGGACATCATGTAACTTTTTATTGAACAAAGAGCCACCAATTTTTTCGTAGTCAATTAATTAGAAATTTCGCATGAAAACAAAAAAAAATTGCCATTTATTCTACACTCACGACATCTACAATTACAGGAAAATTGCCTGTTTACATCTACCCCAAATGCTGTTTTCTGTCCAATTGTTAATTCTTTTAAAAAATTGAGAATCTCAATATCTTTAGTAACTACATTAATATAACCCTAAAGGTTGTAGGAAAGAACTGGTATTGCTACATTTCGATTATTTTACACAGTTCTCAATTTCTAGGTGGAAATCCAAATGACCAAAATAATCGAAATATTAACTTTTTCGAGAAAAATGTTTTTTATTTTTAAAGTACTAGGATTTTATTGACCAATTCATATGTGTGCATACATCCCCATGGTATCTATGAATGCTTATGGGTTTTATCCTCTGGAGTCTTAAAATTAATGAAAAAATCACAGTGTTTACAACTACCCCAGTTTACTACTGCCCCAGTTCCCCCTATGTTAATGCAGCAATTCTCAATTTTTATTACATTTTTAGCAATTTGTTTTATATTCTTCGAAAGCACAAAATTAAGAATATTTCTATGTTCTATCATAGTATATCAAATTTTGAATTTAATAGACCAAAATAACAAACACTAGTTTCATTTGAAATACCTCTGTACCCTGGACGTATTTCACTTTTTTCTGAAGTATTATGAATCATAAATGAACCGATTAATAGTTCATCATCCGAAATCCTTAGTCATCAAACAAAATAACATAAAAAAATTTCGGAATGGAAGAAGAAATTTTGCAAAATACTCGATACGTTAGAAAATGATTGACTCCATGAGCATAGGACTGCCAAATTACTCATCCAAAAAGGTAATACGAAATCAATTTGCAGAACATTTCATTGAAACCACATGTTCGAGCATTTCGCAAAGCCCGGTTAGCCCATCGTTTTTCAATTTAAACTGGTTGATTTGGAATATTTTGAAAATACGTCTTCACTAAGTAATTTCACTAAAAAACAAACTGCAAAACATTAAATTGCTTTTCCTGGGTGAAAACTACTCCTATATACCATATACAAATTGAATTGTAAAAGCACTATAAATTGAATTGAAACATGAATAATGGATCTGTTTATTTGTACCATCCCCTCTCTCCATGGTAGCCAAATTGCAATCGGAAAATGTAAAGTTGAGTTTTTAGCCCTTTTTCATGCACATAAATCCACCACAAATCACGGTGCATGGGGAAATGAAGTTGAACTAATGCATCATATCACAGAAATTCATCCCTCGTTTCTCTCATATTATATTTCTGTATTTTATTCTTCTCCTGGATAACTGGGGAATAAAATCATGCAAAAAAAGAGTCACTCCATGCCAAATTAAATTCACTCTTGTTTCATTCATTCAGTTCACGCACAGAGATGCTACAAAAAAATCCTCTTTTGTGGGTTGCATACAAGTAGAACTTTTTGCAGAACAAGAAAAAAAAACATACAAAACATTTGTGCATTTATGCAGGGAAAATTTACATGGTACATTACACAGTGAAGTAAGAGAAAATTGAGGAAATATCCAACTAAAGAGAGTTTATTGCATCCCATATATCTCAAGTCACTTTTCCGCCAAAAATGGAGAAAATTTTCACAATCTGACTTACCAAAACTCCCCAACATCATTAGACTTTTCGGTGTACATGAGACGACACGATAGTGGTTTCTTATGGCGTCTTCATTCCATTAAGAATTTATTTTGAACAACTTTTTTTTATATGCCTCAGCTCTCCTCATCCAAAACAGTCATCCCAACTTTTCCTCCCACAAGAACCATACAGAGAACTTCTTCCCAGAGGCATCACAGACGCGCCGACGTTAAATGCTTCTGGCTCTTTTCGTCTTGTTGAGGAACGAGAAAGAGTAAAGCCAGTAGACAGATAAAAGCCGATTCTATCTGTTAGTTTTGAAGATGATATTCTCATGAACATCATGACAATTCCCCATACAGTGGTAAAATAGTTTTGGCGACCCAAAAGTGAGAAAACATGAATAAGGTGGATGGCTTTTGATGGTAAGGAAGTCTTCCCAAATGACTTTATCAAGTTACTCAACCCATATCGATTAAGGAGACTTTCATGAGAAAGTTGTTGATTGCACAACCATCCCTGGCAAGAATCTCTTCCCTACTTGAGATAAAATTTGAAAATCAAACTAGCAAAAATTACATTAGAACCCTTTTTCCACTTCACACACCATATTCTCCCTCAATTTCTTCATCTTGGCGCCCTTTTATGCGGAATAGTTGAGAAAACCATTCTCCTTTTTGATGCTATATTATATGGAAAGATATTTTTGCACACTCAGCCAACATTAACTTATCTTCTTTTGCTCCCTCACACTATCACACTCATATTTTGATAGCTCCACGAATTTTTCCCAAACTCCCAAAGAGTCATTGAGAATGCTATTTTGTCGTCTGAATCAGTGGTTCGCAATCAGTGTTCCGGAAGCAAAAGATTTGCCAATATCAGACATCCTGTACCCCCAAAAGTTGCAGCGCATGAATTTGGGAAAATATTGCAGAAAAGAGCTTTTTGCACAAACTTTTTTTTTACATTTTATCCTTGGAGAGTTCAGCAATTTCTTGCAAATTTGCAGAAATACAAAAAAAAATAAGCCAAAAAATTTTCTGAACCACTGTTGGGCAGCAAAAGGGAGGGAAAGTTACGTAAATTGTGGCGACTTTTGCATGTGAAACTCGTAAACAGGAGAAACCATGAATCACAAGATCCAAACACAGAAAAACAGAAGGGTGGAAAATGAGAAAATGTGAGGGGGTCATAATGAAAAACAAGGAAGGAAATTTTCAGCTTGGTTCTTTAAAAAAAAATACAATGAAGAAGGGAAATTCGCGGAGTGCTCGAAGTTCTTATATTTTCCAGCGTGTACATAAAGATTGATTGAAATGATTCTCCGATATGAAAACTGACCCTTGACTTCAACTTAATGTAATTTAGATATACAAAATAATGTTGACCTAAATTAAATTAAGGCTAGACCAAACTTCCCTTAGCTTCATGCGAAAAATAGTTGTAGAAGCCAAATGGTCAGAGATAGAGACTTGGGACTTTCGGAGACCCCCTGCCTCCAAAAGTCGAGCTAAGGGCCATTAATAGGGGAAGGTTTTGCACCTTCGTAATGTTGCAGCTTCGTAAAAGTTGATTTTTTTCCAAGTTACTAAATGAATTTCATCCATGGACATATAATCTGAAAGCTAGTCCTACATCTCACATTTCCTGACAAACTTGGAAGCCTAGGCCTTTTTTCGCATTGAAGTTTAGATCTTACCAATCCGAAGACTGTCAATTGGATGATCAAAACTGAACCAAAATCAGGAAACATAAGTCAGCAGATCAAGAAACCAAACATTTAGAGATAGGAACTTGGGATTTTCGGGCGACCCTCCATAAAATATCCTGAGGACCATTATTTTTCGCGAATGAATTTTCGGTCTGATGGGATCTAGCAGATAGTGGACGGAAAAATAGACCAATGTCTTTTGATTTTTATTCTTTAACTCTCCACGATCGATGTTTCAAGGATGAATGTCCACTTCATAAATTTTTCGAATAGGAGGAAAAATCACGTACAGGTGGGAAAATATCCTGCTGCACTTTACTTGAACGTCGAAACATTGTAAAGAATTAAAGAATAAAAATCAAGAAAGGTTTATTTTTCCGTCCACTATCTGGTTTATTTTCCCCATATACCAAAATACCATTAAAGTGAAACAGTTCCTACACTCAGAAAAATAATCGAGTAAAACTTACTCGAATCGATGTTGAACTGACTCTTTTTCGTTGTGATTTTCGATTAACTATATTTTAGAGTTGATTTTACTTCTATTTTGGTGTAATATTCGGAAAAGTTGTTTTAACTTTCTTTTCTTAAAATTTACATGACAAAAGAGTGTAAATAACTCTTTTTAAGACTGAAAATAACTCGTTTTAAGAGTTAAAATAACTCTTTCAAATCCTAAAATGGATAGATTTTGCAGTTTTATATTTTTTTTTATTTTATCATTTTCTTTATTAATATTTTCTTGACCTCAAGTTCCCTATATTCCGAGCGAAATATCACGTATGATGCACGCACATGTCTTCATGAAACACTGTTAGGCATATTTCTAGTTGATGTTCCATAATGAACTTTGTCACACGAAAATCTTCTTGACTGAAGTATATTCTTAAAACGAAAACACTTAAGCATATACTTCAGTCGAGATGAAATTTTACATCGAAAAAGAGTAATAATTACATTGATATCCGACGAATTAATTCAACTCGCACGAAGAGTTGTTTCAACTCTATTTACTAAAATTTACAACGAAAAACAGTAACAATTACATCGATATTCGTAGAGTTAATTCAACTCTGCCATAGAGTTGTTTTAACTTTTTAGGTTTTTTCTTAGTGTACACTGTGAGAGAAATCCGAAAAAGTTAAAATAACATTCCGAAAATGTTTATTTCACCCTGCACTATTGATCCAAAATCAGTGTAAATATTACCCTTTTTAGGTGTATTAGGGGTTAAAGTTACCCTTTTTCATGTTTTTTGACAATAATCCGGACAATAATCCATATAACCTTTTTCATGTTATTTCTACCCTTAAAAAGGTGTAAAATTAACATTAAAAAATGTTGATATATTTTTACACCTAAAAAGTGTTAAAGTTATAAGGAAAAAAAGTTAATCGCACCCCCGTTTTTTCTCAGTGTAATATTGGCTTTTCAAGTTTGAAGTTTCAAAAAGCTCCAGAGAGCGAATTTCTCAAGCGATTTGCGCTAATTTGGTACTGTTGGAAAGGTCTTGGAATTCCTTCTTCTTTAATATGTTAACTAGTAGCAATTCCTCAGGCTAAAACAATCTTTTGGTCAAGAACTGAAGTAAAGACTGTTCTATAACGAAAACCTGTAGTAATGAGGGAAAACACAATATATCTATCCTGACATGATTGAAACGCTCAGGGGGCGTGAAAAACTCGAAATAGAAGGATTTTACATATTGCTCCCTCCTAAACTTCGAGCAATGAAATAGGTCAAAAATATTCATTGATGATACAGAGAGACAACACCAGCGATTGTGTCACTCATGAAAAATGATTGATTCATCGAAATTCCATTTTCCACATTTTCATTTCCTCTCTTCAAACGTTACATTTTTGTTCTTTTACTGTGGTCCTTTCAATTTTGAACACTTTTACTGTGAAAACTCCTCAAAAGATCTCAAGTTGAATTATTTTGTGATGAGAATTTCACTTCTATATAAACTCCAGAGACAAAGTATATTTTTTATAACAGTATTACTTTTTTGTTGAATAATTCTTAAAGGATTTTTCACTTTTCCCAGCTGCTTCTTGTCTTTTTCCAATTTATTGCACTTTCAAAAAAATATCCACCTGCTTCTTTCAAATTTATTTCTGGTGAATATCCCTAATTGAATGTGACACAATCTCATTAGTTATAGTGGAAAACGATGTGAAAAAATTGAAAATTTATGTCGAGAGATTATAAATGACTCTCTTTCTGTTATATTTTCAACATCCCAAACTGACCAGAAAAAAGTCTCTCACTACCGCGGCTTTTTTTTCACCAGAAAAATATGAATTTTCATATGATACGTTGAGAGGTTGGACAGAATTTTTTAGAAACATACGCCTAGAATCTCCTCTGTGTCATACACATTAAACCGTCTAGCGAAATATGAATTATTTCTTCCCATTATAAAATTAAAAGTGACGCAGATATAGAGGGTCAACTTTCTTAGTGTATTCTTGCAACTGTTGGTTTATCAACCCGAAACCCGAAAGGCTATTTAAACACTGAAAAAATATAATAGGGATCTCACACTGAAGGATTTTAAAAAATTATAAAATAATACCGTACATAGAGAAAATTATTCCTTTGCTTTTAATATACACAGAAAACAAATTGTAAAATTGTTTGTAAATGTTTGTGAATGCCTACTAGGGACTTACAAAATGGTCGTAAATCGTATAAGCCACTAAAAAGTTCGTAAAAGTCTGTACTTTTATCACAAACAGCTAAAAAAAAGTAGTTAAAAACAAGTAGCTAAAAAAAATTGCAAATAAAGCTCTGTTATATATCTCTTAATGAATTGCACACACTGAACTTTCAATAAAGCATTTTTAATTCAAATTATATTCAAAATTGAAGGAATATAGTGTTAATATCTCCTGAAAAGAATAAATATTTAGATAGAATAAACTATTCATTAAGTATCCGAAGAAAATTCCATAATTTTAATCAATTTATTTGCAGTGTCCGACTTTACCATCGATGTGTCCAAAATTACAAGCTGTCCCAAATAATGAGCATTTACCCTAATCATAAATCTCTTTCATGATTAAGTGAAAAATCATATAGTTTGAAGACCTACCCGTGCGAACCATGCCCACATTTCCCTATTCACCAAAAATTTTTAATAAAACAAATTCTTACAATATTGCTACATGTAGAGTATTTCCACTGAACACTTTACATAACAATTCAAACTCAGCTAAAAGTACAACAGTCATTTAAATTAATCTGTCATCATGTTGAGTAAGAATTTTTAGTCATGTTTCGTGGTACAATTTCAGCAAAACAAACAATTTCTGAGAATTATTGTTAGATGGGAAAAATATGTTCTTTTGGGAACTTCATGAAATAAAATCATATTTGATTGAGTTCCATATACGAGAAATAAAGAGCGATATGTGAAAGTGAGTCATAATATTTCTCTCTTAAAATTTCTAGCTTGTACAATGACATCAGCAAGAAGATGCTACATCTGTGGAAATGGTTCTGAAGAGCCATTTCGAACTGGAGGACGTGGTCGAGGAGTACGTGAAACAGAAGCACGGATCAAATCATCAGTTTCATGCACCGAATTTGAAAGAAGTTCATCGATGGATCAATTTATAATGGAATGTCCAAATGATTTTGTCGGATGTATCACCCAAATTGATGGTATGTTTTCACTAAAATTTGAAATCATCATCATGCAATTATACGCGATAAAAGTAACACAAGCATATTTACACGCACATTAATTTCATTGGCGCCAATTCTTATTAAGAAATTCTCTCTTATGGAATAATGACTAAATTGAATCAACTTTGAAATATTGAGAGAAATTCAGCCCAATTTATAGCACGATCCAATTAATCATGTTTTGCTGATGTAAAATGCAACAAACTTGAAATTCGATAAGAAGTGAACAT
This sequence comes from Phlebotomus papatasi, assembly GCF_024763615.1. Classification (NCBI taxonomy): domain Eukaryota; kingdom Metazoa; phylum Arthropoda; class Insecta; order Diptera; family Psychodidae; genus Phlebotomus; species Phlebotomus papatasi. Next base: position 34,436,763 of record NC_077222.1, read on the forward strand.
CGCACTTAGCGGATGAATTTACATCTTGTAATCACTCCACGAAAGTTAAACGACTTGTGCAATTTAATTAATTTTAAAAGGTTTCATGGGAAAATTTATTGGTGTTTTAATATAGAAGTATTTTGCATTTGTAATTAGGGAAAAGCTTAAAAGAATATAGGGTAAGTGTGCCAAATTTCGGCATAGTTGCATGCAAGCGCCAAGGTCTCAAGTTTGAAATGCAATATTATTAATAAAAATTGATTTTTTTTTTACTTCTTCTTAAGGAGTGTTGCTTGGAACCTAGTAGACAGTTTATCGTATTTATTCACTCTAAAATCATTCAATATTTTAAAATAAATAAAAAATGTTGACATAGCTTTGGTGCCTTATTTCGGCCACCTTCATTCTCATAGTTCTTTGCCCATTGGGAATTTTTTAAATGTCTTTTTCACGTCATCTTGTTTGTCGAAGCTACATTTTTTGTTATTCTTTTGCATTGTATAAACTCTAGAGTATGTAAAAACCAAAAATTCATGAAAATTCGAGGAACAAAAAATGTGGCCGGAATTGCAAGCTGGCCGGAATTTGGCACACTTACCCTAATTCAATATTTTTCTTTGCAAAATTGAGAATTTAACAAATTAATTTTATTTTATTCTTACTAAATTTTAGTTCATTTGCATTATTGAGGATTTTCACAACTATTTCTGTGTCAAATTGTAAACACATTAAAAATACTCACTCAGTGACAATTTCCAGAGAACTTTAGGTGATCATTATTAGAATTAACTTAATGAGCAAGTCATGTTTTGTTAAATTTTCCAACTCAAAAATCTCATTTTCACCAAGCACTATGCAAAATTTAAATGCTTTATCCGGACAAAGTGCTAATTTGGAGTCATCTTTCCAAGTGAATGCCACTTGAAGTACACTTTCAAATGCAAATTCACATTGTATTGCGCATTAAAATCCCTAAAAACCAAATATTCGCACAGAAAATTGATGTGCATTTCCCAGCTAAAAGAATTTCACAAGGAAATAAGTTAAGCATTAGCACTGAAGCGAAGTAAAGTGCATTGAATAAAATTGTCTCTTCTGCAAAAATTGAGATAAAAGGTAAAATCATCATTTCGTTTTTTTTATTTTTCTCTTGCACAGGTAACGAAATAGTTCGTACATGCGACAGTCTCCCACTGAATGATTGTCAGACAGCAAATGGGGTAAAATATTGCTATTGTAACACGGATTTGTGCAATGGAAAATTGGTGACACCACCCACAAGGAATGTAAATGAGAATCGTCAGAAAAATCACCGTGCCCCCGCCGATGAAGATGAAGACATCACGGATGATGAGGATTTCATGGAAGCATCCGGAATGGGAAATGATCCCATGTCGAGGGAAAATGACAGGAATACCCTTGATAGTAGCAACTACGACGATTCTATGTGGTCCACAGCAAATATTCAACTCACAACACGCCATCCCAGCCCCAAGTCATCCAAAAGTGCACATACTTCTGTGAATATACCCATATTTGCACTCGTCCACCTCCTCCTGCTCTTCCTGATAGTTCAATAAAGAGGAAGTTTCATTTTCACTCAACAAATAGTCGCCTTGAAAAGAGGCTCTCTATATCTTTCTATACAATTGAAATCATTTTGCGCATTTCTTCGTTTCTCATATGGCAATAGAACTGCTGTATTTGTGAAAGAGATGAGCAAACTAAAATTACTTTGTCATAGTGTAAAAGAGACATTTGCACACATCCCATCGAAAATTTTTGGGAAAATTGCCGAAGAAAGGCTTCTCTGAATACATTTTTGTGATAGTACAATTAGGATTTTATAATAATTGAATTATTGTAATAATTTTTTGTTGAAATTAAATTTCGTGTAAAAATTTTAGGTATAATTTTATCATGTATTATTTCTGACGAATTTCTGTATTTTTTAGGCCCCCAAAGCTCTAATTAATCATTCTCTTACTTCACTTCACAAGTAGCATGAAGCATGATTTAAAAAAAAAGCAAAAGAATTTATTGCGGTGTTGTATGCAAATTTAATGCAGATTTGCTCAATCAAAATCGAAAGTAATCTTACATTTTATCTAAGAAACTTTCATTTTTATCTATGAAATTTTAAGTCTAAAACACATTGACCGTCAAGGCAAGAAAACGATGAGCTAAGACACACTATAAAATAGCCATAAAAATAATAATTGTCTTTGTTTATAGTATACCTTGTGAAACTTATTCCGTTTACCATCACCACCTCTGTAATTCTTCATTTTTCTTTGTGAAAAATCTTACAACCCGAATTCAAATTAAAATGTATTTTGTGGTTTGTGTCTCGGCTTACTATAAAATGTTTTAAATAAATTTCCATTGATCGTGTTCGCAAAAAAATATTTTCATCTTTCCAGTATTAGTAAAAGTTGATACGCTTAAAAATTAAATTTTTGTAGAAATCGTGTTAAATTTTTAAAGCGATTCGTTTTAATCATTGAAAATGGTGAATTCCCCATATTAATATACGGAAGGATTAATATTTCGTCCGATCCTTCCTCTGAAAACTCCTTCAGTTACCTTTTGAATAAACTATTTATTCACCCATTCAGACAATGGTGTCAGTTTTAAGATCAAGACCAAAACTCAAGTAAATTTACAGATTTTGTTATTCTGAAATCGCAAAATCAAGATCAAGTTTTTAAATCTGTCAAATGCCTTGAAGTCTTGAAATCCAAATCACAAACCATGTGGATTTGAAGATTTCCAATTCTAGAAGCAGTCGCCTCAATTCTGAGACCCAGATCAAAATCAAGATCAAGAAAATTTCAAGATTTTGCTATTCTGAAATCAAAAAATCAAGATAGAGGTGACAAATCTATCAAAAGACACCCAAGACACAAACCATCTGATTTTTAAAATTTCCAATTCTGAAACCAATATTGCAAGTTTTCAAGACGTCATTTTTTTTTGTTTTCTTGAAATAATTCCAAGAAGCTCTCGGAATATTTTGAATTATCAAAATATAGAAAAATAGGGGAAAGCGCTCTACCTTCGGACGATTTATGCTTCGCACAAATCAGTTTTTCAGTGAAATCCATAAGCAATATAGAGAAAAAATTGAATTGTGCGAAGCTTGAGTCGTCCGAAGGTAGCGCGCTTTCCCCTACATTGGACTCTTCAATTTAATCAAAATTGTGCATATTCTTAGATTTGTTTATCGAGTTACAAAATTCTGAGAGAGTACCCGGAAAAGAATCAACGCCTGGTATAACCGGGTCAAACATTTTTATTTTCACTTTCTCTATTGATGATTATTACCACTCATACATTTTTAATATGATTAATACAATTTTTTCAATTTTTTTGAAACAAAATAACAACAAATTCTGCCTTGAAATAAGCCGAAATCCACAAGAATTCGGGTGGTGTGCCTTTTGGGCTAGCCAAGACACAAACCATTTGTCGGGTGAACCGAGACACCAACCATTTTCGAAGTCAATTTCGACTCACTCAGAAGTGACGTTTGGTTGAGTGCGGAAAAATTTTGAAATCTTAATTATTATAGCTAAGATATTTTAAATTCTACAAATGCATCGCGTCAGAGTATGAAATTTTGATCATATAAATATTTAACATCTTTAAAATTTGATCTTTCCCTTGGTCTTAGAATTGAGGTCAATGTAATAAAATTACTGAATATAGAATGTTCATATTTTGAAATTCCTTACGGTTTTATAAATTATGATTGTGAAAAGAAAATCTATTAAGGGTGCGCGAGAAGGCGCTATAAAACTCGGCATTAAGGGACATTAAACAAATAAATTGATACGTTAAATTCCTTTAAGGACCATTTATTTGCATAGTGTAACTATCCAAGAAAAGAATTTGTCACTTAGAATAATTATAAGGATAAAGAATAAAGAAAAATATTATCAAAATCGACGCAATGTCAAACTTTCCGAGTGCGACTTCGAGCCAAAGCTTTGCATGAATTTCCGCAAAGAGAGAAAAAAGCAATGAAATATATATTTCAATTTCTAGCGGGCTATTTTTTCCACGTCATTAAAGAACTAATGCAACTACAAATCCTTCTCTGGCGGTCAAACGGATATCAATTGTGCAGAAATACATTATCCAAAATCTTCTGGATTAAGTAAACGATAGTTGCGAATAAACAAACAACTCCACAAAATAAACCCTTTTAAATATTACAAACATAAATTTTTGAGTGAATAAAAATACAGATTTGATTCGTTTCTAAAGAAGAAGAGGAAAACGGAATTGTTCGGAATTTGCTTGCCATATTTCTTGTTGTCTCTTAAGAATTAAGGAAATAAAAAAAATGGTACGAACATATTTTAACACTATTTATGACCACACTATTCACTTGACGGCCAATGTATTATGCCTTAAAATTACAATTTTCTATTGAGAATGGAGCAACTCGATATCGAATTAAATCTATATCAATATAGGAGTAAGTGGGGTAGCTTTAAAATAGAACCTTTTTCCCCTATTCATGAATTAAACTGAGCCTTACAATGATATAATTTAGCTCTACGAACCATTTGTGAAACTAAAATATATCATGATAACACTGAGAAAAAAAGAGGGTACGATTAACATATTTCCCCATAACATTAACAATTTTTATGTGTAAAAATATATCAACTTTTTTTAATGTTAATTTTACACCTTTTTAAGAGTAAAATTAACATGAAAAAGGGTAACTTTAACCCCCAATACACCTAAAAAGGGTAATATTTACACCGATTTTAGATCAATACTGCAGGGTAAAATTAACATTTCCGGAATATTATTTTAATTTTTTCGGATTTCTCTCAGTGAAGGCTGAATTCTATTTAAAAATAGGAGAAAATGCTCAATTTTAAAGCTGCTCCAATTCAAGGTACCCCACTTGCCCCTATATCTTATTTCCTAAAAGCTCTTCTTCAAGAAATGCCCTCTTAGAAATCCTGAGTGCAGCTGATTGAAGAATTTTCAAGTAACCCAAATTGAATAAAGCGAATATTGTTGTTTATCTGTTGAAGAAGATTTTAAGAGAAGAAGTATCTATATTGAAGAGCTCAATTTTTATTAGTCAATGTCAAAATTCATGACAAGTTAATTTACCACAATGAAGATGCTAAATGTTGTAGTTCATAGCAAAGAAAAACAATGCCATCCACACACAAAAAAAGAGTTGCTAAACTATAAAAATATTCCCAGTAAATAATGAGTTTCCATATTTGCCCATCCCTAGACACTACTAAGAGTTGGTCCATTGGCCACAACGGCCAAAACTCTATTGTGATAGTGCTTTGGCCACTCTTGAAATTTGCATTAGGCAAAAAAAAACCATAACCAAAGTGTTGTGCAGAAAAAAAGAGAGCCATTCGGGAAAAACTCTTCATTGTAATGCTAATTATTTGTTTGTTAATTACTTCTTTCATTTTCTGTTCGCCACAGTATTTTTTTTTTGGAAAACTTTAGACATATACATATAAAAAAAAATCTCACTGATACAGTGAAATATAGTAATATTTTTGTTTCTCTCATTCGCATGTGTAAAAATATTTTAGTCAAAAAATGTGTATAATTAATTCTATTTATTATTTTCTGTACTTTATACTCTGTTGTAAATACAATATTCATTTAAAATGAGATTCTCTCTATACAATTATTTCTTTTTTTGTATATATTTGTGTTGAAAATTAATGTTCATAGATACTTTTTGTGTATAAATTGGGATTAATTTTTTTTTCAATATATAGGATATGTTGATACAAAATTCAATTAATTTTCATGAAACCCTTTGTGCACATGAAAAAAGGGATTATCCACTTATTGTCACAACGAATTTTTATATTCCATATAATTTCCTAAGTTTGTATTCTCAATTTTAGAGGAAAAAAAATGTTTGTTAAAAAAATCTGTATAAGAATGATTTGAAAAAAAAATTAAGTTAGGAGGAAAAATACGAAAGAATTTAGTGATTTGAGAAAATGAAAAACAAAAAAAAAAGTTAAAAAGAATAATATATTGAAGAAGTTTATTGAGAGATTTATCGCATAAAAAAATAAGTTTAAAGAAAAAAAAAACTTAGTCACAAGACATTACTTTAGAGGAGGTATTAAAAATCGCACATTTATGACTGATCCCATTTCCTCATGTTCAAGAAAATTACCATATAATTAGTATATTATATTCAGAGAGACAAATTTTCGGGTAAATAGCCATTACCAAAAATATGACAATTAAACGTAACTATGTAAAAGGATTTTTGTCAAGTCAAAGTATCGTCTTAATGATCCCACAGTGTGAAACATTTCAGTGGAAAACAGGTAGTTTATTATATACATAGATAAAAAATAAATAAATAAATATTTGTTCTTATGCAAGACACATCAATTTGCCAAGAAGAAAAAATTGTTCTGAAATTAACGCAATATCCGTAAAAAAAACTGCATTTTACACAATTACTCATGTTTAGAGTAATTAAATTATTTCAATTGACGAAAAAGTGAAAATATATAGTGTTATAGAAAGAACCAGCATTGTAATCATAATAAGACTATATGAGAATAACTGTATCCCATTTATTAGATAAGATTGATGAAGACGATCAATAAAATGAAAACTAATCACTCTGAAACTGCTCCTGAATCGTGAGAGAGAAATTAGTGACTTTATCTTTTAATGCTCGAACTCAGAGGGTCAACAGTATTATAAAATCCGATTTTTCTTTCAGATTGACATCGTTATAGAGTTTAAACGGCAACAGGATATCGACTTCTAATCATCAATGACCCCCTATGAAAAGCATTATATTCCATTGATTTTTTTTATTTTGCCTCTCTTCCTTTTCGTTTCTCCTTTTCCTTTTTCTTTTGCTTATTTTTCCTTTCAATTTTTTTTATATTAACCCAAGGTTTTTCAAACTTTCTCGGATATCTTTTCAAGCCTTGATGAATATTGGGTAAGATTCTTAACAACCTCACCTATTGTAATCATCACAAAATCTTATTTCCTCTGATCGGCCCCAAACTTTACCAAAAGTGTATCGCTATTTCCTGATAAAGATTACGTGGGTGGCTAAAAACTTTTACGTTCGTCCTTTCGTCTGTCCGACTGTCCGTCCGGAGCTCTTTAGAGCTTAATATCTCCTAAACTGGGAGAGATATCGACTTGCGGTTTTCGACAATAGTTATATATCTGGTAGAAATTGCAACTTGATGCATTAACCCCCCCCCTTCGCCTTTCCTTCCGTTATATTGAAAACTCCCCTTTTTTCTCAATAGCTCGGCCCCTGTGGCATCGATCGGACTAAAATTTTAGTATGCTATAGTTGGGTCTCGGAGGTCTTCAAGCTTTCACTAAGAAAAAAACTCAGGGCCCTCCGACCTTCTAATTCAAGCTAGAAGAGGTGAAGTTTGATTGTTCGAATTTGATAAATAAGGGCATTTTGGAAAGCTCTCATGAAATGGCCCACAATCATTTTAACATCGGAAGTTCATAAAACAATTTTAAATTAATTAGCACTGGACGGATCGGACTGAAATTTTAGTATGTTATAGCTGAGCCTTAGGGCTTTCGATCAATACTAAACTTAAGGTCCCCCGACCCCCTGACTCGAGCTATAAGGGTCCAAAATAAAATTCTTAAAATGGCCATAACTCCGGTTCTAATTGTCAGAATTTAAAAAGTTTTGGAAAGTTTTTGGAAGGCTCTCATGAAATGCTACTTCCCCTTCTAACATCACAAGTTCATAAAACCACCGCTAGGGGCGCTATTTTTAAAAAGAAGATTTTTCAATTTTCTAAGTTAAATAACTCAAAAATTCCTTTATGCATCGGACGGAAATTTTAGTTTGTTGTAGCCCTTGATTATACCTATCAAACAAAAAAATACTGAAGTCGATCCATAACCTCTGACCCGAGATATAATGGGTCAAAGTTCGAATATTGACCGGCCTCTATCTCCGGTTCTAATTAACATATCGACCTAAATTTTGGCTTTTTGGTTTCGTATCGATGAGCACTTTCAGATGGAAGTTCAAAAAGTCACCACAGGTGGAGCTGCGATAGCGTCAAAAAACCGCGCTTATCTCGGCTTCTGAGTAATCGATGAGATCATGTTCTATGGCAAAATTATAGAGAACTTTCTGGTCTACGTTTCACCCATATATCACTTTTCTGCCAGTCCATCTAAATCCTTGATATTTTGGTTCAAATACAAAATTTGTATAATTTCACGAATTTGATTCAAGATAACTGAATGGCGTTCCCCAACTTCAGCTCTAAATCGAATTTGAATGCATTCCAAGTTAGATCACATTAAGAATCTCACCTACATAAGCCGGTTAGGATTATCTGTCCCTTTTGGAAGTATAACCAAATGCAAAAGTATTTAATAGTTAGTTTTTGGGACAAAATTTATAATGATTACACGTGTATAACAGTTCGTAAAACACATATGAAAAAATTCAAAGTTTGCATTTTTTTACATTTTCAGAAAAAAAAATCTATCTCTATAAGCAGTGCAATTCAATAAAAATATATACTTTATATCTATGGGTACCATTTGGTTAGCGTTATAATTTAGTTTCGTGGAATTTAAGGCTTAGAAAAAAGAAGGAAACTAAGAAAAATATACCATTTGTGAATTAAAATGGTTATCAGTTATTCAATCATCCTGTGTGACCTCACTTAATTAGGTGTGATTCCTTCTAATCACACCTATTTTTCCTATCCTATCAATTTTTTAATGTCAATATTTAAATCGCCTTCACAGTCGAATGGATAAATATTGCTTAATTGTAAAAGACCAAAGCTTAAAAAAAAACATTTCTTTACAATTTGAGATGGTTTTCTGCTAGACCTGCTGGACTCCTAACCAATAAAAAAATTGGTAATAAACAGAGCTCACGGAAAACTTTATTTCGTGAGTTTGAGCATCCCGCAAAGCCAGTACACTTTGTCATCTCTTTTTAGTATAAATTCTTCATTCCACTGTGATTTTATTTTCTCTTTCTTCTAACTGTCGAATTATTTTCCTCTAATTTGAACAAATTAGTCCCCAACGATAATCTCTGAGAGTAGCCTGATGTTATTTTTGTGCTCTCCCCTACCCACTACCCCAACATCCATCTATATCCAGATGCTGGAGAGAGAAAAAGCGAGAGTCAAAAGAAGCTCCATCGAACGGATAAATGTCATTAATCAAGATCTGTATCGGAAACCCAATTGATTCATGACTCTCTGAACTCATATGCCCAGTCACACTCAGAAAATTTCACCTTATTCCTAAAGGGTACTATACACGAAGGTAAGTTGAAAAATCATTTACAATCTCCCCAAATCGAGAAGAAGAACTGGAGCAATTAAGGAAGAAGATAGGAAGATGAGGCGAAAGAAATTTTATCAGCAAAACCCAATCGAAGCTTCTTGTGACCTCTACCGCACATTTTTTTATTCGATAGTCTCTCTAGAGAAGATTGAAGATATCAACTTCTAATTAAATTGTCCGCTAGAATAACACATTTTGTGTAATCAAACTCTTTGGGGATGCTATGAGAATTTTCACAGCAGTGTTTGAAAGAGAGTGTGTGTAACTCAATAACCGATAAACTTTCCAATATCTTGCATCCAAAAGTATTTATATACACACTTAAGATTAATCCCTTGAGAGAGAGTGTGAGGAAAACTTTATCATGTTCCACAAAATGAAAATAAACTCACTTTTAGAGTTAGAAAATTTAATCATAATCCTGTAATATTGTTTCTTAAGCAATTTTCATCCAATTAAACCACATAGTTTGCAAATTGACAGAAAAAGATAGATTTTATATAGCATTTCAGAAAGTGTATGTTTTGCAAGAATATTCAATTTGCTAAATGAATAATATTTTGGACTCAGCAGAAATTTATTTATAGGGGATTTCTGGGTAAATTAGATATATATTAACACTATTAGAGCTACACTGTGTAGTATATATATTAGATGCAATACATTTTCACTAAACCAGTGAACTCAAAAGTGGAACTCTATCACTAGTTTTTTTTTACAGATTTATTTAAATTGATTTATGACCAATATACAATAACTTTTGTTTGTAAACATGTTTTCAAAATTTCCCGGGAGAATGAGCGACATGATTAGATCTAGATTCTAGATCTCACTCACTCTCATTGAAAGGTCAAAAACATGTTTACTAAACAAAAATTATTGTGCGTTGGGCATTACAACCAATTAAACATAATAAAACTGTAAAATATTTTAAAGTAGATTATTGTGTTAAAATAATACTGCTATTTCTTTATTTGCGGAAATGCCAATTTGAAAAATTTCGATTGATTCCTGTTTAATAAGTACTCCAAGATCAAGAAAAGTCGTCATATAAGTGCAGCAATATCTTGTAAAATACATGCAATTTATAAATTCCAAGCTCAGAATAAAAATCAAGCACATTCTATATTGCATAAGCATGGGATATTAGGTGAGATTCTTAACAATCTCACCTACTATAATCCTAACAAAATTTCATGTCCTCCGATCGCGCTCAAACTTGGCCAAAATGTGTTTCGCCACTTCCTGATCACGAATATATGGGGGGCTAAGTTACGTTCCCGGCCGGCCGTCCGGCCGGCCGGCCGTCCGGCCGCTCTTTGGAGCTTAATAGCTCCTAAACTAAAAAAGATATCGACTTGCGGTTTTCGGCAAAGGTTATATATCGCATGAAAATTGCAACTTGGTGCATTGACCCCCCACCCCCCACCCCTCCTTCCGCCATTTTGAAGACCCCCCTTTTTTTGTTTTCTTAATGGCTCCGCCCCTATGGCATCGATCGGGCTCAAATTTTAGTATGTTATAGCTGGGCCTTAGGGCTTTCCATCAATACCAAACTTAAGGTCCCCCGACCCCCCTGACCCGAGCTATAAGGGTCCAAAAAAAATTTCTTAAGATGGCCATAACTCCGGTTCCAATTATCAGAATTTAAAAAATGAGGGCTTTTTGGAAAGCTCTCGTGAAATGCCACTTCCTCTTCTAACATCGCAAGTTCATAAAACCACCGCTAGGGGCGCTATTATTAAAAAGAAAATTTTTAAATCTTAAAAGTTAAATAACTCAAAAATTCCTTATGCAATCGGGCTGAAATTTTAGTATGTTGTAGCCGTTGATTATACCTATCAAACAAAAAAAACCTTAAGTCGATCCATAACCCCTGACCCGAGCTATAAGGGGTCAAAGTTCGAACATTGACCGGCCTCTATCTCCGGTTCTAATTAACATATCGACATAAATTTTACCTTTTTGGTTTCGTCTCGATGAGCACTTTCAGATGGATGTTCAAAAAGTCACCACAGGTGGCGCTGCGATAGCGTCAAAATTCATCGAAATTCAAAATCATTTTTCTCAAAAACGGCATTGTGCAAGTTAATGAAATTTTAGTATGTTGTAGTCCAGTCTAGGACGTTTCCAAAATGGTGCGTATGCGCGCTGTGGTTTCAATAGAACCGGAGATATGAGGGGTCAAAGTTCACGAAATTCAAAAAATCATATCTCCGGTTCTATGTGACCGATTTTGATGAATGAGGGCTTAAACGAAAGATCTCACCAAATGCTACAACTTTCTAGAATATTTGAACTTCGTGGGACCAACACCAGGGGCGCCACAGTCGAAAAACCAATTTCAATATCACATAACCTCAATTATCTCGACTGTCGCTGAACCGATTTTGATGATTACTTCGACATAATTGTAGAGGACGTTTGTCTCTACATTTCGTCCATACATCATTTTCCGCTCAGACTACGCTATCACTCCGATTTTGCCGTTTAAGTGTGAAAAAATTGATTTTTCCCATAATAACGCTTTAAAATCACTCAGATGCCAATTTGACTGCCTCTACTCCACCAAGACACTTAAAATAGGGTTTTAAATGGAAAGTCCCACAAAATACAACAATTCTTTGATATAGTTGAAGTTCAACAAATGACTACTTGGGGCACTCTGGATGAAAAAACGAGTTAAGAAACAAAAAACCTCGATTATCTTGGCTTCTGAGTAATCGATGAGATCATGTTCTATGGGAAAATTATAGAGAACATTCTGGTCTACATTTCACCCATATAACACTTTTCTGTCAGTTCATCCAAATCCTTGATATTTTGGTTCAAATACAAAACTTGTATAATTTCACGAATTTGATTCAAGATAACTGAATGGCGTCTCCCTACTTCAGCATCAAATCGAATTTGCATGCACTCCGAGTTAGCTCACGTTAAGAATCTCACCTACATAAGCCGGTTAGGATTATCTGTCCCTTTTTTATTTTTATAATAAACCTTAAAATTATTTTTCGATTTTTGCCATAAGGTGTCGATAAAACTCGCACGCAATTAATGTGAAACGATTGAGATATTGCGTAAATCGGACTTCGCCGCGTTAGCCGCTTAAGTGTTCAAACCTGGCAATACTTCAGCATAAAATGCTCTAATCTTTAATGCACTTAAACTCGCACCCGCACTGGCCAAATATAAAACGATTGAAATTGCGCTGTTACAGATGATGTACAAAACAGTTTTGATTAAGCTTAAAACAAGAAACAACTCAATCATAAAATGGTTAATATTGCGCCTAAAAACACGCACAGCTGAATCATAAGACGGTTAAAGATTGCGCTTAAAATCACGCACAGCTCAATCTTAAAACGGTAAATGCGCTTAAAATCACACGCAGTTCAATCGTAAAACGATTAAGATTGCGCTTAAAAAAGCGCATTCTTAATCGTTTTATAACTGAACTGTGCGTGTTTTTAAGCGCAATCTCAACCGTTTTATGATAATGCTGTGCGTGATTTTAATCACAATCTCAACCGTTTCACGATTCAGCTGTGTGTGATTTTAAGCGCAATCTTAAGTGTTTTATGATTGAGCTGTGCGTCATTTTAGGCGCATTTTTAACTGTTTTACGATTCAGCTGTGCGTAATTTTAAGCGCATTCTTAACCATTTATGATTCAACTGTGCGCAATCTTAACCGTTTTAAAATTGAGCTGTGCGTGGTTTTAAGCGCATTTACCGTTTTATGATTGAACTGTGCATGATTTTAAGCGCATTTACCGTTTTTTTTAGCTGTGCGTGTTTTTAAGCACAATCTTTACTGTTTTATCCTTAATCTGTGCGTGTTTTTAGCACAATTTTAGCCATTTTATGATTTAACTGTGCGTGTTTTCAGCGCAATCCTAACCGTTTTATACTTCATCTGTGCGCATTTTGTCCACAATTTTAACGAAAATAATTTAATTTTAATGACATAACATGCTAAATTTGATAAAAAAAATATAAGTATTGGTCTATTTATATAGCCAGATATTAATGGACTATACAATAGCTAGTCTACTTTCATATCTTAATCAGTGAATCAAATTTTTCATTAAATAAAAATCAGTTTTTCTAATAATTGAGAAGATATTTTTAGACAAGAGTGAATGTGAGCTTATTTTTGTGAGAAAATGTTTTAGGGATATACTTAACGAATTATACTCCTGAACAAGTCTAAGAATTCATAATACAAAATAATATTGTCGCTTTATTACATTTCAGTAATTATAGTTTTGGGGTAGAAGTCCTATCGTGGTAGACTTAGAAAGGAATTCGATAAATTATCTTGCTATCTTTATCTCGGGAATAAGCGTATTTTCGCGTCCGAAACAATTTAGGGATATGGCATTATGCACCTAGAGGTAATTGCGTTTGATTAAATCTAAAAGAGCTGTATTTATAAAAAAAGATTTTTTGGTTTTCACCCGGAGTTCTTCAAGAAATTGTCAGAATATTCAAAAATTTTACCTTAATTAAAGAAATTTAAATTTCAACAATGGTTTCACAAAATGATATCCAATTTTAGGCAAACATTCATAATTGTCTGAGCATAATATCATAATCCCGTCAGGTGCGTAATTCCTGGATCTAGTATAAATATTATTTGTCTTCGTCAGATCACTTTATTACTTCTTTAAATTCATATACTTTTCTGATCACATAAATTGTTCTTTGATTTATCATATCGTTTTTCTATGTTTCTGTAAACTTCGCCAAAGCTTAATTAATTTAAAAAAAAAATGTTTTTAAAAAATCCAAGAAATCGGGTCGGATAAATGTTTAAGTAATGCCCAAAAATTTGACGGACTGACAATTAAAAAATCAATTTAAATGCATTTTCGAACTCATAAGAAAAGAGCTCGAATGACATTGTCAGGAATCGAACTCATGTGTGGAAACGATGCCACGAAAATTTTAGAACTTCCCTACAGCACATTCGGAATCAATTTATCGATGTTAGAGATAAAAATCCTGATGAAACTTGCATAAAAGTTCAAGAAAGTTCAACTTAAAATATTACAAAGAGGAAGCAACTGACAATTTCAATTTTTCGCGAACGCGAGCTCAACAAAAACACGAAGAAAAAGTCATCAATTTTGATCTTCTCTTATTAATCGGCTTTTTCAATGTTTATAATGAAAATTCTGTCTTCGGTATGCAATTTTTTTCTCACTCGCAAATTGTGGTTGTCTTTGTGCGAGAATCGATTAATAAAATGGAAAGCGAAATAGAGTGAATGACAGAGGATATAATTAAAAGTGTCATCTCATGTAGTTAATGAGTAGCATGAAGCAAAAGACTTCATACTGTGTTTTTTTTTTTTCAGCAAAGGCCAAGAATATGCTGAAATTATTTCAACAAGCTCTTCCAACTCTCTCATACTTTCATCAGTTTTGATCAAAAGACAGGAGGTGATACAGGGGAAAAAAGTACACGAACTGGTAATTAACCAACTCTTGCTCGAAAAGTCTGGAAATGATTGAGTTGGCGAAGGGAATGGGAAAAATTTACATGGAGAGAATATTAAAAATGAGTGACTCACCATCGAAGAGCACATCTTGATAATGGACGTATTCCTTCCTAATATTCTCTGACTCTTTCCTTTCCCACTCCTCTCGCATTTGCTGCAATTTTCTCCCAGTCTTTAGTAGGTCATCTTCCTCCTCTTCCTCTGGTTCTTCATGGTCTGTCGTTCTTTCCGCCCCTTTGTCCTCATGGTCTCCTTGACGATCAATTATCCACTGTGGTTCTTCCTGTAAGGGAGCAATTATCCATTTGAAAGAGCAAATAAAATGGTAAATGTTAAAGATAATTCTCACCCTCTTGGTCAATCTCTCCTGAAGATTTTCAGCCAATGATGAATCTTTTTTCTTGAAGAATTCCAAATCCTTTCTGAGGCACTTTCTTGTCCTACCCAAACAGTCTGTGTACTCTACCCAATCCTCTTGGGGATCATCACTTTTGTAATCTCCATGGAGCTCAGCAGCCTCATCTTCATCAGAAGACGAAGAACTCTGCCCCTTCTCACACTTTTCATCCTGTTTCTTCTTGTTAAACATCACCAGACAATTGTCATCGGAATTAACAAACCCACCAGAAGCACTCATTCTATCGTAGAACTTACTCTTGGCTTCGAGAATCCGTTTGGATTTGTTCATCATTTCAAAATCTTCCACTTCCGTTGTTTTTGACTCAATTTCACTTTTTCCACTTTTGTTGGAAGCCTTCTCGGATTTAGGAAAATTTTTTGGCACGAATGTCTCAATCGACTGCTGCCCCTTGGCCAGATTAACTTCCTGCTGCTTCCGGAGAAGCTCTGCCTTGAGGCTGAGAAGCTGAAAAGAAAAAAAATAGAGACGAATGGTGTTTGTGAATTGGTGAAAAAAGACGCTATGTTTGGAGACATTTTCCTACTCACCGACGATATGTTGACATCGATTTTCTTATTGGGGTCATTCATTTTATCCCTGAGAACCTTTTTCACACACTTTAGTGATTTTTTTACACAGATTTTCCGCGAAAATTGAGAGAGAAGTCACACAACGTTTCCACTCGCATGGAATTCACCGAAGAAACTGTCACAACAAACGTGAAGTATGCGGCATATGCAGCATGAGCATGCGGGTTTGGGGTAAAATATTCACTAGATGGCTCTGCTCTACTCACTAAATGCAGCGATACCCTATAAGAAAAATCCGGCGCGATCCAATGGAAAATCCATTGGTAACAGAATGGAATGTTCCATGCGTCCACTTGGTGAAATCCACCCTTTATCCCCCTGGATTCCCCTGTAGAAGTACATTGTAATTTTGCATTGGCGCGTCACGCAATTTCCATGGGAATCTACCAGCCTCGGTGGTGGTGTTATCCAGTGGAAATCCATGGGCATTCCCGTTGAAATTCTAAAGCTGCCGCATGGTAATTTCCACTGGTACTCTATGGGAAATCCATGAGTACTCTCGGAAAATTGGCCGGTATTTTCCCATGGGACACCAAGGGAATTCCTGTGGTAAGTTCCATACCTGGGAGGGGTAATTTCCACTGGTACTCCACTGGCACTCCATGGGTGATATCGGAAAACCGGCCGGTATTTTCCCATGGGATACCAATGGCAACCCAGTGGTAACTGCTTTACCTGGGCGGGGTAATTTCCACTGGTACTCCACTGGCACTCCATGGGTGATCTCGGAAAACCGGCCGGTATTTTCCCATGGGATACCAATGGCAACCCAGTGGTAACTGCTTTACCTGGGCGGGGTAATTTCCACTGGTACTCCACTGGCACTCCATGGGTGATCTCGGAAAACCGGCCGGTGTTTTCCCATGGGATACCAATGGCAACCCACATGGTAAGAGCTGTACCATGGCATTCCACTGGCAGACCATTGCGTTAGCAATTCATGGATGTTAAGAAATGTTTCCTCTTGATGACTTGGTGCTGGAAGAGAGCGATGGCGATGCAACAGAAGATCCTCTTTTAGCACTATACTCTTCGAATGCGGCGAAAGTATTGTCATATCGATGATACTAAGAATCTCTTGGAGTTGACATGTCAATTATATGCGACCTTCTTTTTTTTATGCCTAATGAAATATCTCCATTCTATTAAAGAATATACTTTTCTGTAAGCGTTCAGGCAATTTTTGTACTTCAGATTATCATTCAAGCTTGAGACTAAAGTAATAACACTGGTCATATATAGCAGAGAACATTTTATTTCATGTATTAACTTCACTTTTTTAATAAAATTAAAAAAAAATAATACATTTAATTTAAAAAAAATCTAATTAAACTTCAAATTAATTTAATGTTCAGATACATATATAAAAAATATTGACGTGATTGAAAAATTATTTACATTATAATGAATTACAAAAGAAGCAGGAATCGTTGATCACCTAGAAAGAAAAGTTGAAAAAAAGTAACCGTTACTAGCCACTCATCCAAATTTTCATGAGCATGACTTGATTTTTAGAGATAGGTATGCCTAGCTAATTTACGTAAATAAATGTGCACGCTGAAATTCCCCATTGGCTAATAATAAATAATGCTGGCGCGACATTCCATGAAGGAACTGGGCCTTCCCGCAAGGAGATTTCTAGACATGCTATATTATTTTTTCTTGTACGGGATGAGGTTGCCAGTTCCATGCCCCGTGGAGTCAAGTGCAGTGAAGCTCACTGGATGCAATCCGAACACCTTTAACGCCAGAAAACTTCCTGGTGACCTAAAGGGGATTCGAAACCGGGACACTTGCATCATAGAGCGAGTGCTCTACCACTTGACCCATTGAGTGCCAAATATTCCATTGAATAATGGCTCTGAAAAATTACCCACAGCATATAAAAAATACAAATATTTACGGAACTATAATTTTATTGGGATTTCTCTGAAATTTTGGTTCTTTTTTAGACCAATGGCTTCTCGCCGCATTTTTTTTTTTATATTCCCTTCATTAAGGAGTTGACGACAAAGCCATTTCCACGATAATGGATCATTTTCTTCCACTTCCTCGCAAAATCCGCCGAATTTTCGGCTATCTGGCCTGCTTCCTGAGATTTGTCTTCAAAATTACCCAGTATTTCTCAATCTTCCGGACTGCAGGACAGGTTAAACATCTTTTCCACAGCCTTAGAATTGGAATCCTTTGAAAAGATGATCGTTGTGTTTCCGGGACCTTGTTTTAATACGTTGATGATGTTTGCCGGTTCGATGGGGAGCAGCCTAAGTTTTATAGGTTATGAAACCATTCCTCTTTTTGTTTTTAAGACCAAGCTCCATAAAAAAATAATAATGCTGGGACCCACCTCTTTCCATCTGCAAAGCTTCTCAAAACACATTCATATGTTGTCTAATGATGAATATGAAAATAAATATGGCCTATACAACGAGTGATTCGGGATTTTCTGCCGTCTTGCCCGATGAGGTCGGTCTTGAAGTCGGTGGCAGCCGCAGATGTTTTAAGAGCAAATAAATCTATCTATCTATCTATAAAAAAGGTATATATTAAAGAGTAAAAGAGTATTTAGTAAAGAGTAAAATAGGAAAAAGGATACTTACTAAAAAAAAATCAAAATGTTCACTTAATTTCACTTCGAAAGTACAAATCGACAGGTCCGGAGGCGTCGATAAGCTAGTGGCGAGAATTATCGACACTAGCGACAAAAATGCAAGTTATTATCTCGATTGTCCATAAATGGACATTCGACAATAGCGATGGATCGCAATGAGACAGTTATCATTTCACCTGATTAATAAATTATCTTGAAATGACATCGACGAAAAAAAAAACGAAATCCGAATCCTTCTGAATCTGACTGCATATCATACGAATCGAAAATTCATCGTGCACACGCTACTTTAATTTACTACAATAGTGCTATTGTATGTTTTTTTTATAATTTGGTAGACTACAAATTATTAAAGACACTCACCTTACACAGCTTACGATTTAGACGATAGATAGATGTATGAGTAGATTCAGACGATTTCAAATCTCGCTGAGTATATGGCCCAGGTACTGCTGAAGTGTTCTTTGGTAATGGAATTGCTGGCGTTGCCTTCTTACGCTTTCTGCATGGCCTATTGCTGTCTTTGATTTGACCGACTATTTTGGCACAGGACTTCATCGCCTTATCGTGTATAATATGGTCTATAAAATATGAAAAGCTTATTTATTTTAATTTGTTTATACAAATAATACAAATCCATTTCTATACAAGAAGCCCACATTGCTCAGGGCTTCTCTCCTATTTCTTCCAGAAAATCGTAGATATTGTATAGGATTTCCTTGATCATTTTATTGAATGTACCCAAAATACTAACGCTGATCAGATTATTCTTCATACTTTCACAAGGAAATCCCCTAAATTCTTAGGATTGTGTTGTAAATTTTCAGAAATACCCAAGATAAAAGTGTTTGTTGTAAGATTTACCAGAGAAGGGAAGCAGTATGAGCCTCCTTATCAACATGGGTGTCTATAATATATTTAACAAAATATACAAGAAAATCCCAAAAATCTCACGTTTTCTGCGGAAGCGCAGTAAAAATCTTCTGAACAATAAAATAAAAATTAAAAAAAAATGAGAATATTTTACAAAATATATAAGAAAAATCTAAGAAAATCTTTGCATTTTTGGAGGAAGTAGGAAAAATCTCTTGTTCATTATAGCTTTCTTGGGTATTTCCAACAAAATATACAAGAAAAAATTTTGCATGACTTTCCGGAAAGCGAATAAACAGCAATAAAATGGATTTTATGTGCTGTTGAATTGTGAATACATAAGAAAAAATCGGCGCGATCCAATGGAAATTCGACTGGTAACAGAGTGGAATTATCCACGCGTCCACTTGGTGAATTCCACCCTTATTCCCCTTGGATTCCACTGGTGAAGTATATTGTAATTTTGTATTGACGCGTCACGCACGCAGTTTCCATGGGTATCTACCAGCCTCGGTGGCGGTATTACCCACTGGATATTCAAATATCTCAACTAATTTGGAAAATATTCAAGAAAAACTTGTGACTCAAAGTTGATTTGACGGTATTTTCTTTTCTAAATGGCGTCTTACCTTGTCAACACAAAGAATGAGACGGAGAAGATGATTTTTTTGTGTTTCGCGCACTAAATTTCTTTATTTCGTATTGAAAACCGTGTCACTTTATTTAACTAGTTCTATTGTTCATCCCGCACACTTTTGTCACTGGTTTTTCAAAGTTTTAATTGTATTTTTTCACAAATAACTGCACAAGAACCAATTCACCACGACTTCCAGAAAAATCCGTGAGCAATGCGCGTGCGCTAAAATGGCGTTATTTACTCATCGAACGCATCATCGACTCGTCGATTACATTTGAAATACAGAGACCGTTGTGATAAATTCTTTCGATTAATATAAAAATAGACATATCGCAGAGTGAAATCTTTTTTTTTTTTAAATAAAATAGAACACTGGAACTTTCCATGGTGCTCCACACAAATTCTTCTGGAATTTTCCACCTGGAAGTAGGAATTCACAACTTTGAAGTTTCTATGGGAAAACCTTCGGAGTGCCCATGGTGATTTCCGTCCATCACCAGGGAAAATTTCACTGTTGTTTCACTCATATAACCGTGGTGAGAAACCACAGGATTACCAGTGGATATTACCATGTGTATGAGTGTATATAACCGTGGGAGAACCAAGGGTCTTCCACTGGATGTTTACACTGGAATATTCCACTGGTACTCCACATGAATTCCTTTGGGATTTTCCATCTGAAAGATGGAATTTTCCACCTGGAACTTTCTACGGGAAAACCCTTGGACTACCCATGGTGATATCCACTCATCACCCTGGAAATTTCCACTGTCATTCCACTCATATAACCATGGTGGAAAACCAGAGGATTACCAGTGGAAATTTCCGGGGGTATCACTGAAAAATCCCTTGGGAAACCCCATGGACTACCACTGGATATTGCTGCTGGAAATTTCCACTGGTATTCCGCACGGATTCCATGGGAGTCTACCCGTGGTATATCTCAAAGGGAAAACCACTGGATTAACCCTGGTGTTTTCCACCCATATAAAGGGAAATTTCCGTCCTTATTCCATGCGGAACACCAGGGGTAAGAATCCAGGTGGAAAGCTAAGGGATCTCCAGTGGTTATTTCCATGGGCACTCATGGAAATATCCGGTCTGTCATCCGTGGCTGGATCCATTTCTTATAGGGTACCCAAGGCTGAGAATAGGTCCTTTAGCTTTAGCCATATTCAAAGACATTATAAAGGCGACTGGAGTCGATATCTATTATAGAACCGTTAAAAGAGTGCTACAGAATAATAATTTGTTGAGTTGTAATCCTAGAAAGGGCGTACTCAATACTAACAACAGTCCCTTTCAGGCCAAGAAATATTAGACAAACGTTTTGTGGACCGATGAAACCAGGATAAATTTGTTCGGAATAGGTGGAGTGAAACGTGAAACGTGGAAGACTCACTGTAAGGGCCTTGACAGATTTGAGGATTAGCCGAGAGACGGCTTAGCGTAATTACATTAGAAAAAATGGTTAAACTACATTTCTATCATCTTCCACTAACCCTCGATAGTATGATTCTTGTTTTTTCTCTCTTTATATATCATTATGAACAGAACATGTGCACAATATATATGCTGATAAAATCAGCCCTTTTTTGCACTTTCAGATAGTCTATAAATAAAAATATTAGACCTGTTTCTATGTGCTTGGCGATTTTTTTTTTATATATTAAGAAATTGTTCAACGAATCTACATTAAATTTTGTGTGGAAAAATAAAATTAAACTCTAAAGTGCACTTGAAATATTAATAATGCTATTTAGGTAGTATGGTATAGGCTCTTCATAGAAGGCCTAGAATATGCTATTGATGATATGTTCACCCTGGACGTCAGAAACCAATCAAAATATTGAAGCAGTTAAGATTTCTTCTTTTGGAAAATTTTCGAATCACTTATAAGAAGTTCTTGAGGTAATCTACATTATATGGGCTCGTTTATGCCATGCAATTTTTTTGACAATTTTTCAGGAGACCATTTTTTTCCTTCAATCACATTTTAATAAAAAGCAAACCCCGAATGAGTTATTTTATATTACAAATATCGAAAGAATAACAAGTAATCTGTCTATTAATGCAAAGAAATTGGAAAAAAGTAGATTTCTTACTCTAAAAATTAAGCATTTCCTAAAAGAATACACAATATGCAATTGTGCTAAAATTGTTCTGGCCATATTAAAAAAAAGATATGGCAATTAAAAAGTTCTAAAAAAGAATACTCAATCATGATATATCAATTTTATTTCTAACTTTTCATTTTGTTTAGAGTTTTATCCATTTTGAATTTCTGCACAGCCTCATCATCTTTTTTTCTTTTGAAAATTCATATGAAAATTTTATTTTCCTTCTCCGTTAGCTCTTATTATATTACATTCCAGCTTTCCTGTACTTTATGCGTCGATTTTGGACCCATGATTCGGGACGAGATCTCGTTTCTACACGCTTATGTCAAGATTCTCTAAAATAAAAATACCGAAAATGATCAGAAACAACAGAATGTGATTAGAAATTTAAAAAAAAATCGCCTGTTTTATTGAAAATTTAATAATAAAAAATCATAGTCATATTCTTACCTTCGGTTAACAAAACATCTTGAAAATTTCTGCTCCAGGGTGACCATACAGAGAATCTTGTGATCCATCGCTTGAAAGATGTGGCTCATTTTTGACTTCAGACTGCTCAGATGAACCCTGTTCACTCGTGAACATCTCTTGCGAATTATCGACTGCATGAATGAGAGTATGAGGAGATGAATCCGGTTCATCCTGATTATTATTATTAATCGTATCGGGATATAATTTATTACAATTCAGCCAGGTTATCGTATACCCCGTGTTGGAAAAATCGGAAAAATCTGCCGATCGTAGATCGCCCAAGAACGCCTTCCCCGCAATGTAGATACTTCTTCCATTCCTTCTTGCATTCTTTTGGACGTGGATCAGCTGCATTATGATTTTTCTTCCTTCGTAACATTTTTCCTGTTTTTTCTCACAAAATTCTAATTTAATAAGTAAATCAATAAGCATTTTTACAAAAAAAAAAAAACAAATAAAACGAAAACTTACAATTCCGAAATCACTAATTTGCTTTCACCTGCGTAATAATCGCGAAAAATTCTATCACAAATTGCAAACGTTTACCTTGTTTTGATGGAGAGTCGTGATCTCGTGATGGATAGAAATGACAAACTGCAAATAGCTGACAACAAAAATTGCGCCTTTTTTCAGTGTATTTTTATGCTAACTGCAGAAAAATTGGTAGATAGCGCAGTTGCTGATAAATTTTTGTGACTATAGTAGAGTTAGAACATTTTCACGGAAAAATATCTCTGTATAGAGAAAATTCCAAACTTTTTATATAACGTAGTTTAATAGAGAAAATTCAGTAATATCATAATATGCAAAAACCTGAAAATCGCAAAAATGCAGTTAGCACAGTTGCTGAGACAACCGACGGCGACGATATGGTTCGTGCAAAGAAGGGCTTTTCTATTCGTTATTGATTATATTTGACTATGGCCTCTACACATTGGGAACAATTTTTGTCAAAAATTGCTTTTTTGAAGGAAATTCCCTGCAGCGTTGTAGGGGAAACGCCAAATTTCTGTCAAAAACGCAATTTTTGACGAAAATTGCTCCCAATGTGTAGACGCCTTAGGTCAAATTTCATTAAAATTCTTACTCCTACCTTTTTTAATTTTAAAGTAGCGCGTTTTTTTCTAACACAGAAACAAAAAAGTTCACACTAAAATTCATAAATCTTTTTTTATATAAATAAGTATTAAATTGTATAAAAATTGAGATTAAGTTCATTTAAAAAAAAAAAGTTTTAACAATTTTTTTTCTATTTTTTGTCCATGTCTTAAATTTCATCCAAGGCATCGAAGCATAACTTGAAATTTTGCAAAGTACAAAATTTCATGAAATTAATGTACGCATAATCCAATCAATATTTTCATTCTTTTCGGACTACGCATTGTTTTGCGAGTGAAAATTCTCATAAAGTGCAATAAAACTTGGGAGAAACTGCAATTTTGTGATGTTGTGCCCATGGAAAAGTGTCTGTGCACCTGGTGGTGAAGTGTTTTAGTGAAATTTCAGGCTGGGTAGTTGGAAAAAAGGAATTTTTAGTGGAGAACAAAAGGCAGGTGTGCTTCCGGGAAAACTCATTGATTTTTCCCTCACATTCTGTGTCTTTTCCTGCTTCCTGAAGATTTTTTTTTCGCGGTGAGACGGGAAAGAAGGACATGCACAGTAACATGAGCACAAAGGAATGTGAGGTAGGAAGGGGTGGTGGTCCAGTTGAGGTAATGGGAAATTCCAGTGAGGGAAGGATGCTGGAGTGTTTGACGGGATTGGCACAGAATCCGGAGAGAGTGAAAAAGAGTGAGTCCAATACTGCTATGACGAGCAGTGTGGCCAGCATTCTGGATGACACCACGCCCTTGAGTGACTCAGGGGTGCACCTCTTGGATTCAGAATCCAGTGAATTGAATGAATCAATCATGTCAAGCAGTGGCTTTGACTTTGACGGAGCATCTGCCGAAGGGAAAATTTGCACTCAGGTTGTTTCAGAGGATTTGGCTGGAGGGAAAAAGGAGGAGAGGGGAGTTCCGGGAATGACAAGGAGTGACATTGAAAATTCAAATGTGTTGGAACATCAAGTAACTGAAGCTTCGGGGGATGCTGTACAGATTCCCGATGAGATGGTCTCTAGCACTTGTTCCACCTTTGATACAGATGCCATTGTCTACCGACGAAGGGTGAAGAAGGGAAAATCCGGTGGACAGAGTGCCCCGAAAAAACGGGTTTCCTTCCACGAGGATATTCTCAAGAATACCAAAACGGACAATATTCACATTGAGCACGGATTTATCACTTACAAAGGATCAGCTGCAAAGAAAGCTCCCCATGTCAGTCGATATTCCTGGTGTTCCGAAGGCGATGGAGATGACAATGAGAACAATCAGTATGTCTATCGGAATGCCTGCTCGGATGTTCTGGATTACGGAAAGACAGATATCTATGAGAATCCAGCTGGAAATTACATCCCCTACGACAATTCGGGAATTTTCGAATATGGACCACAGTATCGGGAGAGAAATGACTTCTACAAATGCCACTGTTCAGACTCCAATTCCAGCCTCGAGTCCAATGAGGATGATCGGAATTCCAATCAACGGAGAAATTACCAGCAGGCTAAATCGAGTTCCTGCGATTGCATCGGGGGCCAGAATAACAATGGACCCGTCATCACGGAAAATTGCTACTTTTCCGAACCCAGCATGGACACCATGAGAGACGGAGCCACCCAGGCAAAGTCCGTGTGGAACAAAGAACGAAAGCCCAAGAGTAGTTGCCTGAAGAAAACCACCAAACACACCGATATCATCCAGGAGCATGATCTCAATGGGAAAATGAAGAAATTCAATGTCCATCACATCCCGGAAGTGAACAATTTCATTGATAGCAAGACAATTTTTGGCAGCCTGAAGAATATCTTTAGTATTCCATTGCCGGAACGGGGCGTGCCTGAGGGTTCGGAGGATTTGCAGTCAGTCTGTGAGTGTATTCCTGAGGGAGACAGTCGTCCAGAGTCACCAGTACGTCCACGGCCCTTCCTGTCCAAGAGCCTGGACCAGGGATTGACTAAGAAATCCCCAGGAAGCAAAAAATACATCCACAATGTCGATGAACAGCTCCGGAGGAAGAATGATGCTGACCTGTATGCCCCGAGTGGTGCCGAGAGCCGAAAAAACAGCACAGATCTCCTTTCCAGTGAAATATCTCAAATCACAGATACCAGTCAATCCACTTACAGAAACAAATTCATCATCAACTGCGAGAGCACAGTTTTTGAGCACACTGGAGTGTCCTACGAGGCTCAGGATGGGGATAAAGTCGTGCCATTGGTGAAGGATGCAGAACCTGAACCTACATCCTTCCTCGCAGTCCCTTTCACCCGGAAGCTCAGCAGTATTTTCAGAGGTTTCAAGGAGAGTCCACCAAAGGCAGACAGCACAAAGTCCCCGACAGAAGAAGCAAAATTCACCCTCCTAGGAGCCACAGCTGAAGAGAATACTCCCCACAAACCACCCCTCCCGGCTGATGCTGGCAGACGTGGTGAAAAACCCAAAAATCCAGGAAGAAATCTCATGGAATCCAGCATCACGTCAAATTCCAGTGATCGCAATTCCACAATATCCGACATCACAAGCCTCACGTCCAGCACCATTCCAACGAGCGATCGCCAATTGGATGGATTTGCCAAGATCTTCGGAGGAGCAGATGTCTCCCCGCAGCATTCAAGACACTTAGCATCCCCAATCCGGAAGAAATCTCTAACAACAAAACCGCCAGAACGCGCAAGAATGAGTCCAGATCTCTTCAATTCTGGTCGAGATTCAAAAGCCACCATTCTCTCCGATGAATTTGATGATATCCTCACAATAACCACAGATACCAGTGATAAGAATGACAGTGATATGGTTATTGTGGACTATCCCGATGTCACAATTCCCGATCGTCCCGAATTGAGTGACTTTTTCAAGCCAGCCACATCAAAAACCTCCCTAATCAATCGTTTTCTGCGTCATGTCACGCAAAAGAAGATTCTAGATGCCACCATCAAGAGGAATCAGTTCTTCCTCTCCAAGATGAGCATCGAGAAGAAAGTCTGTGGAAATTTGTATGTAAAGGGAGTCAAACCACGCAATCAGGAGCTCATTGAAGATCTCAATGCTGAAATTGCCCTGGAGATTGAGATGTCAGGGTATCGTCAGGGACGCAGAGAAAAGTGCGAATTATCTAGCCTCCATATGGACATTGGAGTTGGGGAGATTTCTGTTGAAATATTCAATGGGAATTGCCTGCATATCCTGCGGAATGAATCTGAAATCTTAATGAAGGTAAAAGTTTAACTATAGTAAATTTTTCCTTGATTTTTACAATGCTGGAACTCTTATAGAAATCCCTGATATTGCAAAATCCCTGAATAAGCTACGCCCAAAAATTATTTTAGGCCACGCCCCTTTCACAAGCTACGTCCTATTGAAATCCGGATTTTTGGCTTTTGTATCACTGTCGAAATTTGGAGAGAAAATTGTTGACTGTTTTATGATTGAGATAACTACACTGAGAACTTTAACACTTTTTAGGTGTAAAAATATATCAACATTTTTTTATATTAATTTTACACCTTATTAAGGGTAAAATTAATATGAAAAAGGGTACCTTTTACCCCTAATTGACCTAAAAAGGGTAATATTTACACCGATTTTAGATCAATACTGCAGGGTAAAATTAACATTTCCGGAATGTAATTTTAAGTTTTTCGGATTTCTCTCAGTGTAGTTATAATTTTCAACATCTTCCTCGTTGTTTCCTTTGTTCTTAATAATTGCCTGATTATTTAATACAAACTGAGAATGAGTTTGTTTACGAAGTTCTTTAACGAACGCTAATACGAGCATCCGACTAAAGGTGCTAGTCCAATGAAAAATGAAAAGAGGAAATATTTCTCAACATTTGTTTAGCACTTGGCTGTTCTCAAGTGCTTCTGCATTATCGACATTTTTTAAGTATTTCGCTCAGGAAGTTCCTTAATGAACGCTAATACGGGCTTCAGACTAAGAGCAGAATCACATTGACAGTAAAATGCTCACTGTCACCGTCAAAACCCTCATCGTATTTCGTTGATTTACGCATTTTCATTGCAATTCTTACGCAAATTTTCCATTACGATATTACCTTGTCTCATACTCAGTCGCACTAGGTGAAAATAGTATAAGAAAATTGAATAAATAAAGAGAAAATGCGATAAACGGTAAGCAAAAAAAAACTGTAGGATTTTTTGCTATAGTTTTTCGTACAGTTTTTTTGCTCACCGTTTATCGCATTTTCGTTTTATTTCTTCAATTTTCTTATATTATTTTAACCTAGTGCCACCGAGTATGAGATAATGTAACACGGTAATTGAGAATTTGCGTAAAAATTACAATGAAAATGCGTAAATCAGCGAAATACGGTGAGGGCTTTGACGGTGACGGTGAGCATTTTACTGCCAATGTGATTCTGCCCTAAAGGTGCTAATCCAACGAAAAATGAAAAGAAGAAATGTTTCTCAATATTTTTTAGCACTGTACTGTTCTCAAGTGCTTCTGCATTATCGACAGTTTTTGTGTTGGCTCCTTTCTCGAATTTTTTTCCCCAGTCTTCGTCGTGTTAAAAAATCACCAAATAGTCGTGACAGGAACCAACACAAAGAAAAATAAATTATGTAGAAGCACTTGAGAACAGTAAAGTGCTATATAAAAAATAATCATTTTTTATTGGAATAGCACCATTTGCCTAAGTTCCTAGATGTCTCGAAATTCTGAATAACAAGCTATCTTAGTGGTTTTTTTTTTTAGTACATTACTGTTCTCAATTGCTTTTTCATTATCGACTTTTCGTGTTAGTTCCTGTCTTGACTGTTTTCCTCAGTCACCGCCGTGTTCTAAAACCACCAAGCAGGTGTGATAGGAACCCATATAAAAAGTAGATGACTATATAGATGCGATAGAAGATCGAAGTGATAAAATAGTAAATTGCTGAAAAAATATGTTAATTTTTCATTGGAATAGTACTTTTATGGCACTGAGAAAAAAGAGGGCGCGATTAACATTTTGTCCTTAGAAATTTAACACTTCTTAGGTGTAAAAATTTATCAACATTTTTTAATGTTAATTTTACACCTTATTAAGGATCAAATTAACATGAAAAAGGGTACCTTTAACCCATAATACACCTAAAAAGGGTAATATTTACACCGATTTTGGATCAAAACTGCAGGGTAAAATTAACATTTCCGCAATGTTATTTTAACTTTTTTGGATTTCTCTCAGTGGGTGTTTTTTAAATGAAAAATTAACATTTACTGTTCTCAAGTGCTTCTCTACATAATCGACTTTACTTAGTGTTGATTCCTGTATCGACTGTTTGATGGTTTTACAACATGACGAGGACTGAGGAAAACAGTCGAGCACTGCTTTAAACCTTTACTGTTCTCAATTGCTTCTGCATTATCGACTTTTCTTTGTGTTGGTTCCTGTCTCGAGTTTTCCTCAGTCCTCGCACTTTTCTAAAACCACCAAATAGTCAAGACAAGAATCAATTCAAAGAAATCGATAATGCAGAAGCACTTGAGAACATCAAATTGCTAAAAAATGTTCAGAAGATTTCCTCTTTTCGTTTTTCATTTGAATAGCATTTGAACAGAAATTGACTTAGCAGTCAAGTTATTGTATGAAGAAAAGACGGTGTTGTGACTAAGCCCAATAAGTTGGAGACTTAGTTGAGAGCAAGGTTGAGAGGGTTGAGGGTTCGTATAAACCTTAGAGCCTTGGCAGACCTGAGGATTATCCGAGAGACGGCTTAGCGTAATTATATTCGAATAATGGTTAAACCACATTTCTATAATTTTCTACTAAGTCGCCTCCCGGTTTAAGTCGTAAATCTGTCACGGATATTAGGCTCAGTCAGAAGATTGCTTAGCTAGAGACCGTTTTACTTAAATTTTGACACGCCCAGATTAAATAAATAAAAAATAAAAAATAAATGCGATTTTGGTGGCACTTTTAGCTTCTGGGAGTTTTGAGATAGAAGCCCTCAAACAATTAATTATAGTTTTTTTTTATTATAAAATTAATATTTCAAATGGAACTTTTTATAAGCGACGATATGGAAGCAAGGAAGCAAGCTTGAAATAGTTCGATTTAACAGAATTGTCGCTTTTAAAATATTGGTATAAAACATATCTAAAAAGAATTTGAAGAATTTTGAGAAAACAATGAATATTTTAGGGCAAAACATGGTCTTGTAGCATAATGCCCAACGCACAATCACTTTTGTTTTGTAAACATGTTTTTGACATTGCAATAAGAGTGAGTGAGATCTAAGATCTAGTCATCTCGCTCATTCTCCCGGGAAATTTTGAAAACATGTTTACAAACAAAAGTTATTGTGCGTTGGGCATAAGAGTCATCTTATTCTTCGAAAACATCGCTCTATTTCACTTAAATTTTCTCGCAGAATTTGACAAAGATTTTTTACATTAAATTCTCATTATTGGTTTTTCATTAAATTCTGAAAAACCAATAAAATTGCTTGTTATTCAAGACTTTGAGATCTTTAGGAACAGGGCTAAGCTTATAGTCTGAAGACTGCTTTACTCAGTATAGGTCATAGTGTATATTCATCCAAAAATTTGAATAAAAAGTTACTCTAAATTCTCAATAGAAGTTAGCGCCATTATGAAAAAAAATCCCTTTTGCTTCTCTATGGCCTTATTTAATGTTTAAAATATTACCCAACAGGTCTTTAAACTCTACACTGGCTACAATCGAGATGGCCACATGACACCGGTGCTTGTTTTCCTTACGGACAAGACACTCTATGTAACGGATTTGGTGCGGAATCGATTGTGCAATAAATTCGTGCTTCCCTACTCCGAGTTGGACGTTATTCTGGTAAGTTTTGAATTATATTAACAAAAGAAATATCCCTTGGGAGGTTGAATATTCTGTTAAAGTTTTACCATCCCCTTCGCATTCGAGTGCTAAGGCATTTTCTGGCTTTTATTGATAAAGGGTAGCATCTGGGATACTTCCTGAGGGAACGCAAACTTTTGCAATGCTTTTTTTTGTTAAAGTTACTTGGATGTTGCTTTCTAAATGCCTTTCTTTTAGCTCTTTGTTCTGAATGAAAGTTTTGAAACAAGATAAATTTAGTTTAATTCGTAATCTTTTGGATGTGATATGACTGTTAATTAGATTGGATAATTCTCTATGTACTATTTACAAATGAATAAAGCAATATTTTTGGGGTCAGTTTATGGCTGCAAAGGCTGACATATTTTGAGTCGTTTCGCCTCATGTAAGCTTCACTGTACTTGATTTCATATAAGACTAGGCGAATGTCCTCATCCTTCCATAATAATAATAATTCTTGAAATTGCGCTCTGTGGCAAAGCTTAATCTAGGAAATAGAATTTTGCAATGTAATGTGTATTTCAAAATGTCTAAATAAAACGAAAAAAATTAAAATTTTAGCACGATTTTTGAATGGACTTAAATTAGTGTTCAAAGATATACTGGAATTTCATAAAACTTCGAATTAGCACAAACACATTAAAAAATTAAAAAAAACTTAAAAGCGATGAAAAACATCTAATAAAATTTTTAATAAATTTTTGAACTAAAAATAAATAAATAAGATGAAAAATATCGATTAAAGGGCATTTTTCAAAAATTGGCAGGTGTATGTCGTCAGTTAAATCAGCATTTGTCGTAACTTCATTTTTGCGATTTTGGGATATGTACATATTTAGAATCGGCATAATTTAGTTTATTTACTAATAAGACTTGAGAGAAAGAAACTTTCAAATGTCCAATAAAAATTATTTTAAACAAAAATTATCGTAAGTGCCCGTAATTAATAAAAATCTATCAGAATTTGTCGTAACTTCTATTTTTGGGAAACTTACGACATATTTCCATACAGAATTTTCTCTAATCAGCATTTGCCGTAACTTCTTTTGCTCGTTTGCGTGGCTTATAATTTGCAGCAAAAAAGTAATATTTCTCATTAAAACGTTCACAAACTCTTCCAAATATCCAAAGACTGTGCGAATAATGCAACATTAAATCATTTTAATTCAACATTTGTGAGAAAAAAGTAAGAAAAAATCCATGCTCATCTGACATTAATTTAAAACAAAACAAGCGACACGGCGCACAAAATTTATTCCATAAAATTTATGAAATAAAAGCTTTTAGCGTCAGGGATAAGAATTTAATTGGTTAATTTAATCAAATAAAGGCGCTTGTTATCACTAGAGTCATTGAAATTGATATAATGCATTTTTGAAAATTGTCGTAACTTCCAAGATCTCCATATATTGAAAGTTACGGCTTTATAAACGATGGAAGTTACAATAAAATCATATTGTGTTTCATCGAACATATATCTCAATATTTCAGCTTTTAAATCATTTTAGAAAGATTTTCTCGAGTTGACTTACAGTTTATTAGTGCCACTTTAAATTTGTCTTATTAGTACCACTTGAATTTTTCGTCTCCTGAAAAGTTGTTAAAAGGAAGTTACAACAAATGCTGATTTAACTGACGACGTATCTTTCCATATCGGAAATGATGATGACATAAATAGCGTATTGAAAACCGATTCAGGGGATAAAGAAATAGGGTTATTGAGTGAACCAACAGTGGCAGATCGGCTGATTAACGTCAATGAGTCATCATGATCGACTCATCGGCGCCAATGTGTAACCATGATCGGCTAATCGTCGCCAATCAATTTCCATAAGCAACTGATCAACATCGATCAATTTCAATTAGCGGCTGATCGACAATGATCAGTCTCCATGATCAGCTGGAATAACTGATCGGCTCTGATTAGCTTCCATAATCGACTGATCAGCGCTAATAAGTCTCTATGATTAGTTGATCGGCCAATCTGCTACGATCAGTTTTCATGAGCGGCTAATCGGCTCCCATCAGTATCCTTGATTAGTTGATCGGCTTCGATGAATCTCCATGATCGGCTAATCGGCACCAATAAGTCTCCATAATCATCTGATCGGCTAGTCAGCTCCGAGCTGTCTTTGAGCTATTGATCGGCTCCGTGCAGCCTCCATGATCGGCTGATCAGCTGATCGGCACTCATCAGTCTCCAAGATCAGATAATCAGCAGATCGGCTTCGATTAGTCTCAATAATCGGCTGATCAGCATTAATAAAGCATCCATGATCAGTTGATAGGCTAATCAATTACGATCTGTTTCCATGATCGGCTAAGCGGCTCCGATCAGTATCCGTGATTAGTTGATCGGCTTCGATGAATCTCCATGATCGGCTAATCGGCACCAATAAGTCTCCATAATCATCTGATCGGCTAGTCAGCTCCGAGCTGTCTTTGAGCTATTGATCGGCTCCGTACTGCCTCCATGATCGACTGATCAGCTAATCGACACTCATCAATCTTCATGATCAGATAACTAGCTGATCGGCTCCGATTAGTCTCGATAATAATCGGCTGATCAGCACTAATAAAGTATCCGTGATCAGTTGATCGGGTTGATCGACTACGATCAGTTTCCATGATCGGCTAATCGGCTCCGATCAGTATCCGTGATTAGTTGATCGTCTCCGATGAATCTCCATGATCGGCTAATCGGCACCAATAAATCCCCATAATCATCTGATCGGCTAGTCAGCTCCGAGCAGTCTTTGAGCGATTGATCGGCTCCGTGCAGCCTCCATGATCGACTGATCAGCTAATCGGCACTCATCAGTCTCCAAGATCAGATAATCAGCAGATCAGTTCCATGATCGGCTAATCGGCTTCGATCAGTATCCGTGATTAGTTAATATTGATAGGCTCCAATGAATCTCCGTAATTGGCTAATCGGTACCAATAAGTCTCCATGATCAGCTAATCGGCTAATCAGCTCCGAGCAGTCTATGAGCGACTGATCGGCTCCGATTCCGATTTGTCTCCGTGATCGGCTGATCAGCTAATCGCCACTGATCAGTCTTAATGATTGGCTGATCAGCAATAATAAGTTTCCATGATCAGCTGATCACCTAATCGGCTACGATCAGTTTCCATGATCGGCTGACTAGCTGATCAGCTCCGTTTAGTCTCCATAATCGGCTGATCATCAACAATAAGACTCCATGATCGGTTAATCGACTACAATCAGTAATCCATGATCGTCTGATCAGCTGATAGATTCCGAATAGTCTCTGTTCAAGATGAACATGCACGTTCATACAAATAATTTTCAAATAAGGATTTTTTAATCTTTAAGGGATAATAATGGGTTTTAATTCATATCGAACTACTTTTGAATAGTTAAATCGCCAGGATATTCATCAAAAGTCCTCACATCCTAAAAAGGATACGAATAATTGAACACAAAAAACGGAAAGTTTTGGCTTCACCAAGACTTTACAAGGGTTATCGTTACCCCTACTTTTTAAGTCAATGACTTATCCTTAAAGGATTTAAGGACTACTACACTATTTTTAGATACTTTTACTACTAGGAATGTCCTGTCATTTCAATTAGAGACAAATAGTTTAACTAATATACGGATTTTAGTTTTGGTTAAATCGAGTCATTTTACGAAGTATACAAAACAAGTCTCACTTTAACGGCAAATATTGAAGAAACTAGGATGCTAAACGATCCTAAAATTTTACCATCCTATTTTCTATATTCTTAACTCTATCTGATATCAATTTGCTACCATTCTAAAGAGTAGTTTCTATGATATTAGAGATTGAAAATTGTCAAATTCTTATTGAAATTAGGTCATTATGCTTAGTGCTAATGACACCCGTTCATTCACTTCTTGATCAGCATTTTTTCGTCAGCAAAATAAAGAATGTGCAATTTTGCAATGACGCATTATGGGTTCACGGAGTTCACCTTAGTAATTAAGTGGGGTAAAAATGATTTTGTATAAATAGGGTTAATTTTTGTTAAATAAATCGGATCGCGATAGAGATTTCTGAGTTTCACTTCCAGCAGCACGAGAGTGCTTGTTCCAGAGAAAACGCATCTCCCTTTTGGCCCAATACCAGCGGCATCCTATAGCCTAAGGATTACCAGAGGCCAATTGGCTCCCTACTGCCAGGAAACAGCGGCTTCTCTTCAAGAAGCCTTAAGATCTAGGGCAGGATTTGAGAATATTTCTGGAGGAATTTTTCCCTAGAGGCATTCATTTGCCGGACTGCAAGGTTGGAAATTTATTTCTAACCTTGGTTACAACTCTCTCGAGGCACCCCCGGGGGTAGCCTACACAAGGGGGCATTACTGCCTTAAGCCCGGTGGCTCGAAAGAGCCGTTACTAGAGGCCGTGAAAACAGCCGAGAGTCAGTCCAAGCAGTGGAAGAATTCCCTAGAAAGTTCTCACCAGAGCAAGGGAATAATCTGACGGGATTCGGATTATTCTCTTCCTCTAGCTTCGGCTTTTCAGCTGTTTGGAGCCGAAACAGTCTCAATGATCAGCAAATCTGCTTAGTGGCTACGATCAGTCTCCATAATTTGCTGATTATGGCACCAAACAGTCTCCTTGATCCTACTTAACATCGTAAAGCGTGACTGATAAACTGTTTGCCTCCTGGCCGGTTTTAGCGATAGGTCATTTCCAAAAGGAAGGACGCTAAAAAAAGGTCAATAGGATATGCTTAACTGAACCGCAACTTTACAAAGAGATTGTTAAAAAATCTCAGCTAAAATGTGAAAATCAAGATTAGCCTACCGTTCCCCTTGATCTTGAGCATTCTAGCTATTCTTTTTTTCCCAGATGGGACCTTATGGGAACACGGTGTTGCTGTGCAATGGTGCCAGGGATATGCAACAAGTTCTCCTGGCAGGAGGTCCATATCCTGCTGATGGATTGGTTTCAAGTTTAGAAATCTGCGCTCGCAGAGGAGGATCTATTCTTCCTGCAGTTGGCCAACTTACGCTCGATCACTTGGCTCCTTTGCAGGCTTTTGTGCGTGACAACTCATCCATTCCCAAAGGCGATGCCTGGGAGTACTATGCTGTTGTCAATATTCCAGCGGTGGGCTTGAGTTTGGAGAAGGAGCCTCTTGGTCCATATGTCAAGGGTCCATTGATGCACAGAAATTTGGGGATAAATGGAGTGGCTCAGCCTTGGTATGCCAGTTACTTTCTGTTGAAAGCCGGTGTGCTGTACATGTTTTCAGATGCTGCTCAGAAAATTCCATCCTGGGCCATTGCTCTGACAGAGTGTCAGGGTGCCAGGAGAGCAATCAATACCACACGTCCTCACTGCTTTGAATTGATGCTGCGCACTGGAACTCTCCAGTTGGCAGCTCCTGATGAGTATGTGGCATCGGAATGGTTGCAGGCTCTTGTACAGTCAGCCAGTGGCTTGTTTGAGATGCAAGAGAGACACTCAACTCTCGGATGTACGTTGATAATGACGGCAAATCATTTGATAACGTTACGAGAGGACTTTGCAGCTCCTTTGAGGAGAGTGAATTCTGTGTGTCCTAAATCACCGTCTAAGGAAAATCTCGATCCAAATGGACGCAATCCTTCACCTTATGAGTCATCCAGTGAATTCAGCTCAACACTGAGTACTCCCACGAAAGGCGATCGTAGATCAAATTCTACCTTGAGTACTCCAGTGAGGAATACTGGAAAGGTTTCTGGGCAACTACTAAGTCCTCAACGTGGAGCTGCTGCTGAAGCATCAGCTGAGAAGAGCTACACTAGCATGAGTAGCTTCTATGGGAAGAATTCTGGCGTTGAGATACTCACTTGTGCAGCAATTGACGAAATGGTAGCTCTCAAGATTCCTTTGGCAGCCAACAATTGGTGGTGTGTTTTGGTAAGTTCTTTTATATTTTTATCAATATATTCCTAAATATTATTAATTTTTCCTGAATAATTAAAAAAATAACTTTATAATTTAGAAAAAAAAATGTCCAGGGTAGGGTAAATGTCCTAATTCAAAACCATTTCCAGACGCTTTAACTTTGACAGAAGATTCAAAACATTAAGTTCATATTTTTTCTGAAGAGAATTACATAAATTTGCTCTTTTACTCTTCTAGAATGTTACTGTTTAGTGAAAATTCTTTAGATATAATTTGAAAACTTCTCTAATATGAGAAAAATAAGAGAGCGTAAAATGCTTCTATTGGAAACATATTAATCCAAATGGAGACAAGGGAAAGTTTCTAATTGGAGACAAACAGTGTAAATGAAACCGCGACGAAAGGCTTCCAAAACCTTGTTGAGTTGCTCTTGAATGCAGGATTTGTTATTATTCCTGGTCTTTTTTTTTCATTTCCCATCTAAAACAATAATATAATCTTTCAAAAAAATCATATTTCCGGGGTTTCCAATTAAAGTATTTGCAGACACTTCAGAAAAACCCTTTTTGTTCACGAAATAGGTAATTATTTCATTTGAAAACTTCACGTACTGTTAGCAATAAAGATTAGTACTTAATTTAACTAAAATTAGCCAGAAATATGATATAAATGTTAAACAAAACGAATAAACAACAGTCACATCATTGTGTTTTTCATTGAAAAACATGGTCGATCTATGAAAAATTCAATGGTGAAAATGTACACTTTTAATTTTTCCGAGAAATTAACAAATTAAAATTTGTGAATATGAATGGATTTTCGCTTTATTTGGAGCAAAATTAACTAAATAATGAAACTGTGCTACAGAAAATATATAAATGTAATAATTTAGTTCTGTATTTATCATGAAAACAGTGACGTTTCCATTTGGAATAGCGAAAAATTTCCATTTAGAGCAGATTTTCAATTGGCTTAATTTACCGCGTAGCTTAATTAAGCGTACAAAAAATCCAAATACGGAAAAGACAGAAAAATATATGAACAGTAATTTTTCACAGATGTTTCAAAAGAATTTATAAATTAAAAAAATGCCCCAATTCAAAGGTGTACCGTCCCGGGTTTCCCTATTCCCTCTTGACATAGTAGATTTTTTACGGTTACAGTAGATTAAGCAGTAGATTGGTAAAAATGGTCAGTAAATATCTAATATTCAAATGAAAATAATGCAATTTCTGTGCATGAAAATAATAATGAACTATTTTTGGCAAAGGGGAAATTAAGAACGGAAAAACCATCTTGACATTCCAAAATATTTTAAAGTAATTTTTGATCAATGTTACTTCGTACTGGACCAAAAACGTTTTTGATGAATTTTTAGATAAAGAAGTCAACTCTGTATAATTGGCTAACTTCTGATTGCTAATATGTGGGAAGAATTTCCATGAAGACTATATAAAGATACTAACAATTAAAAATTATTTTTTAAGATATATTAATTTTTTTAAATTTATTAACAAATACCGATACAATAAAGCAATATGCCGTCATTCAGGTTTTCGAATATTTATTAACCCTTTAAGGACAATTGGGTCACTGGTTACCCAAAAACTAAATTTTTCTTACGGCCATCTAAAGTCACGTTTCGCTCTAAAAAGGCGGAAAAATGATTTTTTCTGACCCCCAATTTTAAATCTTTTCGTCCTTACAGGGTTAGACAAGTCCTGGTCAAAATCCCGAAAGTCATTTGAAAACCGAAATCCCGAAAGCCAAAACCCCGAATATCCAAAATCTCAAAAAGATAAATTCCTAAAAGCCAAAATTCCAAACGGGTCGAAGTCTCGAAAGGATCAAAATCCGGAAAAGCTAAACCCCCGAATTTAAAAATCCTGAACGTCAAAAGTGTCGTAGCTACTTCCGCGATTGCACCTGAGCTTGCTGGAGGCAAAGGGAAATTTCCTTTTTTTCCTCTTTTTCAAGATTTTTATCATTCGGGATTTTAGCTTTCGAAGTTTTGGAGTTCTGGATTTTGGCTTTCACAATTTTCAGCTTTGCGAGATTTTGGCTTTTGGCTTTTGAGCCATTAAGGATTTTGTCTCTTTGGGATTTTAGTTTTTCCGGATTGGAACCCATTTGGGATTTTGGATTTTTTTTTCGGGATTTTGGAGTTCAAGATTTTTGGCGTTCTGGGTTTTGGTGTTTAGGGTTTTGTCTCTCCTGAATTTTGAATTTTCGTGGAATTGACTTTTTGGGATTTTGGCATTCACGATTTTTAAATTCGGGATTTTGCTTTCAGGATTTTAATCCATTCGGGATTTCAACCCATTTGGGATTTTGGCTTTTCGGGATTTTGGTTTTTCTAGATTTTGGTTTTCAGGATTTTGTATGTCCAAGATTTTGATTTTCGATTTTTGGGATTTTGACTTTTCGAGATTTAGACTTTCGGGATTTTGAATTTTCGGGATTTTGGCGATCGCGATTTTTAAGTTCGGGATTTTGCTTTCAAGATTTCAACCCATTTGGGATTTTGACTTTTCAGGATTTTGGCTTTTCAGGATTTTGGTTTTTCGAGATTTTGGCTTGCAGGATTTTGTATCTCTAGGATTTTGATTTTGGATTTTCGGGATTTTGGGGTTCGCGATTTTTAAGTTCGGGATTTTGCTTTCGAGATTTCAACCCATTTGTGATCTTGACTTTTTGGGATTTTGGCTTTTCATGATTTTGGTTTTGATTTTGGCTTGCAGGATTTTGTATCTCCAAGAATTTGATTTTCGATTTTTGGGATTTTGACTTTTCGAGATTTTGGCTTTCGGGGTTTTGAATTTTCGGGATTTTGGCTTTTCGGGATTTTTGCTTTTCGAGATTTTGGCTTGCAGGATTTTGATTTTGGATTTTCGAGATTTTGACTTCGGGATTTTTGATTTTCGGGATTTTGGCGTTCGCGATTTTTAAGTTCGGGATTTTGCTTTCGGGATTTCAACCCATTTGGGATTTTGACTTTTCGAGAATTTGGGTGCAGGATTTTTGTGTTCAGGATTTTGTATCTTCAGGATTTTGGATTTTCGAAATCATGGCTTTTCGGAATTTTGGCTTGCAGGATTTTGTATCTCCAGGATTTTGATTTTGTATTTTCGGGATTTTGACTTCGGGATTTTGGCTTTCGGGATTTTGGCTTTTCGGGATTTTGCTTTCGGGATTTCAACCCATTTGAGATTTTGACTTTTCGAGAATTTGGATGCAGGATTTTTGTGTTCCGGATTTTGTATCTTCAGGATTTTGGGTTTTCGAAATTATGGCTTTTCGGGATTTTGGCTTTCGGTATTTTGGCTTTCGGGATTTTGGCCAGCATCGTTCTAAAACAACAGTCTTAAATTGGCAACTTTATTTCAGGTAGCCAAAAGTGTTTATTCTGCTCTGTAAAATGGATTTGAAAAGAAATATTTTTATCTCAAACAGATTTACTACATAATAAATACATTAAAATAAATTAAAGGTAGAATATTAAAAAAAAGTCAGTGATAAGCCTAGATCAGTTTATAAAGGTGTGATTTTGCTTTGCAAATTCGGTTTCTGGGCAAATTTGAAGGTTTTTTTAACTGGAATTAAGGGTAATATGCTTCAATTTGCACAAAAATAAATAAAAACTTTAAAGCTACTTAAACTTTAACTTTCCTTTAATCTTAAGATGTGCAAAATTTTAATTGAAAATAAGAAAAATTTGATGAGAAATGCACAAAAAAAGCAGTCTGAGAAAATCCGCTGTTCGCGAGAATCCGTGAAAAATTCTGCGGTTTGCGAAAATCCACGAAAAATACCGTTATCGATTTTTTTTAAATACATCTATGCAAATATCTCTACAAAAATATATTAAAAAAAATTTGGTAAACGCATTTTTACTTCTATTTTATTTGGGAACGCGGAAATTTCCGCAAAGTGCACCCCTCATTTTCTGCATCAGAGATACTCCAAATATCTACCCTGTGAATTTGAGACCGATCAGAGCAAGTCAATCAAAGTTCTTATAAGAATATGTGTGATTATGTAGGAACCATACACTGAGAAAAAACGAGGGTGCGATAAACTTTTTTGCTCATAACTTTAACATTTTTTAGGTGTAAAAATATATAATTTTTTAATGTTGATTTTACACCTTTTTAAGGGTAAAATTAACATGAAAAAGGGTAACTTTAACCCCCAATACACCTAAAAAGGGTAATATTTACACCGATTTCGGATCAATAATGCAGGGTAAAATAACACCTAAAAAGGGTAATATTTACACCGATTTCGGATCAATAATGCAGGGTAAAATAAACATTTCTGGAATGTTATTTTAACTTTTTCGGATTTCTATCAGTGTACCTAAAAATGGAATTTCCTGGATTCCTCGAGTTTTGTTTATAAAATTGAATTGTATTATTTCTCAATTTAAGTTTCGTGATATAAATTACTTCATGATCATTTCCAATGCCATTTTTATTTACGAATGTCAAAAGAATGAAATATTTTTTCCAGGAATTTTCGTGTCAGGAAGTTCGAGAAAATTCAGATGATTTGGTGGTTTTCTTTGCCACAAATTCAGAGATGAGGCGCTTCCTGGCAATGTTGGAGAGAGTATGGCAGGCCAAGAAGGATGAACAGTTCCCAGTAACTCTGATATCCGATGAAGATCCGGTCGGTGAGCATTGTACAAAGCTGTTTGCGGAAATCAACAAGTCCTGGGAACCTTTACTTTCAGCTGCCCTTGGGTATCCTCAGTAGAAAACTCTCTAGCTTTCTCTAGCACCTTTTTAAACCAACCACATGATAATATTTATATTTTTAGCCAAATTTCGCTTTTGCGATTTTATTTTTATTTTCTGTTTTATTAGAGCCATTTTATGTGCAAAAAAACGTTGGTATAATAGTTTTTAAGTTGAAACCTTTACTGTGATTGTGATATTTTTGCGCTAATCTTTTTATTTCATTTGCCATCGAGAGGATCCCATGTCCTCGATGATTTATGTTCCTGCTTTCTGTGGCGCTCTTTGCACTTTTTACCAAAAAAAAGTGAACATGATTTATAAATTGTGGAATTAAAGAAAAAAAAGATATTTCTAGTCTTGACAATATTATAGAAATATTTTACCAAAATTTGAATCTCATTCTAAAGAAAAAGAAAACAAAGATATTGTAATTTGAAGTTATTGATTAATCTCGATATAATCAGACAGAAAGCACAATATTTATTCACCGAGAAGTAGAAGGGGAAAAATGGTTTTAGTGGAATATTTAAATGTTACCCGATCCAAAAAAAAATCATCTAAATAACATGATATTCTTAGAATAATTAATATGGATTCTCTATCAAATATTCAACTCTGAAAGTATTTCAAAAACTGATGAATAACCCACTTCATACTACTACACTCTACTACAAAAGCTTTGTAGCTCTTCTATCCGAGAAAAATGGACTTAGGCAGAAATCTACATAATCTCTACTTGACATGATATCTTTCTACTTCCTACTTCAGTTTGTTATCCTACTTCAATCTTCATTTTTTTTTCAGTAGATTTTTTACAATATTAAAAGATTGACCTTTGAAGAATGACTTTGGTTAGCTGTGATTCTTGATCAAGATTGGTTAAAATATAACATTTTTTTTAATTTTAATAAATCTCAATTTGAGCTAAAAATTCCTGGAAATTTGTATAATGTATTCAAGATATTTAAAAGTACTCAAAGTACCATCGTATTCATTGGAAGTCTGCCCTAGAAAAAACAAGCCACACCCCCTAAAAACTTAAAATACATTATGAAGTTAAAAAGAAACAATTTGCCCAATCTGTTAGAACATTACTAACAGAGAGGAGGTCTCAGTATAACATTGGAAATAATTTTTTATAAACCACACTTACGTCAAAGACACCACGCCCACTTATTGTCCATGTTGTTCCTAGTTAAAACCTTAATTTCTATCCGTCTTTTAGAGAATGATAAAATCGCTTGGTAAGCCACATGAAAAATATTAAATACAAAAATTTTACCAGATGTTTCTATTTTGTTCATAAGCCTGCCTCTCTTCGTACTTTTAAATAGTGGGCGTGGCTTGCTAAACCCTTTAAGGACGATTGGGTCACCGGTGACCCAAAAATGAAATTGTTCGTATGGCCATCTAAAATTACGGTTCGCTCTAAAAAGTCAGAAAAGGTCATTTTTTCTGACCCCCAATTTTGAACCTTCTCGTCCGTAACCCTTTAAGGACGAGAAGATCAAAAATCGAGGGTCAGAAAAAATCATTTTTTCTAGAGCAAAATACAGTAGACTCTCACTCAATCGGCTCTTTCTCAATCGGGCGTCAAATTTTGTTGACAGTTTTCACGCTTAATTATGAAGCTAATTCACTCAAATTCGCTGTAGTTCTTCCTATTTTATCGTGATTCTTTATAATTGAGCACTTTTTGTGGAATTTACAAAGGCTTTGACGCTAAATTCTATCGCTAAACCGGATGACATTTTGCCCCATATTGCCGATTGAGAGAGAGTCTACTGTACAGCATTAGAAGGCCGTAGGAAAAATTTCATTTTTGGGTCCCGGGTGATCCTATCGTCCTTAAAGGGTTAAAACTGTGAGTATCTGCACTGAGAAAAAAACTAGGGTGCGATTACCTTTTTTTCCTC
Source organism: Phlebotomus papatasi (assembly GCF_024763615.1). Classification (NCBI taxonomy): domain Eukaryota; kingdom Metazoa; phylum Arthropoda; class Insecta; order Diptera; family Psychodidae; genus Phlebotomus; species Phlebotomus papatasi. Next base: position 34,479,791 of record NC_077222.1, read on the forward strand.
ATAACTTTAACACTTTTTAGGTGTAAAAATATATCAACATTTTTTAATGTCAATTTTACACCTTTTTAAGTGTAAAATTAACATGAAAAGTGTAACTTTAACCCCTAATACACCTAAAAAGCATAATATTTACACCGATTTTGGATCAATACTGCAAGGTAAAATAAACATTTCTGGAATGTTATTTTAACTTTTTCTGATTTTTCTCAGTGTGCTTATTGAATATTTATGTAAAAAAAATAAATTTGACAGCTATTTTTTAAATAGTTTATGAAAGAAAACGTCATCTTAAGCAGAGATTCCTTTGATTTTCCCTGTGAAAATATATTCTTTACGTGATTAAACTATTTTCAGCAATAAAAGCAAATAATAAAACCTATTTAGGTAATCAAAGAAAATGAAGGGCTACGACTAAATGGTTAGTATTTATTTAAATTTGATCTGAAAGCACTAAAATTGTACTTACAGTTTCAAAAGTAGTCGCCCCGAAAATCGTGAAATCGATGTCGACTTTGTGTTAAAAATCGGTAGATGAGAAAAAGTAACCAAAAAGTCTATGAATCGACACTCAGTTTAACCGTGAATTGCATAGATATCTACTCCTCGTAGTAAGATAAGTGTCTTTCATAGTGAACCGTGTGCGATAAATCGACAAATCAATGACGATTATGTAACAAGGTTGAAAACTCGTCGCTATTTTTGGCGATATCTGCACTATCCTTGCAGTAATCTGCTCGGTTTTTGATCATATTGATATATTCGCGCGATCTTTGCAATAAATCGGCATGATAAATGCAGTCATTAAATCAGTACAGCGACAATTAAATGAATCGAATTGATAAATCGTCATGTCTATGACGTTTATACGCGAAAATGTCAGAAGATCGTCGCGATCATTGCAGAGATTCCACTATTTTTACAGTAATTAGCTTAGTTTTTGTTCAGAGTGACAGATCGGCGCGATCTTTCTAATAAGATCGGCTTGATAAAAGCTAAGTCAAAAAAATCTATACAGCGGACTTGAGTTGAGCGATAAATCGTGAAGTGGATGACGATTAACTGTCAAGAAAAGTTCCGCGATTTTTCCAGACATTGGCATTATCCTTGCAAATGATCGGCTGATTTTTCTTCAGATTGACTGATCGGCGTGAGCTTTGTTGAAGATCGACAAATCGGCATGATCCTTGCAAAAAACAAAAAAAAAAAACAAAACAAAACCGTGACAAAAATTCTCCATGGACACGAAAAACCAAGAGAAAGGCTCAACTCTTGCGAGAGCTTTTGCCACTCTATGAAATTATTTTACCAAACTCGAAAGAAGGCCTGGCTTAATCTATGAAGGGAAGTCTTTCCTTATAGTTTCCTGGTAGTAAGGAAAACTGGAGGACGTGGAAGTCTCTCTACCGGCGTAGTGTGTTTAAGAGACCACAGCCGGCGATGGAGATTCGTTTCGATGTAAAATAAGCGATTTGATGATGGCAATTCCATTTGCCATTCACGTGGTCCGTTTTTGGGCAAGACGTATTTAATTTTAAGCTGCAACACGATTAAGCCAGTAATTAAGTGAACCGTGAATTGCAGTTATTCTACTCTTCAATATTGGTAAATCCTAATGAAATTGATAATGACTAGGTGCCAGAAATTGGAAAATCGTCGCTGTTTTTACAGAGATCGGCACCATTATTATAGAAATCGGCACTATTCTTGCAGAAATCGGCTCGATTTTTGTTCAAATCGACAAATCAACGTGACTTTGCGAAAGATGACATATCGGCAATCTAATGAACCGTGAATTGCACACTTATTTACCCTTCAATGTAGATAATTTTTTTAGTAAACTCTCCTGAGTCGCAAATCGTCAAATCAATCCCTAATAGAGGCGTCAAAAAGTTGACAAATCTGCGGATCTGCGCGTGCAGATTCTAATGTATACATAGGAATTTTAGTTGATTCTAATTCTAAAAATTATACTCATTCCTGTAAAGGTTTACGTTTTTTACTATAGCCAAAAATTACAAATTTAAATTTTTATTATTTAATACAATTTTCTTTAGGCTGGCCTTTTGCATATTCATTGTATGAATCTCTGGCGGTTGACAGAAGAAACTCGCATGTTCAGTGAAGTCGGAATATACATTAACTGTGCTTTTGTAACTGAACAAAGAAGATCTGTAAACTCCGAATCGAAGACAAGAGATTTTGTGTTCTTGGGTCAAAAGAAAAATTAATTAAAATTGACTAAAAATCTCATTTAATTCTGAATAATTAAATCACCATGAAAAATATGTTTTAAAAAATCCAAGAGTGCTACGAAAGAATCACAGCTAAACTACTAAAAAGGTCAAAAATATTGGCGATTTATAAAAAAAAACCCTGTAATATTTTTTTTAAATATTGGTTAGCAAATGATGCTCAGTAGTTTAGATTGTTTTTATATCTTATAAAAACCAGGAATAAATCGTTTTGTTGAAAGGAAACCAATAATTTCACATTTAATACTTATATATATTTCAAATGAAATCAAGAGTATTGGTGTTATCTGTATTATGAAAAGTAAATAAATTATTTAATTCAAAATATTTATTCTGTGTCCATTGTCTTTTGTGAAATGATCATACCAAAAATGGTCTGTGCAGGGGTGGAGAAAAAAAGTGAGATTAATAGTGTATTTCCAATGAAAAATGAACATGTTTTTAGTATTTTACTGTTCCTAAGTGCTTCTGTATTATCGACTTTTCTTTGTATTTGTTTGTGTGATGTCTTTTTGCTGGCTTAAAACACTGAGAACTGAAGAAAACAGTCGAGACAGGAATCAGCAGGAAGGAAAGTCGATAATACAGAAAGAATCACTTAAGAACACTAAAATACGAAAAAAAATAATGTTCAATTTTTATTAGAATAGTACCATAATCCGTCAATGATGTTATTCTAATAAAAAAATAACATGTTTATTTTTAACAATTTACTGTTCTCTAGTGCTTCGTGTTCCAATCGTTTTCCAATACAGTCGCGACAGGAAATAATGTAAAGAGAAGTCGAGAACAGCAGAGTTCTAAAAAAATGGTCATTTTTCATTGGAATAGCATCATTATCGCTCCATGGAAATTACAAGGGGCCAACTCAATCTGAGCCATTTTTCAGGAAACAGCATGAAAGATTCAACTTTGTATAAATAATTATCTCAATTAAGTATGTTAATAAAAACAATTTATTTCTTTTCTATTTGTATGAGCACTAATGTAAACATCGAAACTTTTATATTTTTACCTTTCAAAGTATGTTTTTTTATGAGTTAGCTCTTTGTCATTCTAAATGATGTGCAAATTTTCATGAAATTAGAATGACACGGGATCAACTTGCTTGAGTTAGTCCCTTGTTTCACAAAAATTTGTACGATAAATCTATTTTGTGCCCCCTGACTTCAAACAAAACCGCGCAAGCAATCATAAAGAGTAAAATTTTGAAAAACTTTTCTAATAACGAAATTTATTGACTCATATCATCTGAAATTTTATTAAATTCTCTGTCTGAGTGCATTAAAACCTCAAAATCGCCAAAAAGTGAGTTTGCCCCTTGTAATTTCCAAGGAGCGTTATGCTGCCATTCCAAGGAAAAATGAACATTTTTTTTAGCACTTTGCTGTTCTCAAGTGCTTCTGTTGTTCCAACTTTTCTTTGTGTTAATTAATGACTCAAGTTATCACCAGTCTCTTCGCCAATTCTAAAACCACCAAATAGTCGGAACAGGAACCAATACAAAGAAAAGTCGATAATGCAGAAGCACTTGAGAACAGTAAAGACCTAAAGAAAATGTTCATTGGGATAACATCATAATCCAATAATGATGTTATTCCAATGAAAAATGAATGGTTTTTTTTAGCACTTTACTGTTCTCAAATGCATCTGCATTATCGACTTTGCTTTGTGTTCCCGTTTCGACTGTTTTCTCCAGTCCTTGTCGTCCGAAACTATCAAACAGTCGCGACAGGAACCAATACAAAGAAAAGTCGATAATGTAGCACATGGGAACAGTAAAATTTCTAAAAAGAAATGTTCGTTTTTCATTGGAATATCACCATAATCAGCTTTTAGAAAATAATTAAACTTTGAATTTACTCGAATTGAATTAAAAAGAATTGCTAGCGATTATTGATTAATTCATTTTATTGGAATTTGATAAGATAAATTTAAATAAAGCAAGAAAACTGATGGAATAATAGGAATTGGAGGCCCTTCAGATCACTCATTCATATTGAGCTGGGAAAAGTTCACGTCGAGGAGATCCATTGGAAACATTTGTGGATCTTCAAAAGGAAAATCAAAGCTATCAGCTGGAGATGGAGGTGGCATCTTGAGCTCATCTTTGTACGGAATGAACTTTGGTCGGTGCTCTGGGTCATGCTGCAGGGTATCCTGAATAATTTTGGAAATCTCATCGTGTGTCGGGCAATTTTTTTCAGCCCAAATATCCGTGATAGAACGCTCATCTCTGTACACTGATTCCGGCAGGAAGTCACTGTAGTCAATCATCTCGGCGGCCAAACGGACACCCTTTTTCTGTGACTTCTTGCTGTGCACTTTGCGCAGAGGAGCATCAGTTAAAACGGATTTCTTTGGATTTTTGGTCCAGGAAGGATTGGGAATTTGGTTGTATGGACTAGTAGCCATTGGCTTAATGCGTGCGTGAAATGGGGTCTTGGGTATAGCCCCCATAGGTGTGTTGTGAATGGTATTCTTGAGATCACCCAGGGCATTCTTGTGGGATTTCTTGTCTGATCGCAGGACGCCTTTGTTCGGCGGGGGTCCCGTTGGAACAGCTGTAAATTGTGAAAATTTGCAAAAACCTCCTTAAATCAATTATTCTACCTCATTTTACCTGCATTCTCGTCGTAATTCAGACGCAGCATGGTGCTGGATAAGCAATTACTCAAATTTGTAAGGTTTTTTCTTCAAAAGTCGCACAGTATTTGCAAAAATCTTTAAAATTCTCAGCTGCAACTCCTATCCGTTTGTCTCCATTCAACTGTTTGTGTCAGAGCCCTCTGCGATATTATTTTAAAATCAATTTCGAAAATTTTCTAGCAGTTTTTTGACGCTTGCTTTCAGGAATATTTTCGCGTGTTTTCTCTGGACTTTAATTTTGTGAATTTTTAGTGTTTTTGAAGAAGAAAAATGGCTCCGACTATACAGAATGGAGCCAGTGGATCTGACAAACGTCCCCAAAGACCTCAAGAAAAAAAGTAAGATGGATTTATTAGAGAATTTATGAAATAAATATGACGTGGATTCTTCCTTGATTGTTTTCAGATCGGAATTGATTTGTCGCGTTAAATACTCCAATACCCTCCCGGATATTCCTTTTGACCTGAAATTCATCACTTACCCCTTTGAGAATGATCGCTTCATTCAGTATAATCCCACATCGTTGGAGAGAAATTACAAATACGATGTCCTGACGGAACATGATCTGGGAGTTACGATTGATCTGATTAACAGAGATCTCTATCAGGCTGAACCTTTTGCCCAACTGGATCCAGCTGACGAGAAACTTCTGGAGGAAGATGTCCACACTCCGCAGGATTCCATGAGATCTCGCCAGCATGCCAAGAGTGTGTCATGGTTGAGGAAATCCGAGTACATCTCGACAGAACAGACTCGTTTCCAGCCTCAGAATATGGAAAAAGTGGAAGCAAAAGTGGGCTACAATGTGAAGAAGAGTCTTCGTGAGGAGACCCTCTGCATGGATCGCGATACCCAAATCAAGGCCATCCAGAAGACTTTCCAGGACTCCAAAGCACCCATCACGAAGCACTACAGCAAGCCCAATGTTACAGCCGTGGAGGTCTTTCCACTCTTCCCAGACTTCAAAAACTGGAAGATTCCCTGCGCTCAGGTTATTTTTGACTCTGACCCTGCTCCAGTTGGCAAGAATGTCCCTGCGCAGATCGAAGAAATGTCTCAGGCCATGATTCGTGGTGTGATGGACGAGAGTGGAGAGCAATTTGTGGCCTACTTCCTGCCCACGGAGAGTACACTGGAGAAGAGGCGCAGGGACTTTGCCAATGAAGTGATCTATGAGGATGACGAGGAGTATGAATACAAAATGGCCAGAGAATACAACTGGAATGTCAAGAGTAAGGCTTCGAAGGGATACGAGGAAAATTACTTCTTCATCGTGCGTCCAGACGGAGTTTACTACAATGAGCTGGAGACAAGGGTGAGGCTCAGCAAGAGACGACAGAAGATTGGACAAGCTCCCAATAACACCAAGTAAGTTCCGATTTTATTATTGAAAGTGATCCTTGAAGGGAAATTCTTGTATCCAATTCTGCTAAAAGAAAGCTTAAAAGCAGTGATAAGACCGGATAAGTTTATAGTAGCTGAGATTCTTTGTTGATCACCTCGGGGTGAGTCCAATGGCATTGAATGAGTTGAAAAATGATTGATTGCAATATTAGGGGTAATTTGGGATCGGGGCTAATTTATAATTTTAGGTGTTTCTTACTAAAATTGGAAAAGAGAAAGGAAGTAACAAGTTCTACTTACAATAATATTTCTTCATGGTAGGGTAGAGTCAGCTCTTTTGGCCATGTAAGCACTTTTGGCCACCTAAAGTAAAATCACATTGTAAGGCAATTATGAGTTTATTTAGAACAGGAAAATGGGTCTTATTTCGTGACCTCTAATCTAACGAATTAGAAAACCATATTTGATTTTGAATCGACTTGATTAATTCTAAGTTATTGAAAGAAATTCTCGACAAGGTAAACAATCACTTAAAAAAACATGGGATTCTTAAGAAACTTGTTAATATTAAGAAAATTGATTTGCATTACTTCATATTTTTTAATGAAAATATTTGATTTTATTCAATGAAAGTCCATTTCTTAATAAACACTTTAAAACCCGAGCCAAAAAATTACGTCAAATACAAAACTGGCATAGAACTGCAGTGCAGATATTCTCAACTAAAAGGCAATTTTTCAACAGTTTTTCGTTCCGTAAGACTTCTACAGCAGTTCTAGGACTCATAAATTCACCTTGCAATAAATATTTTCCCATTTTCTTGACATTTTTATATGATTTTTCTGAAAATTGACAAAAAATGCCAAAGTGAATTTTTACAGATTTTCGTAGCAAAAAGGCAATTTGTATTGAATTTCCTTTTTCTTAGCAATTTGGCAAGAATCTTAGAACTCATATCTATATATTTTCCTGTAAAATTTTCAAATTTTCATATAGAGTTTGTACATTTGTTTAAGAAAATTTTAATGTGAAATTCCAACTGGGAATCGAAAAAGAAAATCAAAGCGAAAAGTGAATTTTCACCTTATTTTTCTTTACAATACCACTCTACAACAATTTTAGGCCTTATATTATTTAACTTTTAACTTTTAACCATTATTTTAACATTTTCATGTATTTTTTTGCGATTTTTCCGAATCGTGAGCTCAAAAACGTTAACATTTTTTAGGTTATGTAACATAAGCCATTTAAATGTTCATTTATGATGCCAACTCCATATAAAAATATGTCATTTTACTCCAATTTGGTAATCTACGCAATTTTTTTTTGTTTTTTTTTCCAATTTTTTAAATATTAGAAAAGTTATCAACTATTTTTTCTACTAAACGAAAGCTAATTAAATTCCCTATACATTCGTGTTATTATTTTAGCATAATATTGAATAGAATTCCTACTATGAAGCTCCAAACTTAAAATTGGAGTAAAATGCCACTTTGGGTTTTTCAGTGTTAACTAAATTTTATTGTGATATCATCCTTAATAAAATTTTCTAACAAATAAAATGAAAATCGGATGTGGCTAAAAGAGCTTACTTTTTTCGGCTGTGTAAGTACTTTTGGCCATTCATTTTCCCATACATTTTACACGTAGCGCACTTCGCAGATTTCAGTAAAAAAAAAATATCGTGACTTTTGACTGATTTTTACATCAAATAGAAAATGTACAAAAAGTCGTTTAAAATACTCTAATAATCACATAAAATTTTTGTTAAATAAGAATAAGACTTGTGCTGTGCATTTGTGAAAGTTTTCGAGAGCTATATCTTCTGTTATTTTATTAAAATTCTATTGGAAACAAGTGGCCAAAACTGCTTACAAAGTGGCCAGAAGTACTGAAACATGCATAGTTGCATAAAATGCATTTTTCACTAAAATATCCAGAAAATTTTGGGAATTCCCTTGAATTATTAGGAAGAAACGGCTTTAAGGTATCTTTGTACAAAATTTCATTTTATTTAAATAAAGATTATAAAGATTACAAGCACATGAAACCTTAAAGTGGCCAAAAGTACTTACTCCACCCTAGTATCAAATTCGCAGGAAAAATCACGTACATGTGTGAAATGTTTACACTGCATTTGGACTGAATCACTGATCATTCGATACCTGATGAAGAGGACAACACTCCTCGCAACGTTGTAGAAGAGTGAAACGGCAAATATCAAGAAAAGTATAAGTTTGTCCGTCCACTGCCAATTCCATCGAATTGTTCTCCATTTGAAGACTTAAGAAAAAATTAAGGGGTTATTTTCACAAAAATAAGATGCAAAAGCATTAAAGAATATTTTAAGTACCCATCAGAGACACATTAAAAGCAAAAGTGGAGCACTCTATCTGTGACTTTTACCATTAGAATCAGGGGGGTAGCCAGTTTAATAAAAAGTGAAGCTATTTTGTACTGTATCCTGTTAATATTTTGCAGATTTTGCACCTCAATTCAAACAATTTGCTCATAATTCTTGTTGGGGATTATAAATTATGTATTTCTGAATAACGTCTAATGCATAATTTCGAAATATATCAAAGTGATAAGTCAATTCTATTTGGGGAAAAACTTGTCATTAGGTTCATTTTATTTCTGTAAAGATGTATGGAAAAATGAATGTAGTTACCCCCCTGATAGTCCCCTCATGAAATATAAATCATGTAAATATCTTTAAGGGCACTCAATGGGTCAAGTGGTAGAGCACTCCCTCTATGATGCAAGTGTCCCGGGTTCGAATCCCCTTTAGGTCACCAGGAATTTTTCTGGCGTTAAAGGTGTTCGGATTGCATCCAGTGAGCTTCACTGCACTTGACTCCACGGACATGGGACTGACAACCTCATCCCGTACAAGAAAAACAATAATGCATGTCTAGAAATCCCCTGGTGGGAAGGCCTAGTTCCTCCGTGGAATGTTGTGCCAGCATTATTATTATTATTATTATTATTATTATTTATTATTATTAAATATCTTTAAATCCCAGCAATTAGTGGGAATCGTCAATCAGAATAAGTGACATAAAGTGTAGGAAACCTGCTTTTACCCAGGATCGAACTGAAGGCCTTTCGTCATCAGGAGTGTGCTCTATCAACTGAGAAATAGATACCATAAGGATCTTTTGGCCTGTGTTATTCATAGGTCAGTTGATAGATCACTCGTCTAGATAACGAGCGGTCCTCAGTTCATCTCCGTTCTAGAGAAGACTTAGTGATTTGAGTATCACTTGCACTGCTTCAAAACGATTCACCGTACATAAATATAATTGACATTGAAAAAATCGCAAAATTCTTACAAAATTTGCAATTGACTTTCTCCAGGGTGATGACACTAATGTCTCAAAAAGTAGTGAAGATCGGGTTAAATTACCCAGGAGTAGAATTAAACAGTGGACCGTTGTAGTAATATTGAGCAAAATATTTTTTCCAAAGTAATTAACTCCTCTATTTATTGAAATATTTATCGGTCTAATTCAAACATTTTTTCAAAAATTATTAGCAAAAAAAATTAATTTAGCTGGCTCATTTTGCCCCGGCGGAATCCCCTCTCGCTAAAAGAATTGTTACACCGATGCTGGAGCTGATACTTGATTACGCGGACGACAATAAAATAGACGACAACAAACAATAAAGTAAAAAAGTTTAACCCTTTAAGGACGATTGGAACACCGGTGTCCCATAAAGAAAATAATTTTTCCTGACTACCTAAAGATATTTTTTTCTTGTATCTGTACGTAATTGTAAAGTAGAAGGTTGAAGGATTCTAGAATATTTTTTGCAAGTCTCCAGCTATTTGCTATATAGGGTAAGTGTGCCAAATTCCGGCCAGCTTGTAATTTCGGCCACCTTTTTTGTTCCTCGAATTTCCATGAACTTTTAGATTTTACGTACTTTAGAGATTATACAATGCAAAAGAATAACAAAAAATGTAGCTTCGACAAACGAGATGACGTGAAAAAAGATATTGGAAGAATTCCCTAAAGGCAAGGAACTATGTGAATGAAGGTGACCGAAATAGGGCACCAAAGCTATGTCTATATTTTTATTTATTTTAAAATGTATTAAGAATGATTTTAGAGTAAATAAAGACGGTAAACTCTTTACAAGGTTCCAAGCAACACTCTTTCAGAAGAAAGAAATTTAAAAAAAAATCAATTTGTATTTTAAATATTACATTCCAAACTTGAGACTTTGACGCTTGCATGCAACTATGCCGAAATTTGGCACACTTACCCTAGTAAATATTAAAGCTTAAAAATGACGAATTTTTAAATTCTCAAATTCATAATTGATTTTATTTATTTTTTATATTTTCAATTCTTTTTAAGCAAAACCCTTTTGGCAATAAAAAGTAGAATACTCATACGTAATATTTTTCATTAAAGCGAAAAATATTATTCATTGGTATTGTCAGAAAAATTACTTAAATATTTGGGCTATTTTTGTCCCTATCGTTCATAGAAGCACAAAATAAACCGAATCAGACTCTGTTGGACTTTCCAATGTTAGATGTAAGACTTATCATTGATTATGTTTCTCAGTTTAATTTTTATTGTTGATTTTCAGTCCGTAAAATGTGTCTTGTCGTTAAAGGGTTAAACAATAAAATTGTTTAAACTTTACCCGAAATTGTTAGTTGATTATCATTAACCGTTCTCTCTCTAGAAGCGATTATAATTACGAATGAAACGAATAGACATGAAAACAACATTATAACTATATTCATGGAGTGACGAAAATTGTTTCCGTAAAGTTTGAGCTTAATCTGACGAATGTCGCATATCAACTCCGAATGCAATATCTGTGATTATAAAAAAAATTGAGTTTAATAAGCTTATAAATTGATTTCAGGCTTGTGGTAAAACATCGTCCATTGAATGCTACTGAGCACTGGATGCAACGCTGCAGGGAGCGCCAATTGGAACCCCATGCCGAAGATGAGGATGAAGAGATGGAGGAGCCTCCGATGGAAGAAGAACCGAAGCCAGCTGAAGAGGAGGAAACCAAGAGGAAGTCTCGTTCGCGTTCTCGATCTGAGTCCCGGGCTAAATCACGTTCGGGCAGTGAGGGTAGCAGCCCTGGAAGACGCAGTCGTCGCAATTCTTCGGGCAGCGATAGGTCCGGCTCGAGGGCATCTTCAAAGGGTTCTGGATCTTCCAGGAGCCGCAGTCGAAGTGGCAGTAGGAGCAAGTCACACAGTCGTAGCAGGAGTGGCAGTAGATCTAAGTCTAGTGGCTCCGAAAGTGGTCACAATAGTGATCGTTCGAAGGCTTCATCGAAGCGCTCCGGTTCCAAGAGCCCATCGAGATCTAGATCTCGTTCTGGATCCCGTAGTGTAACACCAGAACGTCAGTCACGCTCTAGAACTCGTTCAAAATCCGGCTCTAGATCTCGTAGTGGATCATCACGATCAAGGTCTGCCAGTGGAAGTCGCTCGAGGAGTGCATCGGCTTCGGGAAGCGATAGGAAATCTGGCTCAGGTCAAGGATCCGGAAGTGATTCTGACTAAATTTCATGTATTGCTGTCCGTCACTTCTATGCCTACTAATTGATGGATATTTTGTTCAGCTAAACTGTTTATTTTATTGAGAAAATAAACATTTTCTTTTTCCTGGAAAAATGTAAACATTGATTTCGAAACTGCTAGAAAAATTTATGGGAAGCCGCCATTGTTTTTCGAAATGTCACAGAGGCCCTCTTTGATCCACGTTTTGTGTATTCCCCAAGCAAAATATCATGAGTACGACAATTTCTAAGAAACGGAAGGTAATTTTAATGTTTTTCTCTATTAATTTGGTATTAAAATATTCGGGAGACTCTATTCTAAATAGTTGTGGTGTTTGTAGATGATTTTCCTTAATATTTTTTGAGAAAATCAACAAGGAAAAAGAGTGATCAAAAGTGGGGTTATGTGCAATGAAGTTTTGGGGTTTTCTTTCTGAATTTCCTTTTTATTTTGAATTTTCTTTGCAGTTCGTCTCTGACGGAGTCTTCAAGGCCGAATTGAATGAGTTCCTGACTCGTGAATTGGCCGAGGATGGCTATTCCGGCGTTGAGGTACGAGTAACCCCAATCCGGACAGAAATCATCATCATGGCCACCAGAACCCAAAATGTCTTGGGCGAGAAGGGTCGTCGCATCCGTGAACTCACGGCTGTTGTCCAGAAGAGGTAAAGTGTTCTACTCTTTAGCCCAAAGGCTTTTCTAAACTTTCCCGGTTACTTAGGTTCAACTTTTCTCCGGGAACAATTGAGCTGTACGCTGAAAAGGTTGCTACGCGTGGTCTGTGTGCCATTGCCCAAGCTGAATCCCTCAGGTACAAGCTCATTGGAGGTCTGGCTGTGCGTCGTGCATGCTACGGTGTTCTCAGATTCATCATGGAGTCAGGGGCGAAGGGATGCGAAGTTGTGGTGTCCGGAAAGCTTCGTGGTCAGCGTGCCAAGTCCATGAAATTCGTCGATGGTCTCATGATCCATTCCGGTGATCCATGCAATGACTACGTGGACACTGCTACCCGGCATGTGTTGCTGAGGCAAGGTGTTTTGGGAATTAAGGTGAAGATTATGTTGCCTTGGGATGCCAATGGCAAAATGGGCCCCAAGAAGCCTCTGCCCGATAATGTGTCTGTGGTGGAGCCAAAGGATGAACCACCAGTTGTCCTGCCCACCTCAATCCCCGAATACAAGAAACAAATTGAAGCCGTCACCACGGAAGTGGAGGGACTCGCCTAAGCCAGACGGTTTTTTCATTGTAAGAATAAATTTCCCCATGGAAATATGAAGACTACCAGGTATTTCATTTTCTCTTTCTTTTTCTCTTCCCTTGATTATTAATTCTGCAGCAAATTTTGAATATTTTTGAGTTCAAAATTTTCCAAAACATATTTTTTTAAAATTATACAAAAAAACTAAAATATTTTGTAGTGAATTATTTTACTAAATTTGGTCAGTGAAAATGAATTTTGGTAAGTAGATAAATTTACAAAGAAATAATTTCTTAATGCTTAAAAATAGTGAAATATTTTATCTAATAGGAAGATCATGAACGAACGAATAACCCTGAAGAAAATTGAATTCCTTACAGGACATTCGATAAGGTTCGCTCAATGATTATCCAAAGGGGTGGCAAAGCGTCCGAGGCTTTGCGAGCTGCTCGAACTCCCGAGAAGGAGCTCTGCCTTATATTCCTTTTCGAAAATTTTTCTGGTGTAGGGGAAGGTTTTGCACCTTCGTAAAAGTTGATATTTTTCCAAGTTACTAAATGAATTTCACCCTTATACATATAATCTAAAAGCTAGTCCTACATTTCACATTTCCTGACAAACTTGGGAGCCTAGGCCTTTTTTCCTGGGTCCAAAAGGCAAAAATAAAAAATGGGTCTAAAATCGTAATTCTGATGTGTAATATTTTATGCATTTTTGTACACTGCAAGTGTCATTTCGAAAAAGCAAATATTCCAAGTTATAGAGGGTTTATTAGGGTTAATATTTACCGTGAAAATCTTTTGCTTGAAGGGGATCGTTTTTGTGGGTAGAGGAAAATGCATAAAAATTACCACCCTTGCAGCTTAAGAAAATTGAATTTTGCAGCTTCGTAAAAACATCTGTCAAAATTATTGACCACCGAATTTGAGAATTCTTCACTGTTTTGGGTCACACTGTGCACGCCGCACGGGATATTTGATTCATCAGAGATTCCCCTGAATAAATTCACAAGAACATTTTGGGATATTAAACAATTTTCAGTAAAATCTCGAAGAAAACACGCACTTCCCCATCAAAATGAGACTTCATAAGATGTTTTTATTTTACTTCTGTCAAATCAAACATTAAACCTGAATCTGCTTATGGTAGGTGTGATTCTTTCATTGCCCATGTGGTGCGTTTTGAGCATTTTTCATCCAATTTGCTTTGTTTTCAAGCGGAATTTTTCACATTTTACTTTAAATTAATCACTGATAATTCTAAGAATCACTGATGTTAAAAAAGTGTTCTGTAAGAGAGATTCGAAACGTTAGAGAAAAAATAAGGATTACAATAGGTGTGATTACTACTTTCTGATTTGTGCAGTGATGAAACTAGACTGCTTATGGTAGATGTGATTCTTTTATTGCCACTTCGATGTATTTTGAGTATTTCTCATTCAATTTTCCTTGTTTTAAAGTGGAACATCCCACATTTCACTTTAAATTGGTGGCTGGTCGAAATATGTTCTGTAAGACCCATTGGAGGTGTTAGAGAAAATCTGAGGATTACATTAGGTGTGATTATAAGAGAATCATACCTAACCAAGCTCTTAGCTAACTGTCAGAATACAGGTAAAAAATGGTTTTCCGAGTGTCAAAAAACATGTGTTAGAAAATGTTGTATATTTGATATTATATTGAATATCTATTGAATAGGGTAGCGGGATCGGGTCAGACGATCGATCATGTATAAAAGCCATACAGGCAATAAAGTTGTTCAGTTCACCCCAATCTCTGGTGTTTTCCTGTCCACCACATTTTGGCGACAGATTGGGATTTTTTTTTCGTGAGAAAATTTAGTTTTGTGCGTGCAGTACTGTGAGAGTCTGTAAGAGTGTGTCGTGTAGTAAAAAAATTTGTAAGAAATGTCCGTGGCAGAGAATTCTACAAGGAGTAACAACGGTGGATTCATCGGGAGCATAGGAGAATATTGCCCAGAGGATGATTTTGTCATCTATTGCGAGCGCCTCGAGAAACTATTCTTCATTAACAATATCGAGGATGATAAAATGAAGTGTGCGCTTTTTATCAGTTTTGTGGGGCAAAACATTTATAAAATTGATTTTTAATGCATGATACCTCCTACAAATTGTGAAAACAAGTAGATAAAAGTTCCATCGAAGTACTGATGCCCAAATTTTTGTGTCCGGTGTAATGTTTTCGGAGAAAATAAGGCCTACAGAGGTGGGAAAAAGTGGTACGAAGTTGAGTTAACCAGGGCACCTTCGTAAAAAATGCTGCTACATTTTCATTTTTCTGTAGAGGAAAATCCAAGGACTTCTAGGAATTTTGTGAGGCAGAATTATGAACCCAAAAAGGTTTTTTTTGATAAAGTGATATAATTGATTCGGCGAGTGTGGCATTCAGTAAAAAATCTTAAATCTTGGACTCCTTTATTAATACGAACCTTCAAAACCTTCCCCTACACCTTTGTAAAACACCGTTTTCTCTGCGAGAAAAGTGAGAAAACGAGAAAAGCGCTTTTCAAGCTATTTTAGAAAAAACACACACAAAAGACTGCAAATCGTTTGACCAATGCAAACAACAAGCGGCGAGACATGATAATGACGTTTCTTTTCGCCGTGAGACATCAGAAATTGCTTGCTTTTCTGTATCTTTTTGCTCTATACCTTTTGTTACTTTTTACCCCAAGTGGCCATTTTTAATAAAAGGATTTCTGGAGAAAAGAACTTTTGTGAAATTCTAAAATAGATAGCGGATTCGTATTCAAAAAATCCAAATTATTTAGAAAATATTCACCAGTGCATCAATTTTGGAAAATAAGTAGGTAATTATTGTTATGTTCTGCAAGGAAAATATTTCAAAAATAGGGCTAAAGATTTCGATATTTTTTATTTTCTAAATTCCTTGTTCGAATTTTAAGAAACTTACGACATTGAAGAAGGTCTATGGAGGCTATCTATAGAAAAAAATTGAATCGCTATCTTTTTTACCTTGGAAGATATTGAATTTTGAATTTTTCGATTTGTGACTTTTTGCCCCAATCTCCCCTAGTGAAAGAACTATAAGTTGAGAATTCAAATATCACCTTAAATTTCTTTTTTGAATTGCTCTTGAATCCCTATTTAGGGTAAATGTGCCAAATTTCGGCATAGTTGCATGCAAGCGCCAAAGTCTCAAGTCTGAAATGTAATATTTTAAATACAAATTGATTTTTTTAATCCTTTCTTCTGAAAGAGTGGTGCTTAGAACCTTGTAGACAGTTTACCGTCTTTATTTACTCTAAAATCATTCTTAATACATTTTAAAATGAATAAAAATGTAGACATAGCTTTGGTGCCCTATTTCGGCCACCTTCATTCTCATAGTTCCTTGCCCTTCGGGAATTCCTCTAATGCCTTTTTCACGTCATCTCGTTTGCCGAAGCTACATTTTTTGTTATTCTTTTGCATTGTATAATCTCTAGAGTATGTAAAAACTAAAAATTCATGGAAATTCGAGGAACAAAAAAGGTGGCCGAAATTGAAAGCTGGCCGGAATTTGGTACTTACCCTACCCTCTCAAAATGTTTTTCGTGTGTTTTTTGAATATCAACAACCTGAATTGAATTGATAATTAAAAGTTCAAAAATTCTTACTTCCTTACCAATTTCCAAAAACGATCATAACAGAAGAGCTCTGTCTGTTCAGTTCGAGCACTCCGCAAAGGACGTTTTACATTCCTTTTTTAACTGATTTTGAGATCTCGTTGACTTCTCAATCTGCTTCCACTGAGTAAAAAAAACTAATCTTTTTCCTAAAACTTTATTGCTCACACACATCGAACAAATTAAAATGCAATTTAAAATAATTTAGGAAGCACGATCCAGGCGAAATCTTACAATTTTGATGAAACCATGTAGTCCATAAGGTAGTTGAATGGCAACAATTGACAGTAGTCTAGCAGAAGAAGATGGGTCTCTCTAATACTTTCCGTGTTTGCGGTGTAAACTGTGAGATCGTTGTTTCTGAAAAAAAGGCAAAACTAAATTAAGAACACCGTTTTTTAAGGCTGCAAGATAGGCGAATTTACTTAGTTTTATTGATGCATCCCAGATTACTGAGTGAACTAAGGGCAATGCTGAGGCTATCTAGTGATAGGCAATAAGGATGCGTGAAGATTTTATGACTCATGAGAGCTTCTTCGATGTACTCCTGAGTTTTGGTGAGAAGTTCCTTCTCGTTGAAGGTCTTCCCAGTGAATTTGGTATCAATTGCTTGGGTAACTTGAAGGTAACAGCAGAGAAATGGTGCAATTGGTGTTAGATAGTATCCATCGATATTCGATGGTTGGTAACTTATTTGTCCTTGAGCATCCTCATTGCTGAGGACATTGTAGTTCTTGAGCAATTGAACGTC
Organism: Phlebotomus papatasi; assembly: GCF_024763615.1. Classification (NCBI taxonomy): domain Eukaryota; kingdom Metazoa; phylum Arthropoda; class Insecta; order Diptera; family Psychodidae; genus Phlebotomus; species Phlebotomus papatasi. The sequence goes on from NC_077222.1 coordinate 34,497,177, forward strand.
TTTGGCAAAATCTTTCTCATCATTGACACTGTAGAAAACAAATTCATTGGCAAAGATCAGCCTCAATTTCTCCACATTCTGCCTCAATGCAGCACTTGATGTCTTTCTCGATCCTTTCTTGGTGAGATATTGGGCAGAGAGAATAGTTATCCCGACGGATGAGCACCAAAATAGACATGGATTTATGTAGATTTGCAGATAAAAAATCGGTACGGTATTTTTCATTGTGTCTTCAGTGAGGGCATGAGCTTTGAATTTCAATCGATTGACTTCCCGAAGAGAGATTCGTGGTTTCTCCAACACAATCCTCTCATCTTTGCCAATTGTCAGGATGTTGCAGTGAATTCTCAGGGATTCCCTAACACCATCCCGTATTCTCGATGGATCCACAGCCACAACGGCTCCCTGACGCCTTAGTAAACCACTGAGGATTAAAACACCCTCACACAGTTCATTGAACGTCGTCATTTTGCCCATGTACATGCGATAGCAGTAACAGATGGCAATCAAGTTGAAGCAATTGATGACGATTCTTCGTTGTTGACAATTCACAACATCATGAGCGAGATCATAGATAAGAGCCAGTTCATTCTTTGTCAGATTCTGCACATGAGCCGGCTCAAGAGCATGCTGGAAACGATTGAGGCTATCGCCAAAATATTCTTTGACAGAAATCGGATCACCAAAGTCAAAGTACATGCATCCATAGCGATCTTCAATCGTTAGAACAGATTTTATCAAGCCCTAGAAGGAATCAAAAGTTTTTCATGTTCTAAAAGCCAAGAATAAGCGAGCATAATTGTGATTGTGATACAGATGCGATGATAAAGATTTGACTGAATTGGCTACCTCAGAATTTATGATCTCAAATCTTGGTCAACAGTCATTATATTAGCCAGGGAGGGACATGACATTTCTTATGTTTCCCATATGTTTCTAGCGTGCCGAAAAAACTTTTGGGTTTATGAGCTGTTTTCTGTCAGTGTAGAATGAATTAGCAAAAAATATAAATGCAAAATAAAAGCAAACTTAATATTGAATAGGCAACCGAAAACCCCAAATTGGCAACCTACGTAGTTTTGGGGATATCTCGTGAAATGTGTACAAAAACAGGGAAAAATTTACACTAAAATCGGTCGCATTTTTCAGAACTAATGTCACCCCCCTGATATTAGCCGACATTGCTCGCCCGTAAAACCACAACATTAGAAATATTAATTTATTTTAATTAGAAATTACAGGCTCCACTCCTCTTACATAATTTGCATAAAGTACAAATAATGAGAAAAAATAATAAAGAATATAAAAAAAAAATGGGAAAGTAATTCATGAGTTATTTGCACTTAGCAAGGTAAGGTGTTACTATCGCAATGCCATAATTAAATGCTTTGTTCAAGTGCTTAAAATAAATTGCTTATTAAGTCCTTAAATAAGGCAATATGTGGGCTAATGTAGCGACATCTAGCGGCGAAGAGTAAAATTTAAGCTATAGAATGAAATCTTAAGTCTTGGTTTTCGAAATTGTTAATTCTATCCAATCTTTTCTAAGTTGAAAATAAACTGAAGTTCGTCATTTGTCATTAGTTTAAGAGTAGAATTAAAGAAATATGCACCATCAAGGACGTACCCCGTAAAAAATAGTTTGCACTTCAGAACCAATTAAATGGTTCAAAAATGGCGATTTTGACAATGAGGTCAAAAGGACCAAAAACTGTAAAAAGTGCCGATCTGAAAATATTATGCATTGAAACCGGGTAAAAATATCAAAATGCATCATTTTTCTGATAACAATTAAACAATTTGGCCTATGAATTGCTCTAAAACGTCCAGAATGGGCTAAGACCTACGAGAACTCTATAAAAAAAGTGCGAACAAAAATACTAATTTCTTAAAAAATCGCCTATGAAATGATACAAAAACACGAAATTTAGGTCGACATTCTGCTTAAAGTTTTCACCTCACTGTTCTCTTCTTATAACACGGCGTTGCAGAATTCTTTATTTAATATAAACACTGTGATATCACCAAGAATAACTCTATTGAATTTTGCAAACTTCAGTGAAAAATATTCCATCTTTTCAGACACAGCTGTCTGGAAAGTCTGGAATGTAGATAAAAATCCACAGAAAATCGGCAAAATATCTACAGAAATTCGTCAGAGTGTGCACCAGGATTCGTCATAAAATCTGCAAAAATTTCTGACGAATTTTGTCCCAAGCCCAAATAAAACTCGCAGGAATATCTACAGATTTCTTGGCAGATTTTCGGCAGAGGTGTAGATATTTTCTGCAGAAAACTTAAAGATATCTGACGAAATTATTTGACGGGCGTTTACCAGGTGGCTCCTTTCTAGGCCAGCGCCTCTGGTGATGGTGGAGACAACTGTATTAGTTCAGTCGATCGTGTGAGAAAAAAAGGGATTCGAACTTGGACATCATGAAATTTTCCTGATCTAAAAGGTGTGCCGGAGCCATTATGAGTAGCTGACAGAAAAAAAATATTTCGAAAAATTGTTCGTAAATGTTTGTGATTTCTTATTGTTGGGAACTTACGAAATGCTCGTAAATTGTATGACCCACAAACAAGTTCGTAAAAGTTTGTAATTTTTTCACAAACATTATTCGTAACATAATCATTTGACATTTGAGTTTTTTGTAGTTTTACAAACATTTGTTACTGTTCGTAAACATACAAAAAATGTTCGTAAAATTTTTGTCATTTGTTCGTGAATTTTTGTCTGCTTGGCGAATATTTTACAAACATTTACGAACAAATGACAAAAATTTACGAACATTTTTTGTGTGTTTACGAACATTAACGAACAAATGTTTGTAAAACTACAAAAAATGCTCGTGAAATGATCATTTTACGAACAATGTTTGTGGAAAAAGTACAAACTTTTACGAAATTGTTTGTGAGTCCTACGATTCACGAGCAGATCGTAAGTCCCCCATAGGAATTCACAAACATTTACAAACAATATTACAAAATTTTTTTTTCTGTGCCTGGACTTTTAACTCTGCGAATATTGATAATTTGAAAGATCCCTGACCTTCCACTTCCCATAAGCAAAGTAACAGTGGGTCATTTTGTTTTTCAAGAAAGGTAGAGTTAACCGTTGCTGAAATATGTATTAATAATATTTCCGTAGTTTTTCTCAACGATCGTACTTTTTTTTCACGCATAATGAAAAAATAAGCAATAACTGTATAATATTTAAGACTTCAATAAACCACAACAAAAAGTTGCAAGCGGAAGACCATCATAAGGAGAAATTATTATTGTAGCTATATGGCAAGTTCATAAACGCGTTTTTTATTCCAAAAATTAGTTAAGTCATTGTGCAAAAACTTTCTGAAATTATCCAATAAAAAAAATATGACAGTAACTTACCATTGTAGACTCCTTCGGTTTGGGTACTCCCAGCAATTCGTAGACAAAGAGTTGCTCCTCCAGAGGACGATCGTAGGAAATACTGACTGGGACAATTGTAATATCTGGGACTTCTCCCATAAAAAGTGGTTCAAGAGCCATTGATAAAAGACCAATTTTTGGCGGAAGTGCTTTACAACTTCGGCTCCTTGTGCCCTCAATGAAGAACTCAATACCCGTATGATAGGCTGTTACCAAGGCATGCATGTACTCCTTGAACACATTCCAGTAGAGTTTGTCTGAGGCAAAGGAGCGTCGCATGAAAAAAGCTCCAGTTTTCCTCAGTAAATTTCCCATTCCCACCATTCCGTGGAAATCTGGAAAACGGCCGGCAAAATAATATTAGGGACTAGGAAAGATTTACTTAAGAAAATTGCAAATATCTAACCCATTCCGGCTGCAATTCCAGGAATCTCGAGATCATAGGTGAAGCAGAGATAGGACATTAGGATGAAATCAGCATAGCTTCGATGGCTCGGTAGATAAAGTACTGGGTGCGTTCCGATTTTCTTCTTAACCTTTTCAATACTGAGCTCATTGACGTAAACTCCAGTGCAGATTTTCTTAATAGTTGACTGAATACAAATACCTAACCATCGGATTACAGGAAGACTCCTGGCCAGACCTATCTCATCCAGCATCTGACGAACAATCACTGTGAGTTCTTTCTTCTTGTTCTTGTCATTTTTGCTCATCTGCAGAAGCACAAGGAGTATATTTAGGACTTTGACTGGAGATAATTTAATGCCTAATATACCCAATAGCTTTAAAAAGAAAACATTATACATATTCTAAATTACTTTAAAATGAATAGAAAATCTATTAGAGTTCAACTCTGATACAACAATGACAAAGGAAAATTGATTGTTGCTATCAATTGTTTGAGATTATTTCTGTAATTCATCTTGTCTTTTCTTTCTCCGTAAAATTATCAACGATTTTCCCTCATTTGGGTCAAAATAATCTTTACTTGATGAGGCTTATTGAAGGAGATTTTCAATAATCTCAGCTATTGTAATTATCATGAATACTTGTATCCATCGATCTGGCTCAAACTTTATTAAAATATTTCTTTAAACTCTTCTGATTAATAAAAAGAAAGGTCCTAAAATCCCAAGGGGCCAATCGAGCATTGGAATTTAATAGCGAAAACGAAAAAAGCAATAAGATTTTTCTTAGTTAAATTTTTTTGTCATAGTTAGCATAAAATCTATACCTAAGTTGAAATCATGTTGCCACATTAAAAAATTATCCTATCTCCCAAAAGGGATAGAAGAAAATCATTACTTGTCTAACTCTGTTGGGAACTCTGGAAACCAATTATATTTGCTCAAGTAACGGGAGAAAGCTCATAAACTTTAAATACGTATGAGATATCCCATCGGTTTCTCCAACGATCTTTTCCAATAAGTCAACATTTATTAGGTGAGATTCTTAACAATCTCACCTACTATAATCCTAACAAAATTTCATGTCGTCCGATCGACCTCAAATTTGGCCAAAATGTGTTTCAGCACTTCCTGATCACGAATATATATGTGGCTAATTTACGTTCCCGGCCGGCCGGCCGGCCGGCCGCTCTTTGGAGCTTAATAGCTCCTAAACTAAAAAAGATATCGACTTGCGGTTTTCGGCAAAGGTTATATATCGGGTGAAAATTGCAACTTGGTGCATAGACCCCCCACCCCTCCTTCCGCCATTTTGAAGACCCCCCTTTTTTTGTTTTCTCAATAGCTCTGCCCCTATGGCATTCAGCGGACTCAAATTTTAGTATGTTATAGCTGGGCCTTAGAGCTTTCCATCAATACCAAACTTAAGGTCCCCCGACCCCCCTGACCCGAGCTATAAGGGTCCAAAAAAAATTTCTTAAAATGGCCATAACTCCGGTTCTAATTGTCAGAATTTAAAAATTGAAGGCTTTTTGGAAAGCTCTCATGAAATGCCACTTCTCCTTCTAACATCGCAAGTTCATAAAACCACCGCTAGGGGCGCTTTTTTTAAAAAGAAAATTTTTAAATCTTAAAAGTTAAATAACTCAAAAATTCCATTGTGCATCGGGCTGAAAATTTAGTATGTTGTAGCCGTTGATTATACCTATCAAACAAAAAAAACCTTAAGTCGATCCATAACCCCTGACCCGAGCTATAAGGGTTCAAAGTTCGAACATTGACCGGCCTCTATCTCCGGTTCTAATTAACATAGCGACCTAAATTTTACCTTTTTGGTTTCGTCTCGATGAGCACTTTCAGATGGAAGTTCAAAAAGTCACCACAGGTGGCGCTGTGATAGCGTCAAAATTCATCGAAATTCAAAGTCACTTTTCTCAAAAACGGCATTGTGCAAGTTAATGAAATTTTAGTATGTTGTAGTCCAGTCTAGGACGTTTCCAAAATGGTGCGTATGTGCGCTGTGGTTTCAATAGAACCGGAGATATGAGGGGTCAAAGTTCACGAAATTCAAAAAATCATATCTCCGGTTCTATGTGACCGATTTTGATGAATGAGAGCTTAAACGAAAGATCTCACCAAATGCTATAACTTTCTAGAATATTTGAACTTCGTGGGACCAACACCAGGGGCGCCACAGTCGAAAAACCAATTTCAATATCACATAACCTCAATTATCTCGACTGTCGCTGAACCGATTTTGATGATTACTTCAACATAATTGTAGAGCACATTTGTCTCTACATTTCGTCCATACATCATTTTCCGCTCAGACTACGCTATCACTCCGATTTTGCCGTTTAAGTGTGAAAAAATTGATTTTTCCAATAATAACGCTTTGAAACCACTCAGATGCCAATTTGACTGCCTCTACTTTACAAAGACACTTAAAATATGGTTTTAAATGGAAAGTCCCACAAAATACAACAATTCTTTGATATAGTTGAAGTTCAACAAATGACTACTTGGGGCACTCTGGATGAAAAAAAAAGTTAAGAAACAAAAAACCTCGCTTATCTTGGCTTCTGAGTAATCGATGAGTTCAAGTTCTACGGCAAAATTATAGAGAACATTCTGGTCTACATTTCACCCATATAACACTTTTCTGTCAGTTCATCCATATCCTTGACATTTTGGTTCAAATACAAAACTTGTATAATTTCACGAATTTGATTCAAGATAACTGAATGGCGTCTCCCAACTTCAGCTCCAAATCGAATTTGCATGCACTCCGAGTTAGCTCACGTTAAGAATCTCACCTACATAAGCCGGTTAGGATTATCTGTCCCTTTTATTAAACAATGAAATGAGCAATATTGATCAGTTTAAAATGGTCAATAAAAAAACTCAGATGTGATCATATATGATGACCTATAGGTCATTTTCCTGCTCAAACTCCACAGATAGAGCAGTATACAATCCCTCAATTTTCACCCCTCAAAATTTCCACTTTCCATTCTCCAGAGACAACATTTCTCAACATATCTTCACTTTTTACACGATTTCTCACGCTGTTTGTCTGTCTGTTCCGCCGTACTGAGTACCGATGCCTAGAGGCCAAATGGTTAAAGATAGAAACTTGGGGACTTCGAGGAACCTCGCCCCCTCTACTTGTCGGACAATTATTTTTTTTATATGGAGCTGTTTGAAGCCAACTCACAAAATGATCTCAAATTCAGCTTATTGCCCAACGCACAATTACTTTTGTTTAAACATGTTTTCAAAATTTTCTATATGAGAGAGCGAGATGACTAGATCTCTGTTTCATTCACTCTCATTAAAAATGTCAAAAACAAACAAAAGTTATTGTGCGTTGGGCACATTGCCCACACAATAACTTTTGTTTTGTAAACACGTTTTTGACATTTCAATGAGAGTGAGTGAGATCTAGATCTAGTCATCTCGCTCACTCTCATAGGGAAATTTGAAAACATGTTTACAAACAAAATTTATTCTGCGCTGGTCATGAATGTCTAGTATTTATATTTAGGGGAGACCGGGGAGGTTTGGGACAGGGGTAGTGTGGGACAAGGCGATTTTTTCAATCAATTTTTTAAATAAATGGAATTTAATCATTACTGTATCGTAGGCAATATTAAGATTTATCTTGACTAAAAGAATGGATATCCTCAGTTTTATTGTTTTAATTCTACGAACATTTTTTTTAAAAATTGATAAAAATCGTATATTTTGACGTCTCAGTTTTCCTCTTTGTATTTTATATCAGCGATATATAATCAAAACTTTTTTATCTCATTAGAGGTAGCAGTGTAATCTGGGAACATATTTTTATAAAAGTTTCAGAGATTATACGCTCTTGTTTTTTTACATAAAGGTTTTAAATATCAAAACTACACGTGGGGATGTTTGGGACACCTCAATGGGGATGAATGGGACGTTGATTTTCGACAAGATTGTAGGTGATATGCAATTGTTTATTGTCAAAATGAAGAGTAATGCCCAGTTTCTACTGGAAATCTCCCTCTTGTGCAAAGTTTACCAGTGGAGCAGATTTCTCTAACTACTCTAATAATTCCTTCTCAGAGAATATTCGATCTTTGCCCAATCTAGTTAAAAACTATTTTTTTCGAAAATTTCTCGAACAAGTTCTCCAGAAAAGGCAAGGCGAGAGCTAATTCAGAGAAATAATGAAAAAACAGGTACAATGCAGTTGTCGTAAAATCAAACAGGAATCCATCAATGAGTTCAAAACTAAGAGTTGTAAGAAAATCTACTCACTTAAGGAATTTGATAATCATGATTGCAATATTTCGAATAAAAAAGGCAAAGTGAGGTAGATGGAAAATAAGAAGAAAATACTTTAGATAATTGATTGACAATAAATGACTCTACTGTACAAATAAAATTGATATTAATTTCTAAGTGTAAATAAAAGATGAAACATTTTTATTTCTATCAGAAATATTTTTAATCTAGTATTTAAAATTAATTAACGTGTTCCAGTAATACAAATTATGCGAGAAAAACGGGTCCCAAACATCCCCTTTTGCATCCCATACTGCCCCACATCGGGGAGGTTTGGAACAAAGCGTCAAGTAAAATGTTTTATCTTCTCCAAGAAAACTGAGTTGTTTTCCAAGTTCTATCGAGTACTTTTTATAAAGTCAATACCCATAAGTATTCTATAGACTGCATAAAATTGTAATACACTATCGTGGTTTTTTGGAATACTGTCTCAAAGTCAAAACATGAAAAAGTGTCCCAAACCTCCCCGGTCTCCCCTATATTATTTTTATTTATATTTATATTATCCTCACCCCTCCCCAGTCTTCATTAAAATCTTTTTTTTTTGTATTGCTCAAAAACGCGACGTGCACTTTCTTAATTTTTGGATATATTTTAGAGATTAACCAGGCGGATATTCGTCCGTTGAATTATTCCTTAACGATTTTTCAATTTCAAAGGTTAAATAGGCCCTAGATTGCGCATTCCTTAACCGAATGGTATCTTATTGTGCTGGCTGGAAAGTCTTGGAATTCCTAACAAGTCTGAATCGATTCCAAACTAAAACCGGTACGTAACCGATAAGTAATTTTTATTCGAAATTAAATTTTATTACTCCTAAGCTATTTTAAGGGATTCTACCGGTTGTGAATCGGTAAACGGTAAATATTGCGAAAGTATTTTTGAGGTATAGCATCAAAGTCGCGAGTTCGAGCATTTCGTAAAGCCTGGGACGGTTTGCCATCCATTTTATGATGAAAAATGTTTTTAACCCTTTAAGGACGAGAAGGTCAAAAATCGTGGGTCACAAAAAATCAATTTTTCTGCATTTTTAGAGCGATACACAACTTTAGATGACCGTAGGAAAAATTTCATTTTTGGGTCACTGGTGACTCAATCGTCCTTAAAGGGTTAATACAAAAATACAAAATATTCTGTACCGGTGTCGGCCAAAATCCACAATGGATCGAAATTTCGAAAGCCAAAAATCCTGAAAAGTTAAAATTCTGAAAAGCCAAAATCTCAAAACTTCTAAAATCCCAAAAGTCAAAATTCCGAATGGTTAAAATCCTGAAAGGGACGAAATAATATGAAGAATAATGTGTGGAATAATTTCCTAAATTACAGAAAATTTCAATTTGTCTCCAGCAAGCACAGGTGCAATCATGGAAGTACAGTAGAGTCTCTCAAATCTGAATCTTTTAAATTCGAACGATGTTTGGATTCAAAATGTCAATTGTAGGGGTAGATTAAAAAAGTCGTATCTGGATGAATGAAAATCATATTTAATGTACTTCTTACTGAATGTTTACATATACATTATGATCGTATAAAATGAAAAGAAAGTAATGTTAGAAGTCAAAAATATCCCCAGAGTGTTCGAATTTAAAAGACTCTACTGTGGTTATAGGACTTTTAGGAATTTGGGATTTTGGCTGTCTTAGGACTTCGACCCATTCGGGATTGCAATCTTTCCATGATTTTGGCTGTTCTGGATTTTAGCAGTTCGAAATTTTGACCCATTCTGGATTTTGGCCTTTCGGAATTTTGATTCATTCGGGATTTTGACCAATTCGAGATTTTTGCCCTTTCATGATCTTGGCTGTTCGGGTTTTTGGCTTTCAAGATTTTAGCCTTCGGGGTTTTGGTCCTTTTAGGAGTGTGACTTCCAAATTTTGGGGTTTCGGGATTTCAATCCTTAAAGGACGAGAGGATCAATAATTGGAGGTCAGAAAAAATATTTTTTTTGACTTCTTAGAAGAAAGCTTAAATTTAGATAGACGTAGAAAAAATTTTGTTTTTGGGTCACCAGTGCCCCAATCGTCCTTAAAGGGTTCCCGTTCGGGAAGTTAGCTCTTCCAGGAGTTTGGCTTGCAGAATTTTTAGCTTTCGGGATTTTGGCCTTTTCAGGATTTTGGCGTTTGGGATCTTGACCAATTTGAGATTTCGATCCATTCGGGATTTTGCCTCATTCAGGATTGTGACTGTCCGGGATTTCGTCTGGGATCCTTTTTGTACATTTAATAAAAAATATTGTATTGAATATTAAATTTTGTTTACTAATTGTCTCGCCAGATTCCACACAATCTTCCAGATTAGTAAATTTAATTTAATTTAATTCCTAATCTTAGTTTTCCTGATTTTCTAGTCATTATTTTAACTTCAATTGGATTTTGATCATATTTCTTATTGGAACACATAAGAATCTTAATAGCCATAAGCTGATATAGTTTTATCATCAGCTCAGTCTTCCGCGCGATATCTCTAAGCATACAGAGAGATCTTAAATAAATTTGTGAGTAAAAACTGGGACTTACCTCATCGAGAATCTTGATAATTCTTGGGCTCTTTGCGACAAGTTGCTTGAGTTGTTCAGGTGTCAGGTATCTATCCTTGCGACATGGTATCAGAGGATCCCATTTCTTTCGCAGATTTGGAAGTCGATTTCCTACCAGAAGATTCTTGTACTGCCCTAAATAATCCACCGGGAGCTTATCGTTATCGGTCTCTGACATTTTTCCTGTCCCTCTGGGAATTTTTCGTGCTGAATTCACGTGCTATCTTTCGCTTTCAAATAACTCTCACTGATGGGCGCACCTCTTGAAATTCCTTGATTTTTTTTTTGAGAGTTCGCGAGACCAAAATGAGACTTTCACCTATAAAAAAAGAAGAGAGACGAGAGTTATTTATTTGACTAACAACTTTTTTTTGTGTCTCTCTGAAGCTTTGTGTTCAAGAAAGGTGGTATGATTCTCCTGACACATGCAAATCCACTTACGGAATTTTTTCAATGAATTATTTACAAACTATGAGACACTGGAGAAACATCACAGACACACCAACTAAAAATGTTCTAACACTATAGAATCGCAGTGAGAACCAGAGAGAAATCTCCCTCTCAAAACGTCCGCATGCGATCACATCACGTTCTAAACTGCGAGACACTCGCCTCTATTGCTCAAGAAAATAATCTTATCAATATTTTCTCTTGAATGTATTGAATTTTTTAATTTTTCCATACTCATGGCAAAGCTCTATGATTCAGAGAATGTCGTTAAACATTTTTCCTGCCCATTTGTCGCATTTTAATTAGGAAAACAATATAGTCAGTAATTTGTGCACCTTTTTTATGGGAGAATTTTTCATTTCAAAAATGAATTTACTTGCCTATTTACAGCCTTTTCCTCATGGTTTTCCGATGGAAATTTAAATGAAGTTGTGAAGGATTTACCGGCTGGGCACAATCACAGCTTACAACTTCATTTGAGTGTACAAATTGAATTATTATCTCGAACTTGATAATCAATCGATACACATGCAAAAAACTCACGCACTTTCCACACTCTTCCACACGCCCTATAACAAATTTGTCTCCATCGAAGAATAGTCTACGGACAAATCTGGGGATTGTCTGACGAGTTTCAATTGATTGATTTATAAAATCTGGAACTAGAAAAGAGTGCGGGGATAGTTATTTTTTGTAAGTTTTACATATAAACTTCTTTCTATAGGAGACAAGGAACTGTGAAAATCTCGTTCATACATATCTGTGCCCCCGGAAAATTCAAAATTTTAAGTTTTTTAAGTTCAAATTCGAACCACTACTGTGGTAAAATTAGGATTTTTTTAAAACGTCTTGAAATTTTTAGCACTCTCGCATCGTTGCTAATATGTAACGATTATGAATATGATTTTCATTTACTCCTTGTATTCTTTCAATATCAAACGTCAAATTTCGTAGCTAATATGAATTAAGATCTTCAAAGAAAAAGAACAATGAATTCACCATAAATATACACTTCATAACCAATTTTCAATTTCGAAGTCGCTTTAAAGAGTTTAAAGTGCATCTTGCAGTTTATGAAGAGTTTCGGATTATTCGAAATAAAATTCTCTAAATAAAATAATGTAGAAATAATGCAGAAAATAAATGTCAGTATGGACGCCAGTTATTATTAACAGTATTGAAAATATGTATTACAAAAGGTGTTACATACGGTTAGAGTATTTGTAAGTTTCTCCAGAATTTTCAGCGTTCCTTCTTATCATTTCCTTATGACGATCCAACATGAATTAACTCTCAATTCTAAGCCTCTGATATTCCTCCCGAAGGGGTAACTTTCAGACTAATGACCTGTACACACTAGCAGCTGAATGTTGAAACGAAGAATAACTTCATTTGAACCACTGATTAGCGTTAGTCTAGGAGTTAAAATTAAGCTATGTTTAAATATTTTGTCGTATGCAGAAACGTGGAACAGTGCTTTGGCGTAAGCTGTTTTTCTCATCCGACAACCCCATATTTTGGCTTTCCTGGCATGCCAGAAAACATCAATTCACCAATGTTTTCGTTCGATTTAGCAAGATTCCACGGCTTTTTCTCATTATTTGGTAATCTTGAACCACCAGACTTGCAAAAAATTCTCTAAAATAAAATAGGAATCAATATTGTGGATGTGAAAGAATGTGCATATTTTCGGGGTACAAAAAAGCGCGACTCCCGCGACTCCTGCTTCAGTGGCGACTCATTGAATTCGCTAATGGTGTATGTTTCTTTTTATTTCAGACAAAATTGACTTTTTAAGAAGCTGTAAATAGAGTGAAAGCCTTATTTCTTTTCTTTAAATGCACTAAAGTGCAGATTATATTAATTTGGTATCATTTAACAGTATTTTTGGGAAGATTTTATGGATAGATGTGGACAGGTTTATTCCATCTTTAAGCCAAAAATTATACCTCCGAAATCGGGGGTCTAATTTTTGGCTTAAACGTTAATCCACTGTTTAAATTTATTCTATTTCTCGTTCAAACATTAGAAAACGGTGGATCATCCTCGAATTATCTTTATACTTCGATTCAACATTCAGCTATAGAGGACTAGAGAAATTTATGTCCAGCTCTTCAGCTTTTCCTACACAAACGTAGGGAAATTGCTTCAATATGGACATAAATTTCTCCAGTGTGTAGAGGCCATAACATTAGAAACGCTCTTAGGAGAATCGACGCCACAAAGAGACATCTATAATGTCAATTCAAACACCAACTTGTCCTTTAACCGTTGGGAAGAAGCTAATGCTAATAACGTTAATCCTTTTTGCGATGCTATATCTCGTAATAGAAAAATCTGTTAATTTGACTAAAAATTTTTTTAGACGGCCCATGGACGCCTTCTCAGCAATGCAGATAACTTCTTTTGTGCTCCTGGATTTTTTTCAGGGCAAACACGGTGCATTTTATTACATTTTATCACAACGTGACAATGTCGCTTTAGACAGACATTCAGTTATTTGCATCGATCATTTTATGGATGTCAGTAGGAGGCGTGATGGCGTGAACTTTATTCACATTTTTCTCAAAACTAAATTTCTGAAAGTGGTGAAGAAAAATGTTCAAAACGTAATGCATCAATTTCATTGAAATATTGCTTATTTTTTCAAGAGTGTTTAACCCATTCAGTCAATGTAACAGAAATACTTGAAATAGATTGTTCATATTTTGGAATTGTTTTCATACAGATTAATAGATGATTTTTTTGAAAAGAAAAAAAAATATCTACCATAGGGGCGCGGACCCCTTGTAAAACACGCGTCTTAACAGTTACTGAATTTAAATTCTGTACATTTATTAATTACAAACTCTTTTGATTTAGATAGAGTAACTATCTAAGAACACGAATTAGCAATCAGAATTCAAATCAGGAAAGAGGATGGAGGTCGATTTTAAGATATTCGACGGGATGTCGTATTTTAAAAGTCTGTAAAAATACAGACATTTTGCGGCGACTACTGTACTTTTTCGACGTAAGGCAATTACTTTAACATTTCTAAACTAGCATTTTTTAAACATTACTAGAAAAAAGTTAACAAAAGTTAAAAAACAACTCAAGTTTTCAGGAGTTGCTACCTAATAAGATAAAAAAGTTTTGATTATATATCGCTGATATAAAATACAAAGAGGAAAACTGAGACGTCAAAATATACGATTTTTATCAATTTTTAAAAATTTTTTCATAGAATTAAAACAATAAAACTTAGGATATCCATTCTTTTAGTCAAGATACATCTTAATATTGCCTACGATACAGTAATGGTTAAATCCCATTTGTTTCAAAAATTAATTGAAAAAATCGCTTTGTCCCACACTACCCCTGTCCCAAACTCCCCGGTCTCCCCTACATGACCTCAAAATGATTTTAAATGTAACCGTCGATAACTCGTCTGGATTACGGCGATCCGGATTAGAGAGCGGGCACTGCAATTATTCTATAACAAAAATTGCAAATTCGCATTGTCGGTCTCAAAAATATTACAGGATCGTTTTTAATTTTTGTAATATGATTTATGATACAGGTACGGGAATAATCATAGAATTTTATTGGAAAATGCTCGGCAATGTCCTACATTTTATCCACAGACGCATTTTTTAATGGGTTCCTGCATAAAAAATTTCGTCAATAAACGTAAATTCGCCACTTTTCGCCGTCTATTTATCCATGATGGAGTTGTGTTTTGTTTTTGCAAAAACTGTGTTGTCTTTGTGATTTTGTGCAATTTTTAGGGGGTAATCTCCCCCAATTTCCCCTTGTTTGGGCACAAAAAGGGCCCCCGGGGGATGACAATGGCAACAGCAGAAGAGGGCTGGGTGCACAGTTTCTCTATAAACGACATAGCCCGGCATAAGAAGGGCTACACAATTTACAAAATTACATCAATAGTGAGTCACTAAACTCCTATATAAAAATTCTATGCCTCTTATCAATTACTCAATCTTGCTCAAAATTGTGCCATTAGGTATTTCCGCGATTTGTACCCGAGGCTCTATCGTGTGTGACTGTGTGGAAGCGTTTCAGTGAGATTAAGAATTTGCATAGGGAGATCCATCGGAAGCATCGAGCACTGAAGTTGGGTGGTAAAGTTCCTAAACTCGAAGATAGATATTATTTCCGGAGATTTGACACTGAAGTTATCAACGAAAGGAGACAGTATATCCTGGAATTGCTGGAGTTTGTCTCTATGCATCCAGCTTTGTATACGAGTGAGGTTTTTGTCAAATTCCTCCGTGGAGGTCATACGCCGAATACATCACCGAGTCACAAGGGGAATATTGCAGCAATCTGCAAGGATTTGTCCATTCCCTTCCAGTCGGAAATTGCATTGATTGATCCGACAAGAGATAGTGCTGAGGTTGACAGTGATATTTTGCCCTTTGACTGTGTGGACTCTGTGTCCACGGTTTCGGTGGACACTCTGGGAAACGGTGGGAGTGATTTGTCCCGGAGGGATTCGGTCGTGAGTGACGAGGGTTCTGTGGGATCTGTCACGAGAGAACCTTCAGTGGCCAGTAGTCGTCAGCTGAGCCTGCATCTGGACATTTCCCAAGATATTGACTATTTCTTCGATGCTGCCGTTGATTTCAGCCGAGCGATGCAGGCTGAAGTCAATGGGCAGTATGAGGAGAGTTTTGAGTGCTACAAGAAGGGTATAAATACCCTTCTGGTGGGTGCAAAGCAAGATAGGGATGTTGAAAGGCAGCAAATGGCCAAGGAAAAGGCCTCAAAGTACCTCAAAAGGGCCGAAAGGGTTTGTGAAAATCACATTGTCCGGAAACCCAAGAATTTCTCTCCCTCAGACACCGAACCCTATTCCCTGGAACGACCCCTGAGCAATCTGTCACGGTACAAAGTGATGAAGATTGTCGAGAGGGTGATGCAGGTTCAGGATGTCACTGATAAAAAAATCTACATTATGAAGGCCATTGAGAAGCCACCGAGTAGTTCGCTCTTCCTGGGTGCTTTCCTTCCACACAAGATTCCCTACATGGTGCCCCTGATTGCCTACTTCCAGTCAGAATCCTCCATTTATTTGCTCCTGCATCAGGCGCCTGGAGGAAAACTCTATGACTATATCCGTGACTTTAAACCAGGAAAGTTCTCAGCAGAGAAAATCCCTCCGGCTCTACTGGACAAACCCGAAGTTCAGCAAGAACCAGAACCCGAAAAACCTAAAGATTCTCTTGAAGAGAAACCAGTTGAAAATGAAGAAATCTCCCCGGAAGAAAATCACCAACCTCCTCCATCCTTTGATATCCTATCCAAGGATATGGATGTCCTAGATTTGGTGCACTGTGCAAAGTCTCTGCTTAAATCTGTCAGTAGTACCCTGAAGCAATCCAAAGGAATTGGTAAGGCTCTCGAAGAGATTACTCTTCCTCCAGTTTTGCAAGACATTCCCGAAGAAAATGAGCCAACCGAAGAAATCCCTGTCCAAAACGACAACAATTCCCTTCCGGAAGAGGCTCAGGACGCCGTCCTTGAAACCCCTGCTGAAACAACACCAAAGAAACACCAAATTCCCGAGGGATGTGTAAGACAATGGGCAAGGGAATTGGTAGTGGCTGTTGATACGCTCCATAGGCACAATGTCCTCTGCTGTGATCTCCATCCAAATAATCTACTTCTCGGCTCTAGTGGGCAGCTCCTTCTCACCTATTTCTACTGTCATCCGGATGCCACGGAGAGATTCCTGAAGCAAGAAGCCGTAGCCGGTGGCTATGTGGCTCCCGAAAGGCCTTTTACCGAAGTCTCTGATTGGTGGACTGTTGGAGTAATTCTCTATGAGATACTCACACAACATGCCTTTACCCTCCTCCATCCGGGGGAGATTTTTACTTATTACGAAGTGCAGTATCCCGAGGAAGTGGAGATTTCAGATGAGGCCAGAGCATTGCTCGATGGGGTGAGTAAGATATTCTTTTATTTTTTCCAGACATTCTCACGAGAATTTCCGCAGTGGTTTATTTGTGTGTTTTTATTTTTGGGCGATAAGAATTTGTGGAAATATTTCCGCAAATTCCACTATAAAGCAATATAAATTGTAATCAAATCACAGTAAAGTCTGCCTTTTAAAAGTAGAGAATTAACCCATTGCCCTTTTAGCTGGAAAATGAGAACGCTAAGAGATATCAACTTGTGATTTTCAGTCAAACTATTTTCACTCTATATGCCCCCTATAATCATAAATTAAATTCAATAAAAAAAACGGGTGGCTAATACGGGCTTCAGATCTGAGACTTAGCCATGTGGCTTAACTGCTTTAATTTTTCAACAATCAAGATTATTTTGGAAAAAAAATTACTTAGTATTGGATTATTAGGCACAAATGATTTATTTTAAATTCTAAAAAAGCAATAAAATTGGTTGATATTTAGGATTTTGAGATCGTCGGGAACTAGACTGAACCTCTAGGGTTTCATGCTTTGCGAAATGCTCAAATTCGTGATTTCAATTCTATACCTCGGAAGTAGTTTCATACCATTCACCGTTTACTGGCCCACAAATATTTTGGACCGATTATTTATCGTTTCATTACCGGTTCATAACCGATTGGAATCGGTTTAGACTTCAGAAAATCCAAGAGCTTTCTAAAGAGTCCAAATGTAATACCAATCGGTTGCGATTACGCTTCCTAGAGACGTTGAATCCGAATACCGTTGAATCATTCCTAAACGGGTTTTCAAGGTTAAAGTTTATAATTCTCTAGAAAAGCGTTTTTCCTAACCGATTTGCACAAGATCAGGTTCGTTGGAAATGTCTGGGAATCTACGATAAATCCAAATAGATATTAACCAATATCACCAAATAATTTATTTGATTAAAATAAAATTGCATCATTCCTGAAATATTTTATGCAATCTTACAAGTGATTTATAAACCGGTTCAAATCGGTTGTAAACCGACGAACAAAATAATAATAAAATTTACGAAAAGCTGGAATTCGCAAGTACGGGTCTTACCTTTATTTGTTCAGCGGTTACACATTATTATTAATCTATTGGAATAATGTAAAATTAGGATGGAGTAAGCCCTTTGGCGAACTAAAATAAAATAAACATATAAGCCCGGATCAGCTTATTGTAAGTGAGATTCTTAATGTGAATAAATTCGAATAGCATGCCAATTCGATTTGGAACTAAAGTTGGGAGATTTTATACAGCAATTTGTAATTTTCAATGAAATTTTTAATGTATTTTTTTTATTTGAGGGCAGAATCACATTGACAGTAAAATGCTCACCGTATTTCGTTAATTTACGCATTTTCATTACAATTCTTACGCAAATTCTCCATTAACGTATTACCTTATCTCATACTCGGTGGAACTAGGTTATTATTAATCGTATCGAGACACTTTATTTGGTATTACAATGTAATCATTACAAGGTGCCTCGTGTTGGAAGAATCTGCTGATCGTATCTTCCCCATAGTGAATGCTTCTTCCCCGTGCTCCTGAAGGTTTGTGGGCAGAGGCGGTGCATTTTATTACGTTTTAGCACAGTGAAAAATGTCTTTTCTCGACATTCAGTTGATTGCACCGTTGGTGGAACTGGGGGAAATTAAAATACGAAAATTGAAAAAAATAAAACGAAAATTCGATAAATGGCGAGCAAAAAAAACTGTACGAATAAGAATAATTTCTCTTATAGTTTTTTTTTTGCTCACAGTTTATCGAATTT
The DNA here is from genome assembly GCF_024763615.1 of Phlebotomus papatasi. Taxonomy (NCBI): domain Eukaryota; kingdom Metazoa; phylum Arthropoda; class Insecta; order Diptera; family Psychodidae; genus Phlebotomus; species Phlebotomus papatasi. The sequence goes on from NC_077222.1 coordinate 34,516,029, forward strand.
TCGTTTTATTTCTTCATTTTTTTTTATATTATTTTCACCTAGTGCCACCGAGTACGAGATAAGGTAATACGGTAATGAAAAATTTGCGTAAGAATTGCAATGATAATGCGTAAATTAACGAAATACGGTGAGGCTACGGTGAGCATTTTATTGTCAATGTGATTCTGCCCTGAATCAGAATTTGTAGCTAGGATTTGGATGAACTGACAGAAAAATGATGGGGTGAAAGGAACACCTATTGACACTTTAAGAACTCGTCTCAGGTCTAATTGTCACCCTACTCTGTACCATTTGGAATACGATATTTTAACACTTATCCTTATATAAAACTGTAGATTAATGAAAAAACGCCATATTACTTACATTTTATTAGACACATTAAATAAATCTCAACAATATTGGTTCCTTGTTGAAGATGTGTTCATTCGACCCTATAAGGGTGGAATGTAGACCAGAACCTCCTTTATAATTTTGCCCCAAAACTTGATCTTAACGGTTTCACGGTAGGCAAGATAATTCAATTTGGAACACGTTTTTCGGCCACAGCGGGTTTTTTCCATGCGACGAACTACAACAATATCATAAACTGATTGAATTTTGAAAGATTTTTTTTAAACCTTTATTTTAAACAACGTAGTCGAGTAAAACCGGTCATATCAGCACTTACGTACTTTCGATCCGTTGTAGGAAAAATATTTTTTTACACTAATGGCCTCTAGAAAAATTTCTTTAAAAAATGCATATTTAAAGAAAATTACCCTTATCCTTGTAGGCAGAAACATCAGAATTTTTAAAAAAAGACAATTTTTGACGAAAATTGCTTCTAGTGTGTAGACACCATAAAACGACAAAATCGTACAGATGGCATGATTTGAGCAAAAAAATGATGTTTGGACGAAATATAGATATAAATGCCCTCTACAATTATGCCGAAATAATCCGGTTGAGAAAGAGTCAAAATAATTGAATTTATGTAATTTATAATAGTTATTATTTTTCGGCTGTGGCGCTCCTAGTGTTTGTCATACAAAGTTCAAACGTTCTAAAAAATTGTAGCGCTTTGCGATATCTTTATTTTGCGCCCTTATCCATCAAAATCGATCAAATAGAACAGGAGATATGGCGGTTTGAATTTCGTGAATTTTGACCCCTCATATCTCCGGTTCTACTGTAACTACAGCGAACTCACGCTACTTTTTGGGAACTTCATAGCCTCTAGACTACAACATTACAAAGTATAAGATTACAAGAACACTGAGAAAAAAAGTGAATCTTAAAATTATATTTTTTGACGACTTAATTTTATTCTGCCAAAAAAGAATAAATTTTATTCCAAAAGAATAAATTTTAATCTTTTCATTCATATCTCAGATTAATTTTTAGTCTTTTTTTGACTTAAATTCAAATCTTTTGGGGAGACTTGTATTTATTCTTTACTCTCTCTGAGAGAAAGAAACGAATATAGTGCACAGCAATGTGTCCGTGCTGTGTGAGAGAGTGAGAAAAAGAATTGTGCGTCTGACGTGAGATGGTCGGCCATTTTGGCAGTGAACGCCAAGCTGTCAGCACCAGAGGTAAATATTTTTTTTCTTTATTTTCTTTTTCTTAATTTACGATGATTTTTTAGGAAAATGTTTAGCAACTGCAAAGACCATGAAGATAAGAAGTCAGTGGGATTTGAGGTTTGTTCGAGACTACGAGGGGGGATCAAGTGAGGAAGGTGTAAAAAGCGTGTGGCAGAATGCGGCGTCATCAGGAAAAAACATTTGGAAATTCTATACGCTGAAGCCCTCTCCAAAGTGTTAAAATACGACCAGTTTAACGCAATCGTCCTCAAACATCATCTCACAAAGTGAACGGAAAAGAATGGGGTAAGTGCAATACTAATGTTTTAACCTAACTTTCCCGTGGGGGCGTTCGGGGCGTCGAAATAGATTTATTCCGTGTGTTAATTCAAGACAAGTTAGTTTTTAGTGCAAATCGCTGTGAATTGTCTTTTAAGATGGACTTTTTCAGTTTCTGGATACAAGTTTTAAGAATCCAAGCCTTTATGCAAGTTGAATGCTTTGTGATTGCGAATCTTAAGCTTTAGTTTGTATTATAGGATGAATATCAATGAATCAATGAATATCCTTAGCCATTGACGGTGTAGTTGAACTTCTATGTGTTTCCGGGTGCAAGTTGGGTGATATTTAATAACCTTGGCCTTTAGTAAATATATTTGGAGGGTTTGAATTTCGTGGAGCAAGATGACTGTAAGGCTTGTTACCTTATTTTAAGGTAGAGCATGGACCGTAGTGTCTATTAGTAGCCGCAGGAGGAGAGGCATCGAAGTCGAACGGCTCTTGGTTTCTTACAGTCTTTGTACAGTCTAGGAAGCTTATATTTCGGTATATATTTTGTATTTTTGATGTATCTAATAGAAGATTGATAATAGTTGATGAAAGAAGAACCTTAAACCTTTAAGGACAATTGGGCCACCGGTGTCCCAAAAATGAAATTTTTCCTACAGCCTTCTAAAGCTATGTTTCGGTTTAAAAAGTCAGAAAAAGTGATTTTTTTCAGACACCCAATTTTTTGACCCTCTCATTCTTAAAGAGTTAGCTTTTAGTTTGTGAATATGTATGCAAGATGCGCAAGGAAGTCCAGGTTTACAGGCACAAATTATAGGACTTTCTCATGGAATAGAATAACCGATATCTATATACAGTAGAGTCTCTTAAATTCGAACGCTCGGGGGGTATTTTTGACATTTCTCACCTCTCAAATTCGAACGATTTTCTCAAAACTAACGAAATTTATGTGAGATTAAATTGTACTTTGAAACAAATTCCCGTACTTTCTCACAAATCTTAAGTGATAACATACTGCCTTTTCATTTTATACGATCATAGTGTCTGTAAACATTCAGGAAGAAGCATATAAATATGATTTTCATTCATCCAGAATACGAACTTTTTAACATAACCTCACAATTGACAATTTGAATCCAAACGGCGTTCGAATTTGAGAGATTCAGATTTGAGAGACTCTACTGTATATATATTTACAGATCTTTTTATGAAAAATCCGCTTATTTTATTAGTTATTAGTTTACCCTGACTTGTAAAAATTATATTTACAATTTCTTACAAGTTAGCTTTTTAATACTAAATTCATTTATTGAATTTTTTTAATGACGTTTCAAATCTTTCAGATGATGATAGACTTTAACTCTGAAAAATCAAATGTCGTCGGTGATAGTGCATCATTTACAAGCAATTTTACTCGGATTGTCACTAAGCTCCTGTACATCATAGTTCAAAGATAAACTAACTAAACGGCTATTGAAGAAAATCTATGATTCTCTTGCAACAAAAGGTAATACAATGATGAGCTCATTTTTTATATAGTTTTATCCTAAAATTCAATTTCTTTTTGGTCGTTTCAGGCTCACAAGATTGTATCCTGTTTCTTTTGCTGCATGCTTTGATTCTCCTAAACCGTAAGAGTGGTAACAAGATACCAATAATTAAAGACGCAGTTATTGGTTGTACTCTTAGAATTATGAAAAATAAAACTTAATTTCATTCTGCATAATGACTTGTTTCTATTCTTCTTTATTCTTGAAATTAGTCGAAATTTATCTTGAAATTAATCTTCTGCAGTCTTAAATTTAATCTGCTAGCTTCTAAAAAAAAAGATTTAAAGTTATTCGAAAAAAATCTTATTTTCAGTTCCGACTTAATTTTATTCTTTATAGGACTAATATTAAGAATAAAAAAATCTTAATATTTTTTAAGCCCTAAAAAGACTTGAAATTATGAAGAAAAGATTAAATTTTAATCTTTTTTTTCTCTCAGTGAAGTAAAAGTATTACAAAGTATAAGACTGCAAAGTATAATTCCACTTAATAAATTTATCGCTAGGATATTTATTTTTGACCAATTTAAGGTTAATATCTTTCAATAATTTCATTTTTAACTATATTAAAAAATTAGTTTCCATTTTACAATTTTGCATTAATTTTTGCTGAAATATAGTAGAAAAAATATTTAAAGAACAAAAATAAAGGGGAAATTAAAGTCTTGATGAAGGTGGACCTTCTTAAGAACTAAGAAAAATGACTAGGTTCTATCCAGTCCTATCAGATAATTGTCAAATTTGTCAATATATCTGCCATACATGCCTGTTAAGATACTCCAAGGGTTGAAAGTCTTCTGTTGTTAGAAGCCAAATAATTTAATTTAAATATTCAAAAAAAAAATTAAATAAGTAAATGATACAGATCAGTTTCCGGTTGAAAATTTTAAGACCTCTCTTAAAAGTCCAAATTTGAGCAAATCACGTGGTTGAACTTAGACCTCAAAACACTCGAAATCGAATTTTTCGGTCATAGGTGTCTATGTACGTATAGTTTGCCTGGAGTAGATGAAACTGCGGCAGTAGTAAATACGGGGAAGATGCAGCAAATATTGCCATGTTTTTAATGAGATATTAGATTTTGGAGCACGAGATCTATACAAATTTATAGATAATTTAGAGATCCTTATTCTCTGAATAAATAGTTAATATAGTAAGTCCAAGTAGTGTAGACATAAAAATCAGTGTATACAACTACTCCGTGTTTAGTACTGCTCCAGTTTTCCTTATTGCCAAAAAGTATTCGAAAATAAAAGAAATCTTTGAAGCAATTTTTGAAATACACTAAAATAAAACATCTCTAGGACATTTTTTGGGGGGTTACTGAAGACCGAAAGTTGATATCTCTTGCTGTATGACTTATAGCCCGAAGACAAACTGAGAAAACAGTTTTACTTCTCTCTTTTTTTTTAGGTTCAGAGGTCAATTTGATCGTAAACGTATTTAATCAGGGGACTGACATTAGTTCTGAAAGATGCAACCAGTTTTAGTGTGAATTTTTACCTGTTTTCGTACACATTTCACGAGATATCTCCAAAACTACGTAGGTTGCCATTTTGGGGTTTTCGGTTGCCTTTTCGTTATTAAATTGGCTTTTGTTTCATATTTGTGTTATTAGCTAATTCATTCTACAATGACAGAAAACAGCTAATAAACTCAAAAGTTCTTTTGGCAGCTAAAAACATATGGGAAATATAGGAAACGTCATGCCCCTGTCCGTTAAATTTTCTATAGAAACCTAGATTGTAAAATTTTAAGGGCTTCCATAAGAGAATTTATGATGATAGACTTACCAGAAATCCTTTGCATTTGCAGCTACTTCAAGTAAATCCCAGTGTGAGGTTTGGAATTGATGAAATCCAGACGCACGCCTTCTTCCGGGACACCGATTGGGAGAATATTAAATCACTAGGGCATCGTTCTTAGCATCTTGAGAGAATCTCCTATCGAAATGGATTGACGATTCCTGCATTTTATTCCTTGACACCGTGATTTATTTCAGTGATTAAAACTTAATGGAATGATTCCTTCTGAAGGAAACAAAAAACTAATCCGTGTCTTTTTCTTTTGCTATCTATCAGAGGTGTGTGATGAGTATGGGAGGGTTTGTTTGTCCAATTGAGTCAAAGTGTCCCTCCTGAGGCTGTAGAATCCTCCCTGGAGATTCTGTGCAATGGATCAGTGGAATTTGTCCAGCAATTTGATCACCTGCCGCTGTGAAGGTAAAATGGATGGTTTCTGGTGGAATGTCTTTGGGATTTTCCGCTTTCCGATGGGTTTTCATGTGACTGGAAAGTGTATCGGTGCGTCTGAAGAATTTTCCACAGATGCTGCATTGATAGGGCTTCTCTCCCGTGTGAATGCGCAGATGCTTTGCCAGATGGGCGTACTGGATGAAGGATTTGGAACAGAGATTGCAAGTATGCGGTCTGACGCCCAAATGGATTTTCTTGTGCTTGGAGAATGTTGAGGAATTGGTAAAGGCTTTTCCACATGCATCGCATCTGTAGGATTTTTCACCCGTATGTATTTTCACGTGTTCATTGAGATTGGCCGTTCTACTGAAGAATTTCCCACAGGTATTGCACTGATAGGGCTTTTCCCCTGTGTGGGATCTCATGTGGACTTTGAGATTTCCCGCAAAGGCAAAAGCTCGACCGCATGCTGAACACTGAAAGGGTTTTTCACCTGAATGCACAGCTGCGTGATTCCTGAGACTCGTGGGATGTGTAAAGGACTTCTGGCAGATGGCACAGACAAAAAGCTTCTCTCCCGTGTGAATTCTCTGGTGCTTGATCATGTCGCACTTCTTGCTGAAACACTTCTGGCAGTCAGGGCATTTGTGTGGTCTGCTTTCTCTGTGATGCCTCCTGCAATGCAATTCGAGATCTTTAGCTTCAGTGAATGGGATTCCACAAGCTTCGCAAGGCTCAGCTTCTGGCCCTTCGTGCTTCTTCAGATGCACCTGGAGACTCGTGTCGATGGCAAACATTTTACCACAATATTTACACTTGCTGGGCTCTTCAACATGCATCTTCGAGTGATTCTAAAAAAAGGTAGATTTTTTTTCATTCACAAAAAAGTCATTAATATCAAGTCGCCTGGGAGACAAAAAGTTAATAAATGAACAGCGCAGTGAGAAAATTTTGTGAAATTGAGATGATTAAAAAATTTAATCTTGAAAAGGTGAGATTTTGAAAAATATTTTCTGTCATTATGAATGTTGTGTAATTTATTAATGAAAATTGTCTCAAAGATCAGTATTTTTTTAAGAAAAAATACTTTTCGCATTTGAATTGACAAGCTTGACTCTTGAGAAATATTAAAATAATTTTGAAAGAAGGCAATCAGGGTAATAATACACTTAACGAAATTTAGATATTCACTCCATAAAAGCCTCTACACATTGGGATAACAATTTTCTTTAAAAATTCCATTTTGACGTATTTTTGACCTTTCCAACTGTAGCACTGCAGGAATTTTCAAATAAGCAATTTTTGACAAATGCTCTCAAAGTGGGTTCGTAGATCCGATCGGCTTTAGAATTCTGTTTTACCAAATTTGTTTATGCTTGAGACAAATTTCTCTGGTAATGAGTCGCGTTCACTACCTACGTGAATGTGCATTGTCGTAATTTGATTATCTTGGGAGTTTCGAAAAGATCTCGTGAAATTCCCCATCTTCTAATAACATCAGAAGTTCGTAAAGCCATCGCTAGAGACCCTATTAATAAAAGGAAAAATTGTCCAATTTTCTAAGTAAATTTAAATTAAGTATTAAGGACCCTGACATGAGCTGAGAGCGGCGAAATTTGAAAAAATTACGACCCGTATTTCTGTTTTTAATCACTAACATTTTGACCTATTTGGTTTTTTTTTTAAATTGTTTGTTCTAAAAAAACGTTCAATGTATAGTACAAAATTAAATTTTATTTGCGATTTACCCAGAAAAAAATCACAGAGATTGAACTTCATTTTTTTTCTGTTCTAGAGTACTTCCCTCTATATATCTGTATAAAAATAATCGATAATTCTGCCTAAGAGCTGAAAAATGCACTGTAATAAATGATCTGTGAAAAATTAAATTCGGCCAGCAAAAAATCAAATTTAAGCAGTAACTCAATTTTGAACTGCCTTCGCCACATCTTTTAGTTAAGTTAAATTTCATACAGTCAAAATTCACATTCCTTTCGTTCTTCAAAGCTTTGCATATGTCTATCTTATTCTTTCGCACTCTTATTCTTCTTTTGAACATCACACCAAAATAAATTTAGCTCAATCGAATTTGAAGTGCGAAAGAATGAGATAGACATTTGACAAATACGTGAGAGAAAAAGGGATGCAAATTTCAATTTCATGACATTTTCTTGAAGGTGTGCCGGAGCCATTAGCAATCAAACTTTTTGTAAACTAAATTTAATTTACTTTTTTCGGAGTGGAGTTAGGACAAATTCCTACCTTCACCTAGAATTGAACTGGGGACACCTCTCGTTATCTAGATGAGTGCTGTACCAAATGAGCTATAGAGGCCACAAGCTCTGTCTGACTTGTCACACGACCTTAACCAATTGCTTTGTGCACTTCAATCGCACACTCTCAATTTATGAGATTTAGACTCATTGGACTCACACCTAAAAGGTGTGCCGGAGCCATTATGATCAATTTTATTTTAAAAATTTGTTTGATTTTTTTTCTGACCAATTTATATTTTTTTGCTGCCTAAATTTATTTTTTCAATAATCAATTGTTTTTTACCGCTCAAAAATATATAGGGGTATATGGAGTACCTATGAATTGGTGTAGCTTTGAAAATGGAGTTTTACTACTATTTTTAAAAGAAATTAAGGCTTATCATGATCTAAATTAACTTCATAATGGGTTAGTGGAGCTAAATAATATAGCAGTAAGATCCAGTTTTATTTAAAAAAATAAATGCCTCGAGTGGGTCAGTGGATAGAGTAGTAGCTCTATGACTGCGAGGTCGTGGGTTCAAAGCTGAGCAGCAGCAGAAAAAGATTTCTCATGCCATATCGGCTTTGAATTCGTCCAGTGAATGAATGAATAGTAATGTCAATGGTGCATATTGACAAAAAAGTGAACCGCCTAAACAATAGAGGCTGGTACGAAAACTAGTTTCGACATGAAAGCGGTACTTCAGTCGATACAAATATTCGCTGTCACTGATCCCAAACACACACCGAGAAGGGATGCTGTGATATAGTAACGGCACTGATTGCCCACAGAGCTGTGATATGGAGAGGCTACCCGTATCGGGGGATAAGATAGAATAGGAGTGGGGAAGCCTAAGGAGCCCAATTGGTGGCCTGGATGCATCGGAATATCCGAAATGGAGAACTCACCCCTGGCAAAATCTTATCTTATCTTACTTAAAAAATAGGAGAAATAAACACAATTTTAAAGCTACCCACTTCCCTTATAGACAAAATCGAATAAAATCAATTGTAAAGCAGATCTTACCCTGTTTGTTGGATAATAATTACGATTTCAAATTAATATTTGAATGTGAAAGTATACTTTTTAATATTTACTTAACCCTTCAAGGACGATTAGATCACCCGTGACCCATAGAGAAAATAATTTTTCCTGACTACCTGAAGTTATTTCTTTCTAATGTTTGTACATGATCACGAAGTAGAGAGATGTAGGAATCTAGGATATTTTTTGAAAATCTCCAGCTATTTGCTATATACAAAATATTTGAGCTAAAAAATAACGAATTTTCAAATTTTCACGTTTTTTGAATTTTAATATTTTTAATATTTCTAATTGTTTTAAGCAAAAACCTCTTGGGACTAGAAACTATAATAACTATACATCATATTTCTCAACAGTTTTTTTTTTATTTTCAAGAAAGCTTCATAATTTTCATGGGTCATATGTGACCCAATCGTCCATAAAGGTAAAAAACACCGAATCTGTCTCTAGTGGATTTTCGAAGATTTGAGGTTAGACTGTTTCATGTTTTTGTGTATGTGTGCGCAAAATAATTAATTATTATTATTATTATATTTTTTTTTATTATTACAAATATCTTCAAGTTATTTATCTTTCAAAAATAACAGAGCAAATGAGTAAACTAGTCGTCTGGAAAATTTTGTGTTTTTTTTTACCTTTATGGACGATTAGGTCATATATGACCCATAGTTTTTCAGGACTCCTAGGGATGGGAAAATTTCTTTTTAACCGTAAATCTCTTATTTAGGCTAAAATATCGAGGGAAACTTGATTTCATTGAATCAAGCTCAGCGGAAAGCTTCTCGTCCTTAAAGGGATAATTATATGTGCATAATTCCGTCAGGTGCATAATCCCGAGTTGCATAATGCCGGGACTGAGTGTAAACCGTTAAAATTCTTTCAAATATGCAATTTTTGACGAAAATTTCTCTCAATGTGTAGAGGCCTTAAGCAATCGGAATGTGAGTCCTTGATATTGAATCTTTCGTTGATAAGAAAAAATTGAAAATACAAAATTAAAAAAAATGAGTAGGGACACGAACTTTTCTTTGTCCTGGGGCATCAGATACCTTTTCTAGGCTACTATTTCTCAGCTGTTGGACAGCCAGGGTCAGGGGAATAATTAGTGGCAAATTTATGATAAATTTATTTAGCAAAATAGAACATTAAACAAAAATGTAACCCGGTTTTTGAACTCGAATCTGATAAGAGAAAAGCTCGAGAAAGACGTTGCTTTTATTGTATTTACCTTGAGATTCCTGAGTTGGCTGAAGCTCATTCCACAAGTTTCGCATTTGTAGGGCCGATCTCCTGTGTGCTTCCTCATATGCTTGGTCAGATCGCTCGATTGACCAAATTTCCAGCCGCATTCTGCACATTCGTATGGGCGTATTCCCAGATGAGTGCGTCTCGTGTGCAGAGACAAAGTGCTGGCCAGTGTAAAGGATCGATTGCAAATGTTGCAAGTAAAGGGGCGGTTTTTGTTGTCTCGTTTCTGCCATTCGAGTGTTCCCTGAACATTTGCATTTCGTCGCTTCTTGGCGATTTTCGGAGACTCTGTCCTTTGCTCTTGATCTATTTCTTCAGTTTCCTGTATATCAGGGCTGTGAAGAGTCGCGTCTTCACAATCTGAGACTGTTTCTAGTGCTTCTTCTTCTCTTCTGGGATTTTTCAATAAAGGTTCTTCCTGAGAAACCAGTTGATTTTTTAACACTTCATGATTATCCATATGCTCAAGAAATGATTTGAGTTGAACAAAAATGGAAGAACAGTCTGGGCATTCAAGTATTTTTGAATGTCCATGAAGGAGCACATGACGGATAAATGACGATTTCTCATCAAAACTTCCTGGGCAGAAGTAACATTTGTGCGATTTTTGAGCTTGATTTGAATGATTTTTCAAAGAATGCAGATAAAGTTTAGAAATTAGTGGGAATTTTTCTTCACATTCTTTGCATTTGTATGCGAGAAGTATTTCTTTCTTTGCCCTAGCCTTTCCCCTTTTTGGGGTCTTCTTTTTTGGCTCATCAGGAGAAAATTTTTTCTCCTGGGAGATTTCTCTTGGAATGTTAGAATTCTTGAGATGTTCTGCAGTATCACAGTTAGTATTTCCCTTTACAGCGTCAAATGGACAGTTTGTAGATATGTTAGGGATTTCTTGAGATTCTTTCGGGGCTTTTTGAGCATTTTCGGTTTCCGGAAGAGGTGCCTGAGACTGAGACACTTGTTGAAAAAGTGGAAGAGATGAAACAGGAATTGTTACAGTAATGTTATTCACAAGACGAAATTCTACAGATGATGTGGTCATTTTCATTAAAATTCTCGACAAAAATACTGAAAAATTAATAAAAAGTATTTTTGTGAGGTCAAGTGATTTTGAGGTTAAGTTTGGAAAAAGTCAAAATAAAAAGAATCCAGAAAAGGATACTTACAGGATTATACACAAAATTGCACAGCATCACAAGGGAGTAAAATTTTGAGTAAAATAATCACATTTTTATTGAGTTTTTATGCATTTTTTGTGATTTTTATTATTGTTATTCTTTTGTAAACATCAACACTAAACGCCATTACTTTCACTGCTAGAATGGCTCGAACACAGAAAAATGTTTTTTTTTTTCAATTTTATGCAATGACATGCTAAAATTTATAAAAAATTTATTTAAAATTAAAACAAAAACCATAAAAACTATGCAAAATAAATAAAAAAATATTAATTTTTGATAAATTTTCGTATGGCGCGTTTTGCGAAGTATACGGCGAACTGCAATAAAATTGGAGTAGAGCCCTCTACTTTCACCATCGGAATCTTTTGACATCTCCCTAACCTCCATCTTTTCCGTGCAAAGTTTTACTCGGTGTACACGTGTTGTGAGAATGGCACCAACAGAAACTGCGAAAAACCCTGTGAAAAAGGGTGCAAAGAAGACCAATAAGGCGAAAAATTATGACTTGGGATGTGGAATAATGCGATATTCGCATTCGCAGAACTTCAAGCGCAAGGCATTGTTCCGTTTCAAGGGAAAGAAAACACCGAAGGCAACCAAGCCAAAAGTCGCCATTACGGTGACCAAGAAGATTGGAGGAGCCAACAATGGTGGTGAGCGTGTTGTGAAGCTACAAAAGCCCAAGTCCTACTATCCCACGAAGCCCCGTGTCCAGAAGCGTCCTGCCAGGCGGCTATTTAGGAATCATGTGCGCAAAACACGCAAATCCATGGTTCCCGGACGTGTGCTGATTCTGCTGGCCGGAAGACATCAGGCTAAGCGTGTGGTGTTGCTGAAGGTGCTGTCATCGGGATTGTTGTTGGTGACTGGACCATACTTCCTCAATGGATGCCCAATGCGTAGAATTTCCCAGAGATATGTCATTGCCACCAAGACCGTGGTCAATCTGGGCAAATTCAAGCTTCCGGAGCACATCAACGACAAGTACTTCAAGCGTGCCGCCAAGAAGAAGACCCGACGTGCCGAAGGGGACATTTTTGCGCAGAAGAAGGAGCAGTATGTGCCGTCAGAGCAGCGCAAGGAGGATCAGAAGACCGTGGACACCGCTGTTAAGGTGGCTCTGCGAAAGAGGAAGGATAAGAACCTCATTGCGCAGTATCTCAAGGCCCTCTTCCGCCTCCAATCCTCCCAATATCCACACCGTATGAAGTTCTAAGTGAATGATGTATTTCCTGGATGATTATGGGAAATAAAGAGAGATGAAGGGACGCAATTCTAATTGTTTTTATTCTCTGATTTCTTCCAACTTTCTATGTTTCTTTGGAGACTATTTTCTCTCCGGGAAAGAGATCTTTTAAAGAGGGTCGTACAGTTAAAGTTCTAATTTTGTTCTAACACGAAAGTCTCACTAGAATCCCAGTCTAAATGATGAGAATCTCTCATGGGGAGTGTGAATCCTCCATGAAAGAAGAATTCACATTTCCGGAGAGGGATACCCATGAAAATACTCAGTGGAAGCATGTCTAGGCCTAGAGGTACTCGTAGAACATGTACCAGTAGGTGCAGTTGAGAACGGTGAAGAGGAAGGGGAAGAAGACGCGTGAGAAGCGATCGATGTTGATGGCGCGCCGGAGACGTATCTGGGCTGGAGTGAGTTTGACAGGTTCAGGTTTCTCGGCACCCGCTGTCGCATCCGCAGTCGCTGGCGGTGCCGGCTGCAGTGGGGCATTGAGGAGCATGGAATTTTCCTGGCGCTGAATCCATGGGACACCACCATCTGTGGAGTTGTCTCGCTCACGTTTGCCGAACTGCAAGAGAAACTTTGGAGGGGACTCGGTGAATCTTGCCAATGTCTCCTATTCCAGTCACTTACGGAGCCACGGGTGACGCTATTCCGTCCCTTCGATGACAGATCATACATCTTATCACCCTTGTCTGCTGTGGTCTTCGTGGGTGGAGTATCTCCCAGAACGATATTCACCAAGCAATATTCCATCAGAGCCATAAACACGAATCTAAAAAGAAAATCTCTCATTTATTACAGGGAATTTCCCTTCCATGCAGCATTACTGACATTGTACAGACGGACATGAAGGCATCCACAGCCTTGAGATAGGATACTGGTGGTAGGGATGCTTGGGATTTAGCGTGCTGTGTCGACAAAGTCAGCAAACTCGTAACTCCCAATGTCACACGGGCAGGAGCGGCTTCGGGTTTAATCCAAAAACTCACCCACTGCAAAAGAAATTCTCGATCATGAGCTATCCAGGATACTCGAGAAATTATCAAGGATTCATGGTAAATTTTCCAGTTCTTTCAAAGAAGTGGAAGTATTTTATTTTTAAATTAGAAATCAGGTGAAACAAAAACATCCTCACCGACATGATGACGATTAGGCAAGTGGGAACGTAGGTGTGGAAGAGATAGTATCCCAGACGTCGTTTCAGCACAAAAACCACTTCCAAGCAGGTAAAGTTACCTATAAGAATAATTAAAAAGGACAAAATTAGATCAAAGATTTTAGAGAGAAACGTGCAAGAGTTATATGTACAAGGCTTTTTTGTTCTTCAAAGATTTTTTTTATGATGATAAAAATAGTTATGGAATATTGTGATAAATGAGGAGGGATAGACAATACATAATTCATAAAAATACTATTTTATCTAATTTATCGAAAATAAGTGAGTGAAATTATTTAATTTAACTCTTTCGTCTCTTTTGGGACTCTCGTACCCAAAGCAGCATATGAATGTTCTGTGAAAAACAATGTTTTTTAATTATTTAGAACTGATAAAAATCCTATTCTTGTGGATGATTACAAACTATAAGGATGTCCAAATGTAAGATATTTTTTTGTAGGACTTCAATTAATTCTTGAGCTTAGATATTTTTGATTAAAAATTGTGAAATTGGCTTGCAGCATATGCTGCGGTCCGGAAAGAGTTAAATTCACAAGAGGCATATGCTTCTTATTGCTAATGTTTCCTCTTAATGTTTCATACGTGTTTCATGAATTAGAAAATCAAGAACAAAATTACTTTTTTTAAGAAATAGAGAAATTAATAGCACAAGTTATTAGAATCATTTTGTTGTTTGAGAGTCATAAGAATCTTGTGTATTTGTTTGCACATTGCACTTTATATAGCATAGCAAAGTGCATCTTGATTATAAGGAATAATTTTATTCTTAAAGTCTCCATAAAATATTTTTGCATTTAAAACTAACACAGATCTTAAATTGGATTTTTTTTAAATTCTTAGAATTCTAAAAGAATTCCTATTTTTTCATGCAAAATTTTGCCTGATAGATAGGATTAGAAAAATTGAGTCATATCGCTAAATCTTAGGTCTGAAAACCTTGTAGAAAACTATAATTAAGTCATTCCTATATTTAAATTTTAAGTTAGAATATTCTGTCTGCAAAATTATTATTCTGAAAAATTTACCTAATTTATGTAACATTTAATATGGTTACAATGTAAAATGAAAAAGAAAATACAGTGTGACTCCTATAGTATGAATATATCAATCAATACAGCCAACAGCTATTTTTATATTTTATGGATTCCGGTAGTGTCAACTTGGGCTCAAATTGACTTCGATGGTGTCAGTTTTTTCTTTATAAATGCTCTATCAATATTATTTGTTTTTATTATGTTTTTTTTCGAAAATGTTTTTTTTTGTGTAGCGGAAAGTACTCGCCCTTCGAACGTTCATGCCTTCGAACAATGTAAATTTTCTTTTATTTTTCCTAAGAGAATTACACATTTCTATTAAATATTAGTTAACATATCATCAATTATTGACAATTACGTGATAATTACTTGTAAATCTCTTAGGAAAACTTAAAGAAATTCACATTATTCGAAGACACGAACGTTCGAAAGAAGAGTACTTTCCCCTATTAATGCAATATTTTTAGCATTAAAAACATTTAAGGCTTTACTATTTAACATAGAAATTTTATGGTAAAATTCGGATATTAACAGTGTAATCTTTTTAGAACGAAATAATTTTCTTTTCGTGATTTGAAGCCTTTTGTCCAACTGAAACTTCTCTCGTATATTCATATATAGGGGAAAGCGCACTACCTTCGGATGACTCAAACTTCCAACAACTAATTTTTCCCATTTTTCAATATGTTTTGAATGAATTTGACCCATTAAAATATTATATTTTAATAGCCTGGCCAATGTCTTACACTTCTTGAAAAGAGAAATGGGTCAAATCCTTTAAGAACATAGAAAAAATGAGTAGTTCGAAGCTTATGTCGTCCAAAAGTAGTGCGTTCTCCCCTATAACCAAAAACATTAATATAATAAATTCAAACTTTTCAAAGGAAAAATGGAAAATCTTTTTAGATTGTTAAGAGTAAGATGTTGTTTTTAATTCCTTAGTATACCATAAAATATCTTTAGTTCTTGAAGGTTATCAACGCTAAGACGGCGGTGAATGCAGAATTCTAATCTTACACAAAGCTTTATTTGTATTGCGCTTTTAAGTCATTGATGATGAAATATCTATCTAATCTATCTATCTATATATAACCCATAATTAATTTTAATTGTTTTATACTTTCTATGATATAATTAATAATAAAAGTTTTACACAATGTAAGGAAGTTTGAGCCATTAATTTGAAAGCTTGAAAGATAGTTTTTTTTTAAATTTTTATTTATTTTTAATAGCGCAGAAAAAAATCCTACATTTATTGGAACTTAAAAAAAACTTTGTTCCTTCTAAAAGAATATGCGTAAATGTAATTTAAAAAGTTACATCTCTTATTTTAAATTAATTCTTAATTAAAAGGCTAGGATATTGAAAGAAAATTTTTATCAAAAACAGGTAGGGGAAAGTGCTCTCCCTTCGAACATTCATGCCTTCGAATAATGTGAATTTCTTTTGTTTTTCGTAAGAGATTTACGCTAAATTATCACAGAATTATCAACAATTGATGATAATCCAACTAATATTTAATAGAAATATGTAAGTCTTTTAGGAAAACTAAAAGAAAATTCACATTATTCGAAGCCATGAACGTTCGAAGGGAGAGTACTTTCCCCTAGTAAAAAATGAAATCTTCAATAAATTATTAGTTTTTTCTTTTCAATAAATCTTAAATCTTTACAAAAAGGGTCTAATTTTTATAATTAACATATAATAAAGTCATAGAAATAAAATGAACACCCCCCACTGCTTTTAAACTTTTAAATTCAAACTTGATTTTTTCGTTAATAATATTTAATGTTTTATCGCTCTTTCATAGAACATAAAATCTTTGAACCAATTACACTGTGCAACAAAATGAAACTTTTTTTCTTGGGATGGAAAATAATGAGTAGTTTCTTGTTCCTTGGTATGTCCTGAACATTTCTCCCGAAGAAACTTGTGGTCCATCACGTCAAGTTTCTGAGATATCTTAAGAAAAAGATCTTTAAGAAATTTTTCGAAATATTTTAAAAAAATTGTTTATAATCAATAACGGTACATCCTAGGATGTTGGTGTCAAAGGATAACTCAAGGATATGTAGAGGAGGATTCAAGGACATTTTTCCTGGAACATCGCATATCCCTATCCCTTCATTTTTTAGATTTGCTTCATAAACTCCTAAATATCCTCCAAATCCATGAAAAGGATTCGTGGGATGACTTGAATCCTTTACAAAAATAGTCTCCTGAATATCATAGGGTCGTAAAATATACCGTTATCCAGAAATTACGTATTTGAATGACTTATGAACCACAGAATTTTCTCTCAAAAATTCATTATTTTATTTCATATCTTCTACAAATAAATTCTAATGTCTTATAAGTTTAATTTTCTTTGTAATCCACCATCCATCACATTTATGACAAAAGAGAATCAAGTTTCTTGCTTTCGTACCATTTTTCGTAAGGTGCAGCGAATTGATAGTATTTTATTCCGTGCTCATCTGATTCTGTTAATTTTTGTCTTAAAAAACATCAAAGTGACAATACAGGAAGTGGATTTCCAGTGATATATTCACATCCACTTTTTTAAATGCTGAAATCATTTTTTGCACAAAATTTTCGATAATTTCTGTTCTGGTGCCTCCCAAACAATTGCGAGTTGCATTTTTGACCGATCTCACGCATTTTTTTTCATTTGGCAGCAGAGAATTTGTGAAAATTGAATCCTTTTCTAACTTTCGGATGTCAGGATCCGTGAAAACATCTTCTTCCATTTTTGCGATGCCGAGTTTTGGAATAACTTCCCTCAAACGTTTGAAAGCCGCTTGCTCGTGATTTAGGGATTTTATAACATTCTTTACAATTCCTAATTTTATGTGTAATGGTGGTAACAGAATTTTGTCCAGTTTGTGAGACCTTTAATGTGCGCCCTCACTCATCAAATTCGGTCAAAAAGCACAGAAGATATGATGTTTTGAATTTCGTGAACTTTGATCCCTCATATCTCCGGTTCTATTGATTACCTTGCACAAAGGAATTTTTGAAAAAATAAGTTTGAATGTTGATGAATTTTGACGGTATCGCAGCGCCACCTGTGGTGACTTTTTGAACTTTCATCTGAAAGTGTTCATCGAGACGAAACCAAAACACCAAAATTTAGGTCAAAATGTTAATTAGAACCGGAGATAGAGGCCGGTTAATTTTCGAACTTTGACCCCTTATAGCTCGGGTTAGGGGTTATGGATCGACTTAAGTATTTTTTTTGTTTGATAGGTATAATCTGCGGCTACAACATACTAAAATTTCTGCCCGATGCACAAAGGAATTTTTGAGTTAATTAACTCAGAAAATTGAAAAGCCTTCATTTTGATAATAGCGTCACTAGCGGTAGTTTTACGAACTTGCGATGATAGAAGGAGAAGTTGCATTACAGGAGAGCTTTCCAAAACGCCTTCGCTTTTTAAATTCTGACAATTAGAACGGGAGTTATGGCCATTTGAGGAATTTTTTTTAGGACCCTTTTAGCTCGGGTCAGGAGGGTCGGGGGACCTTAAGTTTAGTATTGATCGAAAGATCAAAGGCCCAGCTATAACATTAAAATTTGAGCCCGATCGATGCCATCGAAGTCTTATTGGCTTATAGTGCATATTGTTAAGATATGAAATAAAATAATGAATTTTTGAGAGAAAATTCTGTGGTTGATAAGTCATTCAAATACGTAATTTCTGGATAACGGTATATTTTACGACCCTATGATATTCAGGAGACTATTTTTGTAAAGGATTCAAGTCGTCCCACGAATCCTTTTCATGGATTTGGAGGATATTTAGGAGTTAATGAAGCAAATCTAAAAAATGAAGGGATAGGGATATGCGATGTTCCAGGAAAAATGTCCTTGAATCCTCCTCTACATATCCTTGAGTTATCCTTTGACACCAACATCCTAGGATGTACCGTTATTGATTATAAACAATTTTTTTAAAATATTTCGAAAAATTTCTTAAAGATTTTTTTCTTAAGATATCTCAGAAACTTGACGTGATGGACCACAAGTTTCTTCGGGAGAAATGTTCAGGACATACCAAGGAATAAGAAACTACTCATTATTTTCCATCCCATTTTTGGCTGTTGCACAGTGTTATTGAAATTGAAGAATTATTGGATAATATAATTGACGTATATGTTACTTCAATGATGGTATATTTCAGACTAGCTTACAATTACAAGTGGTGTGATCTATATGGGAGATAAACGGTACACATCAATAATACAGTGCTGTCTCGCTATATGCACAATTTGGGTACTTTTTTTGACAGTTCTCTCTCTGAATATGCACAACTTTTTTTGAAATTCCCAACGGTTTTTTTCTTTCTTTTAATAAATTATCATTTTTTTTATTGTTCTAGAATTTCCCGTGTTATTTTAAATATAATATGAGACAGAAAAAATAAAATTAAGAAAATTAAAAACAAGAAAAATTAGTTGCCAAGAAAATAATTTTCTTTATTACTTTGTCAAAATGTAAACAAATTGATTTTGAGTGCAACCGACACAAAAGCTGTGCATATAGAGAGTGTGCATATAGAGAGACAGTACTGTATATCTATTGGATGAATGCATAAGTTCGTGGACCTTTTTCACAGGCGTGATTAAAGTGTATCCTAAAGCTTAGCCCCGTCATTTTTCTTAACTTTTTTGTATGCACTGGAAAGATTATAGTGTCTTACATCCCTCTAATGCCAAATATCCTTCAAATAAGTCGATATGTCCTTTGGAGGATTTTTCCAAGATGTTGGACAAAAAGATGCTTTTGCAGCATGTAATGTTAGGCGAATTTTGGAAAGGTACAATCATTGGACTTCCACGGAAAGGCATTTTAGGTGTTTGTAGATCATGTTCTTCCTCTTAGAATTATTAAAAAAGGCATCTTGGAAAATTTCGAAATAGGAATTTATTCTTCAAAAGATCAACTCCATTTTAAATGGCCTCTCTAACTTTGATGACGATATTGAGAGTAGGTATCCTAATGGAATAAAGTTTATGGATAACATTTGAAGAGATTGTTAAGATGTTGGAAAACAATAATTCGTCTGTATTTTATCATTTTCAAAATACGTATCCAAGATCGATACAGAGGAGTTCCACATTTTTTGACTGAAATGCTTAAAGTGAATGGAATGGATTTGGCCATTGTCTCCTCGTTTGTTATGATAGATAGTCTTTTTAAATAAAAATAAATAAAAAACAAACCAAAATATACAACTAGACAAAGGACATTTCCACCGTTTAATCCTGGAGGTTGTAATCAACGCTAGACGGCGATGGACGCAAGGGGGGGGGGTAGGAAAGATCAAGAATGAGATGAAATACATAAATTTAAATTCAATTCAAATTCAATTTTACTCTTTTACTGCCTTTTTATAGAATGCTCCAATTTCTTTACGACTTTTAAAATCGAAAAAAAATCTTATAATAAATTAATGGAAATTATTAACGAAATATTATTTTTATAAGTTTTTAACTATTCAGAAAATGTCCGAAAAAAATGACTTGTTTTCGAGATATACTGCAACAGTTTCAGTAAATGCTGGAAAAGAACTGGCTTTGTGACATTACATAGGGAAACTGGGGCAGCACCAAACACGGGGTACTACCAAACACTGCGATTTTTTAATCGGATATTCGACTTCAGAGGATAAGACCTATAGGAATTTATAGGCACTATAGGGATGCTTGTCCACTGAAGGAATGGTCGGGCTAGTCCAAGTAGTTTAGAAATAAAAATTAGTGTTTGATGGTACCCCGTGTTTAGTGGTGCCCCAGTTTCCTCTACTAGTCCTCCTGAGCGCAATTTAAATTTAAATCAGCTAAAACTTAGTTTTACCTCCATTTATAGCTACAATTTAATTTGAAATTACAGCCATGAATAATTTAATCAGTAATTTAAGAAAGTACCAATTTCTAAAGGTTTTATGCCCTTGTATTTTATTTCAAATTTTAAATTGTTGTTTTTCTTTTTGTGTTCGAACAATAAAAAAATATTTTGGATAAATGCAAATATTATTATTCCCTGAACTAACGTAAAGTTTGGGATGGTATATTTCAACTTCCGTAAAAGAATGCTAAACAAGTGAGCTTTTCCGGGAAGCTTGTTGAAATTGTTCTGGATTTAAACAGTACGATAGAGATAATACCAAATAAAATGATTTGGATTTGTTTTTAATTAAAATTTATCATTAATTTTATATATATTTATAAATACTGACCCGTTGAGTAGACTTGGGTACAATCGGCTGTATAATTTCTTACAAGAGCTAATTGTGGTAGCTCAATATTCTCATCCACAACAAGAGGCACATCCGGATCCCATTGGAATATCATATCATCCGTTGTATGAGACACTGGAAAATAAAGTCCTCACTAAATCACTGAACTAGGGTGGAAGTATTTGTTAGAATTACGACTCTCCATCTGCAACTTGCACTCCTGAGTGTCATGAGGATAGATGAGAAAGTTCATGGCGCAAGAAAGGCGCAGTGTTAGCTTTACCATGTACAGGATCGTTTTGTCCTTGTAGAGCCACATGTAGTGATTGGGAATGGTCATTGTCTGGAAGGTGACTGATTTGGCATTTTTAAAGAATGAATCTGGACGCCACATATGCTTCAGCCATTCCACTTCCAGTAACCGATATTCCGATGTCATGTTTTCGGGCAGTCGCAGCCGGTGATCCTTCCACGTTTGAGCGAAGAAAATATCAGCAGCATAGGTCTGAACAGAAAAAGGAAATAGTAATAGATTTAAAATTTTTTAAGCTTTATTGGGAATCACCATGGATGTCTCATCGATGGAATCCAATCCCATGACAGTCACGTGGAAGAAAACGGTTGTGGGTTGACCCTCTTTCTTCGGTGGTCGCATTTTGTCGTAACTTTTGTGGTCTTCCGGGAGTATATCATTGAAAGTCAAGCTTGTTCTATAAATTCAATTTTGAATTTAATTTTAAAATGTATTTTTTTCTGGGGAATAATTTGTACTCACTGATGTTCAGCACAATTGATCTTGAAGTTCAGGAAGACCCAAAGGACGCAGAGGACAATCCTCTGAATCATGGCGTATCTACAATGTATTTCACACGATCTGGTGCTCTGTATAAATGATTTGAAGTTACTGAGGAGTATCCATAGTATACAAGGAATTCCCTCAGTGATTCTGGTACAAAAGAACGGGTGGGATTTTGGGTGGGAATTAGCTCCGTTGGACCACTTGATGATGCACCGCGTGGGTGGCGAACAATGTCCTAGTTACACGATGCAAATACAAGGGAGTCTCTTGAGAAAATCAGCCTCGTCAGCGATTAGCGGTGAGGCTTCTTTAAACAACTTCCTCTTCTGGTCCCTCAAACACATGAACAATGTCATCATCAGCCTCCTCGTGGATGTCAATTGACAGGGACGAGGAGGAGTCTGCAAGAAGTGCGAGGGTGGCTGACTTGGCAGACTCCGTTGAGAGACTTTTCACGGTGATTTTCGCAAAGGAAGACACAATTCTTCAGAGGACAATTGAAATTTAAATTGCAAGAGTTTTTTATTCACTGGGTTAATCACTGTTTTTAAAAAAAAAGTTTATGCACATTTTATTATTATTATTATAAATTTGAAAAAAGTTGTCTTAAATTTTTTTGAATATTGAAAAAAAAAGCAATTGTGTGACTTAATAAATTAGTATCTTGTATACTAATACTTTTTGTTCAAATTTTAAGCATGGATTATGACATGGGTTCAGCTTTATTCCTTTATACTACACTGAGAAAAAAACGGGGGTGCGATTAACTTTTTTTCCTCATAACTTTAACACCTTTTAGATGTAAAAATATATCAACATTTTTTAATGTTAATTTTACACCTTTTTAAGGGTAAAATTAACATGAAAAAGGGTAACTTTAACCCCTAATACACCTAAAAAGGGTAATATTTACATCAATTTCGGATCAATAATGCAGGGTAAAGTAAACATTTCCGTAAGGTTATTTTAACTTTTTCGGATTTCTCTCAGTCAGTGTAGATTTATACTACAATGTCCAAAACCAGCCACAACCACTGAGAGGATCAGTGACTTGGCTTAACAGAACTAAAGATCAGTCTGCATGATAACCATGGTATATACTTGCTCTGGGTTATGTAAAGTGGTAGTACAGAAAATTCCCCTGACCCGATTTATCCCAATTATCTCCAGGTAAATAAGTGCATGTATACATCAAAGTAATTTAATATGTAATTATATAATGCTCATATTGTTTTGATGTTAAATTTGTAGACTTGAAGAAGGGGAAAAATTTCCCTGAAAACTTCACGCTACGTAAGGGAATAAATCCGAACCCAGATCATAAGCTTTGTTTAAATCTTCCTCAAGCAAAACTGACTGAAGATATTTAAAATTTCGTCAAGGGGGAGATATTAGGGTTGGAAGTGGTGTACAGCTGAAAATGAAGTGCTTGGAAGTCTTTGGAAGTGGGAGTACTCGTATATAAAGTCTTTTCTGACTGATTCCGTATTTTTCAGACTACGTTACTTTTAGTTGAGATTTTTAATTCAGGCGGGAAACTGAAAAGGTTTGTTGAAATTTTCAAGTTCGATTATGACAATAAATGGAGCAAATACGCTCAAATTTATTATAGCTTAATTTATGTCGTAATTTTTTCGTGAAAAATATTCAGTTGAATAATAATTTTCCGTAATTTTTACAGGAATTTCAAATTTATGTAGTGGCTCACAAAAAATGACATAGACATTGCAGTTGACTTTCAATCAATTTTAATATATATCTTTTTCTAATTTATAGTATTCGTGGGACTTTTTCGCGAATGTCGTTAAAGGGTATCCCATAGGTTACCTCCACCATTTTTTGTTTATCTTTTTGCATATACTGGAAAGATTTTAATGTATTACATCTCTTCAATGCCAAAAGTATTCGACAAAAAATAGATTTGTGCTTTTGAGGACTATTACAAAGAGGAATGAAAAGGCGCACTTATAATATTCAATGCTAGACTAATTTTGGAAAGGTTTAAGTGATGAACTTCCATTAAAGAAACATTTTAGGGGTTTATTTAGATCGCATCTTTGCTCTAAGGATGATTAAAAAGTGGCTTTGAAAATTTAGAAATAAGGATTTATTCTTCGAAATATCAATTCCATTTCAAACGGTCTCTAATATTGATGCCAATATTGTAAGTATCTTAGTGGAAGAAAATCTGTGAATAACAATTGAAGAGATTGTTAAAATGTTGGAAAACAATAATTAAATCGTATTTCGTTTTTTAGAAAATCTTGAATGTGTTTGAAAGCTCAATACATGGGTGCCACGGGTGCCACATACTTTCACTGAAAGGAATAAGGAGGACTTTATGAATGTGGCCATTTTTCTCCTGATATGTAAATATTAGCAATAAAAAATCTTTTCTGGATTAATTGGCGACCAGGTAATGAGGAATTAATCTAATGCAACAATAACGAAAAAGATCCTTGAAAAAATATCCAAGCTTGTTTCAAAAGCTGATTAGCAAACATCAATAACTTTTCCAAAGAGTGCAAAATGTTTTAATTTTAAAGGATTTTAAAACCAGAGGGAATATTAAGCTTAATAAAAGGTGAAGATAGGTCTGAAGTTCTGAATTAATTGTTGCGATCGTACTTTTAGACTCTTAACAGATTTTCCAGCCCAGTTTCAATTTACAAATGACAATATATTTTTTTTAGATATTTAATTTTCCAAAAGTTCACTGGTCTCTTAGGAAAATTCAAAATATGTTCGTAAAATGCAGATAATATTAAAATATTGAAAGTATGCAAGAATATCTGGCGGTAGAAATTCAAAATATAAGCAAAATGTTAAATATATCGTCGGTTGCGTCTACCTCTGTCGTATCTGCATTTCTTTTATGTCAGCATTTCACGCAAGAGGGGTCGTCTGTATTGTAGCTTGCACCAAATGCAGATACAAAACAAATGCAGATACGACAGAGGTAGACGCAACCGACGATATGTATAAAAATTATTTTTTTGAGATTTTTTAAGAATTTTCTAATTAGATTTTTCATCAGATTAAGTAAATTATTGATTTCTAAGTATGAGAAGTGAATGAAGTGCAGGAAGTACTGGAAGTATTGCGACATTTTTGAGAGTTTTGCGAAATTTTGGAAGTGCGAATGCGAAGGCCTCTTCCATACAAGTTATGGAAGTGCCTGGAAGTCAAGGGGGTAACCACTTTGTAAAACCGTGAAGCAACATCTGTATATATCTGTATCAATTGCACTCTTGTTCTCTTTCACACACCTTATTGACGGATTTTCCAACCCACTTAAAGTAATTACTTAAAGTTTTTTACCTAAAATACACTGTGAAAAATGAGAACAAAAATTAAAAGAAATACAAGTTTTAGGTTAGACAATGTCATTTAATTTTTTGTACTTCTGTGTTAGGGGATCAAGTCAAAGAATTTATGTTTTTATTAATAGTTTACCTGCTTTCGATTATGTGTATTTAGAAAATATTCCGGCTTTCAAGAAATCATTATTCTTCTCTCTCAACTTTATTACCCGATTTAAAATATCATGTTATGAAATCTTAAATAGCTTTATTGTCAAAGTAAAGTTATTTCTTACATTAGGTCTTACAGTGAAATTTCATAAATACAGACATACATACGGCTCGTATATGACTCTTTGGTGCACTGATATTTTACACTATGCATCTCATGATATATTGCATTTTCTAAAACATTGTCCTTGAAGAATTTTTTTACTCCGAACATGAGTTATTGAAATACACCTTAATAAATTTAGTTACTCACATATTTTTGAAATGTATAAGGCGATGAAGTGCGTTCCTTTCGGATTTTTTTTCGTTTTCGCGCTTCAATTCATGGTGAATCCGAATATTTGAGAAGAGTGCAACAATCAATTGTATGATGTTGAAAAAATGATCAACAAAATCAGTGAAATGCGATAGGTTATGGTCAAAGGCATAATCTTTAAATTGTGAGAGAATTGTGTTGACCAATCCTTCAACCTTGAATTCTTTCAAGAATTTGAGTTTATCTTCTGCAAGACCTCGTCTGAAGAACATCTCACAACATTTGGAAACTTCTTTAAGAAAATCGGAGGGATATGCTGTGAAGGCCTTACCAATACTTTTTCTATTAGTATTATCTGTGAGAGAAGTTAGGCAAAGAGTACACTTTAACTTTTTTTGTAATGCGTACAAAATATGGCCTCCCACATTTTCTAGAACACTTTCCAATGCCTCTGAAATGTGTTCTTCAATAATAGTCACTTCATCAGTATTGAGAATATCGATGTCCTCTATAATACGAATTTCTCGTTCTTCATCTTGCTCTGTGTGAAAATCGATGTTGGTCGTGTTTTGCTGATAAAATTAAAATTTTTTTGAGAAAAAGTCACATACGAATTTCACAAACTATCGATTAAACCACAAAAAAAAAATATATATATATAGTGCGTGTGTACGTCTAAAATAATAATAAAGTATTAGAGGAAAAGCTCATAATTTTGAACAGTTTCTAAAATTGGACACTTTGAGGGTAAAATTGGACACTAAAAATAAATTGATTAAAATTATGGATTTTTATTCCAGAGAGATTTTGAGAGATTCAGGTTTGAGAGGCTCTACTGTATTATATTTAAATTGCAATTCCAAATAATGGACATATCTTTTTGTCAATAACAACTCGCATAAGTTTTTCCTCTGTTTTATAGAAATATTAGCGTCCTTTTTTATTAAAAACTTAGTGTTCCTATTTTATTAATTACTTCAATTTTTGATTAATTTTTCAGTGTAATTACTGAAATAAATTAAGTAGATTAGTAAAATTTTGAAAAATGTTCCCGATAAACGAAAAGTTAGTTGCTAATATAATCTGAATATTTAATAAATTCAATTTAATTTGTTAACTTAATAGAGAATTATACGGATTGTACAAGAATTTTTTACTTGTGTGATGGTATAGATATGTCATACAGTGAAAACATTCGGTAAATTGAAATAATTAGAAATTTAAACGTTATTCACGACTTGAGATGGATTTCTTTATTTATTTGGATTTATGAAGAAGAGAACTATTGTCCCTGAAATGCTGTGCGTGCACAGTAGAAAATAATAAATCCACACAAAATTCATTATGAATGTTTAAATTCCCATACATAGATATTTAGAATATATTATAAATTTATACCTGAATGTCATCATTTAAGTAGCGCAAACTCCTGCTTGTGCTTACGGACAATACCTTAATTACCTCACTGCCAGATAGACAGTTACCCTTTCTGGCCTCTATTTGGACGTGGGTTACCAATCTCTTATAGGCGGCCCTAAATTGTATCACACTAGGATTGGTGTTGCTGCCAAGACGGGTGCGTACTGCTCCGAAAAACATTTCTACATGATCTTGATTAAGAGCGTAAGTACGGAATCCCGATGGGCCTATGTTATTTTTGACTTCCTCATATATATGAGGCAAGTTGATCAAGCATGTTCTGAGACCCACAAAACCCCTGTAATTAGCTGATTCGACAATCAACTGTCTTCCATTCTTTTTTTCAATTTGTAAGCTATTTATATACATTACGCTCGTCTCACAGAAGAACTGGATCCTTTCAAAGTTTTCGTCAGTAATTGTACCCTTGTAGCTGGAAATAAAATATTTAATAGGTGGTTAAGGGATCGTTCTATGTTATACGTGTAGAGAATATTTTTGAAAGAATAACAATTTCATTCCTTATTTCAAACTAAATGCTTCTTTTTTTTAAGTGTATTTCGAAATAATAAATACTTATGTATTAGAAAAAATACAATAGTGCATTATTTCCGTGGTGAAATTTATTGGAAAATTTTCAGCTCCATATAAAAAAAATGGTGAATACGAAAAAACTTCGACTGATAGAGTAACTATCCAAGAAAACCCATTGGAAACCAGAATTCAAATAAGGAAAAAGCGTGAAGACCAATATTAACAAATTCGACGTGAGGCAAAGTTTTCTGTCCGCCATTTTGAGCAAAAGCTGCATGACTTTCCGCGAACTGAGAAGAACAAAGTGCATTTTCATTTCTGTAGAGCTATTTTTCCAAGTAATTGAAGAACTAAAGTAGAAAACAACCAAATGACAACGAAATATTCAAATTCAAAAGTCGGCTTTTTCGCGAGCATTTATGAATTGAAAATTACAAAAATGTGAGTATTTTTCTCCATGGAAATGGCCCATTATACAAAATTTAAAAAATACAGGGGTTCATCATTCTCACCCAAATGTTGCTGGCTGGCGACTGTTGAGAACATCGAAAATGTTATTCATTGTGCGAATGTAGTCTGCGGTTCCCTTACTTTTTTCAAATTGCGGTAACTTCAAACGTTCTCGACAATAATCAAGAGCATCTGCAACCGATGAACTTAAAAGTTCAACCGCAAGACGTACATTCATCTCTCTGCCCTTGAAAGCAACATGCGAAGTTCGAAGCTTGTTGTCCAAATTGATTCCTAAAGTTGTCTGGAGCTCATGTAATGCGATAATATAACGGAAATCAATTTCACGTTCTTGCCCGTCATACATCTTATAGTATGCAAAGGTATTACGAGCTAATTTTATCATATGTACAGCGTCTGGTTGGATGAATATCTCAGCAGTTTGTTGATGACTTTCAGGATCTTTGAGTCGAAATTTGTATTCTGTCAGGTTTTTCTCTAAATCTGTTCCCAGAATAGACATGGCTTTAAAATTTTCGGACGCAGCATCAAATGTCACTCCCAAAACCTTGGCACCAGTTTCTCGAGCTTGACATATTGCTTGCTCTATCAAGTTGGTTTTTTGATATGCATCGAGTGAAGTTACAGGAAAATATCCTATCGGTATCTTCCATTTTAAGTCAATTGATACCAACATGAAGAGGAGAATTTTAGTAGCCTTGTTGTTATTTGTGTCATTCATGTCCTGAGCATCATAAGTAAAACACTGTCCATAAGTTTTCTCCCCAATACGCTGAATATGAGTAAAAATACTCATCTCATCAAAAATTAATTGGCAAATTACCGTTTTACCTTGAGCATTCTCAGCATCTACAAAAGACTTCACAGTAGAGAGAGTTTCCTGTGTAAAACCAGGATCACAGTCCAGGCTCTTATACCATCTGGAAATTTGTATTGGATGGGGCAAACAATTACCAAGCGATTCCCTCACAAATCGATATGCAACAGGAGATCTAAAATCCAGTTGCACCGAAAATTCTTTTAAATCTTCATCGAAGGGTACATTTGGGCCTTGTCCGTTGATTCTCCCCAAAATTCTTTTGAAAATAGGCCTACTGGCACCAGGGAGTTGTTCCAATACATTTTGGGTAGGTTCGTCTTTTAGGGTTCTTTCCTTGAGACCTTTCAATGAAGACATCATGCTAGCAAGCGTTCTATCGCGGCGACGAATTTTCTGTTGAAGTATTTTGACTTCTTTTCTTAATTCCTGTATCGTCATCGTCATTTTTGCGTTCCGCGATCTCAAATATCTCAATTCTGAATCAGTTTTCAGGTGTAAGAACATCGAATCTTTTTCAGACTTTTCAGTTGAATGACATTTCGCATCATCATATGTTTCCATCAGCTCAGACTTTTCGCATTTATTTATTGGAACATTTCTCGGGTCTTTGGACCATTGTGTTGGTATTGCTTGTGGATTCAAATATACTTTAAATTTAGGCCGCACATATTTCCGAATGAAATCTTCTGGTTTAAAGTGCAAACTGCACACAAAACACTGGGAAGTTATCACAGATTGTAACATTTCCAAACGTTTTTGCCAGAGAATCCTTCTTTCTTCGTTAGCAGGGAATCTAAACAAAAATATTGTATTAGGAAGTTAATTTTATTTATTAATTGTTTTATATAATATATAGAAATAAAATATTCTTAGAGAAACTTTAAATATAATTTCTTTTGCAAAAAATATCCTCAACACTCTAAAAGGAAGGCGCTGAATTGATTTCCTCTGCAAATAGATATTAGGTCTTGTAAAAATTACTTTCAAATACACGAGTTTAGAAATTTGTAGTAATTATATTTCAAGCTAAGAAAAGATCAATAACAGAGACTTCTAAAATTTCTAAAATGAATTTCATATTTAATTGGTTTTCGAAAAGAGAAAAATTTAAAAATGTAGAAAACGGGTTTTAACATATTTCCACATTCCACATTTAAATTTGTGTAGAACCCACTGAGAATGAGTTACATTGCATAGGATAAGGGTTCATCGGAGTGGTATTAAATAATAAAAATAGTATAATTAAAATTGAAAAGCGATTGAAGAGATCATTGTAATCGTTGCTAAAATAATATTAAGAAAAATTATAACCAAGATAGCTAATCCCTACAGATTATATAGCAATTGTGTAATTTAAATAGTAAAATATAGTTAGTTTTCAGAGAGAAGAATTGCAAATTTTCAAATATCAAAAATTTTTATTAATCAAATTTTGCTGGTTTTGGGGAAGTGTAGTAACGGTCAATTTGAATTAAGTCACACTTTTGAGTCAAGTAATAAATTCAGCTGGGTCACCATGACAATCCCAATTCACAGTGAAAATAGCTCATAATTCTAATATACATTTTGGGGAATGCATATCTTGAACCCTTTTAAATAGTTTAGGATAGTGACTTTTGATATATGCTAACTTTAAAGGCTCAACTCCTGCGTAACTGATTCCCCAAACACTTTTATGCAAATGTGACTTACCTGTGGAACGATAACTTATTTCCAGTTTGACCAAACTTGCTGCCACAATTTGGAACAACACAACACTTATTACTTGTGTTCATACTTTGATCAATTAGGTTTTTCGCAATTATCACTTTTAAAACTTTAATTTCTTATGAAACGAAGCACTTTTCAGATACCATGCATAGACGTCAAATGACAAAATGAATGAGAGTGAGACAATTGATACATTTTTTATAGACTATCTCTTTCACTAGCACCTTCACTGTCTTTTACGAAACTCCATATAAAAAAAACATGTCGTTACCCCCTTGCTGGAAGTAGTGTACACATTTTCACCCAGATATCTCCCCCTTGAATTTTATAGTTTCACTAAATAGTCTCGTAAATTCAAGATAATTTTTATTATTAAAAAAAATGTTTTAAATTAATTTTCATTAAAATATTATTCATCAGTACAGTACAATAATATTATATTATTCTTCTGCTAGTATTTTTAGGAAAATCTTCAAAAATCCACTTTAGCAGTAAAAAAAATGTTAATATAATTTAAAGTTTCGCTGAATCCTGAGAATAATCTTTTTAAATTGAAACCGGATTCAGAAAGCACATAAAATTCTCAGTTAACTTATGTAATAATCGGAAAATTCAGAAACTATGAAATATGCCTCTACACTACTGGGAGCAATTTTCGGCAAAAAGTGCCGACTTTTTTTTTTTTTAAAGAAATCGTCTTCACTTTCTGTATTTAAAAACATTACAATTAAATGCAATTTTTGTCAAAAAATGCTCCCAATGTGTAGAGCCCTTAAAAGGTAAATAGCATTCTATTTGTAAAATATCTCGGTTTTAACACATTAAGAATGATACGCTTTTCTCTGAAACCGATAATCAAAATCAAGGAAACGTTTAACTTCAAACTTTGAAAAATACAATTCAGGCGGATTCTGTGTTTTTTTACCTTTGTATGGCATATTCTGTTGCCCATTATCCTTTTCAAACTTGTAAAATTATTTAAAAGGATTTCTCCGTTAGAGTTATCCCTTGTTAAACTTTGATCTCACGAATGTAATGCCCTAGACAGACTTATAACTTGAGCTGAGAAATTACATTCATGATTAGACTACATCCCCATCAGTTTACCACTAAGCCGATTTTATGTTTTTTTTTTTTTGAAATGGAAATCTGATAATTATTTTGATTATGATCACGTTAAGCCGTTTCTCGGCTTAAGTTGTAAGCGTGTCTAGGGCATAAGAGTAAATGATTAATATACTCTCTCGTATGGCTTCGTACTTTGCTAATTCCTCTTATTCCTTAGAGATATTTTAAGGTGTCTACACATTGGGAGCAATTTTCGTCAAAAATTGCGTTTTTGACAGAAATTTGACGTTTCCCACTACAACGCTGCAGGGAATTTCCTTCAAAAAAGCAATTTTTGACAAAAATTTCTCCCAATGTGTAGATGCCATTAGAGAATTAAGATGTTGATTTTGAGTTTTTCATCAGTTTTTAGTATTTGTAGACGGTTGTAGCCAAAATCCCGAAAGCCAAAATCCCGAACGCCAAAATCCCGAAAAGGCCAAAATCCCGTAAGTCAAAATCCCGAAAGCCAACATCCCGAAAGCCAAAATCCAGAATTTTCAAAATCCTTTAAGGGATGAAATTATATGCAGGATAATGTGTAGAATAATTTCCTAAGATACAGAAGATTTCCCTTTGCCTCCAGCAAGCGCGAGTACAATCGTGGGAGTAGTTATGACACTTTTAAGAATTAAGCTTTCGGGATTTTGGCCGGGTCCTGTGTAGATCAAAATTAGCCGTATTTATTAAAATAAAATCTGAGTTTATTTAATAGTAGAATTGAATCGTCATATTACTTTGATCGATCTTTCTAATGTAAATATATTTTTTCAAAAATATTGGACGTTGATATTATTTTCAGACTTTTTTTTTCAAATTTTAATATCAAAACCTATATCCTATAACATGGACTGAAATAAAATTTATTTTGATATGTAACTAAACAACTATTAACCCTAATATTTTAATTTTTTCTTTTTTTATTTCAGTTGCTTATCTTTTTAACTTTTTCAGGACGATTTTGGGTAAGAAAAATAGAGGAAAAATTGTAAAAAATAGGTAATTATTTTCTTTTTGTCAAACTGTTCATTGTTTTTTCACTGTTTTCATCTGTTTTTACAGATTTTTTCACTAGAATATCACAATTTTATGCTTTGAGATACTAACTTTTTTTTAGAGTTCTGTAGCTTGAGTCGAGGTAGGTTGGCGGTTTTACTTATGGCCAATCTATACTTGTGGCCACCTCTCAGATATCTTAAGTTTTTTTTCCCACAAATTAATTTCGAGGAACCACAAAAATTAGGAATATTTGATGTGCTATCATTAAACGAACATTTTAAATTGATTTACTTTAATATTTTGGTACAATACTAATCAATATATGGGAAATGTTTCACTGATGCGGATGTCGATTAAAAATACGTCAAATCGTTAAGAAATTTACTAGTGATCTCAAAATTTTTAATAACTAAATTTTGTATCTTCAATCGAAAATATTTAGTACTATTTTTCAAAACTTCTTTCCTTAATAACTATATGTCCTTTTACTATTAAATTTTAATAAAATTTTTAGCAATAAATATAAAATTTAGATGCGGCCATAAGTTATGCCCAAATTGATAGGATTACGGACTTATGGCCACGGTATTTGACGTGTGTTACTCTCACATCATATGTGTAACTCTTTTGATTTGGAGAGTTGTCAATTGTATTGTTTTTATTCAATAGTTCAGTGTTTTATGGCAAAAATTTAATGAAATTTTGGATTTTTGTGTGTGGTTATCCACCAAATGTGGATTTTTCATCATGAAAAACAGGTTGCTGGCCTCAGTGAAGAGAAAAAAGAGAAGCAATTAATAATGCAATGCTACAATCATGAATAAAAACTATAAAAACTTAACAAAAGAATAATAAAAACCTTTGAAACTACATAAAATCTTTTTCATTTCTATTGCACTAAAAATATTTTGTTTCTTAAGTTTATTTTGCATTATTTTACACTGTGGCCAAAAGTCATTCCATGAGCGGCCATAAGTTCGTAAAAGTGGCCACAAGTTATGAATTTTACATTGTTGGAAAAATCATACTTTTTCTGGGGCTTAAGAGAATTTTCTACTAAATTACTTGGATATATCGAAAGGAGGTACTTTAAAGAAACTACAGTTAAAATTTTATCTTAATTGGTCAAAAAGAAAAGAAGCTGTGAGCAAATATATCCTTAATGTGGCCATAAGTAATGCCGCTACCCTATTAAGTAATTTACAATTCACGAAATTCAAGTATTTCAATTTGTCTGAGCTAATTTTTATTAAATATACAGGAAATAAAATGTATACTAAATGTATTCATTATTTTAAAATATCAAATTTATCAGAGTAAGTTATTTAGGAATGTTTAAATTAAAAAGTTTTTTTTAGAACTTAATCTCAGAATATATCCGATGATCCATGATTAGTAGAACGATTTATTTTTCACATTAAGTTGCATTTAAACACTAATTTATTCTGTTTATCCATAAAATAAAATAAAATGATATTTCACCTTTTTGATAGATTATTATCTTTTTAAAAAATTAACTTATAATTTTACTAAATATTCACAATATTAACGTATTTCCAGAGAAAATCACTAAAAAGCACTGGTAATCCTTGCATAAAGCTCCTGCTTAAATATAGAATTCCAAAGGGGAATAGTATTAATAAACAATTGTCTTCACTGAAAATAATCCTCTGAGCACTATTTCATTTTTCTATTTTATAATTTCACAATAACTAGTACACTTTTTTCCACTTTTCCAACCACAAACTGAACTAAGAGACGACTGAGGGATTTTCCTCGCGGACGAGCGCTTAAATAGCTTCCTTGTGCGTCCTTCGTGAGCTTAGACAAAGAGAAAAGTCTTGTGTGGTATGATTGGGTTGTGGGGGTTTATTGAGGAGCTGAAGGATGAGAGATGAATCTCAAAAGGAGGTACTTTGACGAGAAAATTACATCGAAATGTTTAACATGCATTTTTAGAGTGATCCTCTGAAAAATCAATGTTCCTCGCAAAGTAGGTGAATCCTGGATGGGAATTTTCGCTAGTGATTCCGTGTTATTTTTTCGAAGCTAAGGGATTCCGCTATATTACTAACAAATGACTACAATTTAACTTTTTAAAAGCCATTCTCATCTCCATAATAAAGCGTTCGAAGAAGTGTGAAGTAGGAAAAAGCTGTGCTGAGAATCTGGAAATATAAAAAAAAAATTAAAATAATTTCAATTTAAAAAAAGTTAAATTTTGGTCAGTGTCAGTAAATCAAATTTAATCGGTAGTCAATTTCGAATTTCAAATAGTGAAGTAATAGTGTAAGTTTTAGTAAATAGAAAATGAAAAACTAATTAATTTTTCCTATATCCATCTTAAATGCGAATTTAAACTTAATTTTGCGAAAATTTAGCTCTAAAGCTCCGGCACACCATTTAGATAAGGAAAATTTTATGAAATCAAAATTCACTATAACCTTTTCTTTCTCAAACTTTTATTTTTAAACGTTCATCAAACTCTCTCGCACTTTTCTTCTTCTTTTGATCATCACGATAAATTCAACTTAGGTCAATCTAATTTTGAATGCAAAAGAGTGATAAAAATCGTATGAAATGTGTTTGAGAAACGAAGGGATCGTGAATTTTAATTTCATGAAATTCTCCTTATCTAAAAGTGTGCCGAAGGCATAAAGAAACAATACCTAATATTCTCTTTTTACATTTTTACTGATCAAAATTATCGTTTCACTGCGAATTCTTGTTTTCATCGAGTCAAAATTGATATTTGACTGTTTTATTGATCAAATTTAATTTTTCTGATTATTTTGATTTTTTTTAGCCAAATTTGATTTTATTTAACTTTTTACTGGCCAAATTTTTATATATTTAAATTTTTATAACTGTTTTTTTGTATCTCATTTTAATGTTTTATTCATTAAATTTAAGTTTTTGATTGAATTTGAGTTTACTGATCAAATTCAATATTTATTTCATTTAAAAAAAAATATTTTTTGACTAAATTCGATTGTTATGGCGCTGGCACACCTTTCAATTGCGTGAATTTCAACCGATTGAAATTTTACCTCTCACTCTTTCAAACTGAAATAAAATATAGCTGTCTCTTTCTGTCAAATGAAAATTGAAATTGAAATTTCAATTTTAAATTTCATTTGACAGAAAGTGACAGCTTTATCTGATCTCAATTTGAAAGAGTAAGAGGTAAAATTTCAATCGATTGAATTTCACTCAATTGAAAAGGTGTGCCAGCGCCATTTGGTCACAAAGATGTCATAAAATCGAAATTCTTGACACTTTCTTTCTCAAACAATTCATATTTTTTTACACTAAAATTCATTTGAACTAAATTGAATTTGTTTGCGACGCGACGTTCAAAAAAGAAGAAGAAGAATGTGAAAGAGTAGGTTTGCGTAAAAATGGTTCAGAATGAAGGGATATGAATTTTGATTTCATTAAATTTTCCTGATTAAAAAAGCTTGCCGATTAAATGCCTGATTAAAAAATTAATGACAAAATTTGATTTCTCGAATGAAATTTGGTTTCCTTTTGCTCAAGTCTTTATATATTTGTTTGACTTTATCATCAAATTTGATTTTCATTGGTGTGATTTGATCAAATCCTGATACATTTTTCTTATTTTCGGAGTAAATTCAATTTTTGGATCCTACCTGATTTTCTCTAATTGATTTTGGTATTTTTGCCAAAGTTTGTTTCTTAATGCAAAATTAGATTTTGGCTCCAGCACACCTTTTAGATCAGGAAAATTTCATGAAGTCGAAATTCGGATCCCTGTCTTTCTCGCATGTTTTGCATATGTCTATCTCATTCTCTCGCACTCTTCTTCTTCTCTAAAACATCACCCCAAATTCAATTTAGCTCAATCGAATTTGGTATGTGAAAGAATGAGATAGTCATATGCAAAATATGTGAGAAAGAAAGGGTTTCGAATTTCGACTTCATGAAATTTTCCTGATCAAAAAGGTGTGCCCGAGCAATTATTGCCAAAATTCTATCTTTTTCAAATTGAATTTGTTTATTTCTAAGCACTAAGTTTTACTGATCAAATTAATTTTTTTACATACACAATTTTGTTTTTTACTGACCAAATTTGATTTTTCTGATTTTGATTTTTATTGATCATATTAGATATTTACGGCCTGATTAATTTTTTACTTACACTAATTTTATCTTTACTGATCAAATTTGATTGTTTATGGCTACGACACATCTTTTAAATTAAAATCAAAATTCACATTCCTTTCTTTCTTAAAAGTTTAGCATATGTCTATCCTATTCATTTGCACTCTCATTCATTTTTCGAACATCACACCAAATTAAATTTAATTCAGGCCAATTTGGAGTTGAAAGAGTGGGATAGACTTATACAAATCTTTTGAGAAAGAAAGAGAAGTGAATTTTGATTTCACATATCGAGCTAAAAGTGTGTCGAAGGTATTATTGATAAGACTGATAAAATTCAATTTTGCTTTATTTGTACACTGAGAAAAAACGGGGGTGCGATTAACTTTTTTTCTTCATAACTTTAACACTTTTTAGGTGTAAAAATATATCAACATTTTTAATGTTAATTTTACACCTTCTTAAGGGTAGAAATAACATGAAAAAGGATAACTTTAACCCGCAATACACCTAAAAAGCATAATATTTACACCGATTTCGGATCAATAGTGCAGGATAAAATTAACATTTCCGGAATGTTATTTTAACTTTTTTGGATTTCTCTCAGTGTATTTGTCAAAAAATATCTTACCGCAGTAAAACTCCTCAGGGAGACTACTGAAAATTTTCCTGCTGTTAGAAATTGTGGTTTTTGAGCTCGTAGAATCATCATAAGGATGCATTTCTGATATTTTGCATCCTCTCTATACCACTGAGATGCAAAGACTCCCCAAGAAATTCTTTGACTCTGAAAGACGGAATAAATGATTTAAAGAATTGGCCACAGTAAGGTGATCCTCAGAGTATCACTTACATTTTCCATAAGGACATTGCCGTAATAGCAGATGCAGAAAACCTGCCAGAGAGCACAGATGAGGAATACAATGTACTTAAACCACATATCAATGTGTATGTCCGGATTGGTAGCTTGAAATCCCACCAAGCAGATCATGAGGGAGCTTAGGACAAAGTTACAGAGAATGGAGAAGTTGTATATACTCTCCATTTCTGAACAGAGATCAATGAGGAGCAGATGACGTTCAATGGCATCCTTAAGGCGTAAGTTTCTCAATCTTTTAGCCCTCCTTGGGGTGGTGATTATGGCCAAGTGCTTCGACAGTGCTTTAAATTGCATGGCGAGTTGAGTGATAAAGCAACCGAAGAATAGATCAGTGCCCAGAATTCCAATCATCGATGTGAATCCTCCCCAATTTTGTTGGATGTACATAATCATAAATCTGTATCCTTTGCGGGCATTGAAGGGATACCAGATGGAGTAGGGTAGGATTCTGTTGTAAATTCCTATGTCTGCATAGTCAATGATAGATACAATCAATGGCATAAGATTGAATGTCCATATGAGAATCATGTAGGATGCTGAGAAGTAAATCATGATTAAATAGGCATTCTTCCGTGTCTCCAACACGTCAAATTCCTTCTGGTCATCTTCAGTTTTGGGAAATAGCTCCTCCAGTTTGTTCACAATCCACGTGAGACGCTTTCGATTGTACCAAATCATATTCATTTTGATAATGGATATCGAGGAGAAAATGGTGCAGGGAATCAGAGCTGTAAACTCCAGAAAAATCTGTTCTTTGTCAACATCTTGCCATGCAACAAAAAAGTACACTATCTCTCCTATAACACAGTAAAAGTGATTGATGTATGAGGCCCACCACCAAGTAATCTTGAACCATGGAATTTTATATCCAGGATGGGGATCAAAGGGCACAAGGCCAATTGTACCAAAGAGAAAGTAGGGTATCACCACAAAATCTCGAAATGAGACAATAGTTCTCACAGGCGGTATCATGACTAACTCAGCAGAAACCCTTCTTCTCAAGTTCTTTTATACAGAGCTCCTGGTTGTTGAATTATTAAGCATTTGGGAGTGATTTTTGTGAACCTTTGTGATTAGTTTTCTAATTGATTCCCATTTGACGGGTAAATGAAAGTATTATTTCACTTAATAATTCCACCCTTTATTAATAGTAGCTTTTCCACGAAGGATGGGTATGAACATCAAGGAGTGACATATCAAAAGGATTTTCCCAGTTAACTGCAAAATGTAATCCAGTAATTTGCATGATGCCCATGGAAAAATACGGAAGAAATATCAAATAATTTATTGTCCCGGAGAATTCTAAAAGAAATTTCAAGGTTCTACAAATAAGATGTGCAATTATATGTTTTGGGCTTAATTACAACATACTATTGGGGATTTCTTTTCATGTATAGGGGCTTTAAATTAAAGGAGTGATAAAGCATCTCAGGCTTTGCAAATTGCTTGAAATCACAAGAAAGAGCTCTACGTGAATATTAGTCTTGCAAACTTTTTAAGAGCATAAAAGTTTAAATTGAATACTGATAAAGAAGAGGGTATACTATTTAAAATCTTTAACCTTGAGCCAATCTTAATATATATAATAATTTTAGATTAAAGAATTATAAAGCGTGTGCACGCAAAAACTTAGGGGAAAGTACTCTCCCTTCGAACGTTCATGCCTTCGAATAATGGGAATTTCTTTTATTTTTCCTAACATATAATTATCATGAAATTATCAATATACACGGTAAAAAATTTCGGCACGTATTTGTTCCAAAAATTAGCTCGTCCACGGACACCATAATTTTTGGAAAAAAATTTGTACCTTCTAGGAGGAACAAAAAGATACCCAATATTAGTAACGAATTTGTTCCAAAATGTAGCTCGTCCACGGACACCGAAAATTTTTGAAACAAATTTGTACCTTCCAGGAGGAACAAAAAGATACCCCATATTAGTAGTGAATTTGTTCCAATAAATAGCTCGTCTAGTATAAAAGCGTATCCCTCCTCTCACACTCAGTCACCCGTCACCGAAGGGAAGAGGACGCCAAATCTGTGGCAATTTTCGTGTTACATGGTTTCACTTTTTAAATTCGAGATTCCCTTCCCCTCCTGCTGCCAGCACTCGCATATGATTTCGTCATGCACGCGTCTGTATAAAACACTCTTAAATTGATTCTTATTTGATGTTCCTTATGAACTATCGCTACCGAAATCCATCTCGACTGAAGTATAGGCCTTAACTGTAAGACCAAATCACTTACACGGATTTGTTCCCGACAATGGGAACAAAAAGATTCCCTATATGAGTAACAATTTCGTTCCAAAAATTACCTCGTCCATGGACATCGAAAATTTTTGGAACAAATATGTTACAGATATAGGAATAATATTGTTATAAAAAATATGTACCAATTTGTTCCTGACAGTGGGAACAAAACAGCCGAATGCAACAAATTCTGTTCCAAATTTCGGGAACAAATTTGTATAAAACGAAATCAACTCAAATTTGTAGACATTCCACTGTATTAAAACGGTTTCAAAAACAACTCTAACAAAATTGTAACTGTATTTTGTAACGAAACTGTAAAGAAAACTTTTTGGAACAAACAAATATCTTTTCTAGGTACAAATTGATTCCAAAGAAATTTGTTCCAAGGAAAACTTGTTCCAATATTTTGGTCAGTGTCCAAAAGTTTTTACCGTGTAATTGATGATAAGCTAACTAATATTTTAATAAAAATGTGCAAGTCTCTTAAGAAAATTAAAATAAAATTCACATTGTTCGAAGGTATGACCGTTCGAAGGGAGAGTACTTTCACCAATCCATTGAATAATGGCTATCAAAAATTTATGGGAATTAAGCATAAGGGAAGAGAACCACGGATCGGAATGTTAAGGGACATAAGGCATCAAGTATCATTTTCCACAAAAAGAAAATCCAATTAAAATTATGACATAACTTAAATATTGATATCGTTTTTTTAGAATTAGTGTAATTATAAACAATATATTTAAAAATTGTTATAACAGTTTAAATAATCTAAGAAGGAACATGGTTAATGGTGATGGGCAGGGCCAGGGGGCTGACATTAGCTCTGAAAAATGCGACCAGTTTTAGTGTAAATTTTTTCCTGTTTTCGTACACATTTCACGAGATATCTATTTGGGGTTTCCGGTTGCTCATTCCATATTAAATTGGCTTTTAGATTGTATTTGTATTTTTTGCTAATTTATTCCACAATGACAGAAAACATCGTATAAACTCCAAAGTTTTTTTGGCTCGCTAGAAACATATGGGAAACATAGGAAACGTCATGCCCCTCGGCAGGGCAATCATACGAGGGAAGGTTTGGCAATCTTGAGTGTACAAAAACAAATAATGAAAATGATGTCAACAATACAAGTCAGTCTAGATTGCATGGCAAGTTCCTTCTTAGAACCAACAGCTCAATTTCCAGTGAAAACTAATACAGGACTTATTGGGAATCGAGGAAAGAGTGAAGACTAAGACTGGGAATAAAAAAATAATAATTGCGAACTGCGAAATATAAGGAAAAATTCTGGAGAGAACTGGCTCAAAAAAATAAATAGATCCAATTTTTTTGATGGACTAGGACCATAACATGATCGACATCAAAGGAACGAAATTTCTCATGGGTCTTGAGTTAGTTAATTTAGCCACAAATACAAGATAATAAGATAGTTATGAGAAATAGGTTTATATAAATGAAATAATTATTAACAAATAATTAATGATAATTTTAATATAAAAGTACCGTAAACTGGACTAAACCATTACACTAACTACCGCTTTATAAAGTTTTCTTTTTTCCTTACACAAAGCTTGGAAAAAAAATTGTCTTCGATTGGAAGAATATATCATATAGAATAAGGGCAATTAATTAACCGTTCAAATTCTTTAAAGTCGTCGATCTTACTTGCTGATTAGAAATTGAAGATTTTTTTGAAATTAAGCATAATCATCATCATCATTTTCAACCGCTTATCCCTATTGGGGATGCGGACTTAGGACATCTAGGTTAGCAGCCCACGGTTGCAGATCCTCCGCCACTTCAGGAATATGTTCACGGTCAATTCCAAGGCGCTCTCATATTAGATCCTGAATTCGATTCAGCCATCTTGTCCTAGGTCTTCCCCAAGGTCGACACCTCCTCGCAATGATTGCATAGTTTTCTGGAGAATCTTTCTCTATTCATGCGCTAAACATGCCATTAAGATTTCATTTCTTTTTATGAAGGGGTTTTCGTCATTATTTGCGATTCCCCTGCCATTAAGAATAATCTCCGTTTTGAAATTCTTATGCATTTGAAAGTAAGACATTTTCTAAGCGGAATGATCTCCGGATTAGAGGGTTTACAAATTCCAAAAACGATTTCCATTTAAATACAAACCTGATTCAAAATTTTCCAAAAAAATCTCATCTGTTGATAAAAATGAGAGCAGTTAGATTCTATGCTTAAACTTCAAGTCTAAACATACAGTGCGCGAAATTCAAATAGGTTTATCGAAATTGAAATAGGTATGTGGGTGGTCTGCGGGTCGGATCAACTTAGTATTATTATGTCAAGTAGAGGTCTACTCAACATCCATTTTTATCGTAGTGACCCGCACTCACTGTCGTCCGTGCGTGCATACTGGCCGTTAATTCAATTTCGTGGTATGAAAAAGTTCGAAATTCAAATAGGTATTTTTATTTTTTAATGTTTCTAGAATCATTCTTTAATAAGAAATGGTTTATATTGACAATAAAATGATCAAATCTGTCTTTTTATTCAAATTGGAACCTTTCAACAGTAGGAAAATTTTATTTGAAGGATTTGTGATTGATAGAGGCCATAAGGTTTTATGTAGGGGAGACCGGGGAGGTATGGGACAGGGGTAGTGTGGGACAAGGCGATTTTTTCAATTAATTTTTGAAATAAATGGGATTTAACCATTACTGTATCATAGGCAATATTAAGATGTATCTTGACTAAAAGAATGGATATCCTCAGTTTCATTGTTTTAATTCTATGAACATTTTTTTAAAAATTGATAAAAATTGTATATTTTGACGTCTCAGTTTTGCTCTTTGTATTTTATATCAGCGATATATAATCAAAACTTTTTTAACTCATTAGGTAGCAGTGTAATCTGGGAACATATTTTTATAAAAGTTTCAGAGATTATACGCTCTTTTTTTTTTACATAAAGGTTTTATATACCAAAACTACCCGCGGGGATGTTTGGGACACCTAAAAGGGGATGAATGGGACGTTGATTTTCGACAAGATTGTAGGTGGTATGCAATTGTTTATTGTTAAAATGGGGAGTAATTCCCAGTTTTTACTGGTAATCTCCCTTTTGTGCAAACTTTACCAGTTGAGCAGTTGTCTACAGGGACAATTAAACCACCAATGTCTTGGGAATCAATAATTTATTCTCCAGAGGACATTCTACCTTTGCTC
This sequence comes from Phlebotomus papatasi, assembly GCF_024763615.1. Lineage (NCBI taxonomy): Eukaryota > Metazoa > Arthropoda > Insecta > Diptera > Psychodidae > Phlebotomus > Phlebotomus papatasi. Next base: position 34,559,159 of record NC_077222.1, read on the forward strand.
AATCCTGTTAGAAACTATTTTCTCGGAAATTTCTCGAACAAGTTCTCCAGAAAAGGCAAGACGAGAGATAATTCAGAGAAATAATGAGAAAACAGATACAATGCAGTTTTCGTAAAATCAAACAGGAATACATCAATGAGTTCAAAACTAAGAGTTGCAAGAAAATCTACTCGACTGAGGAATTTGATAATCATGATTGCAATATTTAGAATAAAAAAAGAAAAGAAAGGTAGATGGAAAATAAGAAGAAAATACTTTAAATAATTGATTGACAATAAATGACTCTACTGTGCAAATAAAATTGATATTAATTTCTAAGTGTGAATAGAAGATGAAACATTTTTATTTCTATCAGAAATATTTTTAATCTGGTATTTAAAATTAATTAACGTGTTCCAGTAATACAAATTATGCGAGAAAAAACGCGTCCCAAACATCCCCTTTTGCGTCCCATACTGCCCCACATCGGGGAGGTTTGGGACAAAGCGTCAAGTAAAATGTTTTATCTTTTCCAAGAAAACTAATTCGTTTTCCAAGTTCTATCGAGTACTTTTTATAAAGTCAATACCCATAAGTATCCTATAGACCGCATAAAATTGTAATACACTATCGTGGTTTTTTGGAGTAGTGTCTCAAAGTCAAAACATGAAAAAGTGTCCCAAACCTCCCCGGTCTCCCCTAATGAAAACAGCTTAATCAAAGTCTCTAAGGGAATTAGTGTAAAAATAAAAGCTTTTACGAAGAGGATGCTGAGTCGTTTGGGTAACATTATTTATCAATTCTTCAAGAAATAGGACTCCTAAGGACGAAAATACTACACTTTCAAAGGTAATACCATGTTATCTGATATGGAATTGGTACAAATTTATTGCGAAGCGGTGACTTTTACTTATAAAACTTCTCAAATACTGGAAGAATATTGAAGTACTAATCACTACACGTTGCACCCGACAAATCCTGATGACTACAAACTGCCTACAGTGAATAAAACCGCTAAAGGAACCACTACTTAAGAAGCACCATTTTGCCGCTAATAAGAGGAATAATCTTTTTGACCATTTCTTGTACACCAAAAACCCAGACGTTTTTGAGTCAGAGTAATTTTTTGCGGATTAAGAGTGTCAAATCCTGATTTCTTTAATGATCTTTCGTTGTTAAGCGTTCATTTTTTTTGCAAAAGTTACTTAACTAAGTACTAATCCAAATTTAATTTTCAAATAGAATTCGTAAGTTGTTAATTGCAGTAGAAGCCGAAACTGTCACTTCTTAAAGGGTGTGCTATTTATGTTGTCCCCTTAATATGTGCCATTTTAAGAATTTTTAGATCTTACTAAATTTCTTGATAGAACTTTCAGGTTTTTTCTTCATATTCAAAATGTATTTATATACAAGTTCATTTATTATTATTACTTTCATCATTTAATAATAGTATAATTTTTGGAAAAACAAAGCATATATTACAGTATCCGAAACTGTGCTATTTTTATATTGTCGCCACTGTACATAACTGTTCAGGGGGCCCTTTGAGGTATAGGGGCCCCTTCAATGTTATCTCTTTGTAACCACCTATATCCACCACTCAAAATCATAAAAAAACAAAACATTCAAAGTATTTTAATATTTTTATTAAAATTTCGAGTTATACACTTTTTTGTTCACATCAAATTTAATTTTATTCATGTCCTTATTTATGCGAATTCTCAAGAAGCTAAATCTTTTTTTTATCATTTTAGGATTTTTCAATAATACAAATAATTGTGGATAAAAAATGAACAAAAAAAGGGAATCTTCTGTTATGTATTTTTTCTGTGTTAAATGGAGGAGAGTATCTTGATATTGGAAGATAACAGTTACTTTTAATTTCTGCTTTTAAAACTTTATTTATTTATTTTTTATAAAAATGAAAAAAAGGTATTGAAGATGCGAAAGAGATTTAAAAATTTGTATGCTTTTCTTTTTGTCTCTAAATAACTTGAGCATCGTGGAGGAAAGTGAAATTGTAACGCCACAGACACAAAAATTATTTATTTTTTTAATATTTAGTAATTTAAAGAAAATATTGTAGAAATATTTCTTTTGTTTTTCGTTTTAAAATATGGAAAGATCTCAATGTTAAATATACTTTAAGTGTTTGTTCTTCGCATTTTGTATGTTAATCATCTGTGTATATGAAATTGTGTTATGATTTTATGTTGTGTGTTATTTTTTTCTCTGTAAATAGTGTTTAAGAAGAGGTATAGGTACAAATGTACATGATTCAGTACCATTCTATATATAAGTCATTTCACAAAATGAAGAAGATTGTAAAGTTAGGATTGTTCATTCATTTCCATCTAATGTTGTTCTTATTATACTCTCTAATTCTTTTTTTAAAATATAAATTTCTTTTCATTTTTTCTTTTTACTCCCACTATGTTTTTTTTTCAGTAAATATATTTCTGTTTCTCATTTTTTTTTCATTTACGCATTACGTGACTAAAATAATTAACCCTTAACTAATGCTCTGGTTTCTTTCTTCACAAATTTATAATGTTACAAATTCTATTTTTCAAAATGAGGTATTATTTACGAGAAGATACTAGTTTTACATTTTTATCATTGTTTAGTAGAATTTCTCTATTTTTTCTTGATCTTTTTTTTAGATGTAAATAATTTTTTCTTTGTCTTTGAATTAAGCAAAACCTAATTGTCTTTGTTTATCGTATTTCTGAGAACGGAGAAAAAATTATTGAATAAAGGATTTTAAAATTAAAAAAAAATAATATCATGATTTGCAATTGGTAAAAATTTCCATTAATTTTTTTTCCAAAGGGTTTCTCTCTCAATTTGAACAATTTTGAACACATTTATTAGTTTCTTGTTACATTTTTTTTCATTTAATTTCTCAATTTTATTATTATTTCTCTTTTTTTTAGAAAATAGATTTTCACTATCGCATTTTATTCTACAATTTTCTACACATTTTCTTCTCTTAATATTTAACTAAGAAAAAAATGGAATAAGATGCAAATAAGAAAATATCATTACTTGAGGAATGAAAAAATTACTGAATCTTATTGTAAATTGCCAAAATATTTCACTGAAGCATAGGCAATAGGATTAAGTAATACCGAAGAGGAGTTTATATTGTGATTTTTAAAAATTTTTCTGGGGACGGATTTTCCTCAATATAATTTTTTTTTGATCTCATTCAGGGGGGTATTTACAAAAGTAGTTTTCTACCTAAAGAGGAATATTCTAAAAGGATTTTTTTCCTCTCTCTAAAGTGTCTTTTAGATAGGTTAAGCTGGGATTTCTTGGGAACTACTTTCTCTCTTTTTTTTCTCTTAACAATAATACACTTTCAGCTCTTTATAAGTAACACCTCTCTTTGGCCCCGAATTTTCAACAATCATCCATGTGAAGCAAAAGACGAAAATTAAAGTTCAAAACTATTAATTGATTTTTTTTCCTAAGAAGAATTCAGTAACTTTGTCATCTTCCTCAAATGAGATTTGTATACGTGGATTGCAAATGGTTCGTAGCTGTTTTGAAAATACCTATAGCAAAAGCTGTAAAAATTTTCCAAAAGAAATTATTTGCTATTCAATGTTTCTAATCCAATTCAATTTTAATTGCTAAAAAGTAAAAATTTTCATAATTTCTACTTGTAGCACAAAATGTTACGTCTTTTCGCGATTATTTACTTTTCCTTTTTTTTCGACCCTTTTTCTTCGTGAAACAACTTTCAATGCTTTCTTATTTCTGGTTAACTATTACAATATCAAAAATAATTCTGTAGAGTATTTTCTTCACAATTTTTATCATATTTTTTTGTCCCTCAATAGTTTCATCTACTTTTTTTTTAAACTCTTATCGGATAGCTGCAAAAGTTCCGTCACTTTGGGGAGCATAACTTTCGAATAGATTTCTACAAACACGCTTTAGAGGATACTTATTAGACAAAGGGACTTACAAAATGCTCGTAAAACGTACAACCTACTAAAAGATTCGTAAAAGTTTGTATTTTTCTCATAAACTTTGTTTGAAATTGTTTTTTCGCACATTTTTGTTTATCTAACACAGAAAAAAAATATTTAGTAAAATTGTAAATGTTTGAGAATTCCTATTGGTTTAATTAATTAATTAATAAAAAAGATTAATACGAATTGCTCGTAAATCTTATAACCCACAAACAAGTTCGTAAAAGTTTGTAATTTTTCATAAACATTGTTCATAACATGATCACTTGACGAGGAATTTTTGTACTTTTACAAACATTTTTTCGTAAATGTTCGTAAACACACAAAAACCGTTTGGAAAATTTTGTCATTTGTTTGGCAAAAATTTACAAATAAATTTTACGTACGTACGTACGTACGAACAATGTTTGTGAAAAAAGTACAAACTCTTACGAACTTGTTTGTGGGTTACACGATTTACGGGCATTTCGTAAGTTCCCAATAGGAATTTACAAACATTTATGAACAATTTTACGAAACATTTTTTTTCTGTGTAGCAAAACTTTGCCAACATATTTTTGTGTGTTTACGAACACTTACTAACGAATGTTGCAAAACAAGAATGCTCATCAAGTGACAATCTTACCAATCTTGCGAACGATATTTGTTAAAAATGTACAAACATTTACAAACTTTTTAGTAGGTTATACGATTTACGAGCATTTCGTAAGTACTCAGTAGAAATTCACAAATATTTTAGAACGATTTTACTAATTTTTTTCTGTGTCGATAAATTAAAACAACCCGGGTAACATATTAATCACTTATTAAGCCCTTAATAAGTACTTAATTTAATGGCTGCAGCAAATTGGGCCTAATCTCCTGTTCTTCAGTAAATATTAGTCTTCAAATAATATATAATGCATTTTCCAGTAAATGAAATGCTTAAATATCTCGCTTTTAATTTATTTAATTCATTATAAGGCTGTCCTCGGTACAAAAATGTTAGTATGCAATAAATTTAAGTAAATGAAGAACAAGTGGAGACCACATGACTCAGGATGAACCCCGCATTCCCTAGAAAACTATTACACCGTCCAGAAAAATGGAATTGCGACTCCCTGAACCGGGCACAGACACAAACCTACACAGACAAAGACCTAAGAGGACGTTCCAGCAAATATTGTTGGGATTGTTGGCAAATGGAACATTAAAACATTTCCAATGTGAGATTAAAAAGAGATGGCAAAGCGTCCCAGCTTAGCGGAATGCTCGAACACACGAGATAGAGCTCACCGTGAATTAGCTTTTTGCATAATCTTTTGGAATCACTGATCTACTAGAGATCAAATTGATTCATAAATCACAAAAGCATTTGAAAATCAAAAAATCGGTACTTAACCGATTCATTACCGATGAAGACCGATGCAGCCGGGTTCGAAATTGCGGTACTTTTCCAAAAAATCCAAATTTAACCAAATCGGTTGAAAAATGAGCCTTCCAAAGTGGTTGAACTTTGACTTTCAATAATTCAAAATGGCGAATTTTTCGGGCATAGGTATGTTTGGGCGAAAAGTACGCCTGGACTAGCTCTAAAACATATCCAAAAATCATTGAAAAAGCTTGGGCCAATTTTTTGCAAAATTGGAAAAACCTCATTTTTGACCTATTTTCGAGGGATAGGGAACGTACGAAAGGGTTGCTGCAGACCTTTTAGATCGGAATATATCATGAAATCAAAATTCACGTCCCTTTTTTCTCACATACACAGCTCTCTCCGATATCCGGTTGGCGGGGGGACAAAATGATATTTAGGTTTTTTGAATCTGGTCAACGGTTTCTCTATTTCGCGCTGTGTGAATTTATTTTCTGTCGAAAAACAACAAAATTGTCTTTGTGGTGGGCTTATGTTTCATTTTGTACCAGAATTAAGTATCAAAGGCTTTGATAAAGTGAAAATAACATTTTAATTCATCCTAAACTGCGTGCTTAGTTAAAAAAAAAAGTTTGAATTCATCAACCGTCAGTGTTTGGCAGCTGTCAGCCGGATATCGAAGTGCCGGATATCGGAGAGAGCTGTGTATTCTGCATTTGTCTAGCTCAATCTATCGCATTCCAAATTTAATTGAGCTAAATTGAATTTGTTTGTGAAGTTTAAATGAAGAAGAAGAGTAAGGAAAAGTGAGATACGTAATGCATTGGGTTTGAGAAAGAAAAGAATTTGAATTTTGATTTCCTGAAATTTTCTCGATCTAAAAGATGTGCCAAAAACCATAAAATTCTAAATTAACTACTTGAATAATTTTTTTTTTGGTCAAGGGGTAACTCATTCCCATTTTTTCCGACAAGGGTTTCTGGTTTCTCGGATTTCGCGAAGAGTTTCTCGGACAATTCACGAGGGTTTCTCAATATGAGTTACCCCTTGTTTTTGGTCGACAGTTTAATTTTTATTTGATCATAACTTACTGTTTTTTAGTTATTCAAAGCATTTTTTCGAAATTTTGAAAATTTGAAAATTACAAAATTCAAAAAAGAATATTTTTTCCCAATTGCCCTTTTTTTCAATTGAAACAAAGAGTATGTGCTGAAAACCATTGAATTAATATATCTAGTCCGTATAAATTTTCGTAATTAGCTTAAAAAAATCAGACATACCACCATTGTAAAGTATAGATGCTCCTCAGGATGATCGAACTCTTGCACCGACCAGATAATTCTTTGTCTCAGTTTCAATTTATCAATTGCGTAAGAAAAGATTTCTTTTAAAAATTTCAATAATCTGCTTCAAATGTCACTAGAATTTTACAAATTTACCATCTCAAATAGTATTTCCTTCTTTTTTAAATTTAAATTTCTTTTTTTTTAAATCCCCTTTTTTCTATATATTTATTTTTTCCCCCATTTTGTTAAGGCATTAAACATTTAGAGAATAATTCTTGCCAATTTATGTCCATACATTTACTATCTTAGCTAAACTTGTTTTCTTTACTCCTCAATATTAGCAATAATGTTTTTTTTTTAATATCTATTAGTTAGTGTTCTTTTCTGTTCATTTCTTTTGTAACACATACACTTACCTCTGCTGTAAATTCTTTAGAGAATTTTAATATTTCTACATGACAAAATAGAAATTAAATGGCAGTTTAAATTGAAATGATTTGTTTAGGTTTCTCTTCTATTCTTCTGGTGTGTTTTTTTTTACTTTCTCTACTGAAAAGCTCTGGTAACAATCACACTGACTTGACTGAGAAAGGATTTCTTAAAGTTTTTTCTTTTTTTAAATTTATTTCTACATTGATCAATTGATTGAAATATTTATTTAATCAACAAAGGAAAGGAATAACGTAAAAAAATCCTCCATATTAATTTGATAGAGGCAAAAATTCTCAAACAAATCAAGTAAATATGCATCGTTATGGCAAAAGAAATATCTCTTTTTTTTCCTTTGTACTTAAAGAAATAAAGAATAAATTCAACAAATATTTTATGGGTCAAAAATAAATGGGTAACGCAAAAAATGATTTTGGGGAGAAAAATGAACACTTGTGAATTAGATTCACGCCTTAGCTCCAGGAATTTTCGAGAGCACTTTGGACACATCCACACCAGTTAGAGCATTAATGGCCGGCGGTAGTTGTCCCACGAGGCGAGTCACATCTCCCGTTGTACTGTCATTTCCACCGATCAGCACGATTTCGTCCGTTTTGGCCAGCGGAGCGGCCACTTCAGCAGCAATCTGCAAAAGGTAGCCAATGTATTTTGGTCAGTATCCATGAGGACAATTTTGTCAAGATCGGAGAGGCTACAGATTGGGATTTTACAACAATTCTTTTAAGACATTTTAATTGCTAATTTAATTTTACGTTTTAATTGTCAAAACGTATAGATCCAAAATTTGGACCCGATCTGACGAGGTGGGATTTCACCTTGGACCACAAAAGCTGAGATTGTGAAGAATCTCAGCTAATTATTCAGTAAACATTTGGTTGTATGGGATTTAACCCTTTAAGGACGATTGGAGCACCGGTGTCCCATAAAAGAAAATAATTTTTCCTGACTACCGTCGTTGCGGGTGACTTTGCACGTTTTTTCGCTGTTTTTCAACTTTGCTCTCTAAAAGTGGATAGCTAAAGTGAAGGGAGGGGGGTTTTTGAGTAAAATTATTTGTATTCAGTTGTTAATGAATGGATTTTGTGCCACTAGCATTAATTTTATAAAATTTTACTATGTTAAAAAAAATCAAGAAAAAAGGCTTGCACTTGGAATAAGGTGCGGGTGACTTTGCACTTTTTAATAAATACTAAAAAATCAACAATTTCTGATAATAAACGACAATGAAGATCTTCACATCTAAGGGTAAGATACACGAGATCTACAAGATGACGTAGTCGCCATCTTGATTTGACGTTTCTGTCCGCCATTTTGAATAACTGTCAAAACCTAAAACTGGTCCGATTGGGTTGAAATTTTAGTATGTTGTAGCTGATGTCGAGACCTTTTCAGAACGTATCTATGTCCCAGTCTACGTCAAGTATTTACCTAGATACAGAGGCTCAAAGTTTAAAAATTTGAAATATTCATATTTTGGCGATCTTTATTTTCTAATCCTGAATTTTAAAACATAAACGAAATGCCTCAATAACCATTAAAAATGGTTGAGACTTTTATTTTATATATTTATTTACTCTTACATAATTAAAAAAATAAATAAATGAAAAGTGCATTTACTAATTTTTTCATTTTTTCATTTTTGCAAAAACAGTTTTTCAGATCTTCAAATAATATGCTTTTATAAATAAAAACATTACTTTTCTTTTTGTTTGTTATTTAGATCTCATCGCCTAACGATAGTACTGTCTTTTTTGTGATGATTTCGATAAAAGAAGCTCTCCGTAGTTCTGCATTCATGAAAATGTCAAAATTTTTAACTTGGAGCTCCTGTATCCAGGCAATCGCTTGACCTAGGTCGTATGTTATATATGTTCTGAAAAGGTTTTGACATCAGCTAGAACATACTAAAATTTCAGCTCAATCGGATGAAATTTTTGTTTTGACAGTTATTCAAAATGGCGGACAGAAACGTCAAACCAAGATGGAGACCACACCATCTTGTAGATCTCGGTCACTTTATCTTAAATTATCAAAAAATTGGATAATTTTTAGCCAAATACTTTTATAATAAAGCTTTAGAAAGACCATTACATGCAATTTTATAACATAAATCATGCGTTCTTAGAAAGATAATAGGGAAAAAAAATATTTTAATAAAAATAATCAACAAAATCGAAGTGGATTATTCTAGCCAGATAAATTTAGAACAGATTTGGGCAATTTACTACTCTGAAATCGATTTTGGAATTGCACCTTCAGATAACTTTTTCACGGAGCCGTTTTTTGACAAAATACCTATATTAGCATTTCATTGACTATTACTGAAACCACAAGAATCCTTTTGAGGATCATTGTATCTTACTTGGTACTTAACATATCCCTATATACTTCGACATGGTAGACCGGATCGGCGAAGACTATCAATAAGTGCTAGAATTGTTCAAAGTCTCACGAACAGCAGAGTGCAAAGTCACCCCACGAGTGCAAAGTCACCCGCAACGACGGTACCTAAAGTTATTTTTCTTATGTTTGTACATAATTGTAAAGTAGAAGGTTGAAGGAATCTAGGATATTTTTTTGCAAGTCTCCAGCTATTTGCTATATATTAAATTTTTAAGCTCAAAAATGGCGAATTTTTTAATTCTCATAATGAAAATTAATTTTAATTATTTTTTATCAGTGGTGGAAATAAGTATAATTCCACCCACTAGGGGAAAGTACTCTAGGTTGGACCACAAATATGAAGTTCAAACTTGATGAATTTTTTTCTGGGAAAATCGAAAATCAATCCCAATTTTCATTACACCGAAAAAATCTTTAGTTAATTGAGATCCCATGCTTATATCATTTACCATTCAAAATCCCTTAGTTTCTTTTTATGAGGTAAATAAGAATACTACGTCGATTTGGTTCAAGTCATGGTACAATTTTTGCCTTCGAATGTGACAGTACATGCCTTTGAATCTAGAATTTTCTCGGAAAATATTTCTGTCGAAACACTAAACAATCTATTATTGATTAGCCTGATGTCTAATACACACACTGAAACTATCACTACAGAGAAAAACGCTAACAAAAAGAATCTTTTCCAATTTTTCTGAAATACTGCTATTCCAATAGGAATAAATTGTTGGAAAAGCCATATTATCAATATGACAAACCTAAAATACGACTGTAAAAAGAGAAGGGTGATACTTCATGCCATTTTGAAGTCAATAAACTGAGGTTATTTTGTTTCCGGAAACAAATAAAAACAATACTGAAAATATTCAATACTAAACAATACTCAAAACAACAATACAATAAGTTCCCAATCTCTTAGCGTCAAAGAGATAGGGATTCTAGCCCATTTCATTCGCAAAGAGCTTGAGAATTTAAACGCCTCAGGAATTCACGTCCAATTTAAGTTCCCCGAGTTTTATATAGTCAAAATTTTTCTGTGTGCAAGGATAAAATCAACCCAAAAAAATACGATCGTAGTTATGCGCAACCCAGAGACGTAACGCATGAGTTAAACACCCTGCTCAGGCGATTTTTCGTCTTAACTCTGGCACTGAAAAATAATTCAGCCCCGTAGGTGAAGAAAGGAATAATTAGAGCCCTAATTAAGTAGGAGCCTGGTACCCTGTGGTGTGAAAACTTAGCGACGCCTAAGACTATGCGCAAGGTATGGAAAACCTTTTTATAAATCTCAGTCGCATGGTCGGTCCAAGTGAGGGTTTTCACTGAAAATAATTCTCAAATTCTTGACTTCAAAAATGAAAGGACTAACGTCATTTCTTAGAAACAAAGAGTGAGGATCAGAATTCCTTCCCCTTGTATGAATAATTAAGACTTGAGATTTAGCCGGATTCAGAACAAGCCCATTGCAATACACAACTTTTCCCATTGCAATTTACAACTGCACAATCACAAAGCAGAATAGCTGAAATGAAAATGTTCTTATAGTTTTCTTCAATGTTAAAGATAGTCGGGAGTACCTTTAAATACAGAAATTTTTGAAGAAAGGTTTGAATAGAGAAATGGGAACCAGGGGAATTAGAATGAGAAAACTTTAACTTTAACAATAAATAAATTCACTTAACTCTTTAAGCTTTCTTTATCTCAGAATTAAAGGGCATCCCTGCACACAGAAAAATGGAATATTCTTAAACAGAAACACCCAGGAATTTAATTTCAAATCCCATCCAATGAATGCCAATGCCCTAATTCTAAATCCTCGATCATTTAGTTTTAGTTGCAATTTGCAAATCTGTAGACATTTTTCATTTTCCAGCTAATGCTGAACTTAAGTTCTCGATTTCTTAGCTCGAAAGAGCTAGGGATTCCAGCGCATTTCTTTCGCTCAGAGCTTCTAAACTAAAACGCCTCGGGGATTCACGTCCAATTTAGGTTCCCAGGATCTTATATTTTCTTAAATTTAGAGTCAAAATTTTTCTGTGTGTGGTAAAATTTTAGGCTGCACATTATCTTGCAATATCTATCATTATTCGCTTTCTATTTGAGTTATCCCGCTTAGGAATAATTATTGTTATCATATCATTATTAATGCACCTTTCAGTGACTGTTTGCCGCATTTTAGCAACCCCTCCTGGTGCTCTGATTCCTGACTACTGTTTTTTTATGCTTTACATTGTCACATTTCGTTACAAAAAATCTCCCTGAGCTCTGTAACTTTTAAATGTTAGATAAAATGTATAGATAATAAAATACTCAGGATTCAAAACAGACAATCTAAAATTCTTCTTTCATTCTTGAGATATCTTGGATAACTTCATTTAAACTTAGTAAAAATGCAACTTTTCAGTTCTTCTGACATATGTATGTGGCACTATATGGTTTATGGTTGTTGATATTATGACATTCACCCGTTCTATTGTAAGTCATTTGAAAGCTTTGAGCTTTTACTTATGAAGAATATCGGTTCAGAATTCTGAATGGGATCGGAGCGATGGTCACATTGAAGAATCAAAGTCCAATGAACCCTACTTCAAATTCATTAAAACAATATGCTCAAATTTTTTTCTTCAAAAGAATTAAAAAAAATTATAAATGTCATACATAAAAAATGACATAGTTATCCATTTTTTAAGGGTCAGCGGATCACCTGTGCCGTCGTGAGTTACTGTCCTCTCGAGAATGGGATGAAAATCAGAATGTTTGTAAAGAAAGGGATTATTTAGGTTTGATTGATCAGGGTACATAAAGCTCCAGGTTATGGGCTTCTGTGAACAGATAATTCGCTGTCCCAGGGTTGAAAGGAACAAAATCAGAAGTGGAATTACCACATAAAGGTGATCAAGGATGAGAAGAATGAGATAATGCCTGCTGGACAGCCAAGGGACGGCCTAACGTAATTATAATCAAAATAATTAATTAGACTAACTCTGAAAAAGTTTTGTTAAGCGGACAAATGGATCTTGTTAAAATTTTGTCAAAAGGATGTTGCTTATACGTTTGATATTTTTTTCTTACATTTTATGTGGTAAAACATCTTTTTAATAATATTTTCTCGTCAATTTACCGAACCTTTTTTTTCAGAGTTACATTTCCATCAATTTCTCACTACACAGAAAAATAATATTTTATAAAATTGTTCGTAAATGTTTGTGAATTCCTGCTGGGAACTTACGAATTACTCGTAAATCGTGTAATCCACTAAAAAGTTCGTAAAAGTTTGTACTTTTCATAAACATTGTTCGTAACATGATCATTTGACGAATATTTTTTGTTCTTTTACAAACATTTGTGCGTACCAGACAAAAAATCATGAACAAACGACAAAATTTATGAAAAAAACAAATTGCAAACATTTATGAAACAATGTTTGCAAATAAACAAAAATTGCTCGTCTATTCATAATTTCAGAATCAATGTTTGAAAAAGAGTACAAACAACTAACAAACTTTTTAGTTAGTGATACGATGTACGAGCATTTCGTAAGTCCCCAGGGGAAATTCCGAAACATTTAAGAACAATTTAGAAAAAAAAATCTGTGTAAGCCGCCTCTCAGTTTAAGCCGTAAAGCCTGTTTAGGGCATAAGCTGGCTGATGAAATAAGTTGAAGGAAGAGACATAGATTAAAGGACAGTAGCGAATCATCATGTCCGTAAGTATGTGATTTCTTTGTTAAGAAAAAGACGACAAGCGTAAATAAATTCTTCTTGGGATCCCATGTTGTTTGGGTTTTTGGTGGTTTTAAAGATTTCCATATCGGGAAATGCATGTCATCGATTGCAGATGCCGCACCTGCAATTGCTTTGTATCTGCAGTTGATGTTAAATTTAAAAGAAATGCAGATACGGCAACTATTGATGGAACCCACAGCGAAGCATGCTCGAATAAATATACCCTCATTTTTCCCACGCGAACCGGAAATTGAGGCTTCTCAATTTTGAGGTTTTTGATCACAATCGCGTGACCGATTTCGTGAAATTATCCTGATCGGAGACATCCCAAAATCCCCCAAAATCCAACTTACAAGCGAATTTGCTCGCATTCCAAATTGCAAGCATTTCGAGGTCGCCTGTAAAGATTCTTAGCTACCATAACCCTATCTGCGGGCTTATCACTGATTATTGTCTATTTTAATTAATTCGAAAATATACAACAAAAGAAAAAACGAGACTGTAAAGGATATCAGCTAAAATTTCACAGAAATCAGTAAATAAATCCAAAAGCCATGATCCGGTTAATTTCAATATAGTAAAGGCAGTAAAGGTCAATAGGGATAAAAAACGTACCTTGGGCAAGGCTTCTAGGACAATATTCATGATAGCAGCATCTCCATATTGTTTGTACACAGCAGCTTTCATTCTCATCCTCTCAGCTTCTGCTTTTCCCACCAATTCAATGGCTGTCGCTTCTGCCAAACCAATCTTCTTAATGCGTTCCGCTTCAGCTCGTGCCACTTCAACAGTCTGAGTTCTGATAGCAATACAAGAATTTATCATCATCTGTGCACCGCACACCAAAGAAAACACAAAATTCAACCCACCTTTTACCCTCAGCAATCATTTGCACTTTGTAGCTTTCAGCTTCAGCTGGAAGTCTCACAGTGGCATTCAACTCCCTCTCCTTCCTTTGAATTTCCTGTGCTTCAATTTCAATCTGCTTACGTCGTTCCACCACGTCAATTTGAATCTCTTCATTGCGGATCCTCTGTCTAATTTTAGCTGCTTGCAATTCGTAGGCTAATTGGGATTCGGCTTTCTGTAAAAAAAAAAAAAACGATGAAAGATTGGGTGTATTCAGTAAGTTGAGAGGGCATGAATTGCTTAATGGTCAGGGAAGGATCGCCAGGCACATGGCCAAAAAGGTGAGAATAGAAAACCATCAAATACCGCAGTGTTGATTTCTTGATCAAAATTCGCCTTCTGCAATTTGTACATCCTCGAATTGTCTTCAATCTTCGTATCGGTTGCATACTTCACGTCCATGGCGCTCTTCTCGCACTCTGCTTCTCGGATTCCTGCATCCCTGAAAGTTCCCACAACAATTCAGTCAGATGGATTTTCTCACCGAAGAAATCCATTAACCGTGAAATCTAACCTGTTTGCTTCAGCCACTCCTGCATCGGCGTCACGCTTGACACTGGCCGTTTGTGCCTTGCCCAGCGACTGCAAATACTGCACATCGTCGTAAACATCTTTGATGGTGAACGAAAGGATTTCGATGCCCATACGGCCAACGTCAGGTGCCGCCACTTCGCGGACCAATGCTGCAAATTGGTCGCGATCTTTGTAAACTTCTTCTACTGTAAGAGTTCCTGTAAATAACCAACAAGAAAAAAAACAAATTATAGTTTCTCATTCAAAAATAGCGAAGAGACGGGCAGTTTCATAAATTGCATTTTCATCGTTTTCATAATTTTGAAAAGAGAGGTTGCCTAATATGGACTTATAACTATAATGTCCTAGACACACTTACGACTTAAGTCGAGAGACAACTTATCGCAATTATAATCAAACTAATGATTTGACTAAAATCCCACTAGCTAAAGCCGTTTCTTGGCTTAAGCCGAGAGACGGATTAGTCAGAAACTGATGGAACTTCCAATAATGTATAGGGGCATTAATTCAATTAGATCCTAATACGATCTTTAGACTAGAATAATAGCCAAGTTCCCGAAGGTTTCTAAATCTTAAATGTCAAGCAATTTTTAACATATTTTCAGAATCTAATAAGTTATTTGTCTTTAATAATCCAATTTTAAGAGAATTTTATCCAAAAAGAACTTAGTAAAAAAAATAGAGCAGTTAAGCCATATGGCTAAGCCTTAAGTCTAAAGTCTGTATCAGGCTTAGCCGTATGACTAACTTTCTTTAATTGTTTATCAGTCAAGATTCTTTGTAAAATTTTGACTTAGGATTGAATACTAAAGGAATATGATTCATTAGATTTTGAAAAACAAATAAAATTGACTCAGGACTAGACTCAGGTTGATCGTCGAGAATATTTAACCGTTTCCTATGTTTCCCATATGTTTCTAACGTGCTAAAAAAAACTTTGGAGTTTATTCGGTGTTTTCTGTCATTGTGGAATGGATTAGTAAAAATTACAAATACAAAATAAAAGCCAATTTAATATGAAATGGGCAACCGAAAACCCCAAATTGGCAACCTATGTAGTTTCGGAGATACCTCGTACAAAAACGGAAAAAAATTTACACTAAAACCGGTCACATTTTTCAGAGCTAATGTCACCCCTTCCCCCCGATTTAACCTGTAAAATTTAGGTGTAAAAATTTATCCCAAGCTGTCATACAATTAGGGCTTAAGAATCTCGATGTAGAGATCGTTTTCATAAATTTCCTTTACGTTAATCTTTTACTGACAAATTTTTCACGCTAAATATTCTCGATGATCAGCTTGAGTCTACTTGGAGACCCTTAGTCTGAAAAGCGCTCAAGTGTTATACCCTTTAACACTTGGAAGGACCCTAGTGGCAGCCGCTGCCAATTTAGTTTTCAATTTAATTTTTTATAGTCAAGAATATATCATTTCGCCTGGAGGCCTGATTGAATGCGTGCAGAATTTATCTGGCTATTTTTTCGTTATAAAATTTTTAATAAAAATTAAATATTAATGTAAATATATTGCAAAAACAAAAAACTGCACTCGGAAGGACCAAGTGGCAGTTGCTGCCATATGCATTTTATATGGGAGTTTGACGTTCTGCAGATGTAATTTTCTTGATTGTTAGTGTATAAAAGCCTTAAAAGAACAAATTAAAAGTGTTTTTGCAAATTATTGAGAAGAATTATGGGAAATATTGAACTGGGAAATATGAATAATTTTGGGAATTATTCAATTTTTCTCTTACTTCCCAAAGCTAAAAATCCATTTTGTTAAGCGAAGTTAATAGAAAATAGTTAATAGTATTAACTATTGTTCATAAAGTAGAATTTTTGCTTTGAAAAATAAGAGAAAAATTAAAAATTCAAAGGCTGCCGTATTAAAAGGCACACCACATTCCCCTACTCCATGATTCTGATAAAGATGAAAACATCGAATGGTTAAAAATCTTTAGATACAGTACCCAAGGAAATGAAATTTCTGATTCAGACACCAGAAAAGAACTGACTAAAGCTCCGAATGTTAAAATATAATTAAAAATATCAAAATATTATGTAAAATTCGATAAGTGGCAGCGGCTGCCACTTGGTCCTTCCGTGACACTTTTAGTTAGGGTTCTACGAAGTGTTAAAAATAGTCAAACATTATGTAATTCCTTTAGTTGTTTACATAAATTAAACAGTTGATTCTATAAAATTAAAATGAATCTATTCATTCGAATATTATTTATTGCATGCTTTACTTTTGTTGATCTCTTTTTTTATCTCTCAAATTAACAAAAAAATATAAAGAAAATTAAAGAAAACAAATTGAGAAAGCAGTCAAATTGATAAATTTTTCTTGAGAACTACGATATTTCTAAACGAATTTATTTAGAAAAAAACAATGTTCCAAAACTTATTTTTAACTAATTTTTCGTAATAAGTTTATCTATTGTCATCTTTTTTAATAAATTACTTTCACAATTTTTAAACGTCTTTTGAGTACATAATACTTATTAGTGTATTATCCTGATAATAGGGAAGTGTGAAGGAAAATATGACATTACTCGCTTCTAGAAGACCTGGATTAGTACTAATTTCATAGGCCTACAAGTTTTTGGAAAACCATTTTTCTTTATTTTGAAGGGCAGTATGCTTTTTGAATTGGTTTTTTTTTTAATTTTCTATAATTTATTAGTTAATTAGCACTGACAAGCATGGATAAATTTTACTCATTTAATTATTTTATTTATTTTGTTCATATTATTATTATTCATTTCATTATTATTTCATTTTATTTTATTGATATATTTTTTAAGGAATTTATTCCTCTACAAATTTGTCTTGAGATCGTTTTTCTCTATATAAATAAGAAGTATGATCAAAAAGCTCAAAAAGTAATTTTCCAAAAAATTGCTTTATGGCAAATAAACGTTTAAATTAAACGCTATAAAATTTAGAAAGGTTTGCTAAACTAATATTCTCAATTTTGAAACTAAAACGGGACTTAAACTTAAAGTTTAAAAATAGAACCTAACTGCTTTTATTCTTTTAACAGGTGATTTTTTTTTCGAAAACTTTGATTCAGGTTTGTATTTAAATGGAATTCGATTTTGGAATTTGTAAAACCTTCTTAGCCATGTGGCTCAACTGCTCTAATTTTTCAATAATCAAGATTTTTTCGAAAAATTTGACTTCCTATTGGATTATTAAGGATAAATAATCTATTACATTCTGAAAGAGCAATAAAATTAGTTGCTATTTAGGATTTTGAGGCCGTCAGGAACTGGGCTAAACCTCTAGTCTGAAGACTGCTTTAAGGCACAAATTATTCCGCTTAGAAAATTTTACCTTCAAATGCAATTAAATGACTTATGAGAATTTCAAAATGAAGATTATGCTTAATGGCATGTTCAACGCATCAATCATATGTCTCTGTTTTTCGACTTTTTAGAACAAAACATAATTTTAAATCCTCAAAAAAGCTATGTAAGTCATTATGAGTAGGCATCGACCTCGAAACAGACCTAGAAGAAGGTGGCTGAATAAAATTGAGGAACTAGCATGAGAGCACCTTGGGATTGACCGTGAACATCTCCCTGAATTATTATTAATCGTATCGAGGTGTATTACAATGTAATTATTTTTACAATGTTAATTGTCGTATTGGAAGAATCTGCGAAGTCTATTGTAGACTGCCTAAGAGCGCATTCCCGTGATGTCGATTCTATGCTCCCGCAGTTGTTGGACGAAGGCGGTGCATTATAATTATGTTATTTTACATGTGGAAATTGTCTAAATCAGACATTCAGATCTTTGCACCGGGAGGGACTTGAACTCACAACAACTATGACGAGTCAAGCCGGGGATCGATCCGCCCAAGAGCTAACGGTCTTGCCTATTGCACCACTGAGATCCCCATCTCTCTGAAATGGCGAAGGATCGGCAGCCTGCGACCAAAATAGGAGTAAATGGTTGAAAATTATCATCATGATGATTATGTTTAATTTCTAATTATCTTCAATTTCTAATAAGCAAGTAAGATCGTCGACTTTAAAGAATTTGAAGGGTTAATTGCCCTCATTCTACTACTCTAGTGCGGGATTTAGCCCAGTTTTGGACGTCTTGAAATTCAAAATAACAGGCCATTTGAGATATATTTCAAAATAATGGAAAAATGGCTGCGATAATATCCAATGAAGACAAAACTTTTCCAAGCCTTTGAGTAAGAAAAAAAGACAACTTATATCATATGGTTCTTCCTTAGGTCAGAAAACTTTATAAAGCGGTGGTTAGTATAGAGGTTTAGCCCAGTTTTGGAAGATCCTAAAAAATTAAAAAGCAACTAATTTAATTGGTTTTTCAGATCTAATAGGGTAAGGTGGTACAAGTTGGACAGTGGCACAAGTTGGACAATGCAATGGTACAATTTGGACAGGGATTTTTGCCTTGATAAATTTAGTACTTCATTTTTATTTGCATATTTTTAATGCTTTAGTTTTATAATTTGGTTCCTTGTGCTTAAAAAAATATTTTGTACTGTATTTATCAAGAAAAAAGCCATGTCCATCTTGTACCGGCGAATTGTCCAACTTGAAACACTAATTCCAAATTATATCACTTTACCCTAGGTCATTAAAATCCTAAGTCAAAATTAAAAAAAAAAATATTGATAATAAGTATTATAATTTGAAAATTTAATCTATATGGCTATACTTTAAGTCTGAGGTTCGTATAAGTCAAAATTTCCTCAATAATTTCACAAAATATAAAAATGTTCAAGTTAGTGGCAAAACCTTCGTTCTAAAAACCGTCTTAGGAGCACTTTTATACATTCACTGAGAAAAAAGAGGGTGCGAATAACTTTTTTTCCTCGTAACTTTAACACTTTTTAGGTGTAAAAATATATCAACATTTTTTAATGTTATTTTTACACCTTTTTAATGGTGAAATTAACATGAATAAGGCTAACTTTAACACCCTATACACCTAAAAAGCGTAATATTTACACCGATTTCGGATCGATACTGCAGGGTAAAATTAACATTTCAGAAATATTATTGTAGCTTTTTCGGATTTCTCTCAGTATTCAATCATTTAATATAAATATTTTTTCTCATGACAGTCTAATTATCTTGTATCTAATAGAACAAGTACATCTTTTAATTAGATTACATTGATTTCTTTAACTCATAAACGTTTAACATCTTTCAGTAAAAACAAAACCTCAAGGCCAAGGTCAAAATATATTTATAAAACTACCCAACTTTCCCCTAAAGCAAATGTTTTAAAAAAAAAGCGTAAGAGACACGAATAATACAACTTGACGATCATTACATCAAGTGTTCAAGCAATATAAAATGTCTTGGATATTACACCGTTTAATTGCTGTTTATGACTCATGCTTATTTCAACTTGTAGATTTGCATTGTGAATTAGACATTAAATGTAAATTTCAGGGAGAATTCTTTTGGGAAATTGGCACTCAATGAAATATTAATGTGTCGAAATCCCCCAGTACAAGAAACTCATTACAGTTTAATTTGGAGTTGTATATTGGCAAGGAATCAAATCATATAACCGTCGGCAGTTGTTCTAGATGAATGAGAATGAGTTATATCAAGAAAACTTTAAATTGAATTCTTTAACTTTCATTCAAAATGAAGTGGATATTGTAGAATTGAAGAACTTCTAAATGACTTTCAAGTTCAACAGTTTGAGAGACAACTTTTAAACAAAGTATATGCACTTAGATATTTAACTCTTCTTGCCTGATAGTATCTTTTAAGGTTATAGTTCAAATTTATGACTTTATAGAATGACTCTTAGTCTTAATAATGCCATGAACAAATCGGTTTATTTGGTAGATCTACCATGAAGCTTCTTTAAATAACTTGTGCAAGAGAATTGGTACTGGACTACCAGTGTTAGGCAAGAACTATTTAAAAGATTTCAAACAATAGAAACTTTCTTAATTGTGTTTATATACGAGAAGAGAATTCCATGATTCTGAATTATCGATATTTATAGACAATTCAAGTTTAATATGACCTCAGCTTCAAGATGATTATATCACATATAGTTGTTTTATAACACAACTAACACTTTCAAAGTCATTAAATATGAAGAAAAATCACTGATAAAACTTTTCTTCTGCCCTGAGGTGTTTTTAGAAATGTTAATTTTTGACATGTTTCTAATTAAGATATGGATATATTTCGGATTATACAATTAAAATTTGAAATTAAGAAATTTGCTTGAGGTCATCTTTGGCAATTCTATCTGCCCAAAAATCTGCAATATTAATCTAGTCAAAAAAAACCAGGTAATGAAATTCAAACTAGTTAAAGTGGGCACGACACAAAATTTTTGCCAGAGAAATTCTTGCAATATACACGAAATTTTCTCATTTGCATACAACCTACAAAAATCTATCATTTTGGAGTGTCAAAACAAAAATATTTCTCATCCATCAACATTTATTAACACTTTGTTGATGGAACTGCAAGGAAAGTGCGGAGAAGATAGTAAAACTAATTAATGATAATTTTACTCTTGTTTTGCATTTACCTCTTCACAACAATGTAGGTAAATCCTAGAATTAGTGTCAATTTAAATGCACCCATCCAAATCATTCTTAACTAATCACTTATAATTTTCAATTTAGCACAGAAATGTTTGATAAAAACACAAAAAAACAATATCGATGTGAGGTGATTTCTTCAACTTCACTCACTGACTTCTCATAACTGACTGACTGTGGTTAAAAATTCTTATATAGCTTTTAATTGGATTCAATTAGATATGTACACTCGGGCCTCCAACTTAACGATGTTTGGTGCAAAATATTCTGACGACATTCCCAATATCATAATCCCACGCAAGATACTGTGAGTAGCGTAAGAAGGCCTCCGTAATCACTGCAGATGTACATCAATTAAAAAAATGATAAAAATCCTCTGCAGTTTACACCACAAAAAGGTCTTTTGATAAGATAAAGAGGTAGCGATTCTATTTAAAAAGACGTTCAATTAGTTCTAGATGTGCCAAGTTGAAAATCTCACGACAAACTGAATTCCAGCTCAACAGATTCCTTTCCTTCATCTCAAGAAAACTCTCAGTCAGATACCCCGAGGCATGTGTCGTGTATCTGTCTCTGTGTAGAAAAGCACGAGGCACACATATTAGACTCATGCAAATAATAAATATTGTCACTTTTACGCGCGTTGTCACAAAAACAAAAAAAAAAGACAATAATAGTGATAAAAGAAAATTCGCAGACTGCTTGAATTCACAACAAAGTTAGTAAATTTACATAAAAAAAACTACTCCGAGTGTGTAAATACGCATGAATATAACTCATCGGTACCTGCCAAAATCCCGAAAGCTAAAATCTTGAAAGCCAGAATTCCTAAAAACTAAAATCCTGAAACGCTGAAATTCCGAATGGGTCATAATGGTCAAAATTTCTAAAAGCCAAAAACCCGAATGGGCCAAAATCCATACAAGCCTAAATCCCGAATGAGTCAAAATCCCGAATGGGTCAAATCCCTAAAACTCGTGAAATCCTGAACCGCGCTAATAAAATTCCGAATGGGTCATAATGGTCAAAATCCCTAAAAGCCAGAAACCCGAATAGGTCAAAATTCCTAAAAGCCAAGATCTCGAATGGATCAAAAACCCTAAAAGCCAAAAACAGAAATAGCAAAAATTCCGAATTGGTTAAAATCCCTAGAAGCCAAATCCTGAATTGGTCCAAATCCCGAATAGATCAAAATTTCTAAAACTCAAAATCCTGAACAACCAAAATGTCGCAAAAGTATTATGTGAAAATAGCGTAGTATTTTTTGTCTTGAATTCATCAATAAATTACAAGACTATTCAAAAATTTTATTATAAAAAAAGAAATATTTTTAAGGTTTTTCTTTTAAGCTTTTAAAGTTGTGAAGATAAAAAATTTGGGGGTCAGAAAAAAAAATTCTTTCTGTGTTTTAGATTGAAACATAACTTTAAGCTCTAGGCAAAATTTTATTTTTGGGTTACCGGTGATCCTTAGTAAAGAAAATTCTCCCAAATATTAGTATTCACGAACCCTATGCAAATTCAATATGGACAAAACTCTTAATCTCCTTAAAATGTTGAACAAAAAGCTGATGAACAACGAACGACAAGTTTTTAGTCTAATAAAAACTACTTTCTAATATCATTGCTGAAACTCAGAGAAATAAAAAAATCCACCTCTTCCCAATTTGCTACCGGTAAGGGAAATGCGTAAACGGTAAGGGATATCAATTTTCGATCTTTAGTGACCGTCCCGTTAGGAAACATTATTTAGTTTATTGTTACATTTTCCTTCGACATCCCTCCTACCCTTACAAAATCATGCTTTTCGAAAGAGTTCTAGATTCTTCTTTAAGATTCGAATAGGTTTTGGGGGTAGTTAATGTAATACTTTGGTCCGTAAGAACCTACGATCGAAAATTTTTCGATGATAAATTTTCTAAAGCGAAAATTAAATCAGTCTGAAGAATCTATGTTTTAACAGATTTAGTTAAATTTGATAGTTTTCGAAAGATATTGAAACCTGTTTATTTCGTTTTCAATTGGTGGTATCGGTAAAGTATTGTAGGTGCGGGTGATTTTGTTCCTCTGCCGTTCGTAATTTTTTTTTTTAAAATGGTAGATTAAGTCGATGAGGAATATCCTTTAATGTTAGAATTAAAGCAAAGTTTACGAACAGCAGGAGGAGGGCAGTCACCTGCATTTACAGTACTGAAAAGTACTCGATTTGTAATACGGTTCAAAATATTTCCCATGGAAAAAGTTTTTGATGGAAAAGAAGACCAGTAAAGCAGTCTTCAGGGGTAACATGATAACTTATTTTCGATACTATCGATTGCCGATTCTGAAAAATTTAAACGATATCAGGACTTCCTGTAACTTATACAGATATTTATAAACAGTCACATTCTTTTAAGAATGTCCCAATGAAGTCGCCATTCGCTTTATCTAACAGATATAGATTTATCGATACTATCGATTTGATAGTGTCTAAAAGTTATCATTTCATCTCAGATTAAAAGTTTAGTCTGATTCTCGATGGTCTCAAAATTCTAATTAGCAACCCATTTATTTTTTTTTTTCAAAATCTACTGAATCATTTCATCAAATAAAACAAAATAAATTTTTCACAAAACCTAGTTTTTTTTACAAAATCGAAAAAAATATATAAAAACGCTTTATTTGAGAACTCGTGGAATGAAGTCATAGAAGAAAAAACTCTTGCGTGATAATTTGTAGGTATACTGTATTTCCATGGAGTACATTTTCGTTAGATTTTTGCTGATTCAGATAAGTCAACATACTCAGAAATATTTTTTTTGTTAAGCTTTTCCCATAATTTTAGGATTTCTTTCAATACACTCATACCAATGTTTCTTGGGACAATACTTTAGAGTTAGAGACTATCTGTAATCTTTAATAAGATTATCAAAACTACTAAAAGCGCAATAATAACTGTTCGCGAAGCAAATGCTTCGTGACGAGAAGTCCGAATCGCCATTCTTGACCTAGTGCAATGAAGTCGCTTAGGTATAGAGACGTGGCCTTGTTAATAACTACCACAAACTGATGGCGAGATTAAACCGATAATACGAAAAAAGCACAGTGAAACAGAAAAGAAGATTAATTTTCCAACTCATAATAAAATGTCCAGAATTATTTACTTCATTTTTCACAGCTTATTGGAAAGCATTATGGAGAAATGTTCTTTAAAAATATTTATTTTCCTCGCATTAAAAGAAAATTGAAAAAAAAAATGCTTATCAGTCAGTTCGGCATGATACGGATGATATTTATTGAATATGCAAGACTTCCGACTTCTAATTTAGAGGGATTTGTCTCATTTACTTTCAAATTGAATTTATTATATTACTGAAACGTGTCACCTCTTGTGGTGAAGGTGCTTTTTAGCGACATTGGCAAATGAATTTGCATATTGAAGAAAAGAAAATGGAACATCCGCGAAATTGCATTCTGCTCTAAATATAATATATGGAATATTTTGAGCTAAGAATATTTCAAAAGAGCCATGGTGACAATTGAGAATAGATGTTTCCAATGTTAATACTTCAGAAACAGTTATACAATTAAGAGGTCATCTTTCTTTAAATTGATGGAAGCTGTGATTATTTTTCTGTACATAAAATTCGGTTTGTGAGCTGAGAATGCGTTAAAATAAAATGTGTGATCATAAGTATTTCGCAGTAAGATTTTTAGTTACGTTTTTATGATATGAAAAAGGGACAGATAATCCTAACCGGCTTATGTAGGTGAGATTCTTGACGTGAGCTAACTCGAAATGCTTGCAAATTCGATTTAGAGCTGAAATTGTGAGTCGCCATTCAGTTATCTTGAATCAAATTCGTGAAATTATACAAATTTTGTATTTAAACCAAAATATAAAGGATTTGGATGAACTGGCACAAAAGTGATATATGGGTGAAATGTAGACCAGTATGTTCTCTATAATTTTCCCATAGAACATGATCTCATCGATTACTCAGAAGCCAAGATAAGCGAGGTTTTTTGTTTCTTAACTCGTTTTTTCATCCAGAGTTCCCCAAGTAGTCATTTGTTGAACTTCAACTATATCAAAGAATTGTTGTATTTTGTGGGACTTTGCATTTAAAACCCTATTTTAAGTGTCTTGGTTGAGTAGAAGCAGTCAAATTGGCATCTGAGTGATTTCAAAGCGTTATTATTGGAAAAATCAATTTTTTCACACTTAAACGGCAAAATCGGAGTGATAGCGTAGTCTGACCGGAAAATGATGTATGGACGAAATGTAGAGACAAATGTCCTCTACAATTATGTCGAAGTAATCATCAAAATCGGTTAAGCGACAGTCGAGATAATTGAGGTTATGTGATATTGAAATTGGTTTTTCGACTGTGGCGCCCCTGGTGTTGGTCCCACGAAGTTCAAATATTCTAGAAAGTTGTAGCATTTGGTAAGATCTTTCGTTTAAGCCCTCATTCATCAAAATCGGTCACATAGAACCGGAGATATGATTTTTTGAATTTTGTGAACTTTGACCCCTCATATCTCCGGTTCTGTTTTAACCACAGCGCACATTTGCACCATTTTGGAAACGTCCTAGACTGGACTACAACATACTAAAATTTCATTAACTTGCACAATGCCGTTTTTGAGATAAAGCCCGATGCACAATGGAATTTTTGAGTTATTTAACTTATAAGATTTAAAAATTTTCTTTTTAATAATAGCGCCCCTAGCGGTGGTTTTATGAACTTGCGATGTTAGAAGGGGAAGTGGCATTTCACGAGAGCTTTCCAAAAAGCCCTCACTTTTTAAATTCTGACAATTAGAACCGGAGTTATGGCCATTTTAAGAAATTTTATTTGGACCCTTATAGCTCGGGTCAGGGGGGTCGGGGGACCTTAAGTTTGGTATTGATGGAAAGCTCTAAGGCCCAGCTATAACATACTAAAATTTGAGCCCGCTCGATGCCATAGGGGCTGAGCTATTGAGAAAACAAAAAAAGGGGGGTCTTCAAAATGGCGGAAGGAGGGGTGGGGGGTGGGGGGTCAATGCACCAAGTTGCAATTTTCACCCAATATATAACCTTTGCCGAAAACCGCAAGTCGATATCTTTTTTAGTTTAGGAGCTATTAAGCTCCAAAGAGCGGCCGGCCGGCCGGGAACGTAAAATAGCCACATATATATTCGTGATCAGGAAGTGCTGAAACACATTTTGGGCAAGTTTGAGGTCGATCGGACGACATGAAATTTTGTTAGGATTATAGTAGGTGAGATTGTTAAGAATCTCACCTAATATGCGACTGCATTTTTTTTAATTCGCAATATTATGTAGTATTGAATTTATAAGTAAGCTCCACAAAAAAAAAACAGTTATTCATAACGCTTTTTCATGGAAGTTTAATGTTTCAATGTTTACCACTAAACCTACCAACCGTTTTTCGGCCAAATGACAAACCACGGTAGAACTCAACAAATTTGTCTTGGAAAAGAGCAAAAATTAAAATTTGAACATTGAAAAAATACTAAAAGTGTAAAAAAAATGTTTTTCGAAAGAAAAGAACAAGACTTTTTTGAAAAATCATACAAAAAACTAATTTTAGTCCAATGCTAATGAATTTTAGCTTATTAAAAACTCATAACAAAATACTTTTCTAGGCCCTTAAATCTTTAGCATAACTTCTTAAAAACTGGTTCTTTGTTTTTAGAAATTCTGTTATTTAATCCATTTTTGTACCGTTTTTGATGATTTTGTGCAATTTATATAATTGTACAAAAATATTTTTCCAACACTAAGAAAAAAAGTGGGTGCGATTAACTTTTTTTCCTCATAATTTTAACACTTTTTAGGTGTAAAAATATATCAACATTTTCTTAATGTTAATTTTATACCTTTTTAACGGTAAAATTGACTTGAAAAAGGGTAATTTTAACCCCCAATACACCTAAAAAGGGTAATATTTACACTGATTTCGGATCAATACTGCAGGGCAAAATTAACATTTCCGGAGTGTTATTTTAACTTTTTCGGATTTCTCTCAGTGAAGAGAGAATTACAAGTTTTTTATTTAAAGGGTTTAAATATACCTACAAAGACGAAAACATGTCTGCCTTAAATTCTCTAAAAGATGGTATTTTCTTGATGAAAATTCAGATAAGGAAAAATGTTTTTTTATATGCTTTAAAATCTAATTTAACCATAATCATAATGAACATTTGCGGCTTTCGTGAGCATAAAGCTTGCTAAAGACATCAAGATGACTTTTCTGTGATGAATTTCAGTCCGATCGGTAGGCTCTAGCAGAAAATGAAGGGAAACACTAGAGTTCTCTTGATTTTCGCAATTTTGTTCTCTACGACCGACGCGACGTTTCGAGAATGAATGTCCTTTAAATCAGTTTTACAAATCATTTATAAGAAAAATTTAGAACTCTTTTCATACATCATTGAAGCTTTTTCTGGGGAAAGTTGTTTAATAGCTTCTTCAAAGTGCTCTCAAAAACAAAAAAGACTATTTTGAGATTTTCAAAATTAAATTTTGTGCAACGTTTCTTTAGAAAATTTACCATAAATCTTTTTATTTAAAATTGAATGATTTTGAGCATTTTCGATAGGCGCTTTTCTGCAGTGAAAATGCACTGGTAAGCTAAATCTTGTAGCGGAAATTGGGGCACCACCAAACACGGGGTAGAACCCAACACTGCGAGTTTTTAATCAGTTATTGGACTTCAGAGAACGAGACCTGTATGAATTAATGGATAGGGGAGACTGGGGCAAAAAGTCACAAAACGGATATTTTATTTTTTTACAAGCTACTCGAGCGCTTCAAAAATTTCTAATTAGCGCAGTTTTATAAGAAATTTACCGCTCTACAATTTTGTGAAAGTAATTTTCCTCTATTTTGTAAGGAAATACGTTTATCGAGGCAATTTCTAAAAGGTAATTTTGTAACTATTCTCAAAAATGCTGGGGCAAATAGTACCAGACATGGGGTATTATCATATTTTGATTCGCTTCATTACGGGCCTCAGTAAATTTGAAAAAATACCTAGAGAACATATTTTCATAGAAAATTTATTCATCTACACCTTTGTAAAATACTGTTATCTCTACGAGAAAAGTGTGAGAAAACGAGAAAAGCGCTTTTCATGCTAATTTAGAAAAAAACACACAAAAGACTGCAAATCGTTTGACCAATGCAAACAACAAGCGGCGAGACATGATAATAACGTTTCTTTTCGCCGTGAGACATCAGAGATTGCTTCGCTTTTTTGTTACTTTTTGCTCTATACCTTTTGTTACTTTTTACCCCAAGTGGCCATTTTTAATAAAAGGATTTCTGGAGAAAAGAACTTTTGTGAAATTCTAAAATAGATAGCGGCTTTGTATTCAAAGAATCTAAATCATTTAGGAAATATTCACCAATGCATCAATTTTGGAAAATAAGTAGGTAATAATTGTTATCTGCTGCAAGGAAAATATTTCAAAAATAGAGCTAAAAATTTCGATATTTTTTTTATTTTCTAAATTCCTTGTTCGAATTCTAAGAAACTTACGACATTGAAGGTCTATGGAGACTATCTATAGAAAAAAATTGAACCGCTATCTTTTTTACCTTGGAAGATATTGAATTTTGAATTTTTCGATTTGTGACTTTTTGCCCAAGTCTCCCCTATAGAATTTTATATATAAACCGTAACGGTTTTCTAAAGTTAGTGGTTTAATATTATAATTTTGAGCGAAATATGTAATGTCTTACCTAGAATGGCTCTCAAGTGTCCCTCCAGGGTCTGCAGGATGGTCTGCTTGATCTCCTTGACAGATTTCCCCAGAAACTGCTCACTGGCAGTCCCGAGCAATTCGTCGGCCTGATGGTGAAAATAATACACGTTCATCATCTATAAATAGAATAAGAAAAAAACGCAGGGGATGAGAATCAGCATCCGTTGGCCCGCCGTCGACTTGCACTAGAAGGGTTGGCTTTTACTATTGCGTGAACCTGTGTTGTGTTTCACTTTGAAAATACTTCCATTATCATGTTACAAAAACAATTTGAAAAAAAAATATTGTCAAGTTATTGCCAAATGTTACACTACGACACAATAAAATCATTTTTCTTCATTTCCGTGCTCAAGAAAAAAGGAATTAAATAAAAAAATCACTTTTTGAAAATAAAGATTGACGAATTTTACCCGGAAAATCACATCTCTCAAAGTGAGAGCTTTTCGTCAAAGAAAAAAAGGAAAAAAAAACAACAAACAGTGCATAAATTCGCGGCACACACTGAAGATGCTTCATCGTCATCCATCCTGCAGCAACTGATGAAAATCTCTCATTTTCAACAGATTTTGTAATTTGAACATCTATAAAAGAAATTATAAAGAAAAGAAAAATAAATAAAAAGAAATAAAAATTTCTTAAAATAAAAAAAAAATAAATAAAAACAAAATAAAAAAAGTGAAAAAATAAAGAAAACCGAACACTCTTGATAGATAACACCGTGCAAAACATTAAAACACCTTCAAAGTTCACCAAAATCTCACTCCAAGAAAACCCAAAATTCGCCTACATCGAGATCCTCTTTCTCAATTTTTTTTAAATAATCTTTTCGATTCCGTTGCTTCCAACGATGGTAAGCTGTCGTTGTATATTTTGTGAAATGTAATAAGTGTTTATTGGCAATCAAAGTAAAATACTTACGTTAGAGATGAATGTATATAATGAATTTTTAATTAAAATGGATTGAAAATCATAATTTCTTTTTATTTGTGTGTGTAAAATGTTTTGATTGTGAAATTCAACATTGAAAGCATATTAATTTTTTGAGTAAAGAAATTTGATAAGGAAAATGTCAAGAAGTAAAGCACGCACTATTTGCAATGAGTTTTGCAATGAAATACCATTTTGTAATGAATTTCTCAAGGAAAAAAAAACTCTTTTGAAAGAAATTAGTGCATTTTAGAGTGCATAAGAAATTACATTGAGATTTAAAACACGTATGTTGCAAAGTGTTTTCCACGAAAAAACAAACGCCCAAAGGTTATTACAACATTTAGTTTATTGATAAAAACTTACGATAATTCGATCTTTAAAAGTTTTAAATGTTTATCAAGGCTATTAAAATTGGAAGAAAGTTTGAGACTATCGTGGTTAATGTAAGAATTTTAAATAGGCAATAAACTTCAAAGAGCAATTAATTTAAAACGAAAAAAAACAGTAAATATCTCGATGATCATCCTTGAAGCGAATTTAGCAAAGACCATTTCACTCAAAACCTTCATTTCTAATGGTCACCTATAAAAGTACAACTAAATTCTAAGATCCTAGAAGAAAATATTAATATAATACACAATTTTTTTTTTTTTTTGAAAACTCAACAGCTTCAACTCTGGAAAACATTGCCATTAAACCTAAAGGAAAAACTTTTAATTATAAAAAAGGGATTAAAATGTTAGCAAATTTGCAGGGCGGACAACATGCTAATGATCCTAAATAAGAAATATTATGTAAAAGGTTTAAAAATGCAGGAAAACAAGAGATTTTTTTTGTACACAAAAATATCCTGGAAAATGATGCCTGTTTTAACCTTTAGACAGGCGGCATACCTTCATGATCTTGCACTGAGCAACACCTGTTACTGTAAGAGGAACACCCTGTGCCGTCTCGACGCCTTCGCACATTGGATTGAGTGTCATAACCTCAAGTGACAGACGTTGGACATCAGTCACAAGCCACCAGGCCCATGCCCATCCTCCCACAATCGTTCTTTTTCGCGTCGATCCACAGCATCCACCTGGAAAGATTAAAGAAAAATATTGTTAATGAATTATCTGGTAGAATTGATAGCACACTTTTGCATGATCCTTAAATTTAGCAAGACCTAATAATCATTAAGGAAATTTTAAAGAGCTTTTAAATTGAAACACAACTTTTAATTGTTGATAAACCCTTTATACGGAACAGTCTGACTTATTGAAAATTATTTATTAATACAAACTAACATTTTAAATTATCTCCAGAAGTCGATATGTTCAGTTTTAGATTCAACAAGTAAGAAAAAATGCTATGAAAAAATATTTACAAGTTGTTATAAAAAATATCATTCGCATTACTCGCGGCTGTATGTGCATTTCAAACACTATCATAGAATATGTCACCTTCTATCTATTTATACTTTGAAAGTTTTCCATGAAATGATTTCCTTCGTTTCCTTCACTCAAATATGAACATTTATAAAATGAAGAATAGATGGAAGTCAAAATATTATTTTTAGAAAAAATTTTAGGAAAAATAATAGGAGAATTTTTTAAGACTAATGTTTATAATTCATACGTTGGAAGCATAATGCCCAACGCACAATAACTTTTATTTGTAAACATGTTTTCAAAATTTCCTATGAGAGAGAGTGAGATGAATAGATTTCGCTTTCATTCACTCTCATTCAAATGTCAAAAACATCTTTACAAAACAAAAGTAATTGTGCGTTGGACATAAAAAATATTGATACTTCTAATTACTTATTACCCCTTAAGGGGTTACGTTTGTCAAAAGAGACAAAAAAAAACAGCATATTTTTATCTAATTTTTTCAACATAATAAAAAAAAAATTAATTCAAGCTCAATGCATATAAAAGTACAACATTTAAACTATATTTTCTTAAATTTTCATTTAGAAATTTGAAAAATCCAGCCACTGGGACTTGATTTTCCGAGACTTTTTTTGAAAAACAAACCTAATTTTCTGTGGACTAGATTTATCGGAACTGGTTCATCTGAAGTCCCAAAACCAACAATTTCCTGTTAGCTGATTAGTTAAACTAGTCATTGAACGTAGGATTAAAAAAAAATGAATTTTTAAGAGAATTTCAAACAAAAAATATAATTTTTCATGTATTTTACACCACGTTTTATCTTGTAGAATAAGTTATGATCAAGCAAACGTAAAATTCTTAGTTCAATGACTAAGTTAAACTTATCTGCTAACAGAAAATATTTGGATTTCAGATAAACCAATTCCGAATAATTTTGTCCACTGAAAAGTATGTTTTCTATTCAAAAAAAAAAATCTAAAAATTATGTTTCAATGGCTGAATTTTTAAATTTCTTATGAAAATTTTAGAAAATGTAGCTCAAATGTTGTACTTTTATATGCCTGCCTAAGAGCTTAAATTAATTAAATATTATATTATAAAGAAGAATGATTTAAAGAAAATATTATGAATTTTTTTTTTTAATCTTTTTGACCCACGTAACCCCTTATATTATGATTTGAAACATATTATACAAATTAATGTGGACGACTCTTCACCTTGTTGTCAAAGTAACAAAAAAAATCAGAAATATCTTTTTTTGCGAGAGCTAAATTTGACAAACATGGCACATTCTAAACTAAATTATCTGTATATCATTTCAATATTTTTTTCATTTGAAATTTTTAAAATCACTTTAAAATTGTGCAGCCAGTAACACAAATGTAAAGCACAAGAATAAGTTAGGAGAAAATATTGAATATTTAACAGTTTCATTTCATAAAGAGAGAACTCGTACATTTAACTTAATTTTATTACTTTTCACTTTCTTTTTTTAAAGATCCAATTAATTTCAATTTGTCTAAATCATACATAGTCAGAAAGGGCTCTTTGTAGTATTTTACTTAACATGAAGATAATAACAGGAGTAGGGAAAAGTGCCCATGCTTTGTATGAAGCCGGGGTTCGAATCGAACCCGGGACACTTGCATCATAGAGCGAGTGTTTTACCACATGACCCATTGAGTGCCCTATAACATATTAAAGTTTAATTGGAACCGAAAACAGAAATTTCGATATACTTTACATTGAATTCTTTAAAATCGATTCTTCCGATTTAAGCACTCTAGCGGTGGTTGGACGAATTTTGGTTATTGTGAAGAAATGTAATAGAAATTAATCAGACCTTTCTAAATTACCAACTAGAATAAAATTCTGATATCTAAAGAAGCGGATCTATCTCCATTTTTTAAAACTTTGGTAACGGTAGTCAATTATTCGATTAATCGGACCTTCGATTAAATTGGATGAAATTGGAGTCTTCGGAAAAGTTAATTCAATGAGAGCTTTCTGACAATCAGAATCGGACCTATAGCCAATTGAAAATTAGATTTTTGACCCCTTATAGATCGAGTCAGGAAGATCTGAAGGCTTATGTTTTTTTTTAAATTCAAAGAACTTAGGTCCAGCTATAACATGCTAAAGTTCTAAATGGATCCATGTCATAGGGACTGAGTTAAGAAAACAAAATTTTGAAGTGTTTCAAAATGGTGAAAAGGAGGTTGGAAGATGGATCTGGCATTATTAATTTCTAACCACCCGTCGACATTTAACCTTTGTCGAAAACCTCTATAGTCGACACCTTTTTTCATTTTTCCTTTATAAGGTGAAAGGAACACCTATTGACACTTTAAGAATTTATCATGCCATACCTATTGACACTTTCAGTACCGATTTAGGATATGAAATTTGAACATCTTTTATAAGAAAAGGTAGATTACAGAAAAAACATCATATCACTTGCATTTTACCAGATACATTAAATAAATCTCATCATTTTGACAAAAGTGTCAATAAGGGTTTCCTGTCGAATAGGTGTTATTCCGCCCTAAGTAGTTATATCATGGACGGGATGGGGATGAGACAGCCACGAAAATCGATTTTTGGCGAATATAATATTAGTGATCTGAGTGTCAAAACGTTGTACATACAATGTTTAAGTCCGATCTGACGTGGTTTTATGTCTAGTTAATAGATTCTTTTAAAACTATAAAGGAAACACATGTGAGTTTCCTTTATTTTCGACACGGTTCACACTTCTGTTTTTGCTATATTTTTTTTTAAATTTTCTTTACGACACGATTAGACTCACGTGTATTTCTTGTTTCTGAAAAGCAACATTGATTTATATTAACTCAAACGTTGTAGTACAATTTAGAGCAAAACCGCTATTAATAAGTAAGTAGGTAATATCATTTATAAAACATCAATCATTCCCTAAAACAATTTCCCATAAAGAATACCTAAACTTAACGGTAGGTTTAATGTAGTTAAAAAAAAACTTTCATTAAAAATTCCTTGTAATATACTACAAGAAATTGTTGAGACTGACCAGCCAAGAAATATTTAAACATTCCATACGATCTCTTTCATCGTCTCGTGGAGTGACTACGTGATGAATATCAGGTGAAAGATTAATCGAGAGTCTCGGTGATCGAATGGCTCAATGGAAAGGTGTGTGGGAAAAAGAAGTGTGCAGCAGACATAGTAAAAGATCCACCTGAGTGACTCAATAAAATTCTCATGGAGATATTTTAAGTGCTTCCTCCAATCCCGTTTTACAGCTGATCTCCTAAAATGTTCGCCAAGAAACGACAATCTCTTGCATACGCGTCACTCTTTCCAACGCTACGGATGCTGCTTGCGTCGATCTTGAACTTGATCTTCATTTGGTAACCCGCAAGACCAACAAAAACCTCATCATTGTCACTAGGTTGATCATCAGTAGAGCAAGTCAAGTGAAATGGTGTGTTTCATCATCTCTAACGTGATCTCCCCGCTCTGCCTTATTCCCCACCAAAACCATATTTCCAAGATGTAGGTGATCAAGTTGTGCTTCGAAGGTGTGCGTTGGAAGAAACATCTTTCTTTCGCCAGCAATGTTGCTCCCTTTCAAATGCACACAACACTTTGTTGCTCGAAGTCTCGAACAGATCAAGCTACATATTTTAATCCTTAGAATTTAAATTGTATATGTTTGAATACTCTCCCCCTCCCAAACAAAAAAAGTGTTTTGATTAATTTTTCCGAATTTCAAAGATATGTGAAAAATTACGTAATGCTGTGTATATTATCGTTCTAGGACACTCATTCTATGATGCAATTGTTTCGAGTTCGAATCCTCTTTTGGTCACCAGAAATGTTTCTAGCGATTAATTAAGGGTAGCGGTAAGGTTACATTGGGAAAAGTTAACGAAAGCACCCTACCTCAGACACACTAAAGTTATAAACCAGTCAAGTTATCTTCATTCATATCTCCGGTTGTGCTAAAGTTAGGGGAGAGTGTGACCTGTCGTTAGAAAGGTCTCGACCTCAGCTACAACACACCAAATTTAATTGAAATCGAAAATGA
This sequence comes from Phlebotomus papatasi, assembly GCF_024763615.1. Taxonomy (NCBI): domain Eukaryota; kingdom Metazoa; phylum Arthropoda; class Insecta; order Diptera; family Psychodidae; genus Phlebotomus; species Phlebotomus papatasi. Next base: position 34,594,490 of record NC_077222.1, read on the forward strand.
TAATGTCGAGACGTTTGACATTGCAGTTCCGAAAATCGATTTTTCGATTTTATAAGCCCTATAGTCGTACAAAGTTTAAATATTTTGAAGAGTTATAGTACTTATCGAGACTTTTTTAGACCCAGCTATAACATCCTCAAATTTGAGACCGATCCATGCGATTGAATCTAATTTATTAATGAAATAAATGCGTCTGACATCATCAACTTATAGCCACCCATAAGGATTTAACCTTTGCTGAGAACGCTTGTCGATTTTTTTCTTCAGAAGTGGTTATAAGACGGGACAGGAGGACACCCACGGGTAATGGATTTTTAATGGATATTATTTTCGTAAATAATCAGTGTCGAAACCTAGTCTACATAAAAAGTTTGGATCACGATCTGACGAGTGGTATTTCACCTCGGGTTGATTGTAAAGAATCTTAGCCGATCGAATTTCAAACGATTCGATTGTTGTTAATTCTTCGTGGATTTCTTTTCCGAAATATACACTTAAGTCTTGATCTTCCTAAAAAGATCGCGCGAACGAGACTTCCAAAGCATCATTGAAAATGATCCTTAACTTGAATCACTGAAGTGATACTTTACGGTAGGACTACCTTCATCATCAAAGTCTCCCGCTGAAGAGCATTCTTTTGGACATTCCCGATGAATCTTTTGTAGTATTTTTAAAGTATGCTGATAACCCAAATTGTTTCATTCACGCCTTGGAGTTTTAAAAATTCAAAGATCACTTTGGAAAGCCACTTTTGACTTCTCGTTTTGTCCGTATGGCGCCTGAAATACTTCCCGTTTGACTTTCGAAGTGTCTCGAATGTCAGAATGTACTTGTCTTTGCTTTATTGCAGAGAAAATGAAAGCAACAATGATCATTTTATTATAAATTCCTTCATAATAACTGAAAAATACTTTTAAAATGCTTTTGAGTGGGATATTTCATAATTTTTCCCAAACTTGTGTGAAAGTTCTGATTACAAGTTCGAAATTGAGTTTGGATTTTTCGAACATTAACGACTTTCTCCAGTTAGAATGGGAAGAATTACTTCCCTCTAATGGTATTTTCCAGATGAAACATATTACATTGTTTTAGAGAGTAGTTTTCTAGTCTTGGACAAAACTAAAAAGATCTGGAGGGGAATTCTGTAACGCTATGGCAATGCTATGTGACAAATTGGGTTCGAATCTGAGGAGAGCTTTTTCGAAAATGCGATTCTGTAGTCGTGATATTGCCATTTCAGCTGACGTGGCATTGTCAGAAGTCACATATTTGAGATTTCTGGCAATTCAAATGACAATGAATTTTGTTAAACAAATCAACCAAGACGTACTGTATTTTCATAAAATTATTAAGTAAAGGGATTTCATTAAAAATTCAATGAATTGCATTTTCGAACTCATATGATATGACAAAAAAAGCTCGATTGGCATTGTCAGGTCTCGAAATCACGCGTGACAATGCCATGAAAATTACAGAATTCCCCTACTGAACCCATAATTATTTTTTTAATTCGAAATTCAGGTTCCAGTATGCGACAAAGTGTTTTACACTTGGTCACCCGTACAAATACCATGATCTATTGAGGAGAGCAGTTTTGTACAAGAAACTCGCGTCCAATGACTCGATCGTTGCGGTGGGCTTCTTCAGTTGCCGAAGAACTGTTAGCCGTTGAAGACGTAAAAGAAATTCTCTTGAAAACCGCACGTTCATCGCGAGAAAGTTGCATGATTTTATTCGACTCTGTGGCGGGATTACTGTGTCATATTGTTAAGAGAATACAAATTGTGTTTATTTTCTTTTCTTTTTAACCTTTTCCCGTGTATAATGTACACAAAGTTGAGCTTTTTCTGAAGAGAACCATCAAGTGCCTCAGTGGTTTTTACCCCATATGTGAATAAGTATCTCACATCAAATTCACATCGTTCTCAAGTGAGGAATTTGGAGGAAAAAGTGCAAGACTTGGCAACAACTTTACGATCATTTTGGAATATTTTGCATCACACCATTTATAGCTGGGATTGGTGGTTGATATGTCTGCTCCTTCAGACTAACGAAATTGCTCGAAAGTTATCCAGATACTCATCATAAGAGCTTGTAATCCGAATCCCATTATTGTGAGTGAAATACTTTCATTTACAATTCTTTCTCCCAAATGATCCATTCAATCTGCAATATTGCTAAGTCATTTTCCAGACGAAAGACGTTTCAATAAAGAGCCACTTAACACTTCTTTTTCTCACTCTATTTCGAAATAATTTGTTTGGGGAGAGAAATTTAATTAAATTCATTAAATGATTTATATATACTTTAAGTACACCTAGAGAATGCTTAATTGTGTGACATCATAGTTGAGGAGAGTGTCTCTAAAGTGAGTTTGGAATTAACATAAAACCAATGTGACGACAGGTGAAGAAAATTTCATGAATAAATATTCACTCACTAAAAAGAAATTGCCAATAAAATAGTCTTTCACATTGAAAATGTGTGACCTTTTTCTCGTGAAGCTCCCACAGTGATGTTCCTTTTTACAGTAACAGAATTTGCAATATCGAATGAATGTCATGAAGGTATTAAATCAAAAAATAAAATACTAAATAAATTTCACGGAAAACGATTAAATTGAGGAAAAATGAACACCGTTAATTTTTTTTCATGTATTAAGAAGCAAGCAGTGAATCCTATTAAATTTTCAAACTCACTGCATTTTTCTGCATTTCCTCTTGAGGAATATAATACACAGCAAATAGCCAATAAATTATCACACATTATTTTCATTTGAGAGAAATTATGAGGGAATTTATTATTTATTTATTATTTATGGTGCTTCTTTTCACATTAATGTTGTAGACCGTGAAAAATCAATGGTTTTTCCTTTACTTGATTCTCACCAACGGCAGATATTGCATAATATTTGAAGAAATGGAATAAAATACCATTGAAATGTGTAAATTGCCCTTTGCTGGATTATTGAATGGAAAATATAAACAAGAAAGCACGAGGAACTTATTGTTGTCAAGTAATTTTCTTAATTTTTTTACACGAAAAGTATAAAAGATTTAACAAACCAACCGAAAAGTCTTAATTGATACATTCAATACTCAAAGTAATTAAATATTTTGACTATGGCCGCTCAACTGGTACTACATTTTTAAGGATTTAAAGAACTCTTTTTTCTGTAAAATGAGATGATTGGAAGATGAAATTCCATAAAAACTTGTACTTTCAATTGAGATTTCTCTCCAAATGCGAGCAAAATCGCATTAAATTAGAAAAAAGTAAGTTTTTCATGCAATATTAACCCAGTTCCTGTCTTTAAACACGCAGTGCTTACTAAATAAAAGTAAGTTAATAATATAATCTTAAAGACTTATTCGCAAAAAAATCTATAAGTTTGGTCAGGCAGATTTAAAAGTTTATATGTAATGCCTTCAATTATGTGAATAAGGTGAATACATCGGATATACAAATAGACACAACAGTTCTTATTCTTAAAACGAATCAATTAAAAAACGACCGGACTCAGTAAAATAAGCTTTCGCTTTTTTAAGACAGTAAAGCATTATTATATTTACTTTATTCTATTATGATTGATTAAACAATTAAAAATAATAAATAAAAGCTATTTTAATTAATATAACTAGACAGTAGTTATTATTATGCTTAATGTCTAGGATAGATGTACCTTCTTCGTAATATCCTAACTTTATAGGCAATCGTAATTGTCAATTGATTTAAATATATGATCAATATTATTCTTACTGTATTTTTCACTCTGTTTTAAAATGACAGAAATAGAGATAAACTGGGGCAGTATATGAAGCAGTTGTGAATAAGGATACCTATAGTATCTATGAATTCATAAAGGTTTCATCCTCTGAAGCCTATAATATCTAATTTAATTTAATCTAATTTAAAAATCGCAGTGATTACATTTACCCCATATTTACTTGCCCCAATTCCCCCTATACTTACACTGAGGAAAAAAAGAGGCTACGATTAACTTTTTTCGTCATAACTAACACGTTTCGGGTATAAATCTATATCAACATTTTTTAATGTTAATTTTACACCTTTTGAGCGTTAAATCAACTTGAAAAAAGGGTAACTTTAACTCATAATACACCTGAAAAGGGTAATATTTACACAGATTTCGGATCAATACTGCATGGTAAAATTAACATTTCAGGAATGTTATTTTCGAATAACATTACGGACATCTTAATTTAACCCTACGGTATTGATCCCAAATCGAGGTAAATATTACCTTTAGGTGTATTAGTTACTCTTTTCATGTTAATTTTACCCCCAAAATAGTGTACAATGGAAAAATATTGATATATTTTTACTCCTAAAAATGTTATCGTTATGACGAAGAAAAGTTAAACGTACCATCTTTTTCTCTGTATACTGACGCAAATGAAAGCATAAATTTATTAAAAAATAGTTGTATTATACATACTACATAAAATTAAAGTTTTATCCGTTTTATCTATTTTCGATATTACTCTAAATTAAATTAATTGTCAGTTATCAAAAAAATGATTAATTAATTATAAACAAACTAAATGTAAATATAAAAATTTTTACATTAGGGATGAATATTAAAAAAATTAAAAAAATACGTAAAGGATTTTTTTTATTTCACGGGTGTTTGATAGCTGCCAAAGCTGGGAAAGCTAAATATACTTGCAAGAAATTAAATAACATTAGTTTTGTTTAAGTTTGAATAACCATACGTATGCGTTTGCCGTTGACTTAGCATGGATGACCAGACTCCGGAGCAAAGCTATAGCGGTGCTAGTAAATTGTTGTTATTATTATTATTTTTTATTTTTATTATTATTATTGTTATTAGTATTATTATTCTTTAAATAAATTTACCAATATTATGCCCAACGCACAATAACTTTTGTTTGTAAACATGTTTTCAAAATTTCCCATGAGAATGAGCGAGATGACTAGATCTAGATCTCACTCACTCTCATCGAAATATCAAAAACATGTTTACTAAACAAAAGTTATTGTGTGTTGGGCATTATATATAAATATTCACAAATATTAAGAAATGTTTTCCTGAATAAAAACTAAAGTCTGACTTTATATAAACAAAATTTTTCGAGAATTTGAAATTTACGAAAGAATCGAAACTTATTTCAAACGGTTGACGAATACGACTTTATAGAACCATCCAGTTATTTGATCTTGTAAAAGTTCTATAAAAAAGAAGATTTAAAAAGAAATTAAGCGCAACGCACAATAAACCTATTTTTGAAATATTAGTGAGAGTGAGTGAGATCTAGATCAAGTCATTTTGATCACTCTCACAATTTTGAAAACATATTTACAAATACATTAACTTCTGTTTGTAAATATGTTTTTGCCCAACGCACAATAATTTTTGTTTTCTAAACATGTTTAAAAAATGCTTATGAGAGTGAGCATGATGACTAGGGGAGACTGGGGCAAAACTTGTCAAAACGCATATTTAATTCTTTCACGAGCTCTGAGAAAACTTAAACGTTTTATAATGAGCATATTCTTATAGGAAATTTACTGCTTTACAACATTGCAAAAGACTATTTTCCTCTATTTCGAAAGAAATGTGATTTTCGAATCATTTTCTAAAAGTCGATTTTGTGGAGATTCTCAAAATTGCTGGGGCAAATTTTGTCAGTCTTCAGGTAATTTGTGACGTTTTACTCTCGCAAACCTTAAAAACATCAGATAGACATAATTTTATAGGAAATTTATGCCTCTACATCTTTGCCGAAGTTAATTTTTCTCTATCATAACGAGAAATGTTCTTAAATTGAGCTAATCAGTATTGATATTTTCTGTAAGCCATTTTTCCAAAAATAGGACTCAAAATTTCATTATTTTTATTTTACATAATCTTTCCTCGAATTCGTTGAAACTTTGTTTGTTTCAAGCCTCAGTCTCTTTTATTTTATAAAATAGTGAATATTAAAATTTTCGTTATGACAAATTTTGTCAGTGTCCCCTGGATATAGATTTCATTCATGAGCAGCGCACAATAACTTTTGTTTGTAAACATGTTTTCAAAATTTTCTATGAGCGAGAGCGAGATGACTAGATCTAGATCTCACTCACTCTCATTGAAACCTCAAAAACATGTTTACTAAACAAAAGTGATTTTGCGTTGGGCATCACTCTCACTGAAATATTAAGAAAACATGTTTATAAAATAAAAGTCATTGTGTACTGAGCATTACATTGTCTCCATGGCTATATTAGAGTTTTCTATTATTTTTATAAATAAAAGCCTTAACATTTAGAGGTGAATTCTAAATAATTAATTCTCAATTAATTACCAATACTATACACAATCTCTTTTGTTTTGCGGAGGTAGAGTTCAATCACATTACACAGTTTCTAAAGAATGTTTACAAAACAAAACAAGTTGTGTGTTGCTCATAATTGGTTAAGTTAATTTTAAACTAGTTTTTCTCTTGTGCTACAATACATTACAACTGTGAAAACAAGAATGTCTTCAATGACTAAGTTATGTAGACAATGTAAGAAAAACTTCCAAGTCTGTGCCGCGTGCTTTTTGAGATGAATCATATGAAAATTACTATAATAAATTTATGCTGATGTCACAAAACTAGCAAGAGTCCAACCTCATTGAAATTGCATTATGCATGAGAGGAAAAGAAGTTCAAAGAGTGGTACTTAAGGCTGGTAAAATTGTGTCACAATTTCAATGATTGAGGTGGTGAAAAAGAGAACAGCGGGAGAGTGTGTGAGGAAAATGGCACAGTTCTTCACCGCATTTCAGAGCCGTTATACTTCTCAAGCACAATCATCAATTCTTTCACGTACATTTACCCGCGCATCATCGTCCAACAAACCCACCAATTTACAACTCATTGAACCATTTTGCCATGTGTAAAGAAAATTCTGCAAAATACTGTTATTTTCACTATAAATCTTACTCGATTAATCTTTTCCTTTTCTCGTATACCACACTAATGATATTATTGGCATTTTGCTCTTCAGATGAGGCTTTTTTTCCTACCTCCCGGCATGTGCGATCGAGACGATCTAGAAAACTCACAATGATTTTGCTTGAATGTAAAAGTGGCTAGGTATTAATGGAAATCAGTCGCAATTGAAAGTTATTTTATTTTCACTTTGACCATTTTAACCACGCGCAATTTATCAAGCTGCCCGCACACAGAGTGTAAATGAAAAAGAAGTTGCAATGATCATGCGTGCAATCTCAATTAATGTTGCATTTAGAGAGTCTCATCACCATGAGTGTACAGTTTCAAGTCAGCAGGTGATGATAATTGATGTATTATGGAGTTAAATAGTGCCATTTAGTGCAAAATATAACTTGTAACTTTTCCCGCTCAAAATCATCATCTACTCCGCGCCTATGAGAGTTGCACCGCTGCAGAAATCCCACATGGCTCGATGAAAGTAAACTTGATGCCCGTGAGCCGGGAAGGGGGAGGGCAAACCATCCAGAGAGTGAAATTTGAGGCGTTCTCCTTCACCTTTTTCGCCAACATTTCTCAATAGACACACTTTTTATCTCACTCTCTTTAAAATGGCTCGTTTTTTTTCTTCTTCAATGAATTTCTCTTTAAACAGACAATATTGGTGTAAATTTCCTTCTCAAACAAACCAGACATTCCATCATAATTTTCACCTCAATTCAATCTGTTCATTCATCAATGGATTGATTACCTCAACATTCATCTCTTCAACAGGAACACCTTCGATAAACGGCTGACGTAGAGCAATGAGTGCGATCGTTGGAGCCGCCAATGCAATAGGTGGAGCCGCCGTTTCGGCTGCCAGCAGTGTTGGATGGTTTGTGCCAGTACTTGTGGCGGCTATTGCCTACTTTCAGTATGAAGATCTTATGGATCCCGAGTCGAGACCCATTGATATCGACACATCCAATATGCTAGACGAGTATGATTTTATAGTGATAGGGGCAGGATCGGCGGGTGAGTTTTTACACGGTTTACCAAAAACACTATCTCACCTCGGACAATTGTCTTTCACCTTTAGGAGCCGTTGTGGCTAATAGATTGACTGAGGTGGAGAATTGGAATGTACTACTTCTAGAGGCGGGAGGAGACGAGACTGAAATCTCAGATGTACCTCTTATGGCAGGATACTTACAGCTTAGTAAATTAGATTGGAAATACAAAACAGAACCTCAAGGCACTTCGTGTCTAGGTAAGAATGTTATTTTCTTAAATCACTGATAAGCATTGATTTTATTGTAGGCGAAATTCGTAATATTTGGGGATGCAATGCGGGAATTTTTTAGAATAGATATAATTTTTGCATTTAAACCGAAATACCTTGGATTTGTTGGGACTGTTAGTGGTATTTTTACTAGTTCTTCCATTGTTTGAATATAAAGTTAGAGGAGATCGGAGCAGATTAGTCAGGGAAATGATATTGTTGGAAATGATATTGACACCTTCCTTCATTATCCTTGATATCTTTCACAATTTCATTCAAACATTTTTTTTCACAAATTAGGGTAGGGTAAGTGTGCCAAATCCCGGCCAGCTTGCAATTCCAGCCCCCTTTTTTTGTTCCTCAAATTTCCATGAATTTTTAGTTTCTACATACTCTAGAGATTATACAATACAAAAGAATAACAAAAAATGTAGCTTCGACAAACGAAATGACGTGAAAAAGACATTGGAAGAATTCCCGAAGGGCAAGGAACTATGAGAATGAAGGTGGCCGAAATAGGGCATCAAAGCTATGTCTACATTTTTATTAATTTTAAAATGTATTAAGAATGATTTTAGAGTAAATAAAGACGGTAAACTCTTTACAAGGTTCCAAGCAACACCCTTTCAGAAGAAAAAATTAAAAAAATCAATTTGTATTTAAAATATTACATTTCAAACTTGAGACTTTGGCGCTTGCATGCAACTATGCCGAAATTTGGCACACTTACCCTAAGTGTGCGAAGTTTCAGCATAGTTCTATGCAAGTATTGAAGTCCCAAGTTTGAAATGTAATATCGTCAGTTAAATCAGCATTTGTCGTAACTACCTTTAAACGACTTTTCAGGAGACGAAATCTCCAGTTCAGCTTTATTTTTCTTAAAAATGAGCCCCGAATGCGATACTTTTTAGTCAAAATAATAAAAGTGGCACTAATAAAATGTAAGTTAACTCGAGAAAAACTTTATAAAATGATTTAAAAGCTGAGATATTGAGATATATGTCCGATGAAACACAATAAGTTTTTATCGTAACTTCCATCGTTTATAAAGCCGTAGCTTTCAATGTATAGTGATAATAAGCTAAGCACCTTTATTTGACTAAATTATTCAATTAAACTCTTATCCCTGTCCCTAAAAGCTTTCATTTCATAAATTTTATTGAATGAATTTTGTGCGCCGTGTCGCTTGTTGTGTTTTGAATTAATGACAGGATTTTTCTCACTTTTTTCTCACAAATATTGAATTAAAATTATTTAATCTTGCATTATTCGTACTGTCTTTCGATATTTGGAAGAGTTTGTGAACGTTTTATTGCGAAATATTAAATTTTTGATGCAAATTACAAGCCACGCAAATGAGCAAAAGAAGATACGGCAAATGCTGATTACTGTAAATTTTGTGTGGAAATTTGTCGTAACTTCCCCAAAAATGGAAGTTACGACAAATTCTGATAAATTTTTCTTAATTAAGGGCACTTACGATAATTTTTGTTTAAAATAATTTTTATTGGGCATATGAAAGTTTCTGTTTCTCATATACGTTTAATAAACAAAATTACGCCGATTCTAAATATGTATATATCTCAAAATCGCAAAAATGAAGTTACGATAAATGCTGATTTAACTGACGATGTTTCTAATACAAATTAATTTTTTTGTTACTTCCTTTGAAGAAGTGTTGTTTGGAACCTTGTAAACATTTTATCAACTTTATTTTCTTTGGTGTCCAATTTCGGCCACCTTCATTGTCATACTTCCCTGCCTTTCCGGAACTCATCCAGTGTCTTTTCACATCATCTCGTTCGTCGACGAGCCACTTTTTGTTATTGTTTTGCATTGTATAATCTTTAGAGACTTTAGAGTATGCAATGAAAATTTGAGGAACAAAATAAGGGGCCGAAATTGCAAGCACCGCGAAATTTGGTACACTTACCCTATACGCAAATAAAAATTTTATTTTTGCTAATTTTTCTTCGAATTCTCCTAAATAACCTATCACCTTCCGTAGTAAAGTTCTGACAAATAAAAGCGGACTTACGATCATTTTAGAAATCGTGTTTGATATCGTGTATTTATAACTCCGGTTTACACTAAATCCGCTGACCGTTTTTGCTCGTTTTTCCTAATACGTTCGGTCAAATGACAGTTTAAAAAGTTTTCATACCGGTCAATTTGTCCGGTCTTGGTAGGTTTAGTGTTAATAGTCCAAAAATGGATAGATGAACCAAGGTTTGTTTATTGTAGATCAGATTCTTAACGTAAGCAAACTCGCATTGCATGCAAATTCGATTTGAAAATGAATTTGGGAGATGATATTCAGTAATTTTGATTTTTTGACAAAATATCTAGGATTTCGGGTAACTTAACTGATTTAATTTATTTGTTTTGGAATACGTTTATTTTGGAAACTTCATAGCCTAGACTACAACACTCTAAAATTTAATCCAAAATGTACAATAGCGTTTTTGAGAAAAATGGTTTAATTTTTTACGCTGTAGCAGCGACGTCAGTTCTGAAGTTTTTGAACTATCTGAAAGATGAATCCATAAACCAAAATTGAGGTCAAAATGCTAATTAGAACCGGAGATATAGGCCGGTCAATTTTTCAACTTTAAGCTTAAACTTTTTAACTTTAAGCTTTAACCCCTTATAGCTCTGGTCAGGGATGTCCGAACGACTTAAGTTCTTTTTTTTTAATAATTGCGCCACTAGCGGTGGTTTTATGAACATAAAATTTTTGCAATGTTTTTCAATTTTTGTGGCATTTTGCAACAGTTTTCCAAACCGCCCTCATTGATCAAATTCGGACCATTAGAACTGTTTCGTTCTATTAAAATTTTGAAAATTCAACTGTTTATAGATTAAATAAGAATTAAGCTAAAATTTGTCAAATTCAAGCTAAAAGTTTCTCAATAATTTATCCATTTATCCAACAGCAATGCAAGGCGGAAGATGTAATTGGCCTCGAGGAAAAGTCATTGGAGGTTCGAGTGTCTTAAATTACATGCTATATCTACGTGGTAACAAAAAAGACTACGACGCATGGGAAACCTTAGGAAATCCTGGCTGGGGTTATAAGGATGCCCTGTACTACTTTAAGAAATCAGAGGACAATACCAATCCTTATTTGACCAACACTCCCTATCATTCGACTGGAGGGTACCTAACGGTCGGAGAAGCACCCTACCATACACCTTTAGCTGCAGCTTTTGTTGAAGCTGGAGTTGAGATGGGTTACGACAATCGTGACATCAACGGAGAAAAGCAAACAGGATTTATGATTGCCCAAGGGACAACGAGAAGAGGAAGTCGATGCAGCACAGGCAAAGCCTTTCTAAGACCTGCTAGACTTAGGCCAAATCTACATGTTGCTATGCATTCTCACGTAACACGGGTAATGATTGATCCTGTCAGCAAAATTGCGTTTGGAGTAGAATTCATTAGAAATAGAAAAGTTCACTATGTAAGGGCACTGAAAGAGGTTATCCTGTCAGCAGGATCTATAAACTCTCCACAAGTCTTAATGCTATCTGGAATTGGACCAAAAGCTGAACTTCAGAAGCATCGAATTCCGGTGATCCAGGACCTTCAAGTGGGAGAAAATTTACAGGATCATATTGGATTGGGTGGACTGACATTCATGGTCAATCAACCTGTAGCAATTGTGGAGAATCGTCTGCATTCCATGTCAACAGTTTTGCAATATGCCGTATTTGGGCAAGGACCTCTTACGATTCTGGGAGGAGTTGAAGGGTTAGCTTTTGTTAACACAAAATATGCCAATGCTACAGATGATTATCCAGACATAGAGTTTCACTTTGTGTCCGGATCGACAAACTCTGACGGAGGAGTTCAGCTTAGAAAGGCTCATGGTTTAACTGAAGCATTCTACGATTATGTTTTTGGACCAATAAACAATAAGGATTCTTGGAGTATAATTCCTATGTTATTGAGACCGAAAAGTATCGGGTCAATCAAACTTAGAAGCAATAACCCTTTTGACTACCCTTATATTTATCCTAATTATTTCAAGGATGATTTTGACATGAAAACCCTGGTTGAGGGAGTGAAGATTGCAGTAGCACTTTCAAGAACTCAGTCTATGCAGAGATTTGGTTCGCAACTTACAGCTTACAATTTTCCCGGATGCCTTCATATCAAAATGTTCACGGACGCTTACTGGGAATGTATGATCCGACATTATTCAGTCACAATCTACCATCCAGTTGGGACTTGCAAGATGGGACCTTACTGGGATAGGGCTGCTGTTGTTGATCCACAATTGAGGGTGTATGGCATCCGTGGCCTCAGAGTTATTGATGCAAGCATCATGCCAAAGCTCGTGAGTGCCAATACAAATGCCCCCACCATTATGATTGCAGAAAAAGGTGCTGACATGGTAAAGGACTTCTGGATAAAGCGTAGTCAAATGTTTTAGCAAAAGTTCAAACTACGCCTTTAAAAGTGTAATCATCACTTCTGATAGTTGCTGTGAATTGTGATAATAAGCTACAAAAGAAATGCGCCATTTTTGTGTAACTAATGTGGCTCAGAACCTTATTTTTCTTAAACAAGAAACCTTCTAAAATCCTTAGTAATTTAACTTACAGAGGGATTTTAATTTCAACAAAAGTCTGACTGAGAGAACACTACTTAGGTTAATATGGTAATTTTTGTTACTTATTAAGGACAAACAAGAGATTGCCCATGAGATACACCAATCTATTAATTAGTAAATGAATTTTAAGAAATAAAATAAACTTTGTAAAAAAAAGTCTTTTTATTCAAGGCAATGTTATAAACTAATATGGCCCCAAATGATCCTCTTTTATCATATCAGATGCTTTCTCTGCCACCATTATCGTTGGAGCATTGGTATTTCCAGTGGGAATTGTTGGCATTATGCTGGCATCAACTACCCGAAGTCCTTTAACTCCGTAAACTCGAAGTCTGGGATCCACAACTGCCCATTTATCATATTTTGGGCCCATTTTGCACGTTCCAACTGGATGATAAATAGTTTGGGTATAATGGCGAGCCATGCACTTCCAGTAGTCATCACTAAGGTAAGGATAATGAGAACAACCAGGTATGATGAAAGGATTCAACGTAGCATTAAGAACTTTCATCATTTTCGTTCGTGAAAAATGATAGTACCCAAATTTCGCACCTTCAATCTGCAAAAAGCATTAGTTTAATTTGATTAACCTGATAAGACTTTAATGAAACTATTTTGTTTACTAGAACATTAAGATCGTGAGGATGATCAAAGTAATTGGGGTAAATCAGGGGATGATCGTAAGGATTTTTACTTTTCAGTATGATCCTTCCTCGACTTTTTGGCCTCATAAGAAGTGGTATGATCATAAAGGAATCTTTGTAAATGATATTTTCATAAACTCTAGCATAGTAATCATGTGACATCCCACTTCCTCTTTTGCTGTAAATCCCACCGTCAGAATTATCCGAATATGCTGCCATGAACAATTGAATATCCGGCCAATCTTCATGAGGATCTTGATATTTAGAGTTAATGAAAGCCATCACTTCGCAAGCTGGCATAGCATACAATGGTCCATGATGTTTGTAAATGAATTCTTTTATCGCATCTACAGTTATCAATTTTGGCATAACAAAGCTAAGACTATCCTCGGAGATGGGATTATGGATCAAATATGTTCCACCACCCATTGCCACGTGATCCTGCAGATTTTCTCCAACTCCCGGAGAATCGTACAACACTTCAATTCCATGTTTAATTAATTGATGAGCTGGTCCAATTCCCGAAAGCATCAAAAGTTGGGGACTTTGTATAGCTCCAGCACATAAAATTACTTCTTTTCTTGCATAGACAATTCTTGAATGGAAACCTTGTTTTGCAAAAGCTACCCCATAGGCAACCTTGTAGTGCTCATCGATGAGGATTTTCTGGACATGAGAATGAAGAGAAATGTGAAGATTTGGACGATGGGAAGCAGGTCTGAGATAAGCTTTAGCGGTGCTGCATCTTAATCCGTTTCTAAGGTCAAAGTATTAAAAGCGATGGAAATAGATTTAGTTCATTGTTCACGTAAAGCTGAATTTAATTTTAGTCTACCTGAGGGTACCCTGAGATCTGGCAAAACCATGCTGAGTGGCACCATTGTAATCACCATGAGGATTGAGAAGTCCCAACTCTGCAGCAGCAGTCAAGAAAAGCTCCATTAAGGGTGAAACAAATCGAAAATACTCCACACTGAGCGGTCCATGAACTCCGTGAAAGTAACTCTGGGCAAAGTGATGCTCATGCACACCTTCAGACTTCTTAAAATAGTGCAAGACACTTTCATATCCCCATCCGGGATTGCCCAGATGTTCCCATAAATCATAATCCTTTCGATTTCCCCGTACATAGAGCATTGCATTGAGAACACTCGAACCACCAAGAACTTTTCCGCGTGGCCACAAACACTGCCCATTTTCATTCATAAGGCAAAAATGGTTTGTTGGCTCTGTCACGTACTTCCAATCCAGCTCACTTTGCTGCAGAGTGGGAAAGAGTTGGGGAACATCGGAAATTAATGTCTCATCCGGACCTGCTTCGAGTAAAAGAACACTCCACTTGGGCACTTCACTCAATCTCGCTGCTAAAGCAGCTCCAGCTGATCCTCCTCCTACCACGACAAAATCGTATTCATCGTAAATCCCTTCAGCCGAACGATCTTTCACTCGATGGTAGTGATCGACGATATCATTTCGCTCAATCTCAATAGCTCGATTGAGCAAAAAGATGAGTGCAAATCCTGGACCATAGGTAACAATAATTCGCGCAGCGGTAAATAAACCCGAAAGTGTCACCATATTTTCACTTAGTCACGCCAACAATACAATAGACACTGACATAGAATTGGCCGAATTCCATTGCTTTAATTCATTTTTGCTTATGATCGCAAAATACCCATATTTTTGTCGCCTCATCAAAGGGCAATGTATTATTAAGTATATAAGAATTTTTGTTGCATCACATAATGTATACCATGCTGTTTTGCAATTACTATAAAAACTATTATACCTAATTAATACCTACAATGATAAATAAAAATAAAAATTAGTATCAATAAAATCTTTTAATTGTGACCTTTGGTGTTAGAGTTTTATTTAGATTACTTTGGGTATAGAGTAAATAGCTCCATGCTTAAAATCTCAGAGAATTCAGAACTCAGTCAATCTGAGATTAGTGGATAAACAACATTGCTCTTGTTGAGAAGGTTAATATTATATTATTATAGTAATAAGGAAAAGTTAAGTGATAACTAACAATATTTCTATGAACGGTTAAGGAACAATTCTAACATTTACTAAATAAAATTTATCTGTGATTTATTTTTGAAATGGATATGGAATTTACATTAGTTTAGGGACAGTAATAACCCTAGATTTTCGGTTTTCCTCAGGTTTTCTTTTCATTTCCTTGAATTGAAACACTAAAATTTGGCAGGTAGGGTTTTATTAAACAATATGAAATTGTTTAATGCTTAAATTAAACAATTTCATTGAAATTAAAAAAAAAAATGAGATGGCAAAGCGTATCAGGCTTTGCGAAGTGCTCGAACTCGCGAACTTAGGCGCTATACTTCAAAAGTACTTTCGCATCATTTATCGTGCAACGGTTCTAAACCGATTTTACCCGATTTATAAATCACTCAAAACATTGCCATTATTTTACTATTTGTACACTATTTTTCAATCAAAATATTTCAGTATTTTGATGCTTTGAACAGATTTGACCATATCTAGGCCGTCTTTACCTTTTCCCACCTAGAGGCCAAACAAAAAGATCTAATGAGGAACGGATAGTTTTTTTTGAGTTTATTGGGCGAACAATTTCCCTAAGTACTTAACTACTTTTTTTACTTTAAAGAAAACATTGTTAGAGGGCTAAATTGTGTCCCTGAAGTAAAATGACAACTAAATTATGTTCGCATGAGCTTTTGTGAATAATATAGTGATAATTTTGATCAAGAACATGTAAATATAAGGCGTTTCGAAGTTCAAAAAATTTAAGAGTTTCACATCTTATGCCTTTGATCATTACTGTCAATTCTGAGATAAAGTTAGTTTTCAGTTTAAAGTTATTTAACGACAAAATTGAAGATTTCCTTTTCTAAATTTATGTCTAAATTACGACTCACATTTTATGGGTTTACATAATAATATTCTATATTAAAAGGTTCTGCCGGAAAACAGTGGGGAAAATATTCTAATTCCGGACCTGATCTAAATGTGAATATTTTTAATTGAAACGTATCTATATGAATGGGATTTTGATTTACTTAGAGCACAAAGAAATAGATAATAAGATATTGATATGAATTATAAATAAAAAATTACTATTTTATTAAATAAAAGAAAAAGTCCGTATTCACACACGGAGTTCTAAAGAATATGTGGATCGTATTCTTCATTAGGTTGTTCTATTATAGATTTAAAATTAAAGACAACTTAAAGAAATTTCATTTCAGTCTCGGTATTGAGAAGTTTGATACTCCCTCCGTTTCATAATAAGTCGCACTTTTGGATTCAATTTTTGAGATTCAGGGAGAGTTTTAAAGGTAAATGCTTTGTATACTAGAAGATATCTCTTGTATGAACTATTGTCAACGTTTAGTGCTAATATTGGGGTTCAACCGTGATGGTAAGTTGAGGAACAAGTTTTAGAATTTTCTCATTTTCCGTATTTTATTTTACAAGATAGCAACTTGTAATGTTCGAAGGGTCTATCCATGTGTAAACTCTAGGATCATTAACAAGTCCATCATTTTTTGCCCACTTCTCTAGTTCTTTTCTAAAAACAAATGCTTTTAGTATATATTCAAAACGGCTTAATTGATCTCTTTTATTTTTGCATATGACTTAGATATTGTTCAGATAAACATTTCGTCCATATACGCTAATGACGTAATATCATTCCTTCTACCGTTTTTCTAATGCTAAACTTTTTTTTTTATTCAAAGTTTGAGCAATAAAAAGTAGCATAACGGAATTAACTATATTGATTCCCTTCCCCCCGTACATAATAAAAGTATAGAAAAAATACTAGACCGTAACGTTAATCGCAGTCCAATTTTCAATAATTAACTATCTACCGGAGCTTATTGAAAAAAAAAAAAAAAAAAAAACAGAAAAAGACAACTTTAACACATTTATTCCTCAACTTACCATCGCGGCAGCATATCAATAATAGCACTGAACATGGAGGATAGTTCATATTTAAGATTCCCTGACTAAAATTAAACCAATAACAAAAACATATTCTGAATAATTCTGATATTTTCCCCGAGGTGCAATTTTTTTTTATATGGAGGGAGTAGAGGTAGGGCTGCTTTGAACTGTGGGACTAGAGTGATATTCTATTTTTTCACGTATTACTAAATGAAGATCATCCTTACAATTATTTTATTTAGATTCACAATTGTTTTGTCAATGCAAATTACATCAAATTGAAATCCAGTTTCCTTTAGAAATATGCGACAAATATGTATTACAATGTAACCCCACAGTTCAAAGTAACCCAAACCCCTCCTGCATTTCATCATAAAAAATGGCATTTTTAAAATTAAATATTTTTATCAGAGAATACGTATCAACTTTTAAATTCAGATATAAAAGTTTATCTCAGAATTAGGGTAACATGAGGCAATTTGGAACCATTTACAATTTGGAACACTTCAGATTTTCTCACTGTTTCAGATGAGCATAGAGAAAACAAAGACTGCAAAATAGGCTAAAAAGACGATTATAAAGAAAAGGAACATAACTTTTCTCTTTGAATCTCTAAAACAGAGAGATAATCTCAAATGTCCCAATTTGTAAATGGTTCCAAATTACCTCTTTTTTCCTTAAGATCATTTATGTTTATTTTAGCCAGGGAAGAATATAATGTATAATTGATATTTTTCGATTTTTTTGCTTTGTAGATAAATATTGTAAATATGGAATGTCCATCAATGCATTGTGCAGCCCAAAGTACCGGGATGGTTAATCAATACCTTGCAGTCATGTTAAATTATCTGACAATGGCACAATGTTCTTTATCTGAACCCCAGATGTGGCCAAGGGACTAGGGAGACATTGTCATTGAAAAAGGTTACAAAATGTAACAAATTCAACTTGAAATTATTCATAATTTGTAATTAACAATTTTCCCAGGATTTGAAGAAGAGTACGATTTCATAATTGTGGGTGCGGGTTCAGCTGGTTCAGTTCTTGCTAATCGACTTAGTGAAAATCCACATTGGAAAATTTTACTTTTGGAAGCTGGAGGGGATCCCCCAATTGAGTCTATGGTAATCGAATAAGTTATATGACTATATTTCAAATAAAAATTTTAGTTTTCTTTTAATTTAGATACCAAGAATGTTTTCCTTCTTAGCCAAAAGTAAGTACGACTGGGGTTATAATGTAGAAATTTCGGAAAGAGCAAATCTATATTGTTTAAATGGAGCTTACTGGCCAAGAGGAAAAATGTTAGGTGGATCCAGCTCGATGAATGCAATGTTTTACGTGAGAGGCAACGAAGATGATTACAATAATTGGGAAAGACTGGGTAATCCAACTTGGGGATGGCGTTATGTTCTTCCCTATTTTAAGAAATCGGAAGGAAATAGAAATCCAGAAATTGCAAATGCTTATGGAAAATATTACCATTCAACTAAAGGACCACTATCAGTTGAACTATATAATAGTTCTGACCCACTCAGTTTGGATATTATAAAAGCTGCTGAAGAGTTGGGTTTCCAGTTTGTTCCAGATATCAATGGATATAACCATATTGGTTTTACATTATCTCAAGGAACTCTCAAGTCAGGAGTACGAGAAAGTGCAGCAACTGCATTTCTAGTACCCATAAAGAATCGACCAAATTTGCACGTTGTTAAAAATGCTCATGTTTTGAGTCTTGAAATCACTACCAACGGTGTTGTATCCGGGGTAAGGATGAATCTGCGAGAACAAAAGGAAGTAAAAGCTTTTGCAAAAAAAGAAGTGATACTTAGTGCAGGAACTATCAATTCACCACAAATTTTAATGTTATCCGGAATTGGTCCAGCATCTCATCTTGAAGACCTGGGAATTCCGGAAATTAAAAACCTTTCAGTTGGAAAGAATCTTCAAGATCATCCGCAGGTTGCACTTTTCATTCAAATGGATAAAACTAGTGCAAAAAGCGCAACTGTGGAAGATTTGTTTCAAAGCTATTTGACCTATTTGACACATCATTCAGGGATGTTTGCAAGTACGGGCACCGCAGAAACCATCGGATATATCAACACTCGAGATCCATCGGCAAGATATCCGGACTTTCAATATTATCACATTGGTTTCCAAAAAGGACAATCTGATGATATTATTACATTCGTAGAATCTTTAGGAAACAATGACGTTTTGGCTAATACAGCATCCGATGTGGTAAAAGACGGAACTGCTATTTTAGTACTCGTAACTCTATTAGAACCCAAATCTAGAGGAGAAATTCTACTTAGAAGTTCCGACCCAGTCGATAAGCCAAAAATTTATGCCAATTATTTGCAAGAAAATACCGATGTCGAATCATTCATTCGTGCAATTCGTTTATACCTTAAGTTCTTGACAACTGAATCGTACAAAAATCACAAGGCGGAATTAGTCGCTATACCAATTCCTGAATGTGATGCTTTAAATTTTGATAGCGATGAATATTGGGCATGTTATATTCGGTATATGGTAGGTACGTTATACCATCCAGTTGGAACAAATAAAATGGGTCCTAATTCAGATCCAGATTCTGTCGTTGACTATAAACTCCGTGTTAAAGGAACAACTGGTTTAAGAGTTATTGATGCCAGCATTATGCCTGTCATTCCAAGGGGAAATACAAATGCGCCAACAATGATGATTGCTGAAAAGGCTGCTAATTTTATAAAAAATCGTTGGGGATTTAGAATTTATCGTAGTAGATGGTCAACTCTTTCTAACAGAAAACATTTTTGGTTTAGACAATATAGCCGTAAAATACCTTATAGAATGGCGGAAAATGTCTGATTATATCAAATCAGAAACTCTATTTACTGTCTTTACTCGTAGGAGTGCCCTAGCTATTCTTTTTGGTTTTTTTTGCTTTCGGAAATTTCTTTTATCATATTGTGGTATGGTGAAAAATTTTGCTTAGAACTTCTAATCGTAAATTCGTTAACACTAAACCTATTGACCGTTTTTGGTCGTTTTTCCTAGCGCGCTCGTTCAAATGACAGACCACGGTATGTAGGATACACAACAAATTTTTCTTGGAAAAGACAAAAAAATTAAAACTTAGTCGCTGAAAAATATATTTCACTCATATTATAAGAAATTCATAAAGTTTTATAGAGACATTATACCGTTTAAAAATGTATTAATTTTAAAAAGTTTTTAAAAATGTCGATTTGACCGGTCTTGGTAGGTCTAGTGTTAAATTAATAAAATACTTAACTAACGAATAAATATTCTACACAGTAAGTTTTATGGAATTTTAAGGGAATATCAAATTTAATACACTTCTAAACAAATTGAGGCTTTGAATTGTTTGACTTGTGTTACGAAAATATGCAACGTACATCTATTTCTCCTTCATATTTTTGTAGAACAATTTTATTATGTTATAGGGTAAAGGCTCATAATTTTGTACAGTCTGCTTATAAGCATCGATTTTCCAAGTTTGAAGTGCGATATTTTCGATACTAATTAACTTTTTTTGTTACTCTCTTTTCAGAAGGATTGTTTAGAAACTTGGCAAGCTATTTATTATCTTATTTTTACTAAAATAAGCTTTAATACGTTTAAAAATAAATTGATATATAGAGGTGAATTTGACTCGAATTTTCGACAATTTGGTTATTAATTTGGACAACTTGGCTGTAAATTTGGACAGCTAATCCGCCTCAACAGGATGCCCATTGTTCTTCATTTCATGAACCAATCTTACCAAGTCCTCTTCCTGTTCATGTAAGGGAACCGTAAAATGTTACAAGAAGCCCGGAAACTTTCCATATCATTCATTAAAGTGAGTTGACTTGGGTACTCCAAGTACGTGCGGATTCGCTCATTCCCTGGCCTTTCCGGGAGCCTTTTAAGGCTTTTCTCACTACATCTCGTTCGCAGAGATGATGCTTCTTTGTTTCTCCAGGTATTTATACTACCTAGTCATCACAAAAGCTAAAACTTCACGAAATTTCGAGAGAAAAACACCTGTCCAAAATAAGGAGTATCTCACTGGTGAATCTCTTAGAAAATTTCCCATTTTTCACCCGAAAAATCTAATTCACAAGGCAAATCTCACTTCAGGTCAAATGTACAAATCACTACTAACGTGAATCAACACAATATTCAATGAATATTCAATAATATCACTCAAAAAAAGCGAAGAAAAATTGTTAGTACTTCACCACAGCTAAATAAGACTGAAGTAAACACGAAGTTCTGTCATATTTCTCGTAAGCAATTGCTCACACTGAATTTTCAACAAAGCAATTTTAACTCAAATCATATTCAAAATTTAACGTATTTAGTGTTAAAATCTTCCAAAAAGAACAAATATTTAGATAGAATTCATTATTCATCAAATATTGGAATAAAAATCCATCATTTTAATAAATTTATTTTTAGTGTCCAATTTTATCCTAAAAGTGTCCAAATTTAGAAACTGGACAAAATTAAGAGCCTTTACCCTATATAAAAACAAAACTTACTGCTAAAGATTCCAAGAACAATCTTATAACAAAACATATACATCATTGGCCAAAACATGTTGTATTGAAGAACAGATTCATATATTATAATGCTTCTTAGGAACTGCATCGGTACGTTAAATATAATATAAAATTATATATACAGAAGGTGTATTTTGTTTATCGTTTATATATTGGTTCTTCATCTACTCTGCAAAAATACTGTGTTATATTGGTGGACCAAATGAGTAGAATAAGGAATTTCTTAAATAAAATTTACATACTTGTTCTGTCTCATCTTTCGATTTCTGAAATACCCGCAAAAATTCCCAATTTTCTCAGTCATTCTTGAGTTCTTTAGGAATAAGCATCTTTAAGATAAACCTGTGTTTTGCGTGAAAGTTTCTAAAAGATTTTCGTGAAGAATACTATAAAAGTGCTACATAATCTTTAAAATAATACTATCTTTTCTTAATTTATTTAATACACTAACTCGAGCTTAATAATAAATAATCCGATACAGTTTCATAAACATATATACAGTTTCATAGACTCATTATATGTACTCTTTTAATGTGATATAAAAAAAATAGTTTTGGAAGTATTTATGTCTGTAAAATTTTTGAATGAAATTTTTATTGCACTACCATAGACAATTAAAACTTCAACATGAATGATTAATGCTCCAGACCAATAAATTTGCGATAAAAAAGAAGATTATTGAACTCGATTAATCGCTCGTGGCACAGACCAGACATTTTAGTTCATCACCCCAAAAAAAATTTGAATAATTCATGAAACTGGAATTTGAATAATTCATTGGTTTATGAAACTGGAATCTCTCACATCCGTTTTCGGTTGTAGACTGACAAAATACATACTTTTTGAAAATTTTGCCGAATCTGGAGAATTGAAAAAAAAATCAGGAGAAAAATCGACCGGAATTCTTAAAATGGATTGCTTTACTTCGCCATGTGCAAGCTTAAGTACCGGAGCTGTAAATACGTATCTTTCACTCCTTGTAAATTTCTTATCCGTTTCGCAATGTTCTCTGTCACCACCGGAAATGTGGCCAGCAGATTACGGAGATATAGCTATTAAAAGAGGTAATAGTTTTATGAATTTTTAAAAATAAACGTTATAATAAATTTTTGGTTAAAGGATTCGAGGAGTATGACTTCATTATTGTGGGTGCCGGTTCGGCTGGTTGTGTCCTTGCAAATCGTCTAAGCGAGAATCCGAATTGGAAGATTTTGCTCCTAGAAGCAGGAGGAGATCCCCCAATTGAATCAGCCGTAAAATCAAATTTAAAACAAAATATCATTGCTTGAATAAATATTAAAGCACACTATCCATTTGTAGATACCTAGGCTGTTCTTCTCTCTGCAAAGAGCACCATATGATTGGCAGTATTATGTTGAACCATCGGCAAACTACAGTCTTTATTTTGCAAATGGTGACTTTTGGCCTAGAGGCAAAATGTTAGGAGGAACAAGTTCAATCAATGCAATGCTTTATGTTAGAGGAAACGATGATGATTATAATAATTGGGAGAGACTGGGTAATCCAACTTGGGGTTGGGACAATGTTTTACAATATTTTAAGAAGTCGGAAGGTAATCGAAATCCTGAAATTGCTGATGCATTTGGAGGATATTACCATTCAAAGGATGGACCTATGTCAGTAGAATTATACAATTCAGACGAACCTATCAATCAATTAATTGTTAATGCAGCTGAAGAATTGGGTTTCAAATTTGTATTGGATATCAATGCGAAGAAAAATATTGGATTTACATTTTCTCAGGGAACTCTCAAGTCTGGCGTTAGAGAAAGTGCCGCTACCGCATTTCTAGTTCCTGCTATGAATCGACCTAATTTGCATGTCGTTAAATATGCTCACGTTTTGGATCTTGTGATCGACAGTAATGGAGTAGTTTCCGGAGTTAGGATGAACTTGCGAGGAGAACAAGAAATAAAGGCATATGCAACAAAAGAAGTGATTCTAAGTGCGGGAGTAATAAATTCTCCACAAATTCTAATGTTATCTGGAATTGGACCAGCTGCCCACCTTCAAGACATGGAAATACAAGTCATTAAGAATCTCCAAGTTGGAAAGAATCTGCAAGATCATCCAACGGTACCAATTGTTTTTATGTCAAAAGGCGAGCCTGTAAATCCTAGTGATTTACTACGAGCATTTTTCCAATACTTGACAACACATACTGGGTATTTCTCTAATATCGGAGCACTACAGACATTGGGTTATGTCAATGTTCATGATCCTTTTGCAAAGTATCCTGACTTTCAATACTATCACATAGCATTTCAGAGAGGTCAAGTGGATGATATTATGGAACTTTTTAGAACTGTTGGATATATTGAAGCTTTGGTTGAGGCTGCCGGAACTGCAGTCCAGAATTCTAATATTCTTATTATACCAATCGCATACTTAACAGAGAAGTCAAGAGGAGAAGTATTGCTCAGAAGTGCTGAACCAACTGAAAAACCACGAATTATCGCCAATTATTTATCAGAATATTCCGATATAGTGGCATTTATAAAGGCAATTCGGTTATACCTGCAATTCTTGAATACTCAAAGTTTTAGATCAGTGGAATTTGAATTAATGGTAATTCCGATTCCTGAATGTGATATGCTAGTCTTCAATAGTGATGAATACTGGGCTTGCTACTGCCGATACATGATTACAACTATCTATCACCCCGTTGGAACTTGCAAAATGGCTCCTGACTATGACCCGGATGCTGTTGTTGACTATAGACTGAGAATTAAGGGCATCAAAGGATTGAGGGTCATCGATGCTAGCATTATGCCAGTTGTTCCAAGAGGAAACACGAACGCACCAACAATCATGATTGCAGAGAAAGGAGCCGACATGGTTAAAGAAGATTACGGTTATGTTGCGTAAAATGAAATGTCTATTCAGCATTTGAATTAATCATTTTGAATATGTATGATTTTGTCTAACATTGCCTACAAATTCTGATAAAGAATAGAATTTCTGGATTACTTGTATGAAAATCATTAAACGACTCTTCAAGTTTTTAAAATATTTG
The DNA here is from genome assembly GCF_024763615.1 of Phlebotomus papatasi. Classification (NCBI taxonomy): domain Eukaryota; kingdom Metazoa; phylum Arthropoda; class Insecta; order Diptera; family Psychodidae; genus Phlebotomus; species Phlebotomus papatasi. Next base: position 34,619,516 of record NC_077222.1, read on the forward strand.
TAGAAAATATTATATTTAGCCTTAAGTGGAAAGATATCATTGCGTTGGAAAATTCATATTATTGGCACCGCTATTATTTTTAGAAGTGTGAGACAGGATGTTTAAGATCTGTAGCAGTCAAAATCCCGAATGTTCAAAATACTGAAGGGGATGAAATTATGTAGAGGAAAGTATTTAGAATAATTTCCCAAGACACAGAAGATTTCCATTTGCCTGTTTGACTTTTAAGAATTCGGGATTTTGGCCCATTCGGGATTTTGGCTTTCGGGATTTTGACAGGGACCCGTTTAAGATAACAAATAGAACATAGTTTTGGAATCATAACAAAAGGAAACGAAAGAAATATATAAAAGTTAGATATCGCATTCAATGGTTTAATTATGGAGTGTTCCCCTTACACCCTATCTATGTCAACGTCTTATGCTCTTTGACTTCTGGAATTTACAGCCTATAAGGACGAGTGGGTCAAACGTTAGGGAGCAGAATATGTCCTTTTTGACGTTTTAGAGCAAAACATAATTTTAAATCCACAGAAAAGTTATGCAAACCATTGTGGCTGAATCAAATTCAGGACCTAGCATGAGATCGCCTTGAGATTCACAGTGAACACCTCCTTGAAGTGGCGGAGGATCGGCAGACGTGGGCTGCTAGCCTGGATGTCCTAAGCCCGCGACTTTAATAGGAATAAGCGGTTGCAAAAGATGATGAGGATGACAAACCTTTGAATGTGCGTAAGATTTTTTCGGTCAGAAAACTGAATATTTATGTAAATTCCTCAAAACGTGTAGTGGCCTTTATGAACAAACCGAACAAAAGACGTATAATATAATTTCTGTCAAAACCTTAAATTTACGAAATAACAAATGGAGAATAGAATGCAAAAATAAGGGTGTTTTTCTCTGCCATTGAATTGAGATTGTTCATAAAAGTTATGGTTTGTTTATTATAATTTGTATATAACTACACTTAATAAAAAAATTTAAGATAGACAACTGGAAAAAATTGATAGCCGAATGTAAATGCAGGTGTGATGACAGAGTCAAATATACTAAAGGGTGTCCCAAAAATCACGCAAAATTTAAATTTAGCGGCATTTCTGAAATAAAGGTCCGCAACGAATAATAAAAATACCACGTGACAGTTTATAGATCAGGGTTTTTAAAAAAAATCCATCACTAAATGCCAGACCAACGCGTTTTTGTTCTTAAAAAATATTTTAAAAAAAATTAAATAATTTGGTTCGAGGATTGGTCAGAAAATTGATTTATCTTCGTCAACTATGAAGAATCTAATTGAAAAATTCACAGAATTGGATCAATTGGGGAGGCTAAATACACTTGCCATCCAAGAACAAGCCCTTCAAATGATTAATAATATTGAATCAGTGTATTATCTGAAAATAAAGCTGATCAAGCGTTACTGTTACTGGCATTTGATATCGCGACATGATGACGAAGTTTATGAAGCCTAAATTAGAGGATTTGTTCATTAATAAATTAATTAATTATATGAATTCATTAACATTGAGGACATGTGGCTTTAGCATGATAGTGTGACATGTCATATAGCCTATGAAATAATGTAATTCCTGCACAAGACATTTCCTGATTGTAATTTTCTCTATTGGTGACTAGAATTGGTCCCTTATATTATGTAATTTTAAACCACAACATTTTTTTTTATTCGGTTATTCGAAGTAACAAGACTAATGCCCTGGACACACTTACGACTAAAGTCCAAAGACGACTAAGTCCATTCATAGCCTAGTCAATTCGTGACACACTACAAACGAGGCTTAGCATTCATTGGTATCCACAAAACATAGCTTTTGTGGGTTTTTATGTAGATATTTTTATTACAATGTAAGTACATGTACTTTATTTGAAATGATACTATTTGTAAATTTATATCTCAGTTCACGTGCAATAATTAATGTTGATTACAATTATTTGTGAGGTGGAAGCTATCTCGCGACTTAAGCCAATTTAGGCGATTCAAGTGAATAATTCTTGTTGTTATACGTGAATTATGAAGTAAATTTACAAGTAGTTTTATTTTAAAATGAGTATTAGTGCATTTCAGTAGAAATATCTGCATAAAAACCCACGAAAGTTATGTTTTGTGGATACCAGTGAATGCTAAGTCTCCTTTGTAGTATGTCAGGAACTGACTTGGCTATAAACGAGCTTAGTCGTCTCTGGACTTTAGTTGTAAGTGTGTCCAGTGCATAAGTCAACATGTCTACATCCACCTCTGTGCATTAACCCATTCAGTCAATGTACCAGAAATAGTAGGTGAGATTGTTAAGAATCTCACCTAATACTTGAGATAGAATGTTCATATTTTGGGATTAATTTCCTACAGATTAATAGATGCATTTTTTGAAAAGAAAAAAAATATCTATTTTGGGGGCGAAGGGGTTCGCCCTCAAACACACGTCTTAACGGTAACTGAATTTAAATTCTGTGCATTAATTCATTACAAACTCTATTGCTTTAAATAGAGTAACTATCCAAGAAAACAAATTGGCAACCAGAATTCAAATCAGGAAAGAGGCTAATTTTAATAAATTCGACGGGATGTCGAATTTTCCGTCCGCAATTTTGAGCAAAAATTTTGCATGACCTTCCGCGAAGCAAGAAAACAATAACAAAATGTATATTCATCTCTGTAGGACTATTTTTCCCAAGGAATTGAAGAACTAAAGTTACTAAAAATCCATTCCCGACAGCAATTCGAGTATCAGTTGCCCAGGAATAAATCATCTAAAATCACTCAATTTGCGTATGATGTATAATACCATGGAAACGAATGGGTTAAAAGAGAAGTTTTAACACTGCATCATCGAAATTTAGGCACATTTGTCCAAAAATGTCAGGGAAACCTTCTACGAAAGGATTCATATGCCAGCAGAGCTATGGAGGTTAATTACTGAATGTGATATTTATTACATAAACCCTATCTTATGTAACCCTATTTTTAAATTTATAAAAAAATTTAACTAAGAAAAAAAAATTGTTTTTTATTTAATTTAAATCTTGCATAATTGATGGGACACCCTATATAATAAAAAAAACTTTTCTTGCAGAATACTATTTTAATATAAATTGTTAAACCTCTGAAAACAACTCAGTTCGGCATGAGATTCAGAAGACTCAATAACTCTCCGGAATAAATATTTAGAAACTGTGACTTTTGGCCGTGATATCCCAAATATAAAAATGGAGTGTTTTACCTCACCATGTGCAGACTTAAGTATTGGGGTAGCTAATCAGTACCTGGCACTAATGTTGAATTATCTAAGCATAGCTCAGTGTTCTCTTTCTGCTCCGGAAATGTGGCCAGAAGATTATGGAAATATTGCTATAGATATAGGTTAATAAGTATTAAAAACTATATAATATACAGTGCGAACACCTTTGTAAATGGTTTTTAATATAGGATTTGAGGAGTACGACTTCATAATTGTGGGTGCAGGCTCAGCGGGTTCTGTTGTTGCTAACCGTCTTAGTGAGAATCCAGATTGGAATGTACTTCTTTTAGAAGCAGGAGGGGACCCACCAATTGAATCTTCAGTAAGTAACGTAAGTTTTAAAATTCAGAAAAGTAACAACAGCTGTTTTTCTCAGTTTCCAGCACAAGCCGTAAGCTTGCAGGGAACAGAATATGACTGGAAATACCGTACAGAACCGTTAGATAAGTATTCAAACCACTGGCCAAGAGGAAAAATGTTAGGTGGATCTAGTTCAATGAATGGATTGCTGTATGTCAGAGGAAACGATGGTGATTATGATAATTGGGAAAAACTTGGTAATCCAACATGGGGATGGGATAATGTACTTGAGTACTTCAAAAAATCAGAATCCAATCAAAATCCAGAAATTGCCAATGATTATGGCGGACATTACCATTCACAAAATGGTCTACTTAATGTCGAGCTTTTTAAGGATAATCAAACAATTAATTTCGACATTATACAAGCTGCTCAGGAGTTGGGCTTTAAATTTGTCGAGGATATAAATGGGAAAGAACACATTGGATTTACGTTCTCACAAGGAACTGTGAGGTCAGGAGTAAGAGAAAGTACAGCTAAGGCCTTTCTAGTTCCTGCAAAAGACCGTCCAAATTTGCATGTCGTCAAAAATGCTCATGTCCTTGATCTTGAGATTGACAACAATGGTGTTGTGTCTGGAGTTAGAATGAATCTTAGAGGGCAAAAAGAATTGAAAGCTTATGCTAGGAAAGAAGTAATTTTGAGTGCGGGATCAATTAACTCTCCTCAAATACTGATGTTATCTGGCATTGGCCCAGAGTCTCATCTTCAAGAGATGGGTATTCCACTAATTCGCAATTTACAAGTTGGAAAAAATCTTCAAGATCATCCAGCAGTTTTATTTTTAGTAAAATACAATGATAATCGTGCCCAATCTCAAAGCGATTTTGCACAGACTTTATTCTCGTACTTAACTGAACATTCTGGAGCTTTTGCAACAATTGGAACTTTGCAAACTTTGGGTTATGTTAATGTTCATGAAGATCCTTTCTCTAAATATCCCGATTTTCAGTTTTATCAAATATTCTTTCAAAAAGGGTTAGTTGATGGCATTGCTATGACTTTCAGAAATATGGGTTTAGTTCAATCTGTTATCGACTTTGCAACAGCAGAAATTCAAAAATCTAGTATTTTTGTGGTTTTATTATCAAATTTCAAACCAGAATCCAAAGGAGAAATTTTATTACGAAGTGCTGAATCTACTGAAAAACCACGTATTATTCCAAATTATTTATCAGATTATTCAGATGTTAAAGCTTTTATTAAAGCTATTCGACTGTATCTCAAGTTCCTAAGCACCAAAACATATAAAAGTCATCAGGCAGAGTTGGCAACTTTTCCAGTTCCTGAATGTGATAGCTTAAATTTCAATAGTGATGAATATTGGGAATGTTATTGTCGATATATTGTATCAACTTCATATCATCCAACTGGCACCACTAAAATGGGTCCCGATGATGATCCTGATGCCGTTGTTGATTATAAATTGAGAGTTAGGGGTACAACAGGATTAAGAGTAGTTGATGCTAGTATCATGCCCCAGATTCCAAGAGGAAATACAAATGCCCCAGCAATAATGATTGGTGAGAAAGGGGCTGATTTTATTAAAGGAGATTGGACTCACAGTGATAATTAAAAAGAAAAAAAAATGTATGTTAATTCATAAAATAATAAATTTTGAATTTTAAGTTTATAGGTGTGTAAAAATGTATCATGGTTGACATAAAAAAGTAAAGTACTTCATTAATTTTTTAGATGTTTTCATGATAGGTCAGATATATCTATGATCGCAAAGTTTACCATTCCGAAGGGCTCATTTTCCAACCGATTTTCTGATTATTTTTTTCCTTTTGCATTCAAACCTATTCTATTCTCATTAAAATCATGTTTTCTACTTTATTTGGAAAACGACTCTAGCAATTTTTTTTTTAAATTCTAGAATAATGACTTCAGACAAAAAGTCTTTTTCAATGCCAATTGTTTAAGTACTCATAAAATTAATTCACTGATAATATGTTTTAAGGTTGCTTCAAAGCGCAAAGTCAAATCATTCAAAATTGAGCACTTAGCCAGTTTTCAATGTTCAAATAGAGTAGAACCCCGCTATAGGCCATCGCTCTATAGTCCACAATTTATCGAGCGTTGATTTCAAAACACTGATTTTTTAGGTTATGTTTTTTAGTACGCGACATGCAATGTTGTCATAATTATTTTAATATTTTTGGCAAACTTTATTGAGTAGTTGTGATAATTGTGATCCATAATGAAGAGAGCGAGGACAAGTACCACAATCACAAAAGAAAGTGGAAGCCGTCGATGCAATTTCAATACTAAAAGTCACTGATAAATTTAAAAAATGACATGGACTATAGTGCGACCCAAGTGTCAGATCTGGAGCCAAATATGGACTATAGCGGGGATCTACTGTAGTTTCCTGGTAATTTTAAAATAGAGAACTCAATTTTCTGAATTAGAGCATTCAGCGAAGTTGGAGCGTTTTGTCAGATCTCTTTCCTAAAACTATAAATTCGCAAATTGATTGATGACCAGGAGAGTAAAGAGTAATGATAAAAAATACAGAAAAATAGTCGTTCCTCTCTTTTTGAGTTAGTGAAAAAAAAATTTATGACACTCTCACATGTTACGACATTCAAATTTAAATGCACGCATCCAAAAACACTTAAATATAGTAATAAAGTTATTAATAGAATGTATAGCTTTAGTGGAAAATACTGGTTCTTAATCTCTTGACTTTAATATAAATCGTTGATCTCTTGAAAAGAATTCAGTTCTGTACAAGATCTCGAGGACTCAATACCTTTTCGGGATAAATATTCAAAGTCTTTTAGTTTTGATAGTGATCGTATTATCACAGACGTAATGGAGTGTTTTACTTCACCGTGTGCAAATTTGAGTACTGGAGTAGTTAATCAGTACCTGACACTAATGTTCAATTATTTAAGCATAGCTCAGTGTTCTCTTTCTGCTCCGGAAATTTGGCCAGCAGATTATGGAAACATTGCTATTCATAGAGGTTAACAAATAATACAAACTGAGTTCATTTAAATAACTTTATAAAAGGATTTTAATACAGGATTTGAGGAGTACGACTTCATAATCGTGGGTGCAGGTTCAGCTGGTTGTGTCCTTGCAAATCGTCTTAGTGAGAATCCGAATTGGAAAATTTTACTTTTGGAAGCTGGAGGGGATCCCCCTATTGAATCATTGGTACACCTTCAATCTAATAGATTTTATTAACATCTATATTACGGTTAAATTAAAATTACTTGTGCACAGATCCCGAGATTATTGCTGGACCTGCGGAGGACAAAATATGATTGGGAATATTATATTGAACCATCAGACAAATACAGCATTTACACTAGTATTTGGCCAAGAGGAAAAATGTTAGGTGGATCTAGTTCAATGAATGGAATGCTGTATGTCAGAGGAAACGAAGACGATTATGATAATTGGGAAAATCTTGGTAATCCAACATGGGGATGGGATAATGTACTTGAGTACTTCAAAAAATCAGAATCCAATCAAAATCCAGAAATTGCCAATGATTATGGTGGACATTACCATTCACAAAATGGTCTACTTAATGTCGAACTTTTCAAAGATAATCAAACAATTAATTTCGACATTATCAAAGCTGCTCAGGAGTTGGGTTTCAAATTTGTGGAGGATATTAATGGGAAAGAACACATTGGATTTACGTTCTCACAAGGAACTGTGAGGTCAGGAGTAAGAGAAAGTACAGCTAAGGCCTTTCTAGTTCCTGCAAAAGACCGTCCAAATTTGCATGTCGTCAAAAATGCTCATGTCCTTGATCTTGAGATTGACAACAATGGTATTGTATCTGGAGTTAGAATGAATCTTAGAGGGCAAAAAGAATTGAAAGCTTATGCTAGGAAAGAAGTAATTTTAAGCGCGGGATCAATTAACTCTCCTCAAATACTAATGTTATCTGGCATTGGCCCAGAGTCTCATCTTCAAGATATGGGTATTCCACTAATTCGCAATTTACAAGTTGGAAAAAATCTTCAAGACCATCCAGGAGTTATATTTTTAGTAAAACTTGATGAATCAACAGCTGAAAGACAATCTCAAAGCGATTTTGTACAGACTTTCTTCTCGTACTTAACTCAGCATACTGGAGCTTTTGCAACAATTGGAACTTTGCAAACACTGGGTTATGTTAATGTTCAGGATCCCTTTGCTAAATATCCAGATTTTCAGTATTATCACATATTTTTTCAAAAAGGACAAGTAGATAATATAATTACTACCTTTAGGGGTATGGGTTATGTTCAATCTGTTATCGACGCTGCAGTAGCAGAAATTCGAAAAGCAAATGTTTTTGTGGTTTTTCTCTCAATTTTGAATCAGGAATCCAAAGGAGAAATTTTATTACGAAGTGCTGAACCTACTGAAAAACCACGTATCATTCCAAATTATTTATCAGATTATTCAGATGTTAAAGCTTTTATTAAAGCTATTCGACTGTATCTCAAGTTCCTAAACACCGGAACGTATAAAACTCATCAGGCTGAATTGGTGACTTTTCCGATTCCTGAATGTGACAGCTTAAATTTCAATAGTGATGAATATTGGGAATGCTATTGCCGATATATTATAACAACCGTTTATCATCCAACTGGAACTAATAAAATGGGTCCCGATGATGATCCTGATGCTGTTGTTGATTATAAATTGAGAGTTAAAGGTACGACAGGATTAAGGGTAATTGATGCTAGTATTATGCCACGAATTCCACGAGGAAATACAAATGCTCCAACAATAATGATTGGTGAGAAGGGGGCTGACTTTATTAAAAAGGACTGGAGCAATAGTAAGAATTAATATGCATCAAATTTAATATCGAAGCTGTAAACACGTATCTTTCACTCCTTGTAAATTTCTTATTCCGTTTCACAATGTACTTTTACCACCTGGAATATGGCTAGCAAATTACGGGGACATAGCTATTAAAAAAAGTACTAAATTCTAAAATTAATCTGCAAAATATTTAGTGCATGTGATATTCGTAATCTACTGGTGTTATAAAACGTATAATACAAAGTTTGGGCCTGATCCGCCTGATCTGACGAAGTGGATCTCGAACGACAAAAGTTGAGATTGGATCAGTTAATAATGTTAAGAGTAGAAGAACCGTGAGATTATGAATTCATTGGTGATGAAAATGAATGGGAATCAGTTGACGATAGTGTCACCACTGCAGACGGGAGTGATAATTCCAGTTTTCGTGGTTTTCCAAGATGATCCGTAAAGGATCGCTGTCTTCCATAAAGGCCATTTAAAGCCCGTTGCTTAATCCTTTAAGGACAATAGGGACACAGTTGTCCAACAATTTTTTTCCTACGGCCTTCTAAAGACATCTTTTGCTTTTGCGCTATAAAATTAGAAAAAGTTATTTTTTCTAATTCTCAATTTTTGACCCTCTCGTCCTCAAACGGTTAAAGTATTTTAATTTTATGTTACGGAATTATCTCAAATCAGTTTTCCTTGTGGAACAGTTTTTTATACAACACTGGTAAAAATAAAAGGATCAAAATGAAACGTCAAATGTTGAATGCACATTTATCATAATAGAACATGTTAATCTGATTCATCCTTTGCAAAAGGATTAAATTTGGATCAATTTGATCCTTTTATTTTTATCAGTGAATAGTTTCACTGCAATTTATTGTTTAAGATTTTATGGACAATCATATTTTGTCTTAGACACTGATAAAAAAACAACTTTCAAAAATCACTGATGGCAACATATTATAATGTTACAAAAGATACATATAATAATAAAAGACTCAATAAAAACTACATTAGTATGTTAAATATATATAAAATTATATGCAAATAATTATGTATATTTTATTTATCGTTTATGTTCATCTGTTAGTTCTTTATCTACTCTGCTGAGAGACTGTGTTATATATTAAGGAATGAAATAAGTAAAACAAGAAATTTCTTTTATAAATTTACATACTCGTTCGGTCTCATCTTTTAGGTTTCAAAATACCCGAAAAACTGCAAATTTTCTCAGTCACTCTTTTATCCTTAAACAATAAGCATCTTTATAAGATAAAACAGTGTTTCCCGCGAAAGCTTCCAAAAGTTTTCTGTAAAAATACTTTAAAATTAATAAATATACTTTAAATTATTAACTTTAACTATAAATTTATTTAATACACTGATTTAATATAAATATAGTTTCAAAAAAATAAGAAATAATTTCACTGGCTCATATAATATAATTATGATAAGATTTTGCCAGGGGTCAGTTCTTTCGGATTACCGATGCGTCCAGTCCAGGCCAAAATTGGGCCCCTTATCCTTCCCCACTCCTATTCTATCTTATCACTGGATACAAGTAGCCGCTCAATATCACAGCTCTTTGGGCAACTAGTGCCGCTACTATATCACAGCAGCCCATCTTGGTGTGTGTTTGGGATCAGTGACAGCGAATATTTGTATCGACTGAAGTAACGCTTTCATGTCGAAACTCGTTTTTTTTGTACCAGCCTCTATTGTTTAGGCGGTTCACTTTTTTGTCAATATGTACCATTGGTATTAGGGGAGACCGGGGTACCTATAGCCAGGGGTAGAATTAGTCAGTGGATTTTTCTCGTTTTTCTAAAAATGTACATCGAGCAAAGTATTTTTTAATGAAAGTAGGAACACATCCCCATATTGCCAAAAATATTTATAAGTCTGATCCAGTTATCCTACAATTTAGAAGCATTTTTATAAAATGGGTATAAAATTGTAATTTTGATGTTACAGCTTTTGGACCAGCATTTGGTTTTCTGAGTTTCTAGTCAAGATTTCATAGTTTTACCTCGTTTATGGTTTAATAAACCTAATTAAAAATATTTTTCACTTGGATAATTATTATCCAATTTTTTATATAAACCGATAAAGACTGAAACAGACCTCGGAACAATTGTAGCCCCTCTTCCGTGGCGGGCCAAAACTATCATTGATTTTTCACTAATAGATGGAGAATTGTTAGATGAAAAAGTACTATTGATATTCCAAGCAATATTGCCATTTGTATGAGCAACTTGAGAAATAGATTTTTTAAGGATGTTTGCATCAATTTTGTCGCAATTACAAAAATATCAAAAAAAAAGTCGGCTAAAGCCTTTTTCTTTAGTTTTAAATGACATATTTAGCATCAGTGGGCTTCAGTGTATCAAGTAAAACAATATTTGGTATCTCTAATTTGAAATTTCGTCCATAAAACTGGTGGCAATTAGTACCCTGAAAGTGGCTATATCTACCCAGGCCGGGGTACGTATAGCCAATGTGTCATACTTTTTTCATTATCCTATCTAGAAAAAGTCAAGGATTTTAGAGCTTTGAACTACACTGTTTCATACAGCCAATATCCTAATGCTATTTATGAAACATTTAAACTTTAGACAAACCTTAACATTTTTTTAACAAGTCACTCGAGAACAAAAAGCTTCATTTGCTGGTTAATTCTACCCCTGTCTCCCCTACTATTAATTTATTCACTAGACGAATTCAAAGCCGATATGGCATGAGAAATCTTTTTCTGCTGCTGCTCAGATTTGAACCCAAGACCTCACAGTCATAGAGCCACTACTCTATCCACTGACCCACTTGTGGCTCCTATAATTATGATACTTCAGACAATAATAATGTGAAATTAAAATAATTTCGAATCTCTTACTTGTAAAATTCAATGATTAGGGGAAGTGGGACTCTTTTCAATAGGTTCGGTTTAAAATTTGTCTTTTTCTTCAATTTTTAAACGGAACTAGATCTTAAAACCTTAATTCCATAAGCCAATTGTAAACTTAAATTACATTATTATATTGCCTTAATTCCTTTTTAAAATAGGAGCAAAAAATCTAATTTCAAAGGTACGCAAATTCAAATGTGTCCCATTTCCACCTAATGTTAAAATAATAAATTTCCGATTAAAAAGAAGATTGTTGAACACGTTCAATTGATGTTGATACCAAACATTTAAGTTCATCAGCGTACAACATTTGAATAAACTAAAATTTCCCTGTCCGTTTTTGGTTGAAGATTGATAAATTAAAGACGAAAAAAATAATCAGGAGAAAAAAACAGGCGAAATTTTCAAAATGGATTGTTTTACTTCGCCGTGTGCGAGCTTAAGTACCGGAGCTGTAAACACTTATCTTTCACTCATTGTAAATTTCTTATCCGTTTCGCAATGTTCCCTGTCACCGCCGGAAATCTGGCCAGCAGATTATGGAGATATAGCTATTAAAAGAGGTAATAGTTTTATGAATTTTCAAAAAAAAAAAAATAACGATGGTTTCTGTGTTAAAGGATTCGAGGAGTATGACTTCATTATTGTGGGTGCCGGTTCGGCTGGTTGTGTCCTTGCAAATCGTCTAAGCGAGAATCCGAATTGGAAGATTTTGCTTCTAGAAGCAGGAGGAAATCCTCCAATTGAATCAGCCGTAATTAATCAAATTATACAATATTGACAAACATGGCATAAATAATAGTAAAGAGCCTTTTTCCATGAAGGTTTTTATATCTCATTTCTTTCTTCTTCTTCTACAACTTAAATATTACACTTACTTATCCTAATTGATCATATTTCATATACTTTTCTATTCTTTCTAATATCTACTATCACTTTTATTAAATCTGTTGCTGAAAGTAGTCACTGTTTTTCATCTCTCTCTTATGAAGCTTTCGGAAAAAAAAACTGTAGTTGGAAATAATTAAAAATAAAAAAAATGTAAATTATCCATTTGCAGATACCTAGGCTGTTCTTCACATTACTGAGGACACAGTATGATTGGCAGTATTATGTTGAACCAGCAGCTAACTACAGTATTTATTCTGTACATGGTGACTACTGGCCTAGAGGTAAAATGTTAGGAGGAACAAGTTCAATCAATGCGATGGCTTACGTTAGAGGAAACGATGATGATTATAATAATTGGGAGAGACTCGGAAATCCAACTTGGGGTTGGGACAATGTTTTACAATATTTTAAGAAGTCGGAAGACAATCGAGATCCTGAAATTGCTGATGCTTTTGGAGGATATTACCATTCAAAGGATGGACCTATGTCAGTAGAATTATACAATTCTAACGAACCTATCAATCAATTAATTGTTAATGCAGCTGAAGAATTGGGTTTCAAATTTGTACTGGATATCAATGCGAAGAAAAATACAGGATTTACATTTTCTCAGGGAACTCTCAAGTCTGGCGTTAGAGAGAGTACCGCTACCGCATTTCTCGTTCCTGCTATGAATCGACCTAATTTGCATGTCGTTAAATATGCTCACGTTTTGGATCTTGTGATCGACAATAATGGAGTAGTTTCCGGTGTAAGGATGAATTTGCGAGGAGAACAAGAAATAAAGGCATATGCAAGAAAAGAAGTGATTCTAAGTGCGGGCGTAATAAATTCTCCACAAATTCTTATGCTGTCTGGTATAGGACCAGCTGCCCACCTTCAAGAAATGGAAATACCAGTCATTAAGAATCTCCAAGTTGGAAAGAATCTTCAAGATCATCCAATGGTACCAATATTTTTCAAATCAAAAGGTGAGCCCGTAAATCCTAGAGATTTACTACAAGCATTTTTCCAATACTTGACAACACATACTGGGTATTTTTCAAATATTGGAGCACTACAGACATTGGGTTACGCCAATGTTCATGATCCTTTTGCAAAGTATCCTGATTTCCAATTCAGTCACATACCATTTCAGATGGGTCAAGTGGATGACATTATGGCCTTTATTAGAACTATTGGTTATGTGGAAACTTTGGTTGAAGCTGCCGGAACTGCAGTGCAGAATTCTAATGTTCTTGTTATACCAATAGCTTACTTAACAGAAAAATCAAGAGGAGAAGTATTGCTCAGAAGTGCTGAACCAACTGAAAAACCACGAATTATCGCCAATTATTTATCAGAATATTCCGATGCAGTAGCATTTATAAAGGCAATTCGGGTATACCTGCAATTCTTGAATACTCAAAGTTTTAGATCAGAGGAATTTGAATTAATGGTAATTCCGATTCCTGAATGTGATATGCTAATCTTCAATAGTGATAAATACTGGGCTTGCTACTGCCGATACATGGTTACAACTCTCTTTCATCCCGTTGGAACTTGCAAAATGGCTCCTGATTCAGATCCAGGTTCTGTTGTTGACTATAGACTGAGAGTTAAGGGTACCAGTGGATTAAGGGTTATTGACTCTAGCATTATGCCAGTTGTTCCAAGAGGAAACACGAATGCACCAACAATCATGATCGGAGAGAAAGGAGCCGATATGATTAAAGAAGATTACGATTATACTACGTAAAATAGAATATCTTTCAGAAGAATTTAAATACTTATTTTGAAATAATCAGTATGATTCAGAGCAACAGTTGTTATGGGCCTTTATAACTAGAGAATAAATTACTGAATGCCTTAAGACCAGGCGAATTTTATAGATTGAATTGTTTGCAAAAGCATTGCTTAATAAGAAAAATAGAGAAATTAGGCAATATAGCTAAATCTTAGGTCTGAAGCCAGTTTTATCATATTTTTTGGTGCTAGAACTCCACAGAGACAGCTGTACATAGTCGTCGATTTTTAACCCTCCCCTCCTAAAATTTCCACTTTCAACTCCCAGGGAATCACTTTTCTTAATATATCGTCATTGTTAGAGGCGATTTCTTAGAATGATGTCACACTGTTTGACTGTCTGGTTGTCTGTCCCTCCGACTATCGCAACCCTAGAGGCCAAACGGTAAGAAATAGCAACTTGAGGCTTTCGGGGACCTCCACAAGTCGACCAAGGATCATTAACATGTCCCTCATTTTCCTGCCACCCCTCGGCTTGCCCTCAAAAACCCCATTTTTTAATCCCATTTTCTCGCGATTTTTTTTCGATTTTGGATATGTTAACTATATTTGTTTTACACACTGCTGATATAAAATTTAAAAAAAATCAATAATCATCGAATAATGTAATAAAAACAGATATATAAATCCATATAAAATAAAAGGCTTCACAAAACTGTATTCGTATGTTAAAATATACAAAATTATATACAAATAAGTATAGGCGTATTTTATTTATCGTTTATTGGTTCTTCCTTAATTCTTCAGCAAGATTTTTTGCATATACAGTGGCAGCCAAACTAATAAAATCAGCTCCGCAAAAACCATTATTTTACCTTTAGCATTTTTGTTTATTCCAATTCCTTGAAATAATTTTGATGCAGAAATGTTGAAATAATTATCTTACGCCAAATAAGTATTGTTTTGGCCGCTAGAGTTCTCTATTTTTCACAGAATACATCAATAGTGAAAATTGGTTTGAACAATACGATAAGACCACTTTCATTTAAATTAAAGAATGTGGTCTATAAATCGAATAAGTTTAAATAAAGCCATATTTAGAAACCATAAATGACAGTTTTACAATTTTTTTTTGGCCGAACTGAATTTCACTATTGACGTATTCTGTGTAAAACAGAGACCTCTAGCGGCCAAAACAACCCTTATTCTACGATTCTAATAATTTGAAGGTTTCTACTTAAGAATTATATCACTAAATTGGGAAAAAATACAAAATAAAAAAAAAATATAAGCTTTGCAAAGGGATTCTATTATTTTGGCCGCCACTGTATACTGTCTTATGATGAACGTAAATAGTATAACAAGAAATTTCTTAAATGATATTTACATATTCGCTCTTTTTTATCTTTCGATTTCTGAAACACCCAAAAAAGCTCCAAATTTTCTCAGTTATTCCTCAGTTCTTAAAGAATAAGCATCTTTATGTTGAACGTGTATTTTACGTGAAAGTTAATAAAAGTAATTTAAATTTACTATAAATTAATACTTCTTTTTTATTACGTTCATTTACCACACTAATGCAAATATTCAGATAGAATTTCATAAATGTAATCAGTTTCATTATTTATCATAATATAAGATTTTGGATAACAACAATTGGAGTACGAATTTCGGATGTACTTGTGAAAATTTATCAATTTAATATCTGTAACACTTGCATACAAAATTCACACTAAGATACTAAATTACTAATGTCAAATAAATAAATATTTGCAATATTACGATTGTTGAACTCGTAGAATCGATTGTGATATAGAACAGACATTTTAACATCACCCTGTATCAAATGAATAATTCATAAACTGGAATCTTCCCATTCGTTTTTGGTTGTAGATTGATAAATTAAAGACGAAAAAATAATCAGGAGAAAAAACAGGCGAAATTCTTAAAATGGATTGTTTTACTTCGCCGTGTGCAAGCTTAAGTACCGGAGCTGTAAACACGTATCTTTCACTCCTTGTAAATTTCTTATCCGTTTCGCAATGTTCACTTTCACCACCGGAAATGTGGCCAGCAGATTACGGAGACATAGCTATTAAAAAAGGTAATAGTTTTATGAATTTTCAAAAAAAAGAAAATAAAAGTAACGATGATTTCTGTGTTAAAGGATTCGAGGAGTATGACTTCATTATTGTGGGTGCCGGTTCGGCTGGTTGTGTCCTTGCAAATCGTCTGAGCGAGAATCCGAATTGGAAGATTTTGCTTCTCGAAGCAGGAGGAGATCCTCCAATTGAATCAGCAGTAAAATCGAATTAAATATGACAAACATTGAAATGAATATAAATATTAAAGCACACTATCCATTTGCAGATACCTAGGTTATTTTTCACACTACAGAGGACAAAGTATGATTGGCAGTATTACGTTGATCCTTCAGCTAACTACAGTCTTTATTTTGCAAATGGTGACTATTGGCCTAGAGGCAAAATGTTAGGAGGAACAAGCTCAATCAATGGAATGCTTTATGTTAGAGGAAACGATGATGATTACAATAATTGGGAGAGACTCGGAAATCCAACTTGGGGTTGGGACAATGTTTTACAATATTTTAAGAAGTCAGAAGCTAATCAAAATCCTGAAATTGCTGATGCTTTTGGAGGATATTACCATTCGAAGGATGGACCTATGTCAGTAGAGTTAGGCAATTTCGACGAACCTGTTAATCAATTAATTATTAAAGCAGCGGAAGAATTGGGTTTCAAATTTGTACTGGATATCAATGCGAAGAAAAATACTGGATTTACATTTTCTCAAGGAACTCTCAAGTCTGGCATTAGAGAGAGTACCGCGACTGCATTTCTAGTTCCCGCAATGAATCGGCCTAATTTACATGTCGTTAAATATGCTCACGTTTTGGATCTCGTGATCGACAATGGTGTGGTTTCCGGTGTTAGGATGAACTTACGAGGAGAACAAGAAATAAAAGCATATGCAACAAAAGAAGTGATTCTAAGTGCGGGAGTAATAAATTCTCCACAAATTCTAATGTTATCTGGAATTGGACCGGCTGCCCACCTTCAAGAAATGAAACTACCGGCCATTATGAATCTCCAAGTTGGAAAGAATCTGCAAGACCATACAACGGTCCCAATATTTTTCAAATCAAAAGGCGAGCCTGTAAATCCTAGTGATTTACTACGAGCATTTTTCCAATACTTGACAACACATACTGGGTATTTTTCCCATCTTGGAACACTACACACCTTTGGTTATGTCAATGTTCACGATCCTTTTGCAAAGTATCCTGACTTTCAGTACTGTCACGTAGCATTTCAGAGAGGTCAAGTGGATGGTATTATGACCTTTTTTAGAACTGTTGGTTATGTTGAAGCTTTGGTTGAAGCTGCCGGAGCTGCAGTCCAGAATTCTAATATTCTTGTTATACCTATAGCTTACTTAACAGAGAAGTCAAGAGGAGAAGTATTGCTCAGAAGTGCTGAACCAACTGAAAAACCACGAATTATCGCCAACTATTTATCAGAATATTCCGATATAGTGGCATTTATAAAGGCAATTCGGTTATACCTGCAATTCTTGAATACCCAAAGTTTTAGATCAGAGGAATTTGAATTAATGGTAATTCCGATTCCTGAATGTGATATACTAATCTTCAATAGTGATGAATACTGGGAATGCTACTGCCGATACATGATTACAACTATCTATCACCCGGTTGGAACTTGCAAAATGGCTCCTGATTCAGATCCAGGTTCTGTTGTTGACTATAGACTGAGAGTTAAGGGCATCAAAGGATTGAGGGTCATCGATGCTAGCATTATGCCAGTTGTTCCAAGAGGAAACACTAATGCACCAACAATCATGATCGGTGAGAAAGGAGCCGATATGATTAAAGAAGATTACGGTTATATTGCGTAAAATGAGAGATCTGTCAGCATTTGAATTAATTATTTTAAAATATTATATGTGTGTTATAAGCTAACATTTGCTAAGAACCATTATAAAAAACATATTTCTTCACGCCTTATGCACAACGCACAATAACTTTTGTTTAGTAAACATGTATTTAACGTTTCAATGAGAGTGAGTGAGATCTAGATCTAGTCATCTCGCTCATTCTCATGGGAAATTTTGAAAACAGGTTTACAAACAAAAGTTATTGTGCGCTGGTCATTATATAAAAATCATTTAACGACTGTTTTTTTTATAAAACCTCTTGTAAAATCGTTAATTTTCGAAAATCATGCGTGAGTGAAACTTTCCGACCATCCTCTACAGATGCATCACGATAAACATAAAATAACAAAATTAAGTTTTGTCTCTCATTCATTCATTCGTTTTCCTTTTACATACAAACACAAAATATGAATTTGTGGGTGAGTGAATATTTTTGTGCAAAAATATACAACAAATTTGCAAACACCGCACCGGATCGATTTTAGTTTCAGTCAATAGTTAAGTCTTGGAATAAGAAGGTTCTTAGGAAGATATTTTGTAGTTGGAGGACATATCAGTATACAACACAGAAGAATTAAGTATCTAATAAACACAGAAGTTTATTGTAGATTGATTACTCAGAGACAGTTTTACTTTAAAAATAGGATTCTCGCTGCAAAATGAATAGTTTTACTTCGCCATGTGCAAGCTTAAGTACCGGAGCTGTAAATACATATCTTTCACTCCTTGTAAATTTCTTATCCGTTTCGCAATGTTCACTTTCACCACCGGAAATGTGGCCAGCAGATTACGGAGACATAGCTACCAAAAGAGGTATAGTTTTATAAATTTTCAAAAAATAAAAATAACGATGATTTCTGTGTTAAAGGATTCGAGGAGTATGACTTCATTATTGTGGGTGCCGGTTCGGCTGGTTGTGTCCTTGCAAATCGTCTCAGCGAGAATCCGAATTGGAAGATTTTGTTTCTCCAAGCAGGAGGAGATCCTCCAATTGAATCAATGGTAATTGATAAAGTACAAATAACAGTAGTAATTAAATAAACAATTTATGTTCAATATAGATACCGAGACTTGCCTTCTCATTCTTCAGAACTAATTATGATTGGGGCTACAATGAAGAAATCTCAAATGTAGCAAGTTTATACAGCCTGGATGGAAGCTATAGGACAGGAGGAAAGATGTTAGGTGGATCAAGTGGAATAAATACATTATTTTATGTTAGAGGAAATGAAGAGGATTACAATAGTTGGGAAAGACTGGGTAATCCAACTTGGGGATGGACAAAAGTTCTGCCCGTTCTGCCATACTTTAAAAAAGTCGGAAGGAAATCGCGATTTTGAAATAGCAAATGCTTTTGGTGCACACTATCATTCGACGGATGGACTTCTTTCTGTTGAACTATTTAATAGTTCTAACCCGCTTAGCATAGAAATCATAAAAGCTGCCAATGAATTGGGAATTAAATTTGTTTGAGATATTAATGCCAATCAGCATATTGGATTTACATTATCACAAGGGACTATCAAGTCAGGAGTTCGAGAAAGTGCAGCAATTGCCTTTCTAATTCCAGGTAGGGGGAACTGGGGCAGTAGTAAACAGGGGTAGTTGTAAACACTGTGATTTTTTCATTAATTTTAAGACTCCAGAGGATAAAACCCATAAGCATTCATAGATACCATGGGGATGTATGCACACAGATGAATTGGTCAATAAAATCCTAGTACTTTAAAAATAAAAATCATTTTTCTCGAAAATGTTAATATTTCGATTATTTTGGTCATTTGGATTTCCACCTAGAAATTGAGAACTGTGTAAAATAATCGATATGTAGCAATACCAGTTCTTTCCTACAACCTTTAGGGTTATATTAATGTATTTACTAAAGATATTGAGATTCTCAATTTTTTAAAAGAATTAACAATTGGACAGAAACCAGCATTTTGGGGTAGATGTAAACAGGCAATTTTCCTGTAATTGTAGATGTCGTGAGTATAGAATAAATGGCAGTTTTTTTTGTTTTCATGCGAAATTTCTAATTAATTGACTACAAAAAAATTGGTGGCTCTGTCTTCAATAAAAAGTCACATGATGTCAAAATATAGGGAAAATCCATTGAAAAATGTCTTTGATTTGCATGCTTTTAGTTTTTTTTTTGATATTTTAATTATTCTTTGTTAAAAGTGTAGTGATTTTTTGAAAATATACAGTCTTTATATATCTCTGAAGTAATTAAAATAATTGAAAGTGGTGCAAAGTTAATTTGAAGGGTGGAAAAAAGAGTGTTTACATCCTCCCCAGAAAGTGTTTACTTCTACCCCAGGTATTTTGTGAAAAGAGAAAAATGCATAGTGACACAAATTTTATTTTTATAGAAAACTCAATTGTTTTCCAGCATCCGCATTACCCTCGATGAATTGCCTATACCCAAGCGTAAAACATGAGATAAGAAAAATTTTCCAAAAAACCACTGTATGCTTGGAAAATCGCCTCAAATATGCATCTATCGAAAATGGTTACATGTGCCCCAGTCTCCCCTATGTATCGACCTAATTTGCACGTCGTTAAGCACGTCCATGTTTTAGATCTTGAGAGAATTTAAAGTCTATGCAAGAAAAGAAGTGATTCTAAGTGCTGGGGTTATAAATTCACCTCAAATTTTAATGTTATCGGGTATTGAGGAAGCTTCCCATCTTAAGGATGTGGGACTTTTCGTAATTCGAAATCTTAAAGTTGGTAAAAATTTACAGGATCATCCATATGTACCTCTTTTCTTTAAAATGGACAAATCAAGTGCAATAACCGTGACTCTACATAATTTTGTCCAGAGCTAGTTTCTCTACCTGACACAATGATTGTGTCACCTGTGACCCAGAAACAAAATTTTGATCCTCTCATCCTTAATGGCGTCTACACATTAGTAGAATTTTTTTAAAAAAAAATGCCTTTTTAAAGAAAATTTCCCCTATTCTTGTAAGCAGAAATGTCTTAAAAAAAAAGACATTTTTAAAAGGCATTTAGGGCAAACTACTCTCCCTTCGAACGTTCATGCCTATTATGAATATAAATTTATTTTACTTTTCCTAAGAGATTTCTACATGATTGTTACATAATTAGCAATAATTTATAATAAGCTAACTAATATTTAATAGAAATGCTTAAGTCTTGGGAGTACTTTCCTCTAAAGTTTTTTTTTCTTTTTTTTTAATATTTATCGCATACCAGCTAAAAGATAGGAGCCTAACAATGTCTCATAGAATTTTGATCAATTTATTATTATTTTAATAATGTGTATCAAGTCTTTATCATATCATCTATAAACTTAATCTAATTAAATTTATTTTTCCTTCTGATTATTATCCGGATCATAAATTTATCGTAAAATTAAGCCTCATCCAATAAGCCCTGTTCTCCTCTAAAAATTCTTTAGAGAGTGAATGATAAAATGCATAAATAAATCACTTATTAGCATACTGGTTTCACCCAACCAAGTTCTTTGACATCTGAAAATTGGTCAGTTAGAAATTTAGTTGGGTTCAAATTTTCGAAGAAGCAACATCTCAATTTGTGATAAGAGTTTTAAAATTAAAATAATTTGTGTAATAATTATAATAAATTTTAACTAAAAATTGTTTTAAATTTGCATATTAATAAATTGACTGTTCATCCTATCATATTCAATTTATACTGCTTCTCTACCGCACGAAAAAAAAACTATTCGCTATGAATTGTTGCGGATCATCTTGTGCCAATTTAAGCACAGGAGCCGTCAACCAATACCTCTCAACAGTCATCAATTATTTAACTATTGCACAATGTTCCATATCACCTCCAGAATTATGGCCAGCAGATTATGGAGACATTGCCATAAAGAAAGGTCTTTCTTACATAAATTGATTGTTTTTGTTACATTTTTGTTACAAGTTACTATTTTATAGGGTTTGGAGTATACGATTTCATAATAGTGGGTGCAGGCTCAGCTGGCTCCGTAGTTGCTAATCGTCTAAGCGAAAATTCAAATTGGAAAGTTCTTCTTTTAGAAGCAGGAGATGATCCACCAATTGAATCTTTGGTTAGTACGTATGTCCAAAATTGCTGAAAAATAGTAATAGTTGCTTTTTGCAGATACCTGCACTACTCGTAGACTTATATGAGACAAAGTATGACTGGAAATACTACATAGAACCATCAGAAAAATATAGCATCTATTCTGGTTACTGGCCAAGGGGTAAGATGCTAGGAGGATCAAGTTCAATGAATGGAATGCTTTATGTCAGAGGAACGGAAGATGATTATGACAATTGGGAAGCACTCGGAAATCCAACTTGGGGCTTCAAAGATGTTTTGCAGTACTTCAAGAAATCAGAAGATAATCATAATCCAGAAATAGCAAAAGCCTTTGACGGTTATTACCACTCTACTGATGGCCCTATGTCAGTTGAACTCTTTAAGAATAATGCAACAATGAACATGGATATAGTTCAAGCAGCTCAAGAGTTGGGATTCAAATTTGTCGAGGATATTAATGCAAAAGAACATATTGGAGTTACATTTTCTCAAGGAACTGTGCGATCAGGAGTAAGAGAAAGTACAGCTAAAGCTTTTCTAGTTCCTGTAAAAAACCGTTCCAATTTGCATGTCGTTAAAAATGCTCATGTCCTTAATCTTGAAATTGACAATAATGGAGCTGTATCTGGTGTAAGAATGAACCTACGAGGGCAAGCGGAACTGAGGGCCTATGCTGGGAAAGAAGTCATACTTAGTGCAGGATCTATCAATTCTCCGCAAATTTTAATGTTATCTGGAATTGGACCAGCGTCTCATCTTCAAAAACTTGGTATTCCGTTGATTAAAAATCTTCCAGTAGGAAAAAATTTGCAGGATCATCCAGCAGTGCCTCTTTTAATAAAATTTACTCCAACGACAATCTTTTCTACACAGGATTTATTAGAGACCTTTTTATTGTATCTAACACAACATGCTGGATATTTGGCAACTGTTGGAACACTTCAAACAATAGTAAATGTCAATGTCAATGATCCTTTATCAAATAATCCCAATTTCCAGTACTTTCATTCGTCATTATTCCAAAAAGGACAGGTTGATACAGCAATTGCTGTTTTCAAAATACTTGGTTTTAATGATTTCATTATTGACATTATACTAGAAGAAGTTCGACAATCAGATGTTCTTTTAGTGTCAGTAACTCACGCATATCCTAAGTCCAGAGGAAAGATTCTACTGCGAAGTGCTGAACCAACGGAAAAACCACGTATTATTCCGAATTATTTAGCGGAACCTTCTGATGTTGCGGACTTTATTAAAGCAATTCGTCTATATCTAAAGTTCTTGAACACTGAAGCTTATAGAAAGCACGATGCTGAATTATTTGTAATTCCGATTCCAAAATGTGATCTTTTGAGTTTTGGAAGTGATGAGTACTGGGAATGTTATTGTCGCCATATGATTACAACAATTGCCCATCCAGTAGGTACCACAAAGATGGCTCCTGATAGCGATCCTGATGCTGTTGTTGACTACAGACTAAGAGTCAAGGGTACTACTGGATTGAGGGTCATCGATGCTGGCATTATGCCAGTTATACCACGAGGTAATACGAATGCCCCAACTATCATGATTGGAGAGAAAGGAGCTGATTCAATTAAAGAAGATTGGACTTTTAAAAATTGAGCTGCTTAATTATAAATTGTTTACCTATCACAACTTATTGGATCGATTAATCTGAAGATTGAATAAAGGCAATGTTTGTCCATTATTATAATTTCAATGTTTTCAGTTGTGTTTTTTCTTTGATTAATATTTCAATAAAAGGTAACTCAATCCAACGATGAATTTTCCATTCTGTCACGGCTCAAGTCTTACTGGAACCTGGGGCAGTTTCAGGATTGTATGGTTTTGGAAAATATTATTAGGATAAATAATTTGTATATGAAAATTTTCAAATATTTAATACCTAAGGGCCTTGACAGACCTGAGGATTAGCCGAGAAACGGCTTAACGTAATTATATTAGAAATAATGGGTAAAATACATTTCCATCATTTTCCACTTAAGTGGTTTCTTGGCTTAAGTCGTAAGTGTGTCTAGGGCATAAGAGAAACTAGCTAGATTTAGTAAACTTGAACATATAGTTTATATTTGCTTGTCCAGTTAAAAAAAAAAAACAATTTCCTGAAATCTTCCCAACTTTGTCTAATAGCTACTTCTGCACAAAGAAACAGTTTGTGGTTTGTTCTTTCCAAAAAAATTATAAGAATACCACAAAACAAGCACAGTGGCTGTTTGGATCTTACAAAGAATCAGTCTTAAGTCGTAGATTTAATTTGTGCTTCTCTACGCTCCAATCTTATGGATGACTTTCACTTTACATAAGAATTCCAACAAAAAATTTTAAGAATGGTCATAAACTGCAATAGTAGCTTTACAAAGGCAATTAAAACATTTACACTCATTATAAAAAAAAATGTACAGCTTAAGAGCAGTGATAAGTGAAAATAAGCTTATGGCAATAGAGATTATTTACAGGCAACATTGAAGTACCAGCTACTTGGTGTGCTTGTTGTAACCGAAAATGCGTGAAAATTCCATTGTAAATTGCATTGAATGCAAATTAGTTGTAGTGGATATCATGTACAAGACCTATGAGGCTCAATACTTATACATAACGAAGTCGGTTATCTGAAAATTAGAAAATCTAAGCTACCGTAAATGCGGGTGACTGTCCCCTGCTGGTGACTTTGACACCTCCCTGTTTGTAAGCTTTTCTTTATTTATAGAACTTAAGAATGGTATTCATCGATCCGATCTACCATGTCTGATCGGTAAGGACCATCCTTAAGTTCTAGAAATAAAGAAAAGCTTACGAGCAGGGGGGGGGGGGTGATAGAGTCACCCGCAGGGGACAGTCACGCACGCTTACGGTACATTTTTAGAACTATGGTTTAGGTTTTATACGAGCTACCAACTTAAGACTTAGTCATATGTTTTAATTTCTTTCTTTTTTAACCAGTCGAAATTGTTTTGAAGATTTGGGCTTAAAATAGGATTATTAAGGACCTTAAGGGCAAATAATATATTAGATTCTGAAGAACCCATTGAACAGGTTACCATTTAGACCTTCGAGAACTAGGCTAAACTAGGCTAGTCTAAAGACGATCTAGGTTCACATCTGAAGTTTATTCATACAGCCCAACTGTTGTATTTCTCAAGAAAGCAAAATTTTTGGAAACACTTAGACTTTAGGATTGTATATTAAGAAGAAATGATTTAACACCGATTTTGAAAAATCATCGTAATTACTTGGTCTTTAGAAAAGCCCAGGCCTTCAGGAACTGGACTAAACCTCTAGGTGAATAACGCTTTAGGTCTCACGTTCATTAATTTTATATTGTATGATTTATAATCTACACTGAGTGAGTGAAATCCGAAAAAGTTAAAAATGACATTCCGGGAATGTTAAATTTACCCTGCAGTATTGATCCAAAATCGGTGTAAATATTACCCTTTTTAGGTGTATTAGGTTTTAAAGGTACCCTTTTTCATGTTAATTTTACCCTTAATAAGGTGTAAAATTAACATTAAAAATGTTGATATATTTTTACACCTAAAAAGTGTTAAAGTTCCGAGGAAAAAATGTTAATCGCACCCTCTTTTTTTTCTCAGTGTAGACATTTCCAACTCAGTGCTAAAGGTCTTAACTTAGTGCTATAAGGTAATGAGGATATTTAAGAAACTTTAACACTTCCTCATACCAATTTTTCTTTATGGATATTAAATTATATTCAAGTTCAATGTTATTATACTTTTTGAAAATAGCTACTATTTTGTTCAATTCTAAGTCATAGAAAAATCTTTTCCTGCTTAGGCCAACATCATGCGTGATTTAAATACTTCGCTCTCTAAAAGAAAATCAGTTTTTTTAAGTGTACATTTACGATCATTTAAGACTCATCTCAAGAACGGCTATAAAATAAATTGCTATTATTCACCTTAGCAAACATTAAGAACTCAAGTTAACAATCAGTATAAGCTAGATCACAATAGCATAACTTCAGTTAGTAATATCTTCTCAGAACGTCATAACTTTATTGTTAAATGTTCCACTTTATATGAAATACGTGTAATACGTTTTGTTACATTATTATTAGTATAGCTTCCATAGAAAATCTCCTCACTTGGTTTATTGGCGTAGAAGTTAATGTAGTTGTCTTTCGCAAAATATAAAAAAAAGACTTTTTTCAAGTGGCAACATTTCATATACAATACCTCATCAATAATTAGATCAAAAATAATTTTAAAAAAAATTAATAAAGAAACAGGAATAAAAATGGACTGTTTAACCCCAACTTGTGCGAATAATAGCATAGGAGTTGCTAATCAGTTTCTTCCTCTAGTCCTTAACTACTTAACTCTATCACAATGTTCAATTTCCCCGTCAGAATTGTGGCCGACGGATTATGGAGATATCGCCATCAATAACGGTTTTCAAAAATATCATTAAGGATCAGGACGATTTTTTTTTAAATAGATTGCGTTTTTCAGGTTTTGGAACATACGATTTCATAATAGTAGGTGCAGGGTCAGCTGGCTCTGTCGTGGCTAATCGTCTAAGTGAAAATCCAAATTGGAACATACTTCTTATGGAAGCAGGAGGAGACCCACCCATTGAATCATTAGTAAGACATAAAATGAAACTTAAAGTATGAAAAACTGAAAATTACTTTTTTTCGTAGATACCAGGGCATTTTCCATTTATTGCAAAGTCAAAATACGATTGGGTATATTATAGTGAACCATCGGATAAGTACAGTATTTTTACAGGCTACTGGCCACGTGGAAAAATGCTAGGAGGATCAAGTTCAATGAATGGAATGCTTTATGTGAGAGGAACGGAAAGTGACTATGACAATTGGGAAGCACTTGGAAATCCAACTTGGGGCTACGAAGATGTCTTGGAGTACTTTAAAAAATCAGAAGATAATCATAATCCAGAAATTGCAAATGCCTTTGAATATTATTATCATTCTACTGATGGACCTTTGTCAGTAGAACTCTTTAAGAATAATGCAACAATGAACATGGATATAGTTCAAGCAGCTCAAGAGTTGGGATTCAAATTTGTCGAGGATATTAATGCAAAAGAACATATTGGAGTTACATTTTTACAAGGAACTGTGCGATCAGGAGTAAGAGAAAGTACAGCTAAAGCTTTTCTAGTTCCTGCAAAGAACCGTTCCAATTTGCATGTCGTTAAAAATGCTCATGTCCTTAATCTTGAAATTGACAATAATGGAGCTGTATCTGGTGTAAGAATGAACCTACGAGGGCAAGCGGAACTGAGGGCCTATGCTGGGAAAGAAGTCATACTTAGTGCAGGATCTATCAATTCTCCACAAATTTTAATGTTATCTGGAATTGGTCCAAAGTCTCATCTTCAAGCAATGGGACTTCCAGTAGTTAAAGACCTTCCAGTAGGAAAAAATTTACAAGATCATCCAGCAGTGCCGCTGTTCATTACGTTTAAATCTCCAGGAGATTTTTCTCCGGATGATACGATAGAGGATTTCATCACTTATTTAACCGGACGTGATGGAGAGTTATCCACAACAGGACTTTTACAAACATTATTAAATGCCAATATCAATGATCCTTCTTCAAATGATCCTGATTTCCAATACTTTCATGTAGCATTCTCTAAGAAAGGTGATGTAGACAAAATTAATGCAATTCTGAATTTGCTTGGACTAAATGATAATATTATTAACATTGTAAGTGAGGAACTGAGTCAAAGTGCCGCTCTTTATGTGGACGTGACGCACCTGTCTGAAAAGTCCAGAGGAGAAATTCTTTTGCGAAGTATTGAACCAACTGACAAACCACGAATTATACCAAATTATTTAGCGGAACCCTCTGATCTTGAGGATTTTATAAGAGCCATACGATTGTACCTTAGTATCTTACAAACTGAAGCGTTTCAGAATCTCGAAGCCCAATTTTATGCTATCCCAATTCCAGAATGCGACATTTTGGATTTCGAAACTGATGAGTATTGGGAATGCTATTGTCGATACATGATTACTACACTTTACCATCCTGTAGGAACTACAAAGATGGGTCCTGACAGCGATTATGATGCTGTTGTTGATTATAGACTAAGGGTTAAGGGTACTACTGGTTTAAGAGTCATCGACGCTAGTATCATGCCAGTTATACCAAGGGGTAATACAAATGCACCTACTATTATGATTGGAGAGAAAGGGGCTGATTTTATTAAAGAAGATTGGAGTTTCTAAAATTAAGTTAATTATAAATTATAAGTAATTATTCATTGTTTTGTTGGCTTTGGAAAATTTGTCAAATTTCTTGTCAAGTATTCAAAATAAAATATAAATATATAAATGATTCAAAATAAAATATAAAAAAAACCGAAGAAAAAAATGTTTTCATTACCAACCCTTTGGTAAAACCACAAATGTGACATTCTACAACATTTAGAAACACAATCACTTCGTGTCGAGAGCTTTTACTGTAAGTCTTCAAAAATATTATTTCCATTTTCGAAATTTTGGTATAAAAAATTTTGAAATGACTATTTTCACTTTAAACTGTTGAACTCTCCTTAGGTCTGACCCGACCGAACTAGACAAGCATTTATCTTTTGTCAGTTCACTTTTGTTTGATGAGGTTCTTAGACCACATCCACTAACTGATATCGTCTATATATTTTTCGTACACATTGCAATTATTTAACAAATACTTCTAAATGCGAAATTTAATTTTCATTTTAGGAAAGAACAAAGTATATAAATCTCTTAAATTTATTAAACATTTCTTAACAAGGGGAAAGCGCGCTGCCTTCGGACGACTCTAACTTCGGACAACTCAATTTTTTTCTATCTTCTTAATGGATTTGTGACATGGATCTGTTCATGATGTTTGAGGCGTTAGACTAGCTATTGAAATATGATATTAAAGTGGGTTAAATTGTTAAATTCATTAAATAGATTTTGAAAAAAATTGAACTGATCGAAGCTTGTGTTGTCCGAAAGTAGCGTGCTTTCCCTTACTTTCATTTTTGTTTACTTAAGCTCAAAGGCCATAAAAGATGTTTTTATTCGTCTTCTCAAGATTTACCACTGCACGAAATTATACACATTTCATAATTATCTTTTAATGAACCTGGTACCAGAATTTGTCTTTTTATCAACCGAGTTTATTAAACAATTATTCATAATTTATCCTAATTCTTTGCAAAATTTTTATATGTATACGGTCATAAGTACACCTGTCAACTTAAAAACTGATAAGATTACAGTAAAGAACAAGAAGTAATGTCCATAAAAGCTCACAACGAGTTATTTAATATTAACAATCTCCTCGAGTTATTCGGACTATACCGTACAGAAGTGAAGCAAAAATTCAAGAAATTCTAACTATTCCTTTTAACTAAAAACGTAAATCACCCAGGAAAGTTGTAAAAATATGGATTGTTTAACCCCACCTTGTGCGAATAACAGCATAGGAGTTGCTAATCAGTTTCTTCCTCTAGTCCTTAACTACTTAACTCTATCACAATGTTCAATTTCCCCGTCAGAATTGTGGCCGACGGATTATGGAGATATCGCCATCAATAACGGTTTTCAAAAATATCATTAAGGATCAGGACGATTTTTTTAAATAGATTGATTTTTCAGGTTTTGGAACATACGATTTCATAATAGTAGGTGCAGGGTCAGCTGGCTCTGTCGTGGCTAATCGTCTAAGTGAAAATCCAAATTGGAACATACTTCTTTTGGAAGCAGGAGGAGACCCACCCATTGAATCATTAGTAAGACATAAAATGAAACTTAAAGTATGAAAAACTGAAAATTACTTTTTTTCGTAGATACCAGGGCATTTTCCATTTATAGCAAAGTCAAAATACGATTGGGAATATTATAGTGAACCATCGGATAAGTACAGTATTTTCACAGGCTACTGGCCACGTGGCAAAATGCTAGGAGGATCAAGTTCAATGAATGGAATGCTTTATGTGAGAGGAACGGAAAGTGACTATGACAATTGGGAAGCACTTGGAAATCCAACTTGGGGCTTCAAAGATGTTTTGCAATACTTCAAGAAATCAGAAGATAATCATAATCCAGAAATTGCAAATGCTTTTAGAAATTACTATCATTCTACTGATGGACCTTTGTCAGTAGAACTCTTTAAGAATAATGCAACAATGAACATGGATATAGTTCGAGCAGCTCAAGAGTTGGGATTCAAATTTGTCGAGGATATTAATGCAAAAGAACATATTGGAGTTACATTTTTACAAGGAACTGTGAGGTCAGGAGTAAGAGAAAGTACAGGTAAAGCTTTTCTAGTTCCTGCAAAGAACCGTTCCAATTTGCATGTCGTTAAAAATTCTCATGTCCTTAATCTTGAGATTGACAATAATGGAGTTGTATCTGGTGTAAGAATGAACTTACGAGGACAAATGGAACTGAAGGCCTATGCCAGGAAAGAAGTCATACTTAGTGCAGGATCTATCAATTCTCCACAAATTTTAATGTTATCTGGAATTGGTCCAAAGTCTCATCTTCAAGCAATGGGACTTCCGGTAGTTAAAGACCTTCCAGTAGGAAAGAAGTTACAAGATCATCCAGCAGTGCCGCTGTTCTTTACGTTTAAATCTCCAGGAAACTTTTCTTCGGATGAAACGATAGAAGATTTCATCACTTATTTAACCGGACGTGATGGAGAGTTATCCACAACAGGACTTTTACAAACATTATTAAATGCCAATGTCAATGATCCTTCTTCAAATGATCCTGATTTCCAATACTTTCATGTAGCATTCTCTAAGAAAGGTGATGTAGACAAAATTAATGCAATTCTGAATTTGCTTGGACTAAATGATAATATTATTAACATTGTAAGTAAGGAATTGAGTCGAAGTGCCGCTCTTTTTGTGGACATGACGCACCTGTCTGAAAAGTCCAGAGGAGAAATTCTTTTGCGAAGTATTGAACCAACTGACAAGCCACGAATTATACCAAATTATTTAGCGGAACCCTCTGATCTTGATGATTTTATAAAAGCCATACGATTGTACCTTAGTATCTTACAAACTAAAGCGTTTCGGAATCTCGAAGCCCAATTTTATGCTATCCCAATTCCAGAATGCGACATTTTGGTTTTCGAAAGTGATGAGTATTGGAAATGCTATTGTCGATACATGATTACTACACTTTTTCATCCTGTAGGAACTACAAAGATGGGTCCAGACAGTGATTATGATGCTGTTGTTGATTATAGACTAAGGGTTAAGGGTACTACAGGTTTAAGAGTCATCGACGCTAGTATCATGCCAGTGATACCAAGGGGTAATACAAATGCCCCAACTATTATGATTGGAGAGAAAGGGGCTGATTTTATTAAAAAAGATTGGGGTTTCCAAAATCAAGTTAATTATAAATTATAAGTAATTATTCATTGTTTTGTTGGCTTTGGAAAATTTGTCAAATTTCTTGTAAGTAAAGGTGAATGTGGTCTGATTCAAAATAAAATATTAAAAAAAACCGAAGAAAAAAAAACGTTTTCATTACCAACCCTTTGGTAAAACCACAAATGTGACATTCTACAACATTTAGAAACACAATCACTTCGTGTCGAGAGCTTTTACTGTAAGTCTTCAAAAATATGATTTCCATTTTCAAACTTTTGGTATAAAAAATTTTGAAATGACTATTTTCACTTTAAACTGTTGAACTCTCCTTAGGTCTGACCCGACCGAACTAGACAACCATTTATCTGTTTTCAGTTCACTTTTGTTTGATGAGATTCTTAGACCACATCCACTAACTGATATCGTCTATATATTTTTCGTACACATTGCAATTATTTAACAAATACTTCTAAATGCGAAATTTCATTTTCATTTTGGGAAAGGCCAAAGTAGGGGAGACGGGGGCAAAACTTGTCAAAACGCATATTTAATTCTTTCACGAGCTCTGAGAAAACTTGAACGTTTTATAATGACCATATTCTTACAGGAAATTCACTGCTCTACTACATTGCAGAAGACTTCCTCTATCTCGAAAGAAAAGTGATTTTCGAATTATTTCGTAAAAGTCGATTTTGTGGAGATTCTCAAAATTGCTGATGTTGATATTAAAATTGATGCAAAATTAATGCTGATATAATATTAAAGTGGGTTAAATTGTTAAATTCATTAAATAGATTTTGAAAAAAAATTGAACGGATCGAAGCTTGTGTTGTCCGAAAGTAGCGTGCTTTCCCTTACTTTCATTTTTGTTTACTTAAGCTCAAAGGCCATAAAAGATGTTTTTATTCGTCTTCCCAAGATTTACCACTGCGCGAAATTATACACATTTCATAATTATCTTTTAATAAACCTGGTACTAGAATTTGTCCATTTATTTTTATCAACCGAGTTTATTAAACAATTATTCATAATTTATCCTAATTCTTTGCAAAATTTTTATATGTATACGGTCATAAGTACACCTGTCAACTTAAAAACTGATAAGATTACAGTAAAGAACAAGAAGTAATGCCCATAAAAGCTAACAACGAGTTATTTAATATTAACAGTTTCCTCGAGTTATTCGGACTATTTTTTTACCGTACAGAAGTGAAGCAAAAATTCAAGAAATTCTAACTATTCCTTTTAACTAAAAACGTAAATCACCCAGGAAAGTTGTAAAAATATGGATTGTTTAACCCCACCTTGTGCGAATAACAGCATAGGAGTAGCCAACCAGTACCTTGCTCTGGTCCTTAACTACTTAACTCTATCACAATGTTCAATTTCCCCGTCAGAATTGTGGCCGACGGATTATGGAGATATCGCCATCAATAACGGTTTTCAAAAATATCATTAAGGATCATGATGATTTTTTTTAAACAGATTGGTTTTTTCAGGTTTTGGAACATACGATTTCATAATTGTAGGTGCAGGGTCAGCTGGCTCTGTCGTGGCTAATCGTCTAAGTGAAAATCCAAATTGGAACATACTTCTTTTGGAAGCAGGAGGAGACCCTCCAATTGAATCATTAGTAAAACAAAAAATACAGTGAATTCTCGTCGGAATTATTTAATATTAAAAATATATTTATTTATGCAGGTACCAGGGCTTTTCCCAACTTTATCAAAGACAAAATATGATTGGGAATATTATATCGAACCATCGGACAAGTATAGCGTCTTTATGGGCTACTGGCCAAGAGGAAAGATGTTAGGAGGATCAAGTTCAATGAATGGAATGCTTTATGTGAGAGGAACGGAAAGTGACTATGACAATTGGGAAGCACTTGGAAATCCAACTTGGGGCTTCAAAGATGTTTTGCAATACTTCAAGAAATCAGAAGCTAATCATAATCCAGAAATTGCAAATGCTTTTAGAAATTATTATCATTCTACTGATGGGCCTATGTCAGTAGAACTCTTTAAGAATAATGCAACAATGAACATGGATATAGTTCAAGCAGCTCAAGAATTGGGATTTAAATTTATCGAAGATATTAACGCAAAAGAACATATTGGAGTTACATTTTTACAAGGAACTGTGCGATCAGGAGTAAGAGAAAGTACAGTTAATGCTTTTCTAGTTCCTGCAAAGAATCGTCCCAATTTGCATGTCGTTAAAAATGCTCATGTCCTTAATCTTGAGATTGACAATAATGGAGTTGTATCTGGTGTAAGAATGAATCTTAGAGGGCAAAAAGAATTGAAAGCTTATGCCAGGAAAGAAGTCATACTCAGTGCAGGATCTATCAATTCTCCGCAAATATTAATGTTATCCGGAATTGGTCCAGCATCTCATCTTCAAGAATTTGGTATTCCGGTGACTAAAAATCATCCAGTGGGAAAGAATTTACAAGATCATCCTGTAGTTCCACTGTTCATTAAATTTAATTCAACTGGTGGCTTTGTTGCAAGCGACTTGTTAAAGGATTTCATAACATACTTAACGGACCATAATGGGCTGTTCGCTACTGTTGGTACAGCTCAAACTGTAGTAAATGTCAATGTCAATAGTCCATTATCAAAGAATCCAAATATTCAGTTCTTTCATCCAGCGGTTTTTAAAAAAGGTGAGGTCGACACAGCCATTGCATTTTTTAGATCGGGCGGTGTAAAGGAAGAAATCATCAACACTTTAGTTGAGCAAGTCCGTCAGTCAGACATTTTAGTAGTGGCAGTTACCCACGTATCCGAGAAGTCTAGAGGAGAGGTTTTACTGAGAAGTTCTGTACCTACTGATAAGCCACGAATCATAGCCAACTATTTAGCAGCATCTTCTGATGTTACTGACTTCGTCAAAGCTATACATTTGTACTTGAAGTTCTTCCAAACTAAGGCTTTCAAAAAGATCAAAGCACAACTTTCTCTACTTCCCATACCACAATGTGATGCTTTGATCATCGGAAGTGACGCTTATTGGGAATGCTATTGCCGGCATTTGACTACTACACTTTATCATCCTGTAGGAACTACAAAGATGGGTCCAAACAGTGATTCTGATGCTGTTGTTGATTATAGACTAAGGGTTAAGGGTACTACTGGTTTAAGAGTCATCGACGCTAGTATCATGCCAGTTATACCAAGGGGTAATACAAATGCCCCAACTATTATGATTGGAGAGAAAGGGGCTGATTTTATTAAAAAAGATTGGGGTTTCCAAAATTAAGTTCACTATAAGCAATTTTGTTTTTCTGACTTTGGAAGATTTAATGTAACGTAAAGTGGTGCTTATATTCAAGAAGATTTCTGTTTTATAAATTAAATCGCTCCTTGATTTTTTTGTTGTAAACATAAAATTAGTTACTAACGTAATTCTTTTTTTAAATAAAATATTAGGTGTTTGGGGATAAAAATTATTTTAATTTTTTTTGTTGTTGTAATTTTTAAGATCCAACAGTCAAAATACTTTTCTAGGGTTTTGCATAACAGAAAGGGAAGTATGCGGTAAGTTCAAGCACCTTAACTTTTATCCTGACCCTTTTACAAAATAAAAGTTTAAGCTTTTATGTCCTGTTCTTTTGATTTGAATATCAAGTTTCAATATCAATATTGATTTGAATATCAAGACTTGGGAAGTTTGAAAATTGATTAGCACGACACTAATAACAGTTCTATTGATAAAAGCAGGGATACAAGGATATAATTCGAAAATGCTTACGGGGTATGGCATTTAGTCTTTAAGTTCGAGTATGGGGGTCTCAGTGGCGCAATAGGCAAGATCATTGGCTCTTGGGCGGACGAGATCTCTGACTGGACTCTCACAGTTGTGAGTTCGAGTCCCGCCCAGTGCAAAAATCTGAATGTTTAGAAGAAATAAAAGACATTTTCACTGTGATATAACGTAATAAAAATTCACCGCCTCTGCCCAAAAAACTCCGGGAGCATGGAAGAAGCATCGACATCACGGGAAAGGCGCTCCTGAGCAGTCTACACATGGACTTAGCGGATTCTTCCAACACGGGATACAACAGCAGCAATATAACATGATTACATTGTAACAAGTATTCCGACACGATTAATAATAAAATAGTTCGAGTATTCTTCAATGGTGAGACGCATTGAAATCCCTATTAAAGCGTGTCCCCAATTTAACTTCCAAGTTTTCGATATGAAGTTAGTCACAATAGGAATTGAGTTTTGTTTTGATTTTTTTATGTTTTAAGAGAATTTCGTCAGCTTTTCATTTCTGAAAAAACATCGAAAAAGGTTGTGTTTTGGCTGAGAAAAGTGATAAAAATGGAGAACCTGCGCAAAATGATCGTGGACACGTACCTAAAGAATCCAAAAGCGAAGCTATCGAAAGGATCAAGCAGAGACAAGCAGAGGCAAAGTGCCAAAACGTGGTTGAGAAATCTGAGTGATCGAGTTTTGAAAGGCTTTCACGGATGTATTTTGATGGACGACGAAACTGTCGTAAAAGGTGAATTTACTCAGTTACCCGGCCAACGGTTTTACACGGCGAAGACTCGTACGAGTGTAGCCAGCAAGTAAGGTTAAAAGAATACGACAAGTTCCCGAAGAAATATGTGGTTTGGATAGTAATCTGTTCTTGTGGACGTCGCAGCGAAGAATTTTTCATGACCGGGACGATGAACGCGGATATCTACATTAACGGCTTTTGCCACTGTATCAAAGCCACGACATTCCTCCTCTATTTTGGCCTGATTTGGCATCAGGTCATTACGTGAAAGCCACCCTGGAATGGTTTGCCAACAACAATGTCAAATATGTAGATATGAAGGTCAACCTGCCCTGCACTCCAGAAGTCCGCCCCATTGAGAAATACTGGGGAATTTTGAAGGAAGACTTGAAGAAGAAGGCTAATCCAGCCAAAAATTTGCAGGACTTCGCACGAAAGTGGAAGAAAGTCGTCAGAGATCGTGGGAACGACCTTGTCCAGAGCCAAAGAGTAGGGAGTAAAGAAAATGGTGCGAAATTTCGCGGAGAAACCGCTTGAATAAAAAAAACCATAAAGTGGATTTGAATCACAATGAAATATCCTTTCAAGAAATATAAAAAGTATTTTTATATGTATTATGGTAAATTAAGCTAATTCAAAACCTGCTCCAAATGGAAATTTTTCGCTACTCCAAATGGAAACGTCATTGTTTTCACGATAAATACAGTACCAAATTATTATTGGATGTACTTTGACCAACCTTAAAGATATTCAAAGGTGTAATGAATTAGCCTCAATTTCCCCTATACTTTCCCTCAGCCTTGTCCTTGACCTCACCTTAAAGATATTCAAAGGATACGAATTAAATAGAATTCCTTCTCTACTTTCCCGATGGATTTGTCCTTGGCCTCACCTTTAACGAGAAATATGTACTTATTAATCCGTGGTCGCAAGGACCAGAAAAAATTTTCCTTCACGGTGAGAGAAGCCTTCCGGACGCTTAAAATCGTTGCCTTGTTCCCGCACAATCTGGCTTCTTCCTCTCTTCCTTCCAGTCTTCCTGATCGCGCAATAAAAATCACCTTTTATCCTTTTCCCACCACCGATATATTTTTTCCACAAATCACAATTAAACTGACAAATTTTCTGATTAACCTTTTTCGCTCACAGCCACTTGAAGAGTAATCAAGGTTAGAAGAAGGGCAGAGCAGCATGAACTTTTTGTATGAAAAATTTTTACAAAAAAAAGTAACGTGAAGTTGGCTGTGAAATAGATTTGAAATTTAAAAAATTGAGCAATTTAAAGTTAGGCATTGAATTTATGTTGAAATTTTGAATTGAAATTTTTAAATGAAATAAATTATTGAATTTTTTAATCAATTTCCAACATCCTCCCCGGGTTGGACTGATGCATCTGATGATGATGTAGCACGTCCAAGGAATCCTTCGTCTGTTTGCGGAAGCCTTGCAATTTTGGTGATAGGGCGTTTGTATATGCCCCGATTGGTTTTAATACGGGCTACCCGAACTAATCCATCAGTCCCAGGGTTCAGGGACTCCACTTTCCCCAACACCCACTTGGATCCTTCCTTGTTAGATTCATCTAGTAGGAGGACCAGTTCTCCAGCTTTGAGGTTTTCTCTGGTGATTTTCCAGCGAGGTCTCTGCTGCAGTGTGTTGAGGTATTGAAGACGCCACCTTCTTCCAAATTCCTGAGCCCGCAGCTGACATAGTTGCCAGTAAGTTTGGCGGTTTTCAGGAATCTCTGACAGATCTGGATTGGGGGGTGCATTCCCAGGGACACCAACTAAAAAATGTCCGGGTGTCAGAAAACTCTCTTCGTTGGGATCAGGAGACATCATGCATAGAGGGCGACTATTGAGGATTGCCTCAATTTGACATAAAACTGTCTGGAGCTCTTCATACGACAGTGGGGACGAGCCTGTGGCACGCACAAGATGGTATTTGGTGCTTTTGACACACGCTTCCCATAATCCGCCATGGTGTGGGGAAGCTGGCGGGTTGAAGTGCCAGACTATGCCTTCACCTTGCGTGCCATCGGTTAGTTCTTGTTGAGAGCACTCCTGTGCTAAGAGTCGTCTCAGCTCATTTGCGGCTCCCGCAAAGTTCTTTCCACCATCGGAGTAGATATGTCTGGGGGTAGTACGTCTTGCCGAGAACCGCCTCAAGGCAGCCAAGAAGGCCTCTGTTGATAAAGAGGTGACCAATTCCAAATGAGCAGCCTTGGTCGCCATACAGACAAAAACTGCTATATAAACCTTCTGAGTGCCCGTCTTTCGTGAGTGGGCTCCCCGGGTTGCGGACGAAAGCATTTGAAGTGGCCCCGCGTAATCAACACCGGTGGCCTGAAATGGTCGAAAAAGATTAACCCTATGTTCCGGTAAATCTCCCATCAACTGATCTAGCGGTTTAGGTTTCATGCGGTAACATTTGAAGCACTCATGCACTACTTTTCTCACTAAATTTCGTCCTGCCACTGGCCAGAATATTTGTCGCAGGGAGGCAAGTAGTAGGGTAGGGGCTGCATGCATCTGTTTAATGTGTTCATTGCGTGCTATTATGAGGGTAAGTTTGGATTTTGGGAGTAGGACTGGATGCCGGGTTACGAACGGCTCATTAGCTTTTCTCAATCTTCCGCCCACTCTGATCAATCCATTCCTATCCATAAACAATGCAAGACCAGTCAATGATTTGAAGTCTGGATAGAGTGGCCTACCATCAGCTAACCGTGAATAAACTTCGGAGAGATGCTTTTGTTGGTCCAACTTGACAAGACAGAATAAAGCTCTTTCCATCTCTTCCGCGTTCACAGATAGTCCTGACCTCGGAATTGGATTATCACGAATATAGGCAAATCGCAATGAATAGGCAACAATGCGTTGGATCTTAGCAAAGGACGAGAATTTCTCTAACAAGGAATCAAGTAGTTGATTTTCGAGAACTGACGTTATTAGATAACATCTTGCCTCTTCCGGAACAACTTCCGCTGTATGAAATGGTGCAGGCCAACATGATTCTCCTTCCTGCAGCCAGTCAGGACCTCTCCACCACAAGTCACTCTTTTCGAGTTGGGATGGACTTAGACCCCGAGAGACAATATCAGCCGGATTCTCTCCGGTCACCACATGACGCCATTGTTCCGGAGAAGATAATGCACGAATTCGTTTTATTCGATTGGCAATAAATTGTTTGTATGAATCTGGTGGGCTGTTGATCCAATGGAGTACGATTGTTGAGTCACTCCAAAATTGAATAGCATCAGGTTTTATAGCGTCCCTGAACTTAGCGATCGTTTCAGTGGCTAACAAAGCTCCACAGAGCTCTAATCTTGGGACTGTCAATTCCTTTAAGGGAGCTACTCGGGATTTTGACAAAAGGAGACATGAGTGGAACTCGTTTTCGCATTGAGTGACAGCGTAAACTGCAACTCCATATGCACGGATGCTCGCATCGCAGAAGGCATGAAGTTCGAGGCGGAGTGGTTTAGGAAAAATGGAAATCCAACGGGGAATAGCGATATTCCTAATTCCTTGGAGACCAATAATAAACGCCTTCCATTTTTCCCGGACCTCTAAAGGTACTGGTTTGTCCCAACCCGACTTCATTCTGTGTAAATCCTGTAGCATGATTTTAGCTTCCACGATCACAGGTCCCAGCAACCCAATTGGATCAAACAATTTTGCAATGGCAGACGCCATGTTTCTCTTGGTTTTAATATCTTCAGACACTTCCACTGGAGATTGAAATTTGAACTCGTCTGTTAGGGAGTCCCAAGTTATTCCGAGTGCACTCGTTGTGGGACAGTCAATGGTCACAGCCTCAGGAGAAGATTGTGAAGTAGATTGCGGACACAGTTCTGGATAGTTGCCTACCCATTTTGTGAGGAGGAAGCCTCCACGGAGAAGAACTTCCACTAATTGCTTCTGTGTCTCCCTAGCTTCCTCAAAAGAAGAAGCAGAAAAAATGCAATCGTCCACATAAAAACTTGAGCGGAGAACTGAACTGGCCAAAGGAAACTCTCCCTCATGGTCATCAGCCAATTGCATGAGTGCTCGGGTAGCGAGAAATGGGGAACTGGCGACTCCAAAACAGACTCTGGAAATTCGATAATCACGAATGGGTTGGTCACGTGATTCTCTCCACACTAACCTCTGGAAATTCGCATCTTCAGGATCCAGGATCAGTTGAAGATACATTTTTGAAATATCCGCAGTCATTGCAAAAGGACGGAGACGGAATTGAAGCAAGATGACCGAGAGTTCGGGTTGTATTGTGGGGCCTATCAACAACAGGTCGTTTAAACTATAACCCGATGAAGTCTTTGCGCTAGCATTATAAACTACCCTCAACTTGGTGGTCAAACTTGACTCCTTCATAACCCCGTGGTGTGGCATATAAAATGAAGGTGCTTCAAGATCCTGAGGGGGAACCAGTTCCAACCATTTCCGATTCATGTAATCCCTCATAACATCTACATAGAGCGCCTTGAATTGGGGTTTGCGATCAAATTGTCTTTCGAGTGCCAAAAATTGTCTGATGGCTTGTGGCCGAGAATCTCCCAATAATTCAGGACTCTCTCGAAATGGGAGTCTCACCACAAATCGACCATCTGGACCTCGTGTGTGGGTTTTTACGAAGTGTGCCTCTGCTTCCAGTTGGAGATCTGTGACCGAAGGCTCATCTGGCAAATCTTCGACTTCCCAGAATTTTCGTAAGATCTCATCCAGGTTAGAATTCATGGAAATGACGTCATTATGGCAAACATAGCGTGCTGGAGGAGGCGGATTTAATTCACCCACAACTACATATCCGAATGTGGTTTCCCGGAGGTGTGGTAGACCACTTCCGAGACTGATGGTATCAGCCAACAGACTACTCCAGTACGCATCCCCACAAACTAGAAGATCTACAGGACGTTGAACATTCCACAATGGGTCAGCCAATGGAACATTTGAGGGAATCTGAATAGCACGTTCATCAATTGGCCAGTTAGGAATGTTGCCTGAGATTTTTGGGAGAATGTAACACTCGAAACTATAGGACTGATCATTCCTTTTAGAGAAAATGGTTGCCGTAACCTTGTGTTTTACTGGGTTCACTTGACTACCTACACCCAAGATTGTAATGTCCGATGGGGTTCTCGGAAGTCTGAGCCTCTGATACAAATTTGTCGTCATAATGCACACTTGTGCACCACTATCCAACATCAATCGACATGGGATTCCATGGTGATCCGACGTAAGAATGTCAACTGTGGCGGTAGCGAGGAGCACTTTCGGAGCTGTTGAGGTGCATTTAGAGGGATCCGTAGAAGCCGGAAGAGTGACGGCAAACTTTGATTTTGGAGGGTCGGATGACTCAGAATGGAGCTTGGGTGTGGTATCAGGAATAGGATTTGTGGGCGGTTTTTCGGACGCCGGCGAATCGGCTGGAAGCTGGCCCACAAATTTATCATGAAGCAGGATATTGTGCCGCCCCTGGCATTTCTTGCACTTATAGAAAGAACAAGTGTTTGTAGGATGTGGGGACAGGCAATTGCGACACAAATTAAGTTTCTTTACTACTTCGAATCTCTCATCAGGTGTTTTGGAAATAAACTGTGCACATTTGTACAGTGGATGAGGTGACTCGTTGCAACATCGGCAATTTGATGCTGCTGCAGAAGCATGAAAGGCTGATACCTGCTTCTTTGGTTTGGTAGGTTGTGAGCGGGAATTATTGGTAGTGAGTTTATTGGAAATATTGGTGGCGTTTGTGGCATCTCTACATCGCTGATTAAGGAATTTTCGGAACCTTTCCATTGTTGGAATTTCGCTGCCGCACTCCCGACCCCATAAAACCCTCGATTCTGAATCCAACTTGTCTAATGTATACTGAATTAGCCACGGATCGCGATTTGTGACCTCAATGGCATCTAGGGCTGATATGGATTCAGATAAAATACTGGATATACGACGGATGGATTGTGGGTCATTGGAGGTGATACTTGGCATATTATAGAAAGTCCTAATATGATCAGCGACAATTTCATGCTTTAACTCGAACTGTTCTATCAACAGTTCCCATGCCACGTCCAGGTTTGCATTAGTAATGGGAAGGTTTTTTATGACGGACAATGCCTCACCAGATAAGGCAGATTTGAGGTAGTCAAGTTGTTGGACTTTTGACAGGTGAGGGTGTTTCATGACGCTGGATTGGAACCTCTCCTTAAAGGGAATCCACTCACTATACTTTCCACTGAAGGTGGGCATTGCAATTTGGGGGAGTTTTGTGGGTTGGGCAGAGTCATGCAAAACTACATCTCCATTTCTACTCAAATTGTTACTATTATTGAGGATACTTGCGTGAGTTGAGAGTGTAGTGATGAGCTGATTCACTTGCTGTTGACTCTGCTCCAATGTCTGCTGGCTTCGTGTCATGAATTCCTTCATGAATGAAAGGAATTCATCCTGATTGGGTCTTGGAGATCCTCTGGAACCCGATGGAACATGGGTGAGCATCTGCGTGAGTCTCTTATAGATCGCATCGCATTTGCTCAAGAAAACCTCCCTTGCAGTTTCCTCCAGATCTCTCTGTTCTAAGTCTCTTTCTTCTTCGATGATTTGCCCCTGCGCTGCCACATATCGTGTCCTCAATGTGGCAACTTGTTCCATTTGAGCCTCAATGACGCTTCGTTGCATGTATTGGAGATCAGCCTCGCTGATACCCTTCAAAAAAGACTCGACCCGAATAAGTGCCTGCACAACTCCCTCCCGAACCTGCTTGGCCATTGTGAGTGGATTGATGACCGTTGGAGAAACCGTTGGAGCGATAGCTGATTGAGTGCGATGGCTCGATGACGGACCAGAAAAATGGATGTACTTTGACCAACCTTAAAGATATTCAAAGGTGTAATGAATTAGCCTCAATTTCCCCTATACTTTCCCTCAGCCTTGTCCTTGACCTCACCTTAAAGATATTCAAAGGATACGAATTAAATAGAATTCCTTCTCTACTTTCCCGATGGATTTGTCCTTGGCCTCACCTTTAACGAGAAATATGTACTTATTAATCCGTGGTCGCAAGGACCAGAAAAATGGATGTACTTTGACCAACCTTAAAGATATTCAAAGGTGTAATGAATTAGCCTCAATTTCCCCTATACTTTCCCTCAGCCTTGTCCTTGACCTCACCTTAAAGATATTCAAAGGATACGAATTAAATAGAATTCCTTCTCTACTTTCCCGATGGATTTGTCCTTGGCCTCACCTTTAACGAGAAATATGTACTTATTAATCCGTGGTCGCAAGGACCAGAAAAAATTTTCCTTCACGGTGAGAGAAGCCTTCCGGACGCTTAAAATCGTTGCCTTGTTCCCGCACAATCTGGCTTCTTCCTCTCTTCCTTCCAGTCTTCCTGATCGCGCAATAAAAATCACCTTTTATCCTTTTCCCACCACCGATATATTTTTTCCACAAATCACAATTAAACTGACAAATTTTCTGATTAACCTTTTTCGCTCACAGCCACTTGAAGAGTAATCAAGGTTAGAAGAAGGGCAGAGCAGCATGAACTTTTTGTATGAAAAATTTTTACAAAAAAAAGTAACGTGAAGTTGGCTGTGAAATAGATTTGAAATTTAAAAAATTGAGCAATTTAAAGTTAGGCATTGAATTTATGTTGAAATTTTGAATTGAAATTTTTAAATGAAATAAATTATTGAATTTTTTAATCAATTTCCAACAATTATATTTATATATTTTTTATACAACAGTTTCATTATTTAGTTAATTTTCCTCCAAATGAAGCAAAAATCCATTCATATTCACAAATTTTAATTTGTTAATTTCTCAGAACAATTAAAAATGTACCTTTTCACCATCGAAATTTTTATCGATCGAACATGTTTTCCAATAAAAAAAAACACAATGAGGTGACGTTTATTCGTTTTGTTTAACATTTAATGTCACATTTCTGGCTAATTTTAGTTAAATTAAGTGCTAATCTTTATTGTTAACGGTACGTGAAGTTTTCAAATGAAATAATTACCTATTTCGTGAACAAAAAGGGTTTTTCTGAAGTGTCTGCAAATGCTTCAATAGGAAACCCCGGAAATATGATTTTTTTGGAGAGAGTTTCTTATTGTTTTAGATGGAAAAGGAGAAAAAACCAGGAATAAGAACAAATTCTGCACTCAAGAGCAACTCAACAAGGTTTTGGAAGCCTTTCGTCGCGATTCCACTTTACACTGTTTGTCTCCAATTAGAAACTTTCCCTTGTCTCCATTTGGATTAATTTGTTTCCAATAGAAGCATTTTGCACTTGTGTGTTTTTCTTGTATTTAAGAAGTTTTCAAATTATATCTAAAGAATTTTCACTAAACAGTAACATTCTAGAAGAGTTATGGAGCAAATTTATTTAATTCTCTTCAGAAAAAATATGAACTTAAGTGTTGAATCTTCTGTCAAAGTTAAAGCGTCTGGATATGGTTTTGAATTAAGACATTTACCCTATAGTTTTTTAATGAGAGTCATTTGTCTTCGTGGGATTTAAATCTGGGACACGCTCTACTTAACAAAATCGAATTCTCTATTTATTATTTTAAT
The DNA here is from genome assembly GCF_024763615.1 of Phlebotomus papatasi. NCBI lineage: Eukaryota > Metazoa > Arthropoda > Insecta > Diptera > Psychodidae > Phlebotomus > Phlebotomus papatasi. Next base: position 34,663,953 of record NC_077222.1, read on the forward strand.
TTTATTTTTTAAATATATTTTTTGTAAGAGGGCATGTCTCTTTGTTATATCAATGAATGTTAAATGTTATGGTAATTGAGATTTATCCATACTATCCATATACCCTTTTTACTGTGTAATCTAGAATTCTTGCTTATTAATTTTTTCTATCGTCACTATAATATTGATCTTTTTCTGAAAAATTTAGTGACCGCACGCACAATTAGTTATTAAGATATCATCATTTGTATTACCAATTGTACTAATACATA